>NC_083683.1:60905961-61506923 GCF_033118175.1 Dama dama
AGCAATGTTTCTGAAAGCATCTAAGAAAAAGTTCTGAAACATGCCCATTGTCTAACATCTGTGAGCTATGGCTCCTCATATGATTTTTTTTTTTTTTTTGCTTTTAAATAATTTTATTTTCTATCAGCCCTAAATCTTCTGTTGTAAGAGTAGAACCACCCTTTTACTTTACTCATCCTTGACTGCTCCAAGCATATATACAAGCAGCCTGTTTGGAACAGAAGGACAATTCCCAGGTGCTGCCAATCATTGTGAGCTGCCCACCCCACCACTGCTGCTTTTAATGTGCGGAGGACCAGGATGAGTTAAGAAGGCCCTCCATGCGCGCCTCTTGGACTGTGAGTTCATACATGTTCTCATGTTTCTTCTGTCACTTGCTCCCTTGCTCTAGTCCTGCTCCTTCAGAGGGGGGCCCTCACCCCTCTTGCCTGGATTCCTGCAACAGCCTGGGAATGGTCTCTCCTTCTCAACGTCAACATCTATGTTAGCTTAAACTCTGAAGACCTAGCCTTTACCTTGGGCTTCTGGATCCTCATTGGTTTCCGCTGCTCTCAGAATAAAGACCAAATCTCCTCACCTATCTTTCAAGGTCTTTCACATCTGATCCCAAGCTATGTCCCCCTGCTCATGTTCCTTGAGAACCTCCAAACACCATTTGCTCTTGCTGGGTGGACCTTGGTGGGTGCTTCGCTTATTCTCCTCCCTCTGAGTGGAATGCAGGCACCCCCGTCTCCTTCAGGCCTCAACCTACCTCCTCCATGAAGTCTTCCTGACAGCTCCAAGTGGGAGTGGCCCCCTTCCCTGTGAATTCCTATAGCCCCATCTCTGCCTCACCTGGGGCTCATATTACTTTCTACTTTCTACCATTACTGAACATGCAACAAGCCAAAATGCTAAGATGCTGAAGCTTCCAGCAAAGAGAAAGTTTATTTGCAAGGCAGTCAAGCTAGAAGATGGGAAAACATATCTCAGATCCCCCTCCCCTCAAAGGCAAAGGGCTCGGGGTATTTATGGGATGAAGAATATAGCAGCTGGGCCATCTGAGGCAAGGGGAGCTTGGGAAAAGGTGATTGGAAAAATATCTAATTATGATTCTGTGCAGGTGAAACTAAGGTACAGGCTTCTACATGTTCAAACACTGAGGCACTTAGCATGATTTAAGGGTGGAGTTTTCAGCCTTCTGATGTCAAAAGGTCACCACATGGACACTCACTGGTCCAACCCAGTCTTAACCAGCTCAATTCCAACTAGACACAGGCGACTCCTAGTTCCTAGAAAACAGCTGGGGCAAATATCTTCTTGTCTAGACTGTGTGCAGCTGGGAGGACATGCCAAGTCTTTTGTAGCAACAGTTAAAATGACCTACATTAGTGAAGGCAGGTAAAATGGACTTGGCTGATGATTACCCATGGTTTCACTACCGTATTTACTTGTATATCTGCTCAGCTCTCACCTGGACTGCAAACTTCTTGAAAAGAGAGATACATCTGGTTCATGCCCTCAAAGTATCTCGTGAAGCTTCTTACACACACAGCAAGCACCAGATCAATATCCAGGAGTGACTGACTGCCAGGCATTGAGAGTGTCTTGGCCAGACATGAGAGCAAGGACGCCTCACAAGAGATTTTTCTAGTGTCTCAGCAAGATTTTATATATTGTGGCTGCTTGGTTTTCTCAGCTGCAATTAATTTGGAAACAGGAGTTTACAGAACAAATTGCTTTCAAATGAATTCAGACTTGCAGCTAATAGACGAAGTACAACAAAAATCTCAAAAATCATCATTGTGCACTGTCTACCCGGGTACAAGCTTCAACCACACTTTTATAAGAAACACCGCCTGCCATGCAGATCCACCAGATAATTTACCCCCCTGTGACAGCCCTCTTTTGCCTTCTCTCATATATTCTTAGCACAGTCCCCATGGTAATAGAAATTTACTCTGAAAGCAAGATGGTTGTGTGGGGGTGGAAAGGAGGTGAGTGGCGGTTTTCTGTCTGACTTGGCCTGCTGTTGCTTCAGGTTCATTATTTGCATTTTGCCTTGGTTTTGGTAAACTAAATTGCTTATCAGGTATCTTGTTTTCTGGAAGTTCTGCTGAAATGCATTTGAGCGAAGAGCTCTTGGTGTTATAAGGCCTCAGAAGTACCCTCACTTGGGAGCTTGTGATTTTTTTCCCATGGAAGGCAGAAAGACCCCAGTTAGTTTGTATTCCTTACTCTGTACAACTAGGTTTCTAGACACAGAGTTGGCCAAGAAGAACAGCAGAGCGAAGCAAGCACCTGGGTTACGCCTCTGTGCCTGTGTGCATGTGTGTGTGTTTATGTGGGTGTGTGGGTGGATGGAGGGAGTATCAAGTGCAGATGAGACACTGCGTGGTAACTTAACAGCTATAGGTAGAGAAAGGAAGAGGTTCTGTCAACTAATACTGAAAAAAGATCTGGGGTCTAGATGACTCCCATCAACCCATGAACATCACTCATGAAATGAGAGTGAGTGAGAAGTGACCCTCAGCCACAGCATCCCCAGACTGAGGATGTGACTTGGTGACTTTCTCTTTTACTATTTATTTTGGCCTTTGATATTTTTTATTGTCATCTCTCCTCTGACTCAGTAGTCCTGAGAAAGATTTGCAATGTTATGTATGTACCTTCTTTCTCCTCATTTTCTTTTTACCCACCTCCCAATGTTTGGGCCTGTTCTGCGAGAAGAATTTCAGACTTTTCTCTTTGGAAATAGATTCTCTATTTCCCCTTTGCCTCTCTGAGAATCACTTTTGAAATACTGAGATAAAGAGTCATTGATCATCTACTCATAATTCATATAGTATTCCAAAGTTTCTTTCACATAGAGAATACCAGGCGAGTGAAATCTAGGTTACCTGGACTCACCTGACACTTCTCAATCTTTCCTGTACCGTGAGGCTGCCTAAACTCCTGGTTTGTCTGTTGGTGGTTGTAAAATGCTTGGAATTGAACCCACTTTTTCTGCCCTTTTGCCACCTCAAGGTGCCCAGTGCCCTGAGATTATCTCAGGCCTCCTGGCATGGCACGGCCAGGTAGCACCCCTCTAGATGTTATTCTGGGGTATAGCCCACACTTTGTACCCATTTATCTCTTCTATTTTCTCCCAGTCTCAATATTCTTGAATGTAGTTTCCTCTTCTTCAGGTTAACTGGATAGGTAGTTTTAGAAAATCCTTCAGAATCTGCTTCTGATGACTAATAGTTCAAGACTTCCCTTTCACTTTAAATATGTATATAAATCAGGGATCTTCACTTAGACTATATCAGTTGGATTTTACTATCTGGACAAATTGTGTGTGTGTGAGACAGATTGACAGAGACAGAGACACAGAGAGAGAGAAACAAAGGGGGAAAACAGGGTCTTTTTGGCAATGCTTTAAATTGAGCTGTATCCACCATCATGACTTCCTTCCCAAGTGGTGCTAGTGGTCAAGAACCCACCTGCCAATGGAGGAGACATAAAATACCTGGGTTCAGTCCGTGGACCAGGAAGATCGCATGGAGGAGGGCACGGCAACCCATTCCAGTATTCTTGCCTGGAGAATCCCATGGACAGAGGAGCGTGATGGGCTACAGTCCATCAGGTTACAAAGAGTCAGACAGGACTGAAGCAACTTAGCATGCTCGTACCACCATCATGCCCCCTAACTGTAATCTGTCGTGGGAAGGCACTAGGTGGTGAGTACAGAGCCCTGAGTAGTGAATGCGGCGAGGAATAAAAAATGGTTACAGATCCTTGCAATGGGTTGACAGTGTGTGGTGCCCAGACATACTCCCACAACAGGTGCCTCTAGGTACATCCCTGCTGATGAGGCAGCAGTAGAAAGGGTGTTTGTGATTCTGCTAACACTCCTTTGCTAGTTGGCAGCATGTGTGTCCTGTACATTGTATGAAAGAAATGACTTGTTCTTCAACATTTAGTAGGGCTGCAAAGGGTTTTGTCATGTATCCTTATTCAATTTTGAATATATCACAGCCTTTTATGAAGAAGCTTTCAGCTCTTTAGTCAAATTACTTGCAAAACTTAGAAAAACCCATTTCATTTCAAATGGGGTGAAGCAAAATTTTTGTTTGCTAGCTTTGTATGAAGTTTATAACTGAAGTCCTGAGAAATATCTCTAAGGTTAATTAATGGCAGTGATGAAGGTGTGAATGTGGCATTCTGTCTAGGTTATTTACAAGAAAAGAGTTTTGTACATTTTAAAAACATGATTGCTAAAACTAAGCTAATGGTGTTAGCCCGGAATAAAGATGCCTGTGGAAAAGACAGAGCTTATCCACTCACACATCTTCTATCTCAAGCATCTACATCTCAACATTTTTAAATATAAGAGGAGAGCAATACCAAGTGCTTCTTTCCTTTTGGTGTCATTTTTCACCAAAAAGTTTCAAGTAACAATTATGTTTTTAAAAATCCCCTGAGAAGTAATTTTTCCTGAAAATAATATATTTAATGCAATTAGTGTAGCAACTCACTTCAGTACTCTTGCCTGGAAAATCCCATGGATGGAGGAGCCTGGTAGGCCACAGTCCATTGAGTCTCGAAGAGTCAGACACAACTGAGAGACTTCAGTTCACTTCATTCTCATGCATTGGAGAAGGAAATGGCAACCCACTCCAGTGTTCTTGCCTGGAGAATCCCAGGGACAGAGGAGCCTGGTGGGCTGCCGTCTATGGGGTCACACAGAGTCGGACACGACTGAAGTGACTTAGCAGCAGCAGCAGTATAGCATTTTAAAATTACTGGGCATCACATATCTTATTTTGTCTTCACAGAATTGCATGAGACAGATTTTCTCATCCCCATTTGACATCAAGCAATAGTCACTGGTTGGTGAGAAAAATAAGGCTAGAATCTAGGTTTTTTTGATTCCCAATTTTACATTGCTCTTATTGGCTCATAAAGGAAAGGGAGAGGAAGCAGGACTAGCTGAAAAGTCATAGAAGAGGTCCATGTTTCCTAAGTGACTATGATGTTACTGATACTAATGTATAACTTAGGGGTTCAAATTCACATTCTGTCTCTACTTTTAGGTAATTTTCTGGTCATAGTTTTGGTAGTCTAACACAGTGGTAACTAATTGTTTTTATTTTAAAATTCCTTTAGTAAACCAGCATGGGAAATGATCTTAAGAAAGTTTTACATAAATAAAGTTCTGCCTACACTTTGGGAATTACTGGATACTACTAGATAATTTATTATCAATTAAAATTTAATTTAGCCCTCAACTTTTCTCCAGACCTTTGTTAGAATCCCCCTTTTTGGTCTATTTTTGATTCTAAATGAGGGGCACACTCCTTTTAAGATTTCTCCAGGATTCTAATACTTGAGGTTACCTTAGGTTTAAGATTCTTCTTCAGGTATTATAAGTATATTAGAAAGGCGGAATGGTAAACTTGGAAGTGGTAAGTTTATGAGCCTTTTTGTTTATTCGGATTTTTTCATTTTCACAATGGGAATATATTGTACTTTTATAACAGGAGAATATTTTCATACCATTTTAGATCAGCAAAATTATAAAAAGGAGGAAAGAAGAGAGGGAGGGAGGGAGGAAAAAAGAGAAAAGGAAAACAAGCCTTGAGAAGAGCATTGTTGGGCTGCTGCTGTGATTATCTTGCCATGATTATCCTGTTGAGGCCATGGGGCCAGACCATACCCTTGAAGGTGATGTTTTCGTAAAGGAATGAGTGTTCCCACTGTTGGCTGTCCTGGGAAGAGGCTAGTTCTGGATCTGAAAAGCTCCATTTGGGGGTTAAGTTGGAAGATGTGGAAATGCCAGAGAGTTCTGATTGGTGGGACTTAAGTTAGACCCGACCCAGGGAGGAAGAAGGCTGACTGTGACTCTGTTGAGGGACGCAGTCACCATATCTAGTAGCAGCTGAAGCGAGGGACCTGTAGAAGCCCATCGGCTGGGCTAAAGTAAGAACAGAATCGCTGCAGATGGGTGGCCCTGGAGCGTAGTGACATCATGAGGATAGTGGACATCGGGTACAACCAGGTGACCAGAGGGGATGCCATGGTATTGAAACTGGAGGGGTGAAGGGAGAGGGGAGTGTGTTCCCAAGACGCAGGAGACTTGCCAGGAGACCCCTTGAGGCAGAGAAGTTCCCAGGAGTTAAGCTGGTAGGGGTTAAGTTGGGGCAGTGGTGGCTCTTATCATTGCCGAGTTAGATATAAAAAGCAAGTGTGACATTTTCTCAGGCCTCAGACTTGTGAGACCTGCCTGGGACATGAGTGGTGAGGAGTAGGCATGGATGAAAGAAAATGCATCAAAGTGTGGAGTGAAAATACGTGTAAGTTGTTCAGTTAGAGGCATTTTTTCTTTTTTTTTTTCCTATGATTTTCAAGTCATGTACAGTTTCTGCCACAGTTAAAAATATCAGCATGTTATAAAAGTTATGTGTTGTGTTTGGTTTCAACCCTCAGGCCCTGTTCAATCAGTGTGTCTTTGCTGCCTCTCCGAGTATTGCAGTTATGGAATTATTATTCTTACTATGTCAGTGTATGGAATTAGTCCTTGGCCAGCTCTCCGGGACCTGCTTCCAAGTTGACACTCCGTAGGCTCCAGCTCCTTCAGAGTCCCTCTTTCCCCCTTCACAAAGGAGAGCAAAGGAGGCTAAATTATATCATATCTAAATATTCAGAAGTGGCAAAGCTGATTGTTATTTTGTTAAACAGTCAGGAAGTAACTGCTGACTGAACCTTTCAAGGGATCTAGAAACCTCCTAACTTGCCCAGCATATTTTAAGGATTCAATAAAGATTTGTTGAATGAACAATATACCCAATCAATACATTAATTAATTCTCTAAGTAATTGCATGCTAGGTATTATTTAGACTTTAAATATTGACTCCTTTGTAATAGCTCTGTGTTCCTAATATTTTTCAGTTCTATAGACTGAAGTTCACCAAAAAACTTCCTGAGAGATGTGTAATATATACTGTAGGGTTATACTGTTCCGTATAGCAGCCACTAGTCAGATTAAAGTGCAGGTAGAATGGATTAAGATGTGTTGTAAAATGCACACTGGATATTGAGTTATTTTATTAATATTTTTAAATTTTGGTTACATGCTAAAATGATAGTCTTTTGGATATATTAGATTAAGTTGAATATATTGTTAAAATTAATTTCACTGGTTTCTTTTTATTTTTTAAAATATTTGTGGACTTAAAAAATGCTCACAGCCTGAACATTAAGAGTTATGTTTTATTTGGTGGGAATTTTTAGAACTTCAAGCCTAGGAGACAGCATCTCAAGTAACCCGAGAGAACTGCTCCAAGGAGGATACCAGAGGGAGCCAGGTTATATGGAAGTTTTGCAACAAAAGTCAGGTGGTCAGAACATCAAAAGATGATTAATTAAAGAAAATCAGATATCACAAATTAAGAAATTTAGTGCTTTTCTTTGGGAATCTGGGCTCATTGAAATCATTCCTTTGATTATGCATCTCACCTATCTGGGGCCAGTATCCTGTGTTTCCAGAAAAACATCTACTTTTGCTTCATTGACTATTCTGAAGCCTTTGACTGTGTGGATCACAACAAACTGTAGAAAGTTCTTAAAGAGGTGGGGATACCAGACCACCTTACCTGCCTCTTGAGAAATCTGTATGCAGGTCAGAAAGCAACAGTTAGAACCGGACATGGAACAATGGACTTGTTTAGCACTGGAAAAGAGTACATCAAGGCTGTATATTTTCATCCTGCTTATTTAACTTATATGCAGAGTACATCATGCAAAATGCTGGGCTGGATGAAGCACAAGCCAGAATCAAAATTGCCAGGAAAAATATCAATAACCTCAGATATGCAGATGACACCACTCTTATGGCAGAAAGCGAAGAGGAAATAAAGAGCCTCTTGATGAAAGTGAAAGAGGAGAGTGAAAAAGTTGGCTTAAAACTTTTTAAAAAAATGAAGATCATGGCATCTCATCCCGTCACTTCATGGCAAATAGATAGGGAAACAATGGAAACAGTGACAGACTTTATTTTCTTGGGCTCCACAATCACTGCAGATGGTGACTTCAGCCATGAAATTAAAAGATGCTTGCTCCTTGGAAGAAAAGCCAAGACCAACCTAGACAGCATATTAAAAACCAGAGACATTACTTTGCCAACAAAGTTTTGTCTAGTCAAGGCTATGGTTTTTCCAGTGGTCATGTATGGATGTGAGAGTTGGACCATAAAGAAAGCTGAGTGCCAAAGAATTGATGCTTTTGAACTGTGGTGTTGGAGAAGACTCTTGAGAGTCCCTTGGACTGCAAGGCAATCAAACCAATCAATCCTAAAGAAAATCAGTCCTGATTATTCATTGCAGGGACTCATGCTGAATCTCCAATACTTTGGCCACCTGATGCGAAGAGCTGACTCACTGGAAAAGACCTTAATGCTGGGAAAGATTGAAGGCAGGAAGAGAAGGGGAGGACAGAGGATGAGATAGTTGGATGGCATCACCGACTCAATGGACATGAGTTTGTGCAAGCTCTGGAAGTTGGTGATTGACAGGTAAACCTGGCGTGTTGCAGTCCATGGGGTCACAAAGAGTCAGACATGACTGAACGACTGAACTGAACTGATCCTGTGTTTTCACATCCAGTTTTCTCAGGGGTCACCATAGGGAGTGACTGCAGGGAGTGGCAGTAGTCTAGTGGCTGCTGGATGGCAGGTATTCTTTTCCTCAGACTCACCAGCTCACGTTGGAAGAATGAAATCACTGATGACTGTGACTTCCTTGTTTATTCATGTGGCATAAAACATTTCATTTCTCATATGATTACTAGAAATTTTAAAGTCACGTATGTAGCTCATAATATTTCTATTGGATAGCACTGTTGTAACAAACATTTTTAAAGGAGGGGATTTATCACATAGTTTTAATATGGTTTTATTATAGTACTAAAAATCTCCTTTGTCACCCTTCTGCTGTATACTGTTGTAAACCCTCATTTCTTCTCTTGGTCATATAATGATTATTTGATGCTAAGAGGATCATAAAGTCAAGCGGCAGTATAAAAGCAATGCTGCCACTGTTAACTGCAGAATATGGGGTGGGTTAGAAGTTCAGGGACTAAAAGTACAAGAATTTTGTTTAGAGGAACTGAATAGATGATAATGAGCTCATAGGAGCAGAATACACCAAGTACATGAACTATCAGGAATCTGAATATATGTTCGAAAAAGAGGGACGTTTGTTATGGAAGATTATTGTGAGATGGTGCAGTAGAGTATTGTATTTTCAGATGTGATTCCATCATTTGGTATCTTAAAATCTTACAGATCTATTCTCAAGCAAGATGGACCATGTGTACTTGAGGTACTTTTCAGAAATCCCAATCTTAACTGTCAAAACCTTGGTAAGAGTGAATGATATTGCAAACTGCCAAAGAGAATACTAACCATCCATCTGATAACATTCTAGCCAACAACGAATACATTTGGATAGTATAAGCCCGGTTTCTCATCCAAATGTCCTCACTTCAGTTCAGTCGCTCAGTTGTGTCTGACTCTCTGTGACCCCATGAACCGCAGCACGCCAGGCCTCCCTGTCCATCACTTAAACATGGTTATATACCATAGTCTCAACTCCTTTGAGCTGATGTAAGAAATGACCATGCAATATATATGTGACATGTTTTTATAGAACTGATATTATCCAGTGGGTTTCTCAAAGTCTCTGTGATTAGGATCCATATGATAATTTGTCCTTGATTTTAGAATGTGTTTTAAAAAAAAGTTCTCTCCTTAAAAACTCATCTTTCCTTTTGCTTGACAAAGAGATCCCATGATACTGCTGTTTTGCCTTGGGTAATCATAAGCTCAGAATTAATTTAGTACTTAATTGTGGTAATAGTTTAATTTCTGGTTCTTGATAGAATTATCTTTCTCTAACTCCTTTCCACTCTCCTATTTCTACTTGAAATACCCTCAGTACCTAATTACAGAGGTGGCTCTTGGTGGGCTGGGGCTCATGCTCAGCTACCCTGACATGAAAAGTACCCACCACCTCCCCTCTATGCCCAGGGCAGCCACACGTGATCCCGGGGAAAACTCTCGCTCTGTCCTCAGTTAAGGTTCAGCCATGTATTAATTTTTCTGATGGAATATGTAGAGGGTCCCAGACTAAGTAGAAATATAACATATTAAGATATGCCTGAATATATTCTAACCTGAATTCAAGGTAAGGGAAAAATAGTCTCCCCCTCTCCCCACTCTTTTTTTGCTTTTATAAAGAATGAAAGCCCTAAAGGAAAGAAAAAAAATCTCTCTGAAGTAGAAATAAGGAATTGCAAACTGAGAAAGGTGACAATGATAAAACCTTGAATTAAAAGTCCAGTTGTGTAATGAAATTGTGCCCAGTACTTTATGAAAAATTCCTATTAGGTTATATAATGCCCTATATAATCGATTTCCAGCCTGCCTTTCTGACATTGTCCTGTCCCTCTTCAGCTCCAGGCATACTGACCTTCATATTCCTCAGCTGGGCCAAGCTCATTCTTGCCTTAGGACCTTTGTACTAGCTGTGACTTCTACCTGAAATACTCTCGCTACATGTTTACATGTCTGTCTCTTTGTTATCATCCGAGTTTCATCCCAGGGCTTCCCAGGTGGTACAGTGGTAAAGAATCTGCCGGCCAATGCAGGAGATGCAAGAGACATGGGTTTGATCCCTGGGTCAGGAAGATCCCCTGGAGTAGGAAATGGCAACCCACTCTCGTAGTCTTGTCTGAAAAATTCCACAGACAGAGGAACCTGGTGGACTACAGTCCATAGGGTTGCAAAGAGTTGGACACAACAATGACTGAGCACCCACACGTTTCATCCCAAATAACAATCAGTGAGACGGTTTCAGGCCTTTCGAAGAAGTCCCTGTAACTTCAGTCCCCATTTTCTTCATTCCTTGCTCTCATCACTATCTGAAATTATATTTGGCCATGTTCCATCTTTAGAATGAAAGCATCTGACTAGAGATGTTATTTGTCTTGTTCACATCTCTGTCCTCAGCACCTCATGTTACTGAATCAAACTTGGGTCCACTCACTCATGCATGGTAAAGCCCATCTACTGACACCAGATTGTGGTGAAGGAAGGTGCAGCGTTTATTGCAGGGCACCAAGCAAGGAGTCCAGGGCAGCTAGAGCTCAAAACCCCTGAACTCCTGGGCAAGTGACAGCAGAGCTTTTTTAAAGGCAAGGTGAGGGAGGGGACTACCAGGCTATGTGATCAGCTCCTGCACAGTTCTCTGACTGGTTGATGGTGAGGCAACTGGGCAGTGTCACAGATGTAACATTATCAGTCTTTAGGCTCCAGTAGGTCTGGGAACTATGTGCTCATGATCATCAAGTAGTTAATTTCTTCCATTTGGTGGTGGTTTCAGCATCTATAAAACAACTCAGGAAAGGTGCATCAGATACTATTATCTAGGTACTTCAGAGAGGAGCTAAAGCAGAGGATATGGGGGACGGGTCTGTCCCAGAAAGGCCCCATAGAATCCTGCTTAGTCACACTAGGACAGTGTCAGGCATATGGAAGGTTCTCAATAAATATTTTTAAATCTATTTATTTACTCATCCATTATTGTCTTAGGTCAGGTTCCCTGTGAAACAGACTTTCAGATGGAGAATTTAGTGATAGGAGCCTTTGGGATCAACACCTGGGGGCAGGGGAGGAGGTAAGACTGGACAGAGGGAGGAATTGAACTGTGATGGGCTCACAACAAAACTTTAGTCAGTCCCACAGGAAACCGGAGTTGGAGGATCCTTGGAGTTGTCACACCTCGAGGCAAGAGGGCTTGGATTTCATACATCTGGAAAGCGGACAAAACCTTGGGTCACTCAGCTGTCTTCAGTCAGGGCTATCAATCCTAGGCATGAGACTCAGCCACCAACTCTGTCCCAAAGCGGGAGGAGGAATCCAGGCCACGGGGCACATGAGCAGTGCAGTTCATTACCTGAGCCAAGAACAGGTCTAAGTGTTGATGGTCCAGCAGTGAACTAAAGGAGGAGTATGGGTTCCTCCTGAGTTCCTGCCACTCCAACTGATACACTATCATGCTGCAGGGATTTCTCACTCTTAAGATACAGTTTATGTAGACTCCTGGAAATAGAAAGTAGAATGGTAATTCCCAGGGGCTCGGAGGTAAGGGACTGGGTAGAGGTTGACCAAAGGCCTCAAGCTTCCAGCTATAAAATGAGTGAGTTCTGAGATGAGTTATAAGATGCGAGTTTTAAGATGAGTAAGTTCATGCACAGCATGGTGACTATAGTTAACAACACTGTATTATATACTTGAAAGTTGTTAGGAGAGTAGGTCATAAATGTTATTACTGCCCAAAAATGGCAATTATGTGAGGAGTTGGAGGTGTTACTAACCTTATTGTGGCAACCATTTCACAGTAGATCCACATGTCAAATCACATTGTATGCCTTAAACTTACAGATGTTATATGTAAAAAAAAAAAAAAAAACCAATAAAAGTAGAGGGGGGTAGACAGAGTAGTTTGGCTATTCTTGTTCAAGGAGGTTGGTGTTGTTTGACCCATCATGCCTAAGTACCATAGCCTGATGTTTAAAGCTTTTGGTCAATGTCCCCTGCCTTTGCTGTCGATATTCACGCTGTCAATCTCTGTGCTATCTGCCCAGCACACAATGGACTCATTTCTTCCTTTGCCTATATCACATCTCCCAGTCCTCTCTGAAGTACTATGTCTTACCCTCTTACACTTTATTTCAAAACTCACTCTTGCAGAATAGTCCCCTTTAGTACAATGCTATTTTATCTCTTTAATACATCCACATTTATGTAATACCACATTTATGTAATACCACATTTATGTAATACGAGAAGAGGGTATGGGAATATTGGAAGATATAACTGAATGGGAATAATTCCTGCCACATAGTAAGTGCCATTTTAAAGCTCTTTCTATGTAAATGATTGATACTAAATATTAAGTGTTATAGCCACAACAATAAAAGAATGTGTGCATTCTGTTATTTAATAAACCTAATTCATGGCTTACTGAAGTAAGACAGGGAAAAGAAGATTATCTAGTACAAACATCTTATTTTCAAGATGGGCAAACGGGAGCATGGTGATTTTAGGTGAATTGTCTGAGGTCACATATGTGGCTGAACTGGGATGAAAGCTCAGACTGCCTCATTCATAAAGCATTATGGTTTTCACTTCCCCAGGCTCAGCCTCTTGGTAGCTAGTTTTTCATGTGAACAATGGCCACTCTCATCTCTACAAGGGAGGTGCCAGATGCTGAGAGCTTGAGGTATTTATGGAGGGAAGCAAACACTTTGAGTTGTGGAATTCAGAGGGAGCTGGGGACGGTGGAGACTCAAGCCCCAGGGCTGATAGAGCTGAGAAAGGTGAAGGTTGTAGGTGAGGTGGGGCAAATATTTCATTTGGCAGGTGTTAGGAAATGAGAGAATGTCAGGTATGTTCAGGAGGAAATCCATGGACAGCCTAGCTGAATATAAGAAATAAGCTAAAGACAGCCTGTCCTGTGTGCTGCAGGCAATTCCTAATATGCCAGGAAAGGATGCTGTCATTCTCCCACCAGAATTTATCACTTGACAGCTGAGAAGATTTCTACAATGATGGCACTAAACGTTTGTTTCTAATGGGAGAGGAGTCATGCATTCCCTGCCATGCTGCTATCACAAAGAGACCTGCTGCTTTTGTTTTGTTTGCCAAGAGCTAGAGGCTGGCTTCACCATCCCACTCATAACTTGGCCACCATGCACTCTTTTCTCTTACTATGAATGCTCATGTAAAAACTTTGCAACTATTTTAGGGAGAGTGGCCTTCTAGATGATGCTGGGGCTCCCTGTATGCTTACAGTGAGCTAGTAGTGGCAGATTTCAGGAGGAAGTACTTGCTAGCAATTAAATTCTGATGAACAGTTAGAAAAGAAGTATTCCAGGAGACAGAGCTCTGCAGAGGCTAAGTGGGCACTAGCATTGCAAGTGTGACCAGTC
The DNA here is from genome assembly GCF_033118175.1 of Dama dama. NCBI lineage: Eukaryota > Metazoa > Chordata > Mammalia > Artiodactyla > Cervidae > Dama > Dama dama. The sequence continues at coordinate 60,919,976 of NC_083683.1, forward strand.
ACATGTTCATCTGGCAGGCAGTCAGCCTCCATGACTGCCACGGAGCACAAAGGCATTGGCATGGAGGGACACTATCAGTGACACCGAATGCTGTCAACAAGCAATGGTCTCCCATCAGCAGGGAAATCCTGAGGCAATCCAAAATCATTTATCAACGCATACATCAAAGCCAAAGCAAGAAAGCCATTTCCAAAGTGAGAAATGTCTAATCTGTGTCATGGTTCCCAGACAAATCCCTTTCTTGTACAATACCAGATGACAAATGATGCAGCTGCTCCTCTATTGGATGTCTGCACAAAACAGGCAGAGAGGCACAGTTGCTACACATGCCATACATAATCCCTATCCCAATTGGCTCGGAGAATGGCTTTCTTTTCTATGTGTCATAAATCAGATAACATGGGAAAGTCATTTTAAAAATAGTCCCTTCATGGTAATGCATGAGTTCAGTTGTTTTAGGAGGCCAAATGTTAGTTTCAATTAAAAAAAAAACAACAAACAAGGTATCACTGCTTTATATGTGGTGTTAGAAAAAGGTGTGGCATTTGAATATGATTGCTGAGATTCGGAATTCCAGAAATATCAGGCATTTTGAGTAACACATGAATACGAGGTAAAGAACCTACTGGTCCTTTACTTAATACTTTTTAATAATACAATAGAAGTTAGAGATTCACACTCTGTTTCCCATTTTCTGGATGACATTGATCCTTCAGATTAGATCCATAAATTGGAAAACCAGGGACCAGACAAGTTGTTTTTGCTTTCCCGACATGGTTCCTTGATATCCCCCAGGGTTTCAGTGAGGATCTCATGGCTTTCTCAGTATGAATGAACAATTCTTGGTTGCCGTGATTTCTGGCTTTTCTAGGTCAGGTCCTCTACCCTAGGTCCTCTACCCTATAATTCATGTAACAGGTTTGTATTAAATCAGCCCCATTATGTTGTCTTAAAAAAAAAAACAAGAAATTAGCATCTGGTGCCATCACTTCATGGCAAATACATGGGGAAAAAATGGAAACAGTGACAGACTTTATTTTCTTGGGCTCCAAAATCACTGCAGATGATGACCGCAGCCATGAAATTAAAAGACACTTGCTCTTTAGAGGAAAAGCTATGACAAAGCTAGACAGCATATTAAAAAGCAGAGACATCACTTTGCCTACAAAGGTCCATATAGTCAAAACAATGATTTTTCCAGTAGTCATGTATGGATATGAGAGTTGGACCATAAGAAGGCTGAGCACTGCTTTTGAACTGTGGTGCTGGAGAAGACTCTTGAGAGTCTCTTGGACAGCAAGGAGATCTAACAAGTCAATCCTAAAGGAAATCAGCCGAGAATATTTATTGGAAGGAATGATGCTGAAGCTGAAGCTCCAATACTTGGCCACCTGATGTGAAGAGCTGACTCTTTGGAAAAGACCCTGATGCTGGGACAGATTGAAGGCAGGAGGAGAAAGGGGCAACAGAGGATGAGATGGTTGGATGGCATCATTGACTCAATGGACATGAGCTTAAGCTAACTCAGACAGATGGTGAAGGACAGGGAAGCCTGTTGTGCTGTAGTCCATGGGGTTGCAAAGAGTCAGACATGATTGAGTGACTGAACAACAACAACATGTGTTATCATTCCAACTGGTTTCACTTCTAGTGCCTCTGAGCTTGGGTCCCTGTGTTGGTTTGCGGACTGTTAGTTCTTTTGGGACTGGATTCAGTTTCACCCTCCTACTCATTTTAGAGATAGGGTAACTTCCTCTAAACTCAGGTTGCCTGACTGCAGCCCCACAACCTCCTGCTGGATCTCTTAAGGATCTCTGATTGTGCCAGCTCTTTGGACTCTCTTTTCCAACCTGTAGAGCTTTCTGGTCTCTGGGTCAGGCTTTATCCAACCCAATCCCCCAAGCTAGTTTCAGTGGCTAAGACTGTAGGACAAAAATACTTCCTTATTTTTAATTTTTATTCCTAAACATTCTTGAAGCTGCAGTTGCCACCTTGCTACTCCTAATGTTTGTTTGTTCATCCAAAAGCATTTAGAATTTCTATATTTTGCCAGGTACTGAAGCTGATACCAATAATAATAATAATAATAATAATAAGGCATGATTCTTTCCTTGAATTCGGTCTAAGGTAATGTTCTATGTAGTAATATCTTATGTTTGTATAACCCTTCAGTGTTCACAAAGAACTTTCATATGTTATTTCTTGACCATTAAAGCAATAGATTAATTGATTTTCCATATTCAAGACTACAGCTATCCCAAAGGAGTCATGAAACTAACTTTCCCATGATGTAATTCAGTTTCATACTGGAGAGAAACCTTATAAAAGTAATGAATGTGGGAAAGTCTTCAGCCAGAATTATCACCTTTTTCAACACTCAAGAATTTGTACAGGAGAGAAATGCTATAAATGTTGCATTGCCTGAGGAAACTGGTTTTTGACCTATATTAGCTGGTGAATTTTTTATTTAAAGAGGTCTCCTATTCAGGGCCACTGGGGTTTTAATACCAGGTTCATCTCTTTTAAATCGAGAGAATGTGAAATTTGTGCTTTTGAACTATATTTATAAGTAGCTTTATTAATCAAAGTTGCCAGCCTGCAGAAAGTCTGATGCGCTTACATAATAATATTTTTTGTACATTTTGGTAAAAGCTGATGTAGGATGAATAGTCACTATGGTTAGATAAGGCATAGCAGTGCCATTGGAAAGTACAGGAACACCTAACAATGTTCTGTTGTCAACTGAAAAGCGTACCTTTGGGAATTGCAAGAAACAGCTGCCAGTGACATCCAATGCCAAGTCCATAAAGGTGTGATGGCAGTGTCACTTTATGGAGCTACATATTTTCAACTCAAATATGCCAGGCTTTTATTTACTTTTAGGTAATTTGCTATAACTATAGGGTGAGTTGCCCACCAGCTAAGGTTAGCACCACATGTCTATAAAATCCGTCTTCTTAAACTCGGCAAGTAGATGGCAGGAAGGAAAACAGAGAAACCATTTTCAAAATATCTACTGCATCTTGGCAACCTGGGAATGCTCAGACCCCTTAGGACAATTTTGAAGTTGATTCTTCAAAAGCTGGAAAAATAAAATTGGCACCTGAACGGATCCATTTATAAGAGCACCTTGGGTTGTCAATCATAATCATAAATTGACTTATTATTCTGATATGTATGTTAAAGTTAAAATTTTGTGATCATCCAATAAATTATTGCAGAATTTTATCTACTCCTTTAAACTCTGTCTTTAACGATGGCCTTAGAAAAATGCTCATGAAATAGCTCTTCTCTTAAAAACTTTAGAAGAAGAAACACGTGCAAAAGCATAAACTGTGGTAAAAGAATCAAGAATTTAGATATTTCATGCTGCCATTGTATCACTGGAGTTTCAATGTAAAAATGTTCTCTCTTTGCACTCCCCTCCAAAATGTAAAATTGTTTCAGACGAACGTACAGAGATGTGCTTACAGCACCAGAAAGCTGTGCCTTACCACATGCAGCAATTCTGTGCCAGAAAACGTGCCAAACTCCACACAGCATTCTCCTGGGCACTGATCTCTGTTCCCTTCTATCTTCTCATTACAACCGTAAGGGAAACAGCTGAGTTGGGAAACCAACCGTGAGTGCCTTCCAACTATGTCCCAGGTATTGAAATTCATGTTACAATATGTTGACTCCTTTAATCCTTAAAGAGATTGTACTATGTTTGTGTGATTATTCCCATTTTACCTATGGGAGAACAGAACTGAGCAAGTTTAATTACTTTGCTCAAGACCACACAGCTCGTTATTTAAGCCCCTCTGCACTTCTGCCACCTGGGAGTATGTGGTGTTTATGATGCCATAGACCCAGGAAGGTCAAGACAGACTCACTAAACACATGCTACCCTCGTGGAGCTTACATTCTTTTGGAGAAGACAGAAAAGAGAGAAAGGAGAGAAGGGAGAAGGAATGAAGGAAGGAAGGGGGAAGGAAGGACAGGAAAAAGGGAGGGAGGAGATGGTTTAATAGTGATGCGTGCCCTGAGGAAAATGAAACAGAAATGTTTAAGCACAGGATAGGAATAGGAGAAATAGGTAAAGACAGGGAGGGACAGCAGAGAAGATGACCTCTGAACTAAGAACTGAACAGAGAGGAAGAACCAGCTACTCAAGGATCAGGAGAAGAAAGTTTTAGCTGAGGGACCAACAGGCCTAGGCACTGAGGCAGAAAACAACTTCGTTTGTTTCAAAAACATAAATGCAAGTGCAAAAATCCTATGACGTACTCAGTAAATTGAATCCAGCAGGACATTAACAAATCAATGTCAAGTCATGCAAAAGGAATTTCAACTTTTCAGCATCTATCAAAGTAATTCACTAAATTAAAAGAGGATAAGTTGGATGATTATATCAGAAAAATTGAATTGAATATTCAATCAGATATAACCCATTCATGACAAAGAGGGAAAAATGCCCTTCAGGAACTAGAAAATCAAGGAAATTTCCTTATGGAGGCTAAGTGAACAGCTTTAGCAAACATTGTACTTAAGAGGGAAATAGTAGAGTTAATTTGGTTTAAACAGCAGTGTCATCTCTCAGGATATGATCCAACAGATGGCTGTGGCCATCAAAATAAGGCAAAGGAAATGAGGTGTAATTATTGAAAAGGAGAAGATAGAATTTGGCAGATGATATGACTGTCTACCTTTGAAATCTAAGGCAATCAACATACATTCTATTACAACTAAAAATAGCTCATCAAAGAGGCAGAGATGGCAATCAACATACAAAAAGCAATAGCTTTTCTTTTTTATTGTAGTACTGTAAAATGCTTAACACAAGATCTACCCTTTGAACAAATTTTTAAGTGTGCAATACATTATTGTTGACTGGGAGTGCTGTATAGCAGATCTCTAGAGCTTGTTCATCTTGCTTGACTGAAGCTTTATGTTTGTTGATTATGACTCCACATTCGCCTCCCTCCAGCGGTTGGTCACCACTGTTCCATTCTTTGCTTTCCTGAATTTGACTGTGTACTTTCGATGCCTCATATCAATGGAATGGTTGCAGTACTTTTTTCTGTGACTGGCTTATTTCACTTAGCTTAATGTTTTCAAAGTTTATCCATATTTTTGCATGTTGCAGAATTTCCTTTTCAAAAGCTGAAGAGTTTTCCATTGTATGTATATACCACATTTTCTTTATGCATTTATTTTTAGGTGGACATTCAGGGTGTTTCCACATGTAGGCTATTGTGAATAGTGCTACAGTGAATACAGGAGTGCTGACTTTTCTATCCACCAACAAGAACCATTAGAAAATGTAATTTTTAGAAGATAATTCAGATTTACAATTGCCACAGCAACTAAGTAGTAGTCAAGAATAAGCTTCACACAAATATAGGAACTTTACAGAGAAGGATATAAATATATACTGAAAGCAGTAAAATAAGGTTTGAGTAAATGGAGAATGACTTGTGAATTTAAGGATTCAATATTATAATGATGAAAGTTCCTCCCAGATTTGTCTTCAGATACAATGGATTCCCAATCAAGACTGCCACAGCATTTTTCATGGAAGAGTATATATGCCATACTGCCAAGGTGATTTTTAAATTTTTAAAATATGTTATTATAAAGTATACTAATGAAAACAACATGACTTTGTAGATAAATAGAACCATAGAACAGACAAGAAGGTCTGGTTTAGTATAAGAACCATAGAACTGGGGAAGGGATGAACATCTCAGTAATGACATGATAACTGATTATTCATTCACAAACATAAATTCTTAATACAGAATTATGTGTGTATATGTGTATATGTCTGTGCACACATGAACTACACACATCTACCCTGAGAAGTACATGTGGACAGAGAGGCTTGTACAAGGAGGATTTCATTATGTTGCTCAAATCATGAAACAAATTATGGCATATCCCAAATATGAAATATCATGTAGTTGATAAAAGAATGAGGTGCATCCATATGTAATCACATTGAAAAATCTCAGAATCATGTTTTTGAGATTAAAACAAATTATAAAATAATCCAATATTATACCATTTTTATAAATCAAGTTACAGAAGTTATTTCACACAAAACTCCTGATTTATTATGTCTATATATGTAAACATATATACATATAAAGCAAGGGAGATGTTTTAACAGATAAAAATTTTTATGTATTATACAAATACTTTCACATATTTAATGTATTATATATGAACACACACACAAATATATATATATAATTGATTACAATGTTTTCATTCCTTTAGGGAAGGGTCTGATCAGGGTTTTCAAGACTACATGGCAGAAAATTACTTTGTGCTTCAGAGATTATCTAAATATGTCATATTATGTGTTATTACATTTCCTAAGTAGAATAATGTGACATGAATCTTCTCAGAAGAATCCCTGTAAATAAAAGATTAAACTATTGTGGGCTAATGAATGAAATGAGCTACAGAGGCTAAAATGCAATAATTTTTCACTACTTTCTGGTTAAGTATTTTGGGAATATGAACAAAGAATAAGAAGGAATAATTATTTAACCATATTCTTGTGAAAACCATAGAGTGCTTTGGCATAATTATTCACAGTCTACTTTCCTATTGTATTGGGACATATGTTTGTCAAGACATATGTTAGTCCAGGGCTTAGATAGAATATTGATTTCCATTTAAAGATGGCATCACACAAGTATACAGAAATACACTGTATAGATGCATCACAGAAGTACATAGAGTGGTTGTACAAATTCTTCTGTTCTCAAAAGGAGTGTCAACTAAAGCTTGAGTCAGTGCATATCAGTTCAGTTCAGTCGCTCAGTCATGTCCGACTCTTTGTGACCCCATGGGCTGCAGCACGCCAGGCTTCCCTGTCCATCACCAACTCCAGGAGCTTGCTCAAACTCATGTCCATTGAATCGGTGATGCCACCCAACCATCTCATCCTCTGTCGTCCCCTTCTCCTTCTGCCTTCAATCTTTCCCAGCATCAGGGTCTTTTCTGATGAGTCAGCTCTTTGCATCAGGTGGCCAAAGTATTGGAGCTTCAGCATCAGTCCTTCCAATGAATATTCAGGACTGATTTCCTTTAGGATGGACTGGTTTGATCTCCTTGCAGTCCAAGGGACTCTAAAAAGTCTTCTCCAACACTGCAGTTCAAAAGCATCAATTCTTTGGCGCTCAACTTTCTTTATGGTCCAACTCTCACATTCACACATGACTACTGGAAAAACCATAGCTTTGACTAGCTTTAAACCATAAGATAGCCGGTGCCAGAACATATTTGTTGATTGATTGGAACAACGTGTTTAGGTTTTACAGAGGATTCCCCAGCTACACAACTACAAAAGGAAAGAAGTTTGATACTTCCCCCATGACCCCACCGCCACCAGGAGATGCATCAAAGAAATTCTCTATGCGTTCTAAATGCATCCTATAGAGTCCCCCTCCTTGTTTGAATACTGCGCACTGCTTCACGTGGTGATAAACATGAGCAAGAACTTCTGGTGTCTTATTGAATGTTTATATAATTGTGTGGATCTCGCTATCAAACTCATCCACTCAGTGGAGGCATTTGTCTAGTTAAGATTCATGGAGCTGATTTCTGAAAGGATAAGGAGTAATAAAAATTGTTTCTCTGACATTCCAAATAAATAAACTCCCAGCAGTTGAAATCTAGTGAAGTTCTACTCTGAAATACAGACCTGTCTTGAAGACTTAACTACTGAATTGAGAAATGAACAAATACTGAATTACACTTAATCCTTTTCAAAACACATTCAGTTTTACCAACCAACTTTGGATTTTTGTACCAAGAAGCATTTTTAAAAATTCAAGAAGTGTCTTGGTGTTAAATGAAAAATAATCCTGTAGTCTGCCTGCTGTGACTCGTTTGTTTTCTTGCAATAAAACAGCGAGAAGATATTTGTTTTCAAACAGATCTCTCTCTATCTTCTTGCCTGCAAGATATCTGATGCTTGATTTATTTCCTCATCAACTTTTTAGGTCACTGGAACTCTTTATAACACACTCCTCTCAAATTCTCACATTAAATAGATAGGACAAACCAATTAAATTTTTATACAATTTTTAAAGGTTACTTTCCATTTACTTTCCATTTATAGTTATTATAAAATATTGGCTGTATTCTTCATGTTATACAGTATACTCAGGAGCCTGTTTTATACCCAAAAATGGTTTGTACCTCCCACTTCCCCACCCCTATATTACCCCTCCCTGCTACTCCCCACTGGTAACCACTAATATCGTCTCTCTTGAGTCTGCTGCTTTTTTGTTGTATTTACTAGTCTGTTGTATTCTTTAGATTCCACATATAAGTGATAGCATACTGTATTTGTCTTTCTCTATCTGACTTAGTCACTTAACACAAAGCCCTCCAAATTCATCCATGTTGTTGCAAATGACAAAAATCTGTTCATTTTATGGCTGAGAAGTATTCCATTGTGTATGTATAAATATATACAAATAAATATATATATTTATACACACACACACTCACATATATATATGCACATGTATATACCACATCTTCTTTATCCATTCACCTGTTGATGGACGTGTAGGTTGCTTTGATACATTGGCCATGGTAAATAATGCTGCTATGAACATTGGGATGCATTTATCATTTCCAATTAGTGTTTTTATTTCTTTCAGATATATACCCAGGAGTGGAATTGCTGGGTCATACAGTAATTCTGTTTTTAGTTTTTTGAGGAATGTCTGTACTGTTTTCTACAGTGGCTGTACCAATTTATTTCCTCCAGCAGTATACGGCTCCCTTTTCTCCATATACTGGCCGAAATGTGTTATTTGTTGTCTTTTTGTTAATAGCCTCTTGATGAAAGTGAAAGAGGAGAGAGAAAAAGTTGGCTTAAAGCTCAACATTCAGAAAACTAAGATCATGGCATCTGGTCCCATCACTTCATACAAAATAGATGGGGAAACAGTGGAAACAGTGGCTGACTTTATTCTTTGGGGCTCCAAAATCACTGCAGATGGATACTGCAGCCATGAAATTAAAAGACGCTTACTCCTTGGAAGGAAAGTTATGACCAACATAGACAGCATATTAAAAAGCAGAGACATTACTTTGTCAGCAAAGGTCTGTCTAGTCAAGGCTATGGTTTTTCCAGTAGTCGTGCATGGATGTGAGAGTTGGACTATAAAAAAAGCTGAGCACTGAAGAATTGATGCTTTTGAACTGTGGTGTTGGAGAAGACTCTTGAGAGTCCTTTGGACTGCAAGGAGGTCCAACCAGTCCATCCTATAGGAGATCAGTCCTGGGTGTTCATTGGAAGGACTGATGTTGAAGCTGAAACTCCAATACTTTGGTCACCTGATGCAAAGAGCTGACTCATTTGAAAAGACTCTGATGCTGGGAAAGATTGAAGGTGGGAGGAGAAGGTGATGACAGAGGATGAGATGGTTGGATGGCATTGCCAACTCAATGGACATGAGTTTGAGTAAGTTCTGGGAGTTGGTGATGGACAGGGAGGCCTGGCGTGCTGCGGTTCATGAGGTCGCAAAGAGTGACTGAACTGAACTGATTCTGACAGATGTGAGGCAGTATCTCACTGTGGTTTTGATTTGAAGTCCCTGATGATTAGTAGTGTTGAGTGTCTTTTCATGTGCCTATTGGCCATCTGCATTTCTTCTTTGGAAAAATGTCTGTTTAGTCCTTCTTCCCATTTCTTAATTGTGTTATTTTTTTGGTGTTGACTAGTATGAGCTGTTGATATGTTGGATGTTAACTCCAACTTATCAGTCATATCATTTGCAAATATCTGCTTCCATTCAGTAGGTTGTCTTTTTGTTTTGTCAATGGTTTCCTTGACTGTGCAAGAGCTTCTAAGTTTAATTAAGTCCCATTTGTTTATTTTTGCTTTTATTTCCTTTACTAGACAGATCCAAAGAATATTGCTTCAATTTATGTCAAAGAGTATTCTGCCTATGTTTTCCTCTAGTAATTTTATAGTATTTGGTCTTACATTTAAGTAGGACAAGCTAATTTTCACCACATATATTTTCTGCCTTACTCATTGCCTAACTCATTTCCAGCCAATAGATTGGAGGTTTTACAGAATTCTGTTATACAGAATCCCATGGGATATACTTGAGGTGCAGCTCTCAGCTCGGGTGATCCAGGCTTTAGGAATTTTTTTGGCTATCCTTTAAGTCCTCTACTACAAAGTCTTTATTTTCCAATATAGTACATACAATGGACTATTCTTGTATGTACATATTATTATATGGTTGTAGACTAGTATATATGTATGTATATATTGTATGTATGTAGACTAGTCCAATTTCTACTGGAACTTTTAATAAACATAAAAATTAAAAATGTCAGAGAATGGAGCTTCACACCTTCCCCACCCCTATCAAGCCAGTTCCTCAAGCCTCCCCCATCCTAACAAAGCCCCCACTAAGGGTGGGATCAAGAATAACCTAGGTCAACATCCTCAGAGTTATCTAAATCCTTCTCTCTCTTTCAAATTGTATATGCAGTTATCAGGAAATTTTATCATCAAAATATACTTGTGACATCATCCCCTCTCACCAGTTCCATGCTGGTCTGAGCCTCTGATCCACTGACCTCCTCACTGGTCTCCCTGTTCTTTACCTCTTAGAGACTGTTCTCTGAACAACTATTTGAAAGCCCCTTTTGAAATGTAAACCTTATTGTGTCATTTCAAAGCCCAAATCCTTTCAGTGGCTTCCTATCTCACCTAGAACAAAATTCGTAAGTCTTACTTAGGAAACCAAGACTTTGTATGACCTGACTCTGATTTCTCTACGTCTTGAGTCTTTTCTCTCTTGTTTCCGCTGCCCATTCATTCAGCTTCTGTGACACTGCCAGCCTAGATTTTCCTCAGGGGGAACAGAAGTGTGCCTCTGCCCCAGGGCATTTGCACATGCTACTTCCTGCTGGGAATACTCCTTCCCCAGATATTCATATAGTTCACTTCTTCACGTTATTCAAATATCCCCTCCTCAGAGAGAATGTTCCTGGACACCCTATCTAAAATGGAGCAACCTATCACCATGGCTTACTCTACTGTTTTCCTTCTTAGCCCTTAGGTTATATCTTTGTCCATTGTCTCTTTTTCCTTCCAGACTGGAAGATCTTTGAAAGCAGAAACCTGTTCACCTTATTCACTATGGTATCCCCAGTGGCGAGGACAGGGTGTGCACTTGGCAGCATATAGTAATATTAGTTTAAATGAATGAGTTATATGTTAAAATGGGCAAAATTTTACATTATATTAAATATACTTAAATAAAGTTGTTAAAAGAAACCAGATTCCTTCATTTAAAAGTTGAGGGAAAAATGAGTTGAATGAATGAATGAATGAAACTTTAGTTAGCTGTGCTTCCCAAAATGAAAGTATTGATCTATAGAAAGCAGTGTGTTATATTTGATTTCATCCAGTGAAAGTCTGTTTCTTTTTCAATGATCTGCCTGGAAGTCTGAGACATTGTAATATAATATTTAAACATTGTTGTTATTCAGTCACTAAGTCGTGTCCGACTCTTTGTGACCTCGTGGACTGCAGCACACCAGGCTTCGCTGTCCTTCACCATCTCCTTGAGTCTGCTCAAATTCATGTCCGTTGAATTGGTTTACAAATTTAAGCATTTTCCAAGTGACAAGAGACTGAGCTAGTTTGTACATAAAGTATCTCACATACTCCTCCAAGGCAGGTACTGTTATGGTCTCATGATGAGGAAGGTGTGACTTTGAGAGTTTTTTGCTTGCCCAAGATCACAGCTATTATGTGACAGTCCTTGGATTTGAACCCAGGCATTTCCAGAACTAATCGTTTTTAGAGCCTGAGCTAAAAGGATAGAAATAGATATGAGATGGATATCAAACTGCCATTTTTTGGGGGGAAAAAGTATCCAAATTCTATCGGACAATGTTCCTATTTATTGCCACTCAGAACTGACATCTGTTCATGGTCCTGTCGTCATGAGTAATTCTCAGCCCTGAAGAGTTTCCCCAAAAGAAAGTCCACCACCCTCTCTTTGCCACTACCCTTTCCCCACAGGTCTTGACTTGCCCATCCATTCCATTCTCATCTGCTCCCTTTTTCTCTGCCTTCTTTGGCATTTCCTTTTTACTTTCTCCTCTTTATTTTCAACTTCTCATGTCTGGTCTTACCAACATTTCCTCACATTCAGTTACATGTTCTCAGACTCCATTGTATTTTTTATTGAAGCAAGATCATCTTTCAACAGTGGACTGGCCCTTGGAATACCTTGCATTTATATAACATTTTATGGTTCCCAGAGTTCTAAGTCTCCCAAACAATACTGTGAAGTATATATTACCATTACAATTTGAGAGAAAAGGAAACTGAGTCACAGACCTTATCCCTTGCCCCATACTACCCAGAAATGTAGAAATGGGAGTAAAATAAAGGCCTTTTTCCATTTCACCTCAGTGCACCATTTATTAGTTTATTGGTAGAATAAACTAATGGTAGAATTTGTAAATATGGTTGAATTTGGTAAAATATGGTAGAATTTTTATTATCCATTATGGCAGATACTAGTCACATGTGGTTATCTAAATTTAAATTAATTAAAATGAAGCGATTCCCTTCTGGCCTGGAGGGTTTCTATTGATAGATCAGCTGTTATCCTTATGGGAATCCCTTTGTGTGTTATTTGTTGTTTTTCCCTTGCTGCTTTTAATATTTGTTCTTTGTGTTTGATCTTTGTTAATTTGATTAATATGTGTCTTGGGGTGTTTCGCCTTGGGTTTATCCTGTTTGGGACTCTCTGGGTTTCTTGGATTTGGGTGGCTATTTCCTTCCCCATTTTAGGGAAGTTTTCAGCTATTATCTCCTCGAGTATTTTCTCATGGCCTTTCTTTTTGTCTTCTTCTGGAACTCCTATGATTCGAATGTTGGGGCGTTTCACAGTGTCCCAGAGGTCCCTGAGGTTGTCCTCATTTCTTTTGATCCTTTTTTCTTTTTTCCTCTCTGCTTCATTTATTTCCACCATTTTATCTTCTACCTCACTTATCCTATCTTCTGCCTCCGTTATTCTACTCTTGGTTCCCTCCAAAGTGTTTTTGATCTCACTGGAAATAGAACTGCCATATGACCCAGCAATCCCACTTCTGGGCATACACACTGAGGAAACCAGATCTGAAAGAGACACGTGCACCCCAATGTTCATCGCAGCACTGTTTATAATAGCCAGGACATGGAAGCAACCTAGATGCCCATCAGCAGATGAATGGATAAGGAAGCTGTGGTACATATACACCATGGAATATTACTCAGCCATTAAAAAGAATTCATTTGAACCAGTCCTAATGAGATGGATGAAGCTGGAGCCCCTTATACAGAGTGAAGTAAGCCAGAAAGATAAAGAACATTACAGCATACTGACACATGTATATGGAATTTAGAAAGGTGATAACGATAACCCTATATGCAGAACAGAAAAAGAGACACAGAAATACAGAACAGACTTTTGAACTTTGTGGGAGAATGTGAGAGTGGGATATTTCAAAAGAACAGCATGTATACTATCTATGGTGAAACAGATCACCAGCCCAGGTGGGATGCACGAGACAAGTGCTCCGGCCTGATGCACTGGGAAGACCCAGAGGAATCGGGTGGAGAGGGAGGTGGGAGGGGGGATCGGGATTGGGAATACGTGTAAATCTATGGCTGATTCATATCAATATATGACAAAACCCACTGGAAAAAAAAATAATAATAATAAAAAAAAAAATGAAGCAAAGTTATTCAGTTCCTTGATCACATTAGCTGCAATTTAAGTGATCAGTAAATACTTTCAGAAAGTAACTACTGTTCGGACAGCACTGATAATGAGCATTTCCATCCTTGCAGAATGTTTTATTGCAAAGTGTGAGCTAGGTCCTTGTTATACTACTGATGCTGAGAGAAAAGAAGAATTTCCACTGCTTTCCATCTGCAGTTGCATTGGGCAAGAACATACCCTGCATTCCCAGGAGATACAGGACCATCTCAATCTAGTGGACACCCAGTGTATCGTTCCCCAATCTGGATCATCAGAATTACAGATTCCTGACCCATTAATTCTTAAATGAATCCATAGTGCTTGGAGATAGATTATTAACTACTAATCTACTGCTAACTGATCAATTAAAGACTCAGAAAAGGTGAGCTGACCCTGGAATCCAGTAAACATTATCAGTTGCAATTCTGTTATTTTGTCATTACAGAAGTTGAAGTCCACAGAGATAAAGTAACTCTTCCAAAGTCTCCCACTTAGTGGCAGAGCCAAGAACAAAATATGAATTTCAGATTCCCTATATGTTCACTTCTCTAAACCATGTTACTTTACTGAGTATTTGTAATCTACCAGACCCCATCCTAGACAATAATTAGGAAAGGAAGTTGGAGGGCAGCTGCTTCCTCACTCGTGTCTTTCCTCCTGCAATCATTAAAAACGGAGGGGCTGTTTTTCTCAGGCTGTGTCAGAAAGGAGCAGCCGTATGAGGCTCCCAAGACAGCTGGCCACAGGATTACACAGCCTCGCCTTGGATAATGAGGCTGTGTCTCAGACCATACCTCACACGACTTGTTCCAGAATGTGTGTCTGCCGAGGACACCTGCCATGTCGCCCTTCCTCCACAGTCCTGAGCTTCTGTCCACAGGAGTTCTAAATAAGTCAGCGCTGGGGAGCTCGAGAAACCTCCACAACTTCTTACCTACTAAGTCATAACACAACAGCTGGATGTGAATATATAACCCTTGTCACTTTTCCAAACAGCATGAGACCTGGTCTGCAGGGGCCTGAGGAAGTTCTTGGGCATGTTGTAATTCACAGCTGCCGCTGGAGTAGCCCTCTCCCTCCTCAAGGTTTCCGGGGGCAGAGGCTCAGAATCTTTTTCAAAGACTGCTTCTCTTCCTTCTGTCCAGGCACCACTAGGCATTTGCTACCTCTAATGTTAAATGTTTGCGTGTGATATGGTGTGAATGTCAGTAACTTTGGGAGGGTAACATCCCAAAGCTACTTCTTCATTAACCCCTGTAAGAAAACCTGAGATATCTCAAGCAGAAGGCAAGGCAAGAACCAAGCTCCTCAGTTGACACCCTTTTGTGCTCGAAAACACTAGCTTGCTAAATTTGGTTGCCGTTTCTTTTTTAGAAGGGTAACACAAAAGTCTGAATTTCCCGTGTAGAGACATAACATTAACCAAAGGTGATGCCTATTTGAATTTCTTTCCCTAGCATCCACTCTTGTTGCCACTTCCGATTTGATTTCTCACTTATAATGAATAATTATGGGGTAAAATGGATTATGAGTTTCCGTAGCACAAAGCAGAACTGAATAGTTAGCAGCAGAAATCCAACAGCTGCCCAGGTTCATTTTTATCCTAGGGATCTGATGAACAAAACCAGAATGAATATGTTTTAAGTAAACAGCCCCTGTTCAGAAGGGACCTTGATGCGGGGAATGAAACCAAGCCTTGGTCCATCTGAGCTCTATAATCAGCAAACCCGCCACCATCTGTCAGGACTGGCCTCCCCCCTTGGGCTCTGCTGACAGACGGGCATCATTAGCTGGCACGTGCCCGGGGTCACCCCACTGAGACAGGTCACCTTGTGTCTTGGGGGTGTTTTATCACCCCCCCCCCTCCCCAGCCCGTTCCCCATTCTGATCCTGAGAAAGGAAAATTGAATTTTAGTCTTAAGATTAAATGATGACAGTATGCAATCTGTCAGCTCCTTGCTGGTAGCCAAGCAGGTTTGCTAAATTAAAAAGAGGGGGGAAAGACCGAACTCACTTCCTCTTGCAGACACTTTCAAGATGCTTCTTGCCTTTACAGTGCTGTGTGGATTAATGCATAGACATGGAGATGTTGTGTATTCCAGCTAAAATGCAGTGGAAATGAGAGAAACTGGCATGACTGGAGAATCAAGGAGATTTAACAAGCTGGCTAAGTAGTGGCAGGGTCCACACAGGGAATCACTTAGAGGCAGGGAGAGAAAATGAATGGAAACTGCAAACACACTCTCTGTCCCCCAGCCTCCTAATTTTTTCAAATCCGTCATATGTCTGAACGCCTCATCCAGTTGTACAGACTTCCTTTCACAATTTTTTCATGTATTTTTTTCTCCTTAACCTACCCAATATTGTGAGCTCTGCACGTCCTCCACTTTCTCTAGAGGCAGCTGTCAGTCGCTCATCTCCCCCACTGAAGGATGCCTCTGGCCCTGGCTTCTTGACCCTTGAGCCAAAGTCATATTTTTCTCTTTGGTTTCTCAGGGCTTTCTCGTGAGTAACAGTGACCTAGTTCTGAGCCTCACTTTAGATACAAACTGGCAAGAATTTTTATTACTCAAATCTCAATGTAATCAATATTCTCTTCTGAGATAGCTCAATTAATTCTCTTAATAAAGGAATGCACCTTTTAGACAGGGATATAATTATAAATTCAGCTGCATTTTAATTTGAGAGGAGAATGATTGTTAGAGCCCAAAGACACACAGTAGAGACTCTTCTAGATGTGACTTGTCTACAAAATGGTGCAAATGTTGCCATTTCATCAGGGAACTGCTCCAAACTGTCTCCAAACTGTCTACATAGTGAATCACCCCCACAAGACAGGATAATTTTAGTTTAAGGATCACAGAGTGTTTTTAGATCATGGCTATTTTTTAGAAATTCCCTGGAATTCCCAGGAAATCCAGTGGGTAGGACTCTGTGTTCTCACTGCCAAGGGTCTAGGGTCGATCCCTGGTTGGGGAACTAAGATCTCCCAATTCACACGGCAACCCTCCCCTCAAAAAAAGAAAACAACCCCCCCCCCCCCAAAAAAAAAAACAGAGAAAAGAGAAATATCACAAAGCACAGTAGGGACTTGGCCTTATCTGCTAATTTCTCAGACAGGTGCTCAGCTACCCTGGAGGCAGTCATATAATGGTGCCGGCCGAGGTCTCTACGGACTTGGTCTTGGCATCTCAGCTTTTATATCCAGGCATAAATTCTGGTTCAGCTTCCTTTCTGTGCCTGCCAGTGGTTATTTCATATCTTTTTTTTTTTTTATTATTATCTGATTTTATTTATTTTTTCATTTATTTTTATTAGTTGGAGGCTAATTACTTTACAATATTGTAGTGGTTTTTGTCATACATTGACATGAATCAGCCATGGATTTACATGTATTCCCCATCCCGATCCCCCCTCCCACCTCCCTCTCCACCCGATTCCTCTGGGTCTTCCCAGTGCACCAGGCCCGAGCACTTGTTTCATGCATCCAGCCTGGGCTGGTGATCTTTTCACCCTAGATAATATACATGTTTCGATGCTGTTCTCTCCAAACATCCCACCCTCGCCTTCTCCCACAGAGTCCAAAAGTCTGTTCTGTACATTTGTGTCTTTTTTTCTGTTTTGCATATAGGGTTGTCGTTACCATCTTTTTAAATTCCACATATATGTGTTAGTATACTGTATTGGTCTTTCTCTTTCTGGCTTACTTCACTCTGTATAATGGGCTCCAGTTTCATCCATCTCATTAGAACTGATACAAATGAATTCTTTTTAACGGCTGAGTAATATTCCATGGTGTATATGTACCACAGCTTCCTTATCCATTCGTCTGCTGATGGGCATCTAGGTTGCTTCCATGTCCTGGCTATCATAAACAGTGCTGCGATGAACACTGGGGTGCACATGTCTCTTTCCGCTCTGGTTTCCTCAGTGTGTATGCCCAGGAGTAGGATTGCTGGGTCATATGGCAGTTCTATTTCCAGTTTTTTAAGAAATTTCTTATTTCATATCTTTAAACAAACAGATTGGACCCTTTAGAAACCGCGAGTAATCATCAGTCAAGTCCATTTCACCTTAATCTGCCTTCACTAATCCGGGTCCTTTTAATTGTTGCTGTAGAAGATTTACATGTCCTCCAAGAAGCACTCAGCCCAAACAAGAAGGTGCACGCCCCAGCTGTTTTCTAAGTACTTGGAGGCAGCTGTGTCTAGTTGCAGATAAGCTGGTTAAGACTTGATCAGACCATTGCATCCCCCCTAACTGCACATGTTCAGTGACGTTTTGACGTCCCAGGGCCGAAACTCCACCCTCAGATGGTGCCGAGCACCTTGATGTTTGAACGTGCTGAGTCCTGGAGCTTAGTTGCACCTTCACAGAACCACGACTATCGTACCTTTTCCTTTTCTTGTTCTTAAAATTTATTTTTAATTAGAGGATAATTGCTTTAAAATGTTATATGCTAGTTTCTGCCATACAACAGTGTGACTCAGCCGTAAGTATACATGCATCCCCTCCCTCTTGAGCCTCCTCCTCCCCCACCCCATCCCCCTCTCTAAGTTGTCACAGAGCACTTGGTTGAGCGCCCTGTGATGTACAGAAACAGGCTCTAGATTCTTCCATCTCAGTTCAACTGACACAAATTCATTCCTTTTATGACTAAGTAATATTGCATTGTATGTGTGTACCATAACTTCTTTATCCTCTCATCTGTTGATGGATATCTAGGTTCAAAAAGACACATGTACCCCAATGTTCGTTGCAGCACTATTTATAATAGGCAGGACATGGAAGCCCCACACCTTCTCCTAATCATCTTTCTTCATGTTCCAGTTCCCCATGCTTCTGATGCCTTCAGCTGTCCTGCTGCTTTACTTGCATCTTATAAATACCCCAAGCCCCTCCCCTCCGGGGAGGCAGATCTGAGACTTTATTCCATCTTCTTACTTGGCTGCCTTGTGAATAATCTCTCTCTCTGCTGCAGACCTCGGCGTCTCAGCATCTGCCTTGCTGTGTGTTGAGCAAAGCAAACCTCCAGCTTTACTGAAATTAGGGACTGTTGAGACATTTCTCTCCTAAGCCCCGCTGCAGCACACAAGGGCCCGTATTCCTGTCTCACCTCCTACCAGCCTCTGTGGAAGAAGTGACTCTTCTCTACTCCTGTCACATCCTAGCCTGCTTCCTTCACACTGGGGCCTTCGCTTGCTATCTTTTCTCTCTATTAATCATACTTCCTAGAGTTTCCTCTGCTCAGCCTATGAATGCATTCTACTCTTGCCTGTGTTAACCTACTTCATGAAAAAAGGAAGGCTTAAACTTGCTGTTTCGACTTCCTCAAGACTCATGCACTTCTATAACTCTCCACTGTGAACTCAACCTTCCTGAGATCCTCGGGCAATATCAGTGACCCAGGAATTTTGGAGTGTAAAGGGTTGGGTGGGCAGGGAGAGGGGTGGACTGTAGACATTGGAGGGTGGAGGGTCTTCACTTGATCTTGTGCACCTTGGGAAGTGGCCGCCCACGGAGATTGATGTGGGTACAGCTCTCTCTGAATCTGTGTGCTGAATATGAAGAGGCAGTTCTGGTTCGAATATCACCTTGGGCTTCTCTGGCTAGGTATCTTTGGGGAGGTTGCTTATTTTAGCTACAAATCATTACAGCTTTATGTTATTAAAGTTAAATAGCTAATGTGGAATGAAAGACTTAAAATTAGTTGGGCAGGTGCAGGGCTAGATCTTTGTATGCAATATCTTGTTCTTACAGCAGCTCTAAGATAGCTTTCATTATTGCCATGTTATAAATGAGAAAATGAAGGCAGAGCTTACACTACTTGCCCCTTCAGTCACTCAGGACGTGGTAGAGCTTAAGAATGCTATTTCTATCTTCTACTTTGTCTCCAAGCTCCTGTTAACTCAGATAAACTCTTAGGCCAGAAAGATCTTTTCTCATGAGTTTCTCAAACCATAAGCCTTACGTTCCCCCCAGTCTTCCAAGAGTTCCTACCTTAGTTAATGGACCAAATACCCCCTCTCCAGAAATGCGAGAGCCCACCTGGATTCCTTTGTCTCCATGATCCCTGCACCTCTCCTGACATCCACGTCCACTACAGGCTACTTCCTTCATATTTCCCATATCAGACTCCTCATCTCAGCTCTGGTGACCCTCTGACCCTCTCGTTACCTGCCCAAGCTCTAAAATGCAAGAGCCAGAGCTTGACTTCAAATCTGGGGAGTCAATAAAAACCTGCATTCTTAACCACTTGCCAGCCTTGCCTCTATGAAGGAAAGGGTAATTCCAACAAACGTTGCCCCATTGCCTGTTCTCTCCACCAAAGATTTCCTCAGAGCTTCCACAATGATGTTTTACCTGTACCCAATTTTGTCTCACTGTCAGTTAGAATCAGACAACCACAAAACAGGATATCAAATCCACCAATTTTTATTGATCTCACTCATGTTTAAGTCTCTATTTGCACACGGGGACACTCACGCCAGAGTAGATGCAAAAGATTTCCTACAAACACTGGTTTGTCTAATCAATGCTATTTTTGAAGGGGGGGGGGGTGAGGATGAAAATATAAACTCTCTAATGAGATCAATATCTGACTTAATTTTTCTTTATTGAAGGCATCCCAGATCAGTCACTGATCATTTTTTAAAGTGAAAAAGAATATGTGTCAACTCACTAACTAGTTTTAAGGTTGAAGTTGCAATTCAAAGAAGCTTTGAAACGTTTGTAATTAATGGTCATCTTTTGTATGGGTTTGTGAGTTTTCATGTGCTCTTTTCAATAATACTGTGTCAGATGATCGTTTTTATCCCTCTTTTATTCCTTTTATTTTTGACTGTGCTGGGTCTCCGTTGCTGCCCGGGCTTTTCTCTGGCTGTGGCAAGGAGGGGCTACCCTCCAGTTGTGGCGGACAGGCTCCTCACTGCAGTGACTTCTGCCGCAAAGAACAGGCTGCAGGACCCTGGCCTCAGTAATTGCGGCTCGCCGGCTCCAGGCTATTGAACCTGCAATCCCCTGCATTGGCAGGCGGACTCTTAGCCACTGTACCACCAGGGAAGTTCTCATCCCTATTTTGTGAGTGTATACCAAGGCTCAAAACACTCAACCAACTTACCGCAAGCTGTCCTGCTGGATGGTTATGGGAGCAAGATTGAAATCTAGCCTTCTGATATGAATCCCCCCCCCCCACAAAGCTATTTTCACTGCTCAGCCTTTCAGATCTGCAAATATTTTTAAAATAAATTTCATTTTAGGATAATTTTTCTGTATACCATTCACCCATTTTCCCCAATGCCAACATCTTACATTGTGATAAAAACAATGATCAAAACAAAGAGGTTTTCACGTGTACGTTACTACTGTCCGTGTCAGTCACTCAGTCATGTCCGACTCTGTGATCCCATGTACTGTAGACATTACGACTGATGAAATTCTAATTCTTACTCAAATTGCACCTGCATTTTATTAATAACCTTTCTCTGTTCCAGGATCAAATCCAGGGCACTGTATTGACATTTAGTCATCAAGCTTTGTCTCCTCCAGTATGTGACTTTGAGTCTTTTTCTTGGTTTTCATTATCTTGATGGTTTTGAAGAGCGGTGGTCAGGCATTTTGTAGATACTGAAAATAACTTTTGATATTCAAATATCACTTTTGTGCTTATAGCACTTTATTCTATAACTTTTCAATTTTGAGATCTATTTCAGAAGGTAAATTTCTTCTGCTTTTTGCCTAGAAATGACTGTGCATTTCTTCTTGACTCTATTAGAGACCTAGAACCTCTGTAGCACTGTTTTTACCTTGCAAATAGTTGTAATGTCTATCCTCAGATGAATGCAATACCTATACTCATGTTCCCAGATAATTGGCTCCATAAGGTCTAAAATAGCAACTGAGCTGAAATCATTGCAGAAAAGATGATGAATACACATGTAAAATGAAGGTAATTTTGCTACATTTAATTTAGCTACTACTCTAATTTTCGGAGACAGAATAGCAGCTAAATTAGACGTAAAAGGTGAAGAAACACCAGTGTTTTGCTGAAACAGAAATCAGGTCACATGAATGTTAGACGTGAGGGGTCACGCTGGCTTTTCCTAGAGTTGATAATTTTTTATTTCCAATTACTTTGGGCTTGAGGAATATTTAAGGCTAAATTCTGGTGTCTCACTTCAAGTAGTAATAGCATATAAAGATATCAGCCCATCCAGTACCTGGCACACAGTGGGTACCTGGTAAATGTGAACGTCTTTTCAGAGAATGCTTACCTAGCATTTACTATGTGCCAGGCATTCTTCTAATGCTTTACACACATTAATTCATTAAATCCTTACCACCACCCATTTTACAATCAAGGAACAGATTCAGGGAGGTTAAGTGAGTTGCCCAAAGTCACACAGGTAGGAGGTGGTATGGCTGGGATTTGAACCCAGGCAGCCTGGCAACTGTATCCACTCTTAACTGTGATTCTCCACTGCTTCTCTGTTATCTGTGCAGATTAGTCTGAGAAGTTAGAATTGCATGAAAGTGAATATTCAAGATGACAGAATTTAACATAGTTTATCCTTTTTCTGTTGGAACTGCTTTAAAATACATCACTTGTCTACTTCATGCAGATATCGTATTTCCTGGTATCAGAGGGTTATTAATGTGAACACCAAATCTTGTGTTTTGATTAACTATTTTTAACTTTGCCCAACATGGAATTGCCCCACACTGATAAAATGTTGAGTTATTTTTCCTGCCATTTTTATAGATTGGTTTCCTCTATCATTATCGGTTCTCCATCACTTCTTGCTTTCAGTTGTGTTATCCTGAAAACATCCTTTTTCTCTCTTTGCAATCATCTGCTTCCAGTTTGTTATTAGAATTGTGTCTAAAACAAAAGTATGTATATCCTGAGGGGCACCCTAAGACCCTCTCCTATGATTTGAGAGCATAAGAGGGCATGTAGTTTGTGACATATATTTCAGTTGCTCAGGCATCACTTGAATGGCTTCTTGCCTATTTCCTTGGCTCTCTTCCATACCATTGAGATCAATTCTGGAGAAGTGAGCTAATACATCACATCTTGAACATATTATCTTTATAAAATAGATAATAAATTACCACTGGTTACTTCATATTCTCAACCAAATTACTAAGTGCCGTGCTATTTGTGGCAAAAATGAGTGGTTCATCTTCTAAATATTAATGCAAATATGATTAATTGTATCACTTAAATCCTCATTGCCATCATCTGAGAATTGGGGCACAGTGGTTTTCCTTTAGCTTAATTGAGAAATTCTCCCCCTGTGGCAAATGTTCTAACCACATGTGCCCTAGAGGACTAAATAGCCTCTTGATGAAAGTGAAAGAGGAGAGTGAAAAAGTTGGCTTAAAGCTCAACATTCAGAAAACTAAGATCATGGCATCCAGCCCCATCACTTCATGGGAAATAGATGGGGAAACAGTGGAAACAGTGGCTGACTTTATTTTTCTGGGCTCCAAAATCACTGCAGATGGTGACTGCAGCCATGAAATTAAAAGACACTTACTCCTTGGAAGGAAAGTTATGACCAATCTAGATAGCATATTAAAAAGCAGAGACATTACTTTGTCAACAAAGGTCCGTCTAGTCAAGGCTATGGTTTTTCCAGTGGTCATGTATGGATGTGAGAGTTGGACTATAAAGAAAGATGAGCACCGAAAAATTGATGCTTTTGAACTGTGGTGTTGGAGAAGACTCTTGAGAGCCCCTTGGACTGCAAGGAGATCCAACCAGTCCGTCCTAAAGGAGATCAGTCCTGGGTGTTCATTGGAAGGACTGATGCTGAAGCTGATATTCCAATACTTTGGCCACCTGATGTGAAGAGCTGACTCATCTGAAAAGACCCTGATGCTGGGAAAGATTGAGGGCAGGAGGAGAAGGGGATGACAGAGGATGAGATGGCTGGATGGCATCACCGACTCAATGGACATGAGTTTGGGTAAACTCCGAGAGTTGGTGATGGACAGGGAGGCCTGGCGTGCTGCGGTTCATGGGATCGCAAAGAGTCAGCATGACTGAGTGACTGAACTGAACTGAACATGTGCCATCTGAGGGCTCAGGTTGGGGCTCAGTTGTCTTTGGTGTCTCAGCAAGTATTTGGTGCTTGAGGAACAAGTAGAAGTGATCTCTGGAGGACAGCACTTCCCGTCCTTAAACCTAGATCCTTATCAGTGAAACCCTGAGACTTCTTTTCTTTTTGTCTTCCCAATGCTGAAATTATTCCAGGCACTCTCAGATGGATGGAGTTTTTATTCCTGGCTCATTCTAGTGGAAACAGAAGAGCCCTCTGTCTGGACAGCTTTGGGGCCAACTAGGGAGGAGGCTCCTTCAGCTGCTATTTTCAGACCTAGCTGCGTCTGGGAGAGGGTGGCTAGATTCAGAACAAGGTTATTTGTTTACAGCTATCGAATCATCCATAAGCTTTGGTACTGCTTACCTCTGTGATGTTCCAAAGCATTCACATAGGGGAGGAGGCCCACCTGGGTGCCACTCGGGAAATTCCACAGGGACACTGTTTCCATAGCTTAGAATTTTTTCCACACAGGCACTCAATGACTTGAAGCTTGTTGTTCTTAATTCTGAGTGGGAGACTGTTCAGGGGTGGAGAGTTGCTTTAGTTCTCAGGTTGTAAATATAATGCTCAAAACTAACCTTTTATTGGTCTCAAGCCTGCTGACTGTTTTATCCTTCTATAAATGGAACTGAATAACCAAGTTGTTTTAAGGCATCAGTGATAAACACTCCCACTAATTACACAGGGAGAACTTCCAGTCTGAGAGTTTAGTTTATCAGCTAACAAATGTGATGGAAGAATTATGGAAGGAATGCCCATTTTAATTCTTTAAAACTATTCAATACATACTTCTTATCCTTTAACTATACCTAAAGTCTTGCCAAATTTGATAGACACGTTATCAAATTAATTTCCTAACCAAGTTGAACACCAAGAGGTGTTGAGTTTTGCCACTGAGTTATAGTCAGGGCAGTTTCCTGATGGATTAATTATTAACATTCAAGATGAATGGAATCACCAGGAAACTTTCCAGTATGACTTTTCAAGCTATAACAAATGCATCTGGGGCTTTCCAGAAATGGCATCGTGGTCCAACTTATTACCCATCACTGTCTCTGGTTTTGTGTGTGATAGAACACAGCTATGAAATCCAGACTGTGTTTCTGAGGTAGCTATCCAAACACCAGTAATCTCTAAAAATAGCAGTGACCATATATTAATAACCAATTAAGGCATTGGTCTGTGCTCATGGTCTGCCTATAACTTCATCCTCAGTCATCCTAGAGAAGTGGATTATATTTAAATAACTGGAGGGAAAGATCCTGCTAATTTTTTTAAGTAGCTGATTCTGTGTAATAAAATGAGTTTTTCTCACAAGGCCATAATAGGTGTCAAATTTCCCCTTCAGTTCAGTTCAATTCAGCTGCTCAGTCATGTCCGACTCTTTGTGACCACATGGACTGCAGCATGCCAGGCCTCCCTGTCCATCACCAACTCCCAGAATTTACTCAAACTCATGTCCATTGAGTTGGCAATACCATACAAACATCTCATCCTCTGTCATCACCTTCTCCTCCCACCTTCAATCTTTCCCAGCATCAGGGTCTTTTCAAATGAGTCAGTTCTTAGCATCAGGTGGCCAAAGTATTGGAGTTTCAGCTTCAGCATCAGTCCTTCCAATGAATATTCAAGACTGATTTCTTTTAGGAATTACTGGTTGAATCTCCTTGCAGTCCAAGGGACTCTGAAGAGTCTTCTCCAATACCGCAGTTCAAAAGCATCAATTCTTCAGTGCCCAGCTTTCTTTATAGTTCAAATCTCACATCAATACATGACTACTGGAAAAATCATAGCTTTGGCTAGATGAACGTTTGTTGGCAAAGTAATGGTTCTGCTTTTTAATATGCTGTCTAGGTTGGTCATAGCTTTTCTTCCAAGGAGCAAGCATCTTTTAATTTCATGGTGGCAGTCACCATCTGCAGTGATTTTTGAGCCCCCAAAACTAAAGTCTGTCACTGTTTCCCCATCTATTTGCCATGAAGTGATGGGACCAGAGGCCATGATCTTAGTTTTCTGAATGTTGAACTTTAAGCCAGCTTTTTCACTCTCCTCTTTTACTTCCATCAAGAGGCTCTTTAGTTCTTCTTCGCCTTCTGCCATAAGTGTGGCGTCATCTGCATATCTGAGGTTATTGATATTTCTCCCAGCAATCTTGATTCCAGCTTGTGTTTCATCCAGCCCAGTGTTTCACATGATGTACTCTGCCATATAAGTTAAATAAGCAGGGCGACAGTATACAGCCTTGACATACTCCTTTCCCTATTTGGAATCAGTCTGTTGTTCCATGTCCAGTTCTAACTGTTGCTTCCTGACCTGCATACAGGTTTCTCAAGAGGCAAGTCAGGTGGTCTGGTATTCCCATATTTCAGAATTTTCTACAGTTTGTGGTGATCCACACAGTCAAAGGCTTTGGCATAGTCAATAAAACAGAAGGAGATGTTTTTTTCTGGAACTCTCTTGCTTTTTGGATGATCCAACAGATGTTGCAATTTATCTCTGGTTCCTCTGCCTTTTCTAAATCCAGGTTGAACATTTGTAAATTCATGGTTCATGTCCTGTTGAAGTCTGGCTTGGAGAATTTGGGCATCAGTTTACTAGCATATGAGATGAGTGCAACTGTGTGGTAGTTTGGTGGTGGAATCTAAACTTTACGGTTGGTCTATTACTTATAATATGGCAACTTTCAAAGGGCAGATAGCTTAAGAAAATCCCTTTCTATAGTTAATAAATGAGTAATTATTTAAAACATTGCCTTAAAATTTTGTTATTTTATTTTCTCCTCCCATTTTTGAGTTTTTCTTCTCATATCCTTTCACTGACACACTTCTTACCTTTCTTCAGATTCTAAAGGAGACTTATCTCATTATCAAGTATTTTACTCTGCTTGGGCCTGTATCAGTTGGGTTGTCATCTAAGGGTTTAATCTAGGATGACCAGCACAGCATTAGCATAGACTGTCCCCCTTTGGGTAGCAAGGGAGAAACTGCTTTAGGTAGGTTGACAGCTGAGGCCTAGTAGGGGATAAGAAGGGAACAAGAATTTCTCCTTTCATTTCCAGCTCTCTTGGGCTACATAGGATCATGGTCTTTTCTGAAAGACTGAGATGAAGGAAGGTGGAAAGGAAGAAAGAAGAGATTAGTCATTGCTGCTATGCATTGTGGGACTTCCCAGGTGGCACAGTGGTAAAGAATCCGCCCACCAATGTAGGAAACCCAGGAGACGTGGATTCGACCCCTGGGTTGGGAAGATCCCCTGGAGGAGGAAATGGCAACCCACTCCAGTATTCTTGCCTGGAAAATTCCATGGACACAGAAGCCTGGTGGGCTGCAGTCCATGGGGTCGCAAAGAGTCACATGACTGAGTACACATGCATGCACTTGCCATGTATTGGGGGTTTTCTTAAAATCAGGATCTTCATCTACATTAGCTTGTTTAATCCCACAACAGTCCTCAAAGGATGATTATCCTTATTTTAAAAGTGAAACTTGTGAGGCTCAAAGTCTAAGCAACTTGCGTGGGGACGTTCAGCTGGTAGGTTGCATAGTCAGAATTTGAAACCGGGTCTGTGTGACCCAATGGTCAGCTGCTTTCTACCATTCATTGATGCATCCACAGAGGTGAGAGTGATAGTGAATTTCGCTCCTGGAGTGCCCAGGTCACTGCTGTCTCCTTTCCATGGAATCTCATTGATTGAGACAGAATCAACGAAGTAGAAGCCAGGCTATCAATGAAAATGTTGGGTTCTCAGCTGCTGCTACCCTCTGTGGAGGAAAAGTGCTTCCCACACAGCACATCTCTCCACCTAGAAGATGTTGATCTACAGATAGATGACTTTGTTGCTCACTGCCAAGCAGACATTTTTAGTAAGCATTTTTGGGCAAAAAAAAAAAGAAAAAATGAAACCCACTGATGGCTAATAAACGAGAATTGATCCAGCCATAATTTTTAAGCTTGTGTGTGAGACAACTGCTGATGGTAATAATCACAAAGTAGCTGTTGTTCATTGAGTGCAAACTATGATCCAGAATTTCCTCATAGCACTTCTAACACCAGGAGTTTAATACTGTATCTCCATTTTATAGATGAGAAAAGCAGGTCTCAGAAGAGTTAGGGAAATGCCCAAAGTCAAACAGCAGGAAGGTAGCCAAGATTTCGAGATTTAACTTGAAGCCAGGTCTGTGTGCACCCAAACCACAAGCTGTCCCCTCCGTCCCCTCTACTCCTTTCCTGTACCTGCCAGGAAGGAAAGAAGCCTGGCCAATTTGCCTTGAGCGTCCGTACCTGGAAACAATTAAATTCTGATCCATGATCAAACTGAATAATTGAAAAAACCTTGTTTAATTCTTACACTAGGGCAAACCATCCTAACCTTATGTTGCAGTATTAATAAGCTTTCAGTGTCCGCCCATTATCTGAAATTAGACCCCCAAATACGTCTGTTGGAAGTGTTAAGACCTCCACAATCCAGTCTCAGCCAGCTTTCCTGTCTTGTTCCTGACCATCTTTTCACTAAACCTGTGGTCCAGTGGAACAGTTTGAATTTCTTGACAAAAGATCACATGCTTGCCTACTGCCCACTTCTACTTGCCCTAAAAGCTGCACCTTACCTTCCTACTGAAACTGCTCCAGTTTTACTTTCTAAATCATCTGGAAAATGCAGACCCAAGGACTTACTTTCACCTTCTGCTCTAATGGTAGTTACTGTCAATATGGATCATTTGCCCATTAATGTGTATATATAGAGGTTCATCTATTTCATGGCCTGGATACACGATTTAAAACTGAGAATGCTATTTATCTTCTTTAACTGATTGCAGTTAGGAATCTCATTCCTAGACCCTTTCATAGCACCCATGAAGCACAAAATCTAACGCCTGTCAGACAGAAGATGGAAGAGCTTGGGTATGGTCTGTCTCCTTAACGACATGCACCATAACACAAGCCACTCAGGTATACCTCTGTGATAATGTCAACCATATTAGCAGAGTTAACCCAGTGCTGACTGTTCTACCTGGATGAAAGTCAGTTATGTCATTGATTTGGTGCTAACTTTCACTTATTCTAAAAAGACAGGAATGGAAAGAAAAATGTAAAGGGACGGGATATTAACTCCAAAGAATGAAAATGAAATTTGACTTGAAAATGAGTCATTTTTTTTGTGCTTTTATTTATTTACATCACACCATTTTCACATCAGCCTCTATATCTTTGGGTGTGCAACTGAAAGAATTGGGGGGAAATCAAGTTTTGGTTAAAAGATTTCCTTTAAACCTTGGTAAGTCTGATGAACTGCCTCCCTGGAAAAACATTTTACCTTCAAGAGAAGACTGGGTCAACCAGTCACCCCAGAGAGGCCTAACCATAAACAAACTAGGTTTGATGCTTCCTTTGATGTTTGTTTATTTGTTTGCCTGCTTGTGAGTCAGTGGTGGGAAAAAAAATGGCTCCAGTGCTGGAGGTTGGTCACCTTATTTGCCTGTGATTCTAAGACCCCAAAGTTCCTTTCATGATGAATAAATTATTGAGGTGAATAACAAACCCAGCCCCCCAAAAGTGGGAAAAGTATCTCCCTCCCAAAGACTATTTGTACATAGCTTATTCCTTTTCAACCTTTTTTTCTAGAAAATGAGAGGATAAGAGCCTTCATGGATGAGAAGGCTAATTATAATCATTACCTAAAGTAACAAATCTTTCCTGACAAGGGGCAAAGCTGTCATATTAAGACTAAAACTCCGTTTCAGTTGAGTACAAATTACTTTCCTGTTCCCTTTGACAAATGCCTCAATTTTCATCTCAAAAGTTCTTCTTAGAATGAATGTGTAATTATCTGGTCTTGTTTACAGCAACAAAGGTCAGGTTCTTTAGCAGATATTAATAACCATTGTGCTAAGAGTATTCTTCCAGCTCATTCTCCATGCTGAGCTTTGCCCTGATTTCAATCTTGTGAAATTTTCATGGTGCCCATTCTGCACCCTACCAGCTTCTTATGCCTGCATATCCATGGTGACAACTATTCTCAGCCAAATTTCCTCTCATTAAATGCAATCATTATGTATTAGAAAGATATAAACTTGTTCTATGAGGGTTAACAGAGTCTGTCAGAGTAATATAGAAAAATTTATCTAATTTTTTTGGACTTCCCAAATCTTGAGAGCTTGAAAGAGTGGGACAAAGAAATTACAGATGATTCAAAAAGATCATAGTGGCAGTGTCATTCCTGAGGTCAGGTTCAAGCTAACAAAGTGGAAAATTGACATAGTTTCCAAAAGAAAGCACAGTATAACACCAAAATAATTTTATCTCAACTATTTGGCTATTTGAGATCTAAAGTAGAGCCAGTTCTTCAATTTTATACCTACCTCTTTATTTATAAGTCTGTAATAATTAACATCACATCACATTCTAGGCTCTATTCAAAGTGTTGTTTAATATTCATAACATTCCTATGGTGTGGCTACTACCCTTGTTCCCATTCTACAGAGGGAGAAACTGGGGCACAGAGTTAAGTAGCTCCCCTAGGCTATGCAGCTAATAAATGGTGAAAATGGGATTTGAACCCAGGCAGTCTGGAATTGTCAGGGGTCTAAGCCAGAGGACTCAAACAGGGAAAAAATTTTGGCCACGTTTTATTTCCTTTTGGGTCCAGAATCCCTATGTAGGAGCATGATTTGTCATTTGTTCAATATTAGGTACAAGGAACAACACTAAGGCAAGCCAGAAAGGCCTGCTCTGGTCCAGCCTCTAAGGGGAAGGTTAACTCTCTAAGGGGAAGGTTAACTCTCTAAGGAAAGGGAAACAAGAAAGCCCAGAAATAAATCCACGTACCTAAGGACACCTTGTCGTCGACAAAGGAGGCAAGGATATACAATGGAAAAAAGACAACCTCTTTAACAAGTGGTGCTGGGAAAACTGGTCAACCACTTGTAAAAGAATGAAACTAGAACACCTCCTAACACCATACACAAAAATAAACTCAAAATGGATTAAAGATCTAAATGTAAGACCAGAAACTATAAAACTCCTAGAGGAGAACATACGCAAAACACTCTCTGGCATAAATCACAGCAAGATCCTCTATGACCCACCTCCCAGAATATTGGAAATAAAAGCAAAAATACACAAATGGGACCTAATTAGACTTAAAAGCTTTTGCACAACAAAGGAAACTATAAGCAAGGTGAAAAGACAGCCTTCAGATTGGGAGAAAATAATAACAAATGAAGAAACAAAGGATTAATCTCAAAAATATACAAGCAACTCCTGCAGCTCAATTCCAGAAAAATAAATGACCCAATCAAAAAATGGGCCAAAGATTTAAACAGACATCTCTCCAAAGAAGACATACAGATGGCTAACAAACACATGAAAAGATGCTCAACTTCACTCATTATCAGAGAAATGCAAATCAAAACCACAATGCGGTACCATTACACGCCAGTCAGGATGGCTGCTATCCAAAAGTCTACAAGCAATAAATGCTGGAGAGGGTGTGGAGAAAAGGGAACCCTCTTACACTGTTGGTGGGAATGCAAACTAGTACAGCCGCTATGGAGAACAGTGTGGAGATTCCTTAAAAAACTGGAAATAGAACTGCCATATGACCCAGCAATCCCACTCCTAGGCATACACACTGAGGAAACCAGAACTGAAAGAGACACATGCATCTCAATGTTCATCGCAGCACTGTTTATAATAGCCAGGACATGGAAGCAACCTAGATGCCCATCAGCAGACGAATGGATAAGGAAGCTGTGGTACATATACACCATGGAATATTACTCAGCCATTAAAAAGAATATATTCTAATGAGATGGATGAAACTGGAGCCCATTATACAGAGTGAAGTAAGCCAGAGAGATAAATACCAATACAGTATACTAACACATATATATGGAATTTAGAAAGATGGTAACAATAACACTATATGCAAGACAGAAAAAGAGACACAGATGTATAGAAGACTCTTGGACTCTATGGGGGAAGGTGAGGGTGGGATGATCTGAGAGAACAGCATCGAAACATGTATATTATCAAGTGTGAAACAGATCTCCAGCCCAGGTTGGATGCATGAAATAAGTGCTCGGGTCTGGTGCACTGGGACGACCCAGAGGGATGGGATAGGGAGAGAGGTGGGAGGAGGGTTCAGGATGGGTAACACATGTAAATCCATGGCTGATTCATGTCAATGTAGGACAAAAACCCCTACAATATTGTAAAGTAATTAGCCTCCAACTAATAAAAATAAATGAAAAAAAAAAAAAAAAAGGAAAGGGAAACAAAAGCTGTTACTTATCTATCACCTCACAAGAACTCTGTAGGGTTGAATTTCTTATCCCTATTCCTCCTTTGCAGTTGAACAGCTCAGAAGAGTTAGCTAAGTTACACAAGGCCATATAGGTAAGACCAAAAAAAGGGGTAAAACTCACGGCACTTTATCACTTTTTGCCCATAAAGCAGCAGTGACTAAAATGTTTTAATAAATGTTATGTGAAAAAATGACACTCCCCTCCCCCACAAAAAAAAAGAAAGAAAGAGGTGGGCAGGGAAGGAGGGGAAGTTTCTATGTTCAAAAATTTAGGAAACCCATGATTAATCAACTTTGTAGATGTCTTAACTGCAGGACTTTCAGAGTCTTTAAAATATATTAATGTGCATTGTAAGGACATAATATGAATAATTTATTTCATTCAATTTTTTGGTAAGACATTTTAACAGTGTTCTACGAAGTACATTTTGAGAACTGCTACTCCAGGTATTTGAAGACATTCTGGGCAAAGTTCATGGTGCAGGAAAATTTTTTTTTTTTTTTGTCATCTTTAGGATAAAGATCAGGGCATATAAAATGGGAGACCTAACCTAGTTGAACTTGGATTTTTGTTATCAGGTCTAGGTCAAAACCATAAAAAGCATACAGACAAGGGTAGACTGAGGCAAACATGACTTTAAGACAGATAATGTATTAATATTAAACTCAATATTTACTTTGTATCTTAACCCTGTGTACTTACCACTTCTTCCTTACTGTTGCTAACTATTTATGCATGTTTGTGTGTGATTCTTTTTAAAATGACCAGTGAAATTTTAAACCACTTCATGTCATGGATTATGTCCTATGATTTTTCTGTCAGTTTACTATATTGCTTTTCTGCCCAAAATATGCTTACATATATTTAATAATTTGAGCCAGACATTTATGTTTTTTTAAAAAAATAAATGATTCAGCAGAATTGTAAGTTGGACCAATTGAAAATCTATTGGAGTTTTATAATCAAATAACATAATTCATGAAAATGATCACTTTTATTCTCATAAAAATGCTAATGTGAATTCACAATACTTCAGACTTGGAATTTCTGCAAATCAGAAGCTGGATGTAAAAATTATCCCATTCCTTGACAACTGTTTGGTCTTCAAGCCCTGTTGGGACTCTCAGCCACATGTGACAGGTCTAAGATTTGAAGGAGGCTTCGCCATACCAGTTTGAAAATCTAAGTCTGTCTGTTCCCATACTTAGCCAATTGCTAGCCTTTCAGGTCCGTCACTTCCAGTCATTCGCTCTTTTGTTCTCCTTATGTGTATTTGGTCTTCCCACCTGGATTTCAAATGGCTTAAGACAATAATCATTTCATTCCACTTCATGGTCTCTATGAGTCAGGAATTTGGGGAGCGCTTGGTGTGGCAGCTCTGGCTTAGGGTCTGGCATGCAGCTGCAGTAGGAGTGGGGACTGGAGCAGCTGAGGGCGGCTCGTGTCTATTAGACTTCACATCATCTCGGGCCTTGTCCTTGTGGTTTCTCCACAGGAGCTGGTTTGAACTTCCTCCCAGCATGGCAGCCTCAGAGTAGTAAGGCTGCTTACATGGCAGCCGAAAGCTTTGGGAGAAGATTCCAGTGGGCAAGGTGGAGGCTGTCTCTCCCATTATGCCCTAGCCTCGGAAGTTTGTGTCGTTTCCACCATCCTCTGATCACAAGAGTCACACGGTCCATCTGATTGCAAGGAGGAGGGAATATAGACCGCCTTAGCCAATAAGAGTGCTAAAGTTGCATCTTAGGAGTTATGTGGGATAGGAGTTAATTTTGTGGTTGAGTTGGAAATGCAATCTGTCACATCATCAGAATTTTTGACATGGTGCTTTGCGAAAGCTGGGTGCTCAGTAAATGTTTGTCAAATTAGTAAAATAAAAGCACTATTCCTGGAGGTGCAATTTGTCGACTTAAAAATATGCACATGTGAGAGTTATAAGTTTTATTTGGGGCAAAATGAGGACTGCAGCCTAAGAGATAGCACCTCAGATAGCTCTGAGAAACTGCTTTCCAAAGAGACAAAGAGGGAAGGTCAGTATGTATGTGATTTTGGTGAAGGGAGGGTACAAACAGTCAAGCACATATTTCTCCAAAGGTTTCTACTAGTCTCGTGAAACTTTTGCTAGTCACAAGGAATAGTCATCACCATGTAGGATTTTAGTGTTTTTCTAGATACGAGGCAATACAAGAATCAGGCTCACAAAATCCATTCCTGAAAGTATCTAACTATCTGAAGACCTGTCCTGCCAGTTCCGCCCCCCGCCCCCCACCGCCCCCCAGGCACAGAGTGCCTCATTTCTGCTCTCCACCCTGAACTCCTCTCAGCGGTGATGAAGGTTAGTAGCTGCAGCAGCATATGACTTAATCCTTGTAGAGGTAGATGGCACGTGCCTGTGGCAAGTGTCAATTTGTAGTTGACAAAGTGAAAAACCAACCCACCAAATTTAAAAGTCTTGACTGTATACCCTGCCACTCTAAGACACTCTTGCAATTTCAAAAGCTTTAAAAGAAAGGATGTCACTAACTGTTCTGCCTTGTTTACAACTCTATTGGCTGACTCTATTATTTGCGTTATTTGTGGAGGAGTCTGTGTCCTTTTCTGCTTGAAAGTGTTTGCAGTAGATGTTGAGAGTAAGCTTATCTCTATCCTTAGACCTACCCCATCTCCCCAAACCTTTTCCAAAGTCCTACAAACCATGTTAATAGAGTCCATACAGGTTAATTATAGCTTTCATGAACTCTGGAAATGAGGAGAGTCAAATACTTGTGCAGAGAGGGAGGGGTGATTCATTTCCCCAGTGCATTCCCATTTTGGGACAGAGAGAGATAACAGTGGTGTTCTACCAGTTGGAAGTAGCACCCAGAGAGATACCATTAACTCGACAAAACTTCAGCATCCAGGAGAGAATAGAATAATAGGATTTTTGCAACAGAGGAGGCTTAGAGATTCTCTGTGAACAATTTCAGTTAGCGAAGAGAAAATGAAGTTTATTTAATGTAACTGAATTTGCAAAGCAGGTTAGTGCTGTTCTAATGTTGTTTTTAATGAGTTTTCCTAACAGTGAGCAAAACAACTTAAGGCTAGAAAAAACTTGAGAAAGACTATTTGAATTCTGAAAACTGTACCTTTCTAGATTCCAAGAGTATTCTAAGTGCTCGATGGCTGTTAATCATTATACAAGAAAAGGGCTCTGTGAGCTATGCTGAGCTAAAAAATATATGTTAACAGGTTTTTACTAAGAGACTTCTTTAATAATCTAACATTTACTATTAATTTAGAGAAGGGTAGTCGAGGAGATGACTACCGGAAGGAACTATAGCTTTGACGATATGGACCTTTGTCAGCAAAGTGAGGTCTCTACTTTTTAATACACTGTTGAACTGTGGTGCTGGAGAAGACTCTTGAGAGTCCCTTGGGCTGCAAGGAGATCAAGTCAGTCAATCCTAAAGGAAATCAACCCTGAATATTCATTGGAAGGACTGATTCTGAAGCTCCAATACTTTGGCCCCGTCATGCAAAGAGCAGACTCATTGGAAAAGACCTTGATGTTGGGAAAGATTGAAGGCAAAAGGAGAAAGGGGCAGGAGAGAATTAGATGATTAGATAGTGTCACTGACTCAATGGACATGAATTTGAGCAAACTCCGGGTGATAGTAAAGGACAGGGAAGCCTGGCATCTGCAATCCATGGGGTTGCAAAGAGTCAGACACAACTTACTGACCAAACAACAGCAGCAACAAAGTTGAGAAGATATTTCTCAACTGCACCCTTCTGTTTAAAAGTATTTCTCAGGTCAGCTGTATTATAGAAAAAGTTTTGAGAAACACTGAAATCCTTACCCAGAAAGCTATAATATCAAGATTGCAGTTTCTATGGGTGCCAGAGCCACTGTACAGGCTAAGAGCTTTGTGAAGATTCCTAAGTTTCAAAAGGATGCTCAAGCAGCCCTTAGCCAGCATCCCTTTCAAATGATACTTTGCACAATGTCTTCCTTATGAATGTATGAATGAACTAGTCAACTAAATCTATAAATGGATGTCATGTGTGTCCTGAATTAGATTAGTTACTTGGTAAAATACATATATTCTAGAGCTTAATGTGGTAGTCATTGGAAAGTTATAAGCCATTTAGGGAAATTCTGATCATGAAGTTAAAATTCCTCCTATTTTCTGAGTTGTAGGATATAATACCTCTACTTAAGTAAAATCCAGACACTCTGCTTTAGAAGATTTAACATTTGAAAGAGACCACAAAGATCAACTCCATGTAGAAATTTATCACTTTGCTGAAACACAAATTTGAATCTCATGTGCTGTGAGCTATGAGTGTGAGTGTAAGCAGATCACTTAATTAGGTGGTAAGTCTTTCAACCACCAGACCAGGCACTTGCAACTCAACATAGACTTTTATTTTACATATGTTGATTTTGTAATTTATAGGGGTAGATAAATTAGCTATCATTGCATTCAGCTATGAGTAGCATTAACATTTATAATTATAAATTAGTTAAATAAAATGATGATTCTTGCCCTCATAATAAGGAGTATGAAGTGAAGTCACTCAGTTGTGTCCAACTCTTTGCAACTCCATGGAATGTAGACTACCAGGCTCCTCCATCCATGAAATTTTCCAGGCAAGAGTACTGGAGTGGGTTGCCATTTCCTTCTGCAGGGGATCTTCCTGACCCAGGGGTCGAACTCGAGTCTCTGCATTGCAGGCAGACGCTTTACCGTCTGAGCCACCAGGGAAGCCCTAATAAGGAGTCTGGAGGTTGTGAAATTGTAGGTAATCTTTAGTCAAGTTTGTTTGACCTTTCTTTAGTCTTTTTCATTGTTCCTAAAAAGACTAGTATGTTCTTTAAACAGAACATAGCCTAAATAAGATGTTTGCCTAAGCTATTCTCCAAGAACTTGGAATCCACTGTGCCTAGTTCAAGTTGAGCTGGTTAAGACTGACTAGGATCATAGCTCTGCAACTGGACATGTTTGAGTGTCTGCTCAGTGACCCTTTGACCTCAGAGGGCCTACCACACTGAAGTGTCTCCAGTTGAATGTGCAGAGGCTTAGTTGCGCCTGTTAGGTCCATGATTACTGCATTTTTCAGTCACCTTTCCTCACTGTCTCCATGCCTCCAACAGCTCTGCTGCTGTATTTCTCATTCCATAAAAACCCTGAGCCCCTCGCCTTGGGAAGGTGGATCTGAGACTTCCTCCTATTTCCTTGCTTGGCTGCCTTGTGAATAAACCCTCTTTTTACTGCAGACCTCGGAATCTCAGCATCCCAGCTTGCTGTGTGTCAGACAGAAGGAACCTACTGCAGTAACTAGTAGCAGCCCAGAGCCAACAGTAGCTTACAGATCCCGTCAGGAACTCTGCTTTCTCCTCTTTGTCTTCACCACTCTTAGCAAGTAGATTTTTCCTGTGGTCACAAGATGGCTGCTGAATCTGCAGGCACTGAAACCACATTTCAGTCAAGCAGAAAGGGAAAGGCCTAAGGATGGATGAAGCACAAGGGCATATGTCATTTATGTGCTCAGTCACGGCCGACTTTTTGCGACCCCATGGATTATATACCCCACCAGGGTCCTCTGGCTCTGGAATTTTCCAGGCAAGAATACTGGAGTGGGTTGCCATTTCCTCCTCCAGGGGATCTTCCGAACCCAGGGATTGAACCTGCATCTCTTGTGTCTTGTGCTTTGGCAAGTAGATTCTTTACCATTAATGCCACCTGGGAAGCCTATGTCATTTAAGTTTATTCCTTTTTTAAAATCAAGAAATCCATATTTTTCTTAAAAGCCCTACCATAGATTTCATCTTTCATCTCATTACTCAGTACTTTGTCATATAGCCACTGCTGTCTAGAACGGTACCTAAAAAAAAAAATTTTTTTTTTTTTTTTTTTAATTTTTGTCTGTTAAAGCCAAGGACACTGCTGCCACCATTTGGGAAGAAAAAAAAGTTTCTGTCATAGAGTCTCATTCTGGCCTGATGGAAGGTTGTGAGTGTTCAGACCTTTCTTCAGTAGTCATAGTAACTCACAGTAAGTCAGGTGTTCATTATACCTGTCAGACACCTGAGGTTGCTAACTGCCTCCACCAGCATCCTCACTTGGTCCTGATGAGAGAGGCTCACTCTGTTAAACTACATTTTTTGTTGTATCATTGATTTTTGGCCTTTATCAAAGTGTGTGTTCCTGTAAAGCTGAGGATCAGAACTTACAGAGATGCAACTTTTATTCTGTTTTGCTGGTAATTCCAAAAGTAGATTCCAGTGGAGTCCTTTTTTGTGAGGCCAAATAATGAGCTCATGATCATTCCCGAGGTGCCTAGCTAGCTGGTACTGTGCTAAGACCTTACTGAGGCAAAGAAAGAAAAGATTTCTTCCCACCCACCCCCTCCCATCCTCTGTTCTCTCCTTACGACTCATGGATGCCTCCTATGCCCTCCATTTCTGGTCCTGCAGCTATCTATTCAGGGATGCCAACCTGAGGGAAAGTGTCAGAGGTGCAGGATGGAGAAGGATAAGGGGGTAGCAGTGGGAAGAATACATAGTGCTTCCTTCTTCCTGGGCTGATGGAGGTGCAGACTGGTTGGCCAGGGATCCCTGTTGGGCTTGGGTTCTGAGCCCAGTAGGTGTGAATCTGGCCCTGTAGGGTCTGGGGTGGGAAGATCACAGGAAAAAGTGGAAAAGGAGTCTTTTCCAGGACAAAAAAGCAGTGTGCACACCAGAGACCATGGGGAAGCCAGGGCATCAGAGAGAGGAGCCTGGAGGATTCTCAGACTTCTCTCTCGGCAGCTGGTAGATGACAAAGTCGTCACTGAAAGAGTAAAACAGGAAAAAATCTCATTGTGTAGGATAATCAGGGGTTTCCAAGCCCTTTGGAAACCCACAAAGTGAGGTAAGATACCCGGAGTCCCATGCTCCCCACCCACTAGGCCCTAGTTCTTCCGTTTTTTCAAAGTATAAGAAAAAAATTACTAATGCCAAGATGGGGTCATGAAAATGTTAGTACTTCTGATATGTTAACATTTTGTGGATTACCACTTTCAGGACACAAATACTCATGTGGGCACATTCACCACAATGCCTGTGTTTAACCTCGTTTGGACATCTGAAGTCTATACCTGAGATCATTCATGACTGGGAGACTCCAACAAATGGCCCTCCTGCCTGCCTTCTCAGGATGCCCACCCACACCACCTCCATGTCAGGATCTGCCCTCAATGACAAGGGTTCTTTCACTTTAATCTCATACGTGTTTCTCTGATGGAATAAAGTCCAAATTAGTAATTTTCCTCTTTGCTCCCTCCTCCCCAACATACATTCTGAGAGGCTCAATGATCATCAGTTAGATAAAGAAATGTATCTGATGCTGTCTTTTAAAGGAATAAACGTGGAGTAGGCACTGGCAGCAGGAGTCTCAACCTGACTGTTTTACCAGCTGCTGAAAGAGAAGTGAGGGAATCCTCCAGGCTCCTCTCCCTGATGCCCTGGCTTCCTCATTCTTAAAGATTTCTAGCCGGTCATCTGGATGATAGTATTTCTGTACATTGGTTTCTTTCTTCATTTGTTCTTTAATTGGTTAAGTTAACTAGACCTGGAATTATTCTTGAGGGAAGTTCTGGCATTAGTGGATTATTTTCATAGTGTGTGCTTAGCCGCTCAGTCATGTCCCACTCTTTGCAGCCCTGTGGACTAGCCCACCAGGCTCCTCTGTCCATGGGGATTCTCCAGGCAAGAATACTAGAGTGGGTTGCCATGCCTTCCTCCAGGGGATCTTCCCAACCCAGGGATAGAACCCAGGTCTTCCACATTGCAGGCAGATTCTTTACCATCTGATCTACCAGGGAAGCCCATTTTAATAGTAATAATAGTAATAAGAATATTTGGGTTTCCAAAATACTGGTTTTTTTTCTCAGCATAATTGCCTTGTATTCGGAGCCAAGTATATAATCAGTTTTGTCAATGCACTATGTGTTCTTACTGGAGGAGGAAATGGCAACCCACTCCAGTATTCTTGCCTAGAAAATCCCAAGGACAGAGGAGCCTGGCAGGCTATAGTCCATGGGCTCGTCAGGAGTCAGACATAACTGAACACATGTGTTCTTAAAATGTTCACAGTTGAGGTCAGTGATCTATGTCCAAGAGGTTGTTTATCTATGTCCAAGAGGTGTTTTAGCATTTTCTATATTTCACTAATTTTGTCTGCTTGTTATACATAAAGAATATGTGTTAGAAAAATTCACAATTGCAGTGAAAATTTTTTTTCCTGATACAATTGTGTTCATTTTAGACATGTTACTGAATGCATACAAATAGAAGCTATGTATTTTTTGGTGATTTGAACTTGAATTTTAAAGTGACCATCTTTTCTTTAGTAACATTTTATTAATATGGTTATACTAGCTTTCTTGTACTCAATTCCTACATGGCAGATCTGTTTTTCTGTTACTTTCAGCTCTTTAATATCCTCATATTTAAAATACATTTCTTGTATTCTGCCTATATTTGACTATTGTTGTTTTGAAAATCCTTTTCTTTTGACTGGGGCACTTAGTCTGTTTAAGTTAAATGCAGTTATTGGATTTTAAATTAGGCAGTTTTTTATTTTGTCAGTTGTTCTGTGTTCTTTTTCCTCCCCTATCCGGTCATCTTTTGGATGGATTAGTTTTATGATTCAAGTTTTTCCATCTACGATTCCCTCCAAATATACTGTTATGGTTGTATACTCTTTTATTGGACTTCCCTGGTGGTTCAGATGGTTAAGAATCTGCCTGCAATGTGGGAGACCTGCTTGCAAAGAATCTGCCTTGGTTGGGAAGATTCTCCTGGAGGAGGGCATGGCAACCCACTCCAGTATTCTTACCTGGAGAATCCCCATGGACAGAGGAGCCCGGCCGACTGCAGTCCATGGGGTCGCAAAGAGTCAGACACGACTGAGCGACTAAGCATGCATGCATCTTTTACTGTTTTCAGTAATTTTCATAGAAGCGGCAGCATGCTTCCTTGAACTACCAAAGTCTGATGTCAAAGTTTCATGTCCATTTCCCTTCCTGTCAACAATGCCAAGACCTTAAAACTCTTTAATTCATTCCCTCCCATTTATATGCAAATACACAAGACAGTTTTTCTTTTACATGGCCAGTCTCACTTAGTATTACTCACATACTACTTTACTTTGGAGAAGGAAATGGCAACCCACTCCATTATTCTTGCCTGGAGAATCCCATGGACAGAAGAGCCTGACAAGCCCCAGTCCATGGGGTCTCAAAGATTTGGACATGACTGAGCATGAAATTAAAAGACACTTACTCCTTGGAAGGAAAGTTATGACCAACCTAGACAGCATATTAAAAAGCAGAGACATTACTTTGCCAACAAAGGTCCATCTGGTCAAGGCTATGTTTTTTCCAGTGGTCATGTATGGATGTGAGAGTTGGACTGTGAAGAAAGCTGAGCACCAAAAAATTGATGCTCTTGAACTATGGTGTTGGAGAAGACTCTTGAGAGTCCCTTGGACTGCAAGGAGATCCAACCAGTCCATCCTAAAGGAGATCAGTCCTGGGTGTTCATTGGAAGGACTGATGTTGAAGCTGAAACTCCGGTACTTTGGCCACCTGATGTGAAGAGTTGACTCATTGGAAGAGACCCTGATGCTGGGAGGGATTGGGGGCAGGAGGAGAAGGGGATGACAGAGGATGAGATGGCTGGATGGCATCACCGACTCCATGGACATGAGTTTGAGTAAACTCTGGGAGCTGGTGATGGACAGGGAGGCCTGGCGTGCTGCGATTCATGGGGTTGCAAAGGGTCGGACACGACTGAGCGACTGAACTGAACTGAACTGACCGAGCAACTAACATGTCATCACTCTTTCCTGCTTCTCTGACCTTCCTTCTGGGATCATTTTCCTTCTGCCTCCCAAACCTCCCTGAAAATGTCCTTTAGTTTAGATGGGTCTGTGGCATGATCTCTGAATTTCCATTTATCCAAATATATTTATTCCACCTTCTTTCTGTGGGATGTTTTCAAGAGATGCAAGTTCTGAGGGATTCCCTGTTGGTCCAGTGGTTAGGACTCCGTACTTTCATTGTCAAAGGCCCGGGTTTGATCCCGGGTCAGGGAACTAAGATCTCACAAGCCACATTGGTGTGGCCAAAAAAATAAATAGGTTCTAAGTTAGTCATTCTTTTCCTCCAGCATACTAAAGTTGCTCTGCTTTCTTCTATGTTTGCTGTGGAGACCTCAGTTATTAGTCTATTTGCTGCTCCTTTGAAGGAAATCTTTTTCTAACAGCATTTTAGCTTTGTTTTTCTGTGATTGCATGCTGTAGATTTGGGTGTCTTTTTATTTATCCTGCTTGGGATTCATTCAATTTCTTATTGTCAGCTAACATCTTCCCTCAGTTCTGGACAATTCTAAGTCATAATCTCTAAATCCCTTCTGCCATGTTTCTATCTTCTCCCTCCCAGTTAAAAATATATTAAACTTTCTCACATATCCTATGTGTCTTCCTGTTCTTTTTTCCATCACGTCATGCTTTTCTTTGGGTAATTTCTACTAACCTGTTGTCAGCTGTTTATTTCTTTGTTTTTTTTGTTTTCCTAAACCTGTCCACTAAGCTTTAAATTTTCATTACAGTATTTTTTTAAATTCTAGAATTTCTATGTTTATTGTAATGCATATTTCTGTCCCCCCCAATTTTATGCCCCACCTTTTATCGTCTTGAATATGCCAAGCATTGTTTTATAATCTATGTCTGATAATTCCAGTATCTGAAGTCCTCCAGTAATCATTTCTGTTTTGTTACTTTTGATTGGCTCTTGTTCATAGTATCTTTTCTACCAATCTTCCTTCCCATGTATTTGAAAAAGTATTTGTAGAAACAATTTGAGGCATAAAGTGAAGTTGTTTTTCTTCTAGAGATGATTTATTTGCTTTGGCCAGGCATCTGGGAATGCTAGCAATCCAACTTTCATCCAGTTTCAGAGCTTGAGATTTCTGTGGACACTCAGCGAGGTAAAGCTGGGGTTTGGTCACTGTGAGGAATGGCTTCAAACTTATTTGACTCCTAGGGCTCTTCTCTGCAGGTCCCACTCCAAAGCCAAAGTGTGAAGTACATAGTTCCCACCTTTGGGCCTTTAGGATTCTTTTTTCATCCTTAGCACTGGGGGGCCACCAGAATAATTTAGTTTCTAAGCTGCGTCTAGTGGATCAACAAATGCCATCAGGGAAAAATAGCTTCAGGCGCTGTGCTCATCCCTACAAGTCCCTTTTTCTTCTAATAATTCCTCAGTATCTTGATTGTCTTTTAATGCTTTAATTATTTTATATATATATTTGCACACACATCTATATATCTATATATATCTCATCAGCCAGTTGTCATGAGATGAGTGGAGCTTCAGTGGTAAAGAATCTGCCTGCCAATGTAGGAGATTGAGTTTGATCCCTGGGTCAGAAAGATCACCTGGAGGAGGAAATGGCAACCCACTCCAGTATTCTTGCCTGGAAAATTCCGTGGACAGAGAAACCTGGTGGGCCACAGTCCGTGGGATTGCAAAGAGTCAGACATGACTTATCAACTGAGCATCCTCACACAGATGAGAAGGGTATTCTGATTTTCCTAATTCAACATTTACTGACATTTTAAATATAGAAATTCCTATCTGGGATCTTCTCCCCTTCCGCTCTAGAAAACACCTATACTTGTGAATGAAGATGTGTCCAGCAGTATATTCTCCCACTGTTATCTTCTCCTGGAGCGGGGATACCAGCTCATGATTGCTTTACATGTGCAATAGTTTCTTACCCTTCTGGGGAAGAGTGTAACATGTCATTGTAATTGTTCTTTCTGCTTTCATAACTCACTATTTATTAAGTCAGTGTTTATTAAGCATTAACTACTACATAGCTGGAAAATTTTCTAAGCATTCAGAATGCAGGGTGAACAGGGCAGACACACTTCCTGGCCATATGGTGTTTGTGGATTAAGATAAAACAACAGTCCTTTCAAAGTACATCTCCAGATGCATTTAGTTAATGTATGTAGCTTTAAAAGTGACACAATAATCGCCTCCCTAATTAGAGTTCCTAACACTTAAGCAGTGGGAAAACTGGAGA
This sequence comes from Dama dama, assembly GCF_033118175.1. Lineage (NCBI taxonomy): Eukaryota > Metazoa > Chordata > Mammalia > Artiodactyla > Cervidae > Dama > Dama dama. The sequence goes on from NC_083683.1 coordinate 60,964,308, forward strand.
GGAGACTGAGAATGGGCTGGTGCTTCTACCAGACACGTAACTCCGGAATCTCCACAGAATTGCTTAGCCTTGCTACCCACCTGGACTGCAGGAGCTATTGCAGCTGCCAGCCTCTACCGTCAAGGCACACCCCCCCATTCTGCCCCTCTGTGACTAACTCCTGACTCAGAGTCTGTGTATCTGCCTGACTGGGCCTGGGTCACGTAGCCACCCTAACCATAAGGGACACTGGGAAAGAAAGGGTCTGCCATCCTCTGGCAGGTTCTGTACTCACTCACTGGCTCTGCATCCCAATTAGACCTAGAATACAAGGAATGTCCAAATACAATAAAGTGCATTCAATGAACAGCTCAAAATAATGACAAATACCTACTTCACTGCCATTTGTTGAAAGTGGACTCTCTATCAGGCACTGTGCTTAGGATGCATCATTTCACATAAACCTCATAACAAACCCACTCTGTTTTTACAGATGAGGAAACCAAGGCTTTGAGAGGTTAGATAGCATTTCCATATGCCCATAGGCAGTATGTTCCAGAGCTGAGCTGTTTATCTGGATCAGTCTGACCGCAGAGTCCATGCCTAACCACTTCACTACACTGTCTTCACCCTGGCGCCTACCTCCTTTGCTAGATTTAGGTTTAAGGTCTCTCTTCCTAGTAGTGAGATACTAGGGCTGTCATTAAAATAAACCTGATTGTATATGATATTTTAAATTATCATTAAGATTCAGGAAGTCTCCTTCCAGGAAATTCATCAACGTAATCCACTAAGGTACTGATTGTTGATTCAGTTCAGTTCAGTTCAGTTGCTCAGTCGTGTCCGACTCTTTGTGACCCCATGAATCGCAGCACACCTCCTTGTCCCTGGCAGCCTCCCTGTCCATCACAAACTCCCAGAGTTTACTCAGACTCATGTCCATTGAGTCGGTGATGCCATCCAGCCATCTCATCCTCTGTCATCCACTTCTCCTCCTGCCCCCAGTCCCTCCGAGCAGCAGGGTCTTTTCCAATGATTGTTGATTAGCGCAGACCAATTGTTACATTACTGGCAATGTAAGTACTGTGTGTTTTACTCTAACAGTCTTTTAAGAGACCATCTTTTTGGCCTACTTAATGTCAGTCAGAAATGAATTGCCAGAAATGATATTTTAATCCATGATATCATTCCTTCACTCCCAGCCAAGAGGGATGTTACAGGAAAAGAAAGTGCAACCTAGGATAAAATACATGTATACAAAGGCACAGATGTGCTACATTAAGGTATATCCCAATTCTCTTTCCAGCTAATCCTTTCTCAAGACAGCCATTTAAACACTTGCAGAGCATAAGAGTGAAGAAAGGACTGTCTACCATCTAGGTTGCAACTATGCGTAACCACACCTAATACTGAGGAGTCTGAAAGTGACGTTGTCTTTGTCACACTGGGAACTTTGACAGCCAAAATGGAAAAATAAAGGCAACTTGAAAGCTATTTCAAAAAAGTATGACAGTGCAGAAACAAAGGTAGCAGGAAGAAGGGGGATCTCTGAAAGAACAGGACAGGCTGAAGTTATAAACTGGGTGTCCGGACACAGAGGACTTCTGAGGTGACTTTTTAGGTCTGTGACTCTGTGAGACAGAGAACCACATGTCACGTGACTCAGGTGGATCCAGGGAAGACATGAAGAGGAAAATGAAGTGAAAAATCTGAAATGGCAAAGGAAACTGACAGATTTGTGAAAAGAGAAGCAAGCCAAACAAGGTTCTCATCCCTATATTCACATTTCAAAGTACTTGCAGCATCATTAGTGTTATCACATGGGTTCATTGTATTTTAATACTTTATTATATAACTTTTAATAAATACAAGTAAGTTTACAGCACCACAAGAAGTTTGGAGATTTCTCACTTTCAAGAGTGTGGTTGCTCTCTAGTCGATGCCCTGTGGATATGTATGCATCTGACTTCCCTAAGAAGGTGATTGGACTTTTCTATCACTTGAAGGTTTGTTCCTGAGGAACAACTGCCAAGTGGAGTCACACCACATGACCTTGGAAGAAAAGGATGTCTTTAAGAACAGAATTCACCACATAACTGTTTTTGCCCAAAGAAACCCTCTTAAATGTACACTGCATTGTGCTCCGCTTCAAACTACATTGGCCTGGGATTTTCAGCGGGTACTCTGATAAGTGTACAAGGCTGGACTGTAAATCAGTACCTGGTATCTCTGGGATGCTGCTCAGCACAAGGAAGACAGTCCTTCCCATCCTACCCCAGAGCGAGCATTTTTCCAAACATGTGGTTCTCACTGTTCAAAGAGGTCGCCTGTTGAATCTGGAAGTCAAGGACATGAAAACTGGCCCCTTCCCTTTGGCATTTTCCACATTCTAACCTGTACAATATTGTGAATCATAACCATACTGTATACAACCAGGCATATAGTGTCTTTTGGTCTGGATCAGTCTACTTTGTTCTTTTCTTCCACAGCACAGAAAACCTTTAGATTTAGCCTTGAGACATTGTACCTTGTATAACCCAAACGTCCTTCAGTTCAGTTCAGTTCAGTCGCTCAGTCGTGTCCGACTCTTTGCAACCCCATGAATCGCAGCACGCCAGCCTTCCCTGTCCACCGCAAACTCCTGGAGTTTACTCAAACTCATGCCCATCGAGTCGGTGATGCCATCCAGCCATCTCATCCTCTGTCATCCCCTTCTCCTCCTGCCCCCAATCCCTCCCAGCATCAGGGTCTTTTCCAATGAGTCAACTCTTTGCATGAGGTGGCCAAAGTACTGGAGTTTCAGCTTCAGCATCAGTCCTTCCAATGAACACCCAGGACTGATCTCCTTTAGGATGGACAGGTTGGATCTCCTTGCAGTCCAAGGGACTCTCAAGAGTCTTCTCCAACATCACAGTTCAAAAGCATCCATTTTTCGGCACTCAGCTTTCTTCACAGTCCAACCCTTACATCCATACATGACCACTGGAAAAACCATAGCCTTGACCACGTCCTTAGGCTCCATCAAAAAGTATATACAAATAAAGTCCTTTTAATACCTATGAAATAAATCTTGCTCTTGCCTGAAGCTTCTGGTACATGCAGATCAACTCCCCCTCCACTGTTCTCCCGACCCATCACAAGGGGTACTTTGAGTTCCTGAGTATCTCATACATACTGTGAACAAGTTGGTGCCTCTGGTCCCTCTGTGATGTGACTTGCCTTATTCTTTTTCAGATCCCACTCGTCCTTTTCCTATAAGTAACTTAAGAACTGCCCCTTGCCACCAGTGTTAATGGTGCCCACCACCACCAGCCATGTCCATGCCAAAGGCATGAGTTCCTGCCGCTCCCAAAGCCAGCAGTTCCAGTGTTTCAGGGTTTTGTTTGCTCCCTGGGTATTTACTGACTGCCCACTTTTCCGGACATTGTAGAGGCACCCTCCTCATCTCTGTGCCATACTTGGCCACTTGGACCACTAAGTGATGCCACTTAAGCTAAGTATTTTAGAAAGGTCTTAGTGAAACCAGCTTCTTTAATTTTGACTAGTATTAATAATTCACTGAGCAGGGATTCAAAACCTGTCCAGCAGCCAAGAGAGAGGAGAAAATTATCCTGCCCCTTCCACTGACCTCTACCCTTTCTGCTTCATCAAGAGCCCTTCCAAGCAGACTAACAAGAAAACAAACAAACATTTCTTTATTCTTTTCCTAAAAAGTGCAAATCAGTCACAGTCATTCATGCAGACTGATTGTCAGAGAAGTCATAAACCCTCCACTTTCAGGCGTAGCTGTGTTCTCCCTCCTAGCCTTAATTTAACTACTACATTCTGCTGTGTTATTCTGTTAACCTAATTTCTTAACTTTCCTATTTGATTACCAATAACTTGAGAACTTGTCAACTTTATTCTCTTCTCTCCCCTACAGTACCTAAAATACTGTCTCCCATGTCATTATTTAATTGACTTGATAATGACCTTTTGGGTATAAACCTAGTAAATCCAAAGGATATGACTCAATCTCTTGCATTCAAAAGAAACACAAGTTGGCTTGCAATACTTGAGGAACAAAATATATTATCTCCGTTATTGGTAAAGCATTAGCGTTTGGTATCATGCATTTGCTGTCCAGAATTTCCCAGAAGGCTGATCTTGGTTATCATTCCTTCTCATTACTTCAATCATTCCTCTCACATCAATAGAGATTACAAAAACCAATGAAGCAAAGTCCGAAACCTCTTCTACTTTTACTTATTTCTTCTTCTTAGCCCTTCTCCACATTCCCTACCTGGGACACCTTCTTCTCTGCCCCTCCTTCTCCAACCTCTTTCTGTGAAAAGCCACCTGTGAAGTAGTTTCATTTCTTATTGTAGTCACTTTTTAAATGAGAATCATCAATCTGCAGGGAGAGGAAAAATGATCTTTCAGGACCTGACTTGGAAATAAGCCTATGAGAATGAGACAGTGATATTTTTTCCTTGTTAAACAAAAATAAGCATGTTGTCTGTTGATCTGTGTATTATTTTAAAAACTGAAAAACAAAGTTTGAGCTGAATCTGTTTTTAGATCTTTCTGGTAATTTTCTCCAAAGGAAAAAAGTTCTGAAACAAAACATGAGTGGCTAAAAAGGTACTTTTCTGCAGTATTTTGACAAGCTATTTTTGTAATATTTTTGCCCTTTTAGGCTCTTGTAAACTCAGTCAGCATAAAATTGACAGAGGGCAACTGAGAACAAATTTTAAACACTACTCTCAACTTGTATCTAGGAAAACAATGTAAAATGAAAAGTGTGTCACCTGGATACTTTTCTGCACACCCCTCTACAGTATCCAATCTATTACAGTGATTATCTATAACTGTGTTTTTTTTTAAAAAAAAAAAAAAAAACAACAATACTATATTGGCTTTAAATAATAACCATTTTATTATCTCATGATTTTGTGGGTTGACTGGGCTCAGCTAGGCAGTTCTGATCCATGCAATATGGGTCAGGGCTACAATCATCTGAGGACTTGACTTGTCTGCAGCATTCAAGCTGGTTCACTGGTACATCTGGTGCTTTGACAGGCACAGTTCAAACGCTAATGCTTCCATCCATCTTATATTTATCTGAACTGGGAGGCTGGGTCTCTCTCTCTCTCTGGTCTGAGGGTCTCTCCTAACCCCATATGACTTTTCCAGCAGAATTTCCATGAAGCATAGAGGCTACCCAGCTTTCTTCACACTTAGGTATAGAACTTCCACATTCTGTTGGTTAAATTGACAGATAGGGCCCATCCAGACAATATGGAAGGGGGTGAATATTAGAAGATGTGGTTCATGGTAACCATCTCTGGAGACTGGCTGCCTCCACCACATACAATTAGCTGGAGCAACTCAATGACCCTTTCGATAATAAGTACTTATTTTTTTTCTATTCAGAATATTAATTTAACCTGATTCTTTTTTTCAGTGAAATTTCCCCCAAGTGTCCACTAGTATAGTTTTGGAGTCAATGCATACATTTTTTTGTCCTGAAATAAAACTGTGTGTGCTTTACTACAGAAACACTAATATTCACTATTTTAGATGATTTAGACATCTAGAGGCCTGAAATGAAAACTTAACTAATGATCACTAAATGCAAAAACTCTGATAAAAGAGAACTATACACTTAAAGCTAAAGACATAAAATCAAGTTTCCCAAAGAATATTCCGTAACATTGGTGCTGCAGATTATAAATGCTATTGTATGGATAAAGAGTTTGGAGGAAATGTTAGTTTAAACAAAGTTGATTAAAGGAGAAATTTATTAGATATTTAATATGCAAAGTGGGATAGAATATTTTGTTTCCTTAACTTATTTGAGCGTGAAACTTTCTGTCTTATCCCCAAGAACTGAAGCTCCACTTAAAACTATGGGAAAATGATCTCTATAAAGCATCGTGTGTTGTGAAGACCCCATTGTGACCCTGTACTTTATTGGTGTAAAATATATCCTTAAAGCATGGAAGTTACATTAATCATTATAAAGCAAATAACATCATTAATCATCTTGCCACATAATAGATGCTAAGTACTTAAATCCACTTAAAATTCACCAGGTATATCACACACATTATCCCCTTTAATCCTCCTAACAGATGCACAAAACAGATATTACAATTTCCATTTTATAGCTGAGGAAACTGAGTCAAAAGAATACCTGCAATTAAGAGGCAGAGTGATGGCTTAAACCTCTGTTGGTATGACTCCAGAGTCCATGAGCTTGACTACAGCCCTATATTACCTTCTGTTCTGCACATTGAATCAAGTTTACTGCTTCTAATATTAATGTTTCAGTTTACTTTGAGATTCCACAACTTCAGAGGAAACTAATGTTAATCAAGCACCTACAACATACCGGTCCTTATGCTTTTATGCATATTTATTAGGTGGTTTAGTCCTTACAATAATCCTGGAAGAAAAGTGTTGAACATTTTGTGAGGAAAAATAAATAAATTTCCTTGCTTTGATACTGAATGTTTTGCCAACATAGGATAAGCATCTCATAAGTCACTTCAGATCATCACTCATGAACTCACTCAGTTCTGAAGTACAAACTATCATCCCTCTAATTCCTCCTCCAAAGAACTGCTTCACTGAAGTACCGACAACATTCAAACTGATTCAAGCGTAAATAAACCCTTCCTCCAGCCCATTAAGTATCTTCTTGCAGTCCTAGTGAAAATTATACAGAATAATCTATTTGGAATCTATACTTTAAAAATTCTGTATCCATGTGAGTTTCTCTCTTGATTGTATGCAAATGTAAAATAAGTGAATGGAAATTAACAGTACAGCTTGAATCTTTGCACAATGCCATTTCAATGCAGCAAAATGGCCAAAATAACCATAAAAAACATACTCACTTTTGAAGTTATTTCAAGATGGAATCCTGAGCACAAATTTACAAGGCCTTTGAGGGTTCACTGAAATAAAAAGATAGAAACACAAGAAACAGTAACAGCAGAGTACATTAGATGGGGGTATGAAGAATGGTAGTCATTAGTGAATGAGATATTTCAACACATTTCTGGGTGACTAGATGCAAATGGGAGCCTCCGAGGAGGTGAACTAGCATAGAATTCTCTACAAGAGGCACTGCAGTGAGGTGACAGCTTTTCTATTAGTAGCAAAGTTGAAACAACCCCTAGCCCAGAGTTTTTAAATAAGAGAGAAATATAGGGCTCTCAATATGTTCTTTAAATCTATGTGAAAACTACAGTCTGTGTATGAAAAGCTATCTTAATTACTCCTCAATTCCCACCTCTACTCAGAGGGAAATCAGCCCAGAAATGTGACCTAGAGATGAGCAGAATGGACTGTGGAGCATTGGTTCAAAGCCTGCTTCTGTCACTTACTGCTGTGTGACTTTGGACAGGTTATTTAATCTCTCTGTGCTTCCATTTCCTTGTGTGCGATAATAACAGTAGCTAGCCCAAAGGACTGCTCTGAAGAGCAAATGATTTTATATATGTGGTGTTCTTAGGGCCGGCACATGACCAACAACTCTATCAATATTAGCTATTGCGTTTATCAGCTGCAGCATCATAACCTCTGGTACAAATCTCTTGGATCAGCCACAGAAGAATAGCTGTGGTTTATGGTATGGGAACTGGGATCTCCAAGTAATGCCCTCCTCAATCTGGAACTTGGGGGACTAGTACCTAACTGCTGGCTCCTTGCCCAACTAACCCTACAGCAATCCTGCCCATGAATGCCTCCCCCTCAACTGCAAAAGGTTTGTAGTCAGACTCCCCACCAAAGGAGAGGCAAAGTATATCAGGAAATAGACCCACTAATATAAAGTGAATCCCCTCCCAACTATTCAGTTTGAAATATAAATAGAAAACCAAAGATCTCTAAGCACAGTTTACCAGCATCTTTTTTTAATAGTCAAAGTAAGTTTTTATTTTATTTTGGTTTTGTTTCCAGCTTTATCAAGATATAATTGACATATAACTAAATTTAAGGTGTAAAATGTTATGCTTTGATATACATAAACATTATGAAATGATCACCACAATGAGGTTGGTTAACACATTATCATTGTTGTTTAGTCAACACATTCAGACGTGTCACTGAGTCACATCCAATTCTTCTGTGACCCCGTGGACTATAACCCACCAACCTCCTCTGTCCATGGGATTTCCCAGGCAATACTGGAGTGGGTTGCCATTTCCTTCTCCAGGGGATCTTCCCAACCCAGGATCATATCCACATCTCTTGCATTGGCAGGCAGATTCTTTACCATTGAGATGCTTGGGAAGACCCATTATCATTGTACATAGTTACAAATAGCAGAAATTGATCCCAGAGGAACTAGAGATAATTCAAGGAGCAGAGAGAAGTTTAAAAACAGCAACAAACTCCAATTAGAAATCTCAGATTTGAGACAATTTATGCCTACTAAAAAATACATACATACACACACACACACACACACACACACACACATACATATACACACACGCATATATGTAACGGACACCAAAAGAAGAAATCAAGAACAACAACAAAGAAGAGCTTTTGGTACTGAAAACATAATTTCTGAAAATTCAAAAAAAATTTTCTAAAAAAGCTAGAAGTTAAAATCAAGGCAGTTCCCCAGGATATGAAGCACAATGACAAGAAGATGGAAACTAAGAGAAAAAAGAACAAAAGCCTTAGAGAGCCAATTTATAGGAATGTCACGTAAAACTAATGGGTTCTAGGGGGGGAAAAATGGGTGGTCCAGGGGTACCAAAGATGAGGTTGGAAAATACATCCCATGGCTGAGGAAGGATTTAATGATTCTGGTTGAGATGCCCTGTGAAGGTGGAGCAGGGGGGCGACGTCCACATGGCTCACAGCATTAAGGAACTTTAGGACACGAAGGCCCTGGAGAAAATCCTGAGATGAAAACCCAGTGAGAATAATTACATTATGAACAAGTAAGAAGAACAAAATTAGAGTGAGCAACACTGGTTGCTGAAAGCCGGCACAGCGATGCTTGCCAAGTATCATCCACTCAGCTTGGTAATGGGTAGGAGTGCTGATTGCATGGCCTTTACGAGCGGCACCAGCCTAGACATGAAAATAAGATCATAAAGGTAAACAAAGCAATTTTTGTTGCTTGTCCCTCTTTAGCAAGAAGTCCAGCTAGCCTTCAAACTCTTTCTAAATATTTTAGGATTTCCCCAGCATGACCTGCGTGTCTTGACTCCGAGAGGTAGCAACATGCCCAGCTCTCTGGGAAACGTTCATTCTGCGACGTTGTTGCCATCAATGCCAATGTAGCCATAGAGTCTGCTGTTGATAACTGTCCAGGCTGAGGTGGGCCATCACTGCACTTCACCCAACAGCCCTTATCAACAGTCTGCTTAGACTGGAATCCCAGCCCCATCACATGCTAAAGTGTAACCTTGGTCTCTCTAGGCCTCAAATTTAACATCTGTAAATTTGGGATAATAATAGTATTTATTTCACAGTGCTTCTCAGAGGGTGAAGTGAGATAATCACATTTAGGAATGGAGCACAGTGCCTAGCACTTAAGTTAGTGTTTGATAAAGGTTTCAAATTGCCAACAGTTGTTGGATCATAAAGAAAGCAAGGGAATTCCAGATAAGCTTCTGCTTCATTGACTACACTAAAACCTTTGACTGTGTGGATCACAACAAACTGTGGAAAATTCTTAAAGAGATGGAAATACCAGACTACCTTACTTATCTCCTGAGAAACCTGTGCATGGATCAAGAAGCAAGAGTTAGAACGGGACACAGAGCAACAGACTGGTTCAAAATTGGGAAAGGAGTACAACAAGGCCGTATATTGTCAGTCTGATTATTTAACTTATGTGCGGAGTACATCATGCAAAATGCCAGGCTGGATGACTCAAGCTGGAATCAAGATTGCTGGGAGAAATATCAATGACCTCAGATATGCAGATGACACCACTCTAATGGCAGAAAGTGAAGAGGAACTCAAAAGCTTCTTGATGAGGGTGAAGGAGGAGAGTGAAAAAGCTGGCTTAAAACTCAGCTTCAAAAAACTAAGATCATGGCATCCAGTCCCATCACTTCATGGCAAATAGATGGGGAAAAAGTGAAAACAGTGACAGATTTTATTTTCTTGGGCTCCAGAATCTCTTGGGCTCCAATGGTGACTACAGCCATGAAATTAAAAGATGCTTGCTCCTTGGGAGGAAAGCTGTGACAAACCTAGACAGCGTATTTAAAAGCAGAGACAACACTTTGCTGACAAGGGTCCAAATAGTCAAAGCTGTGCCCTCTTCTCAACTCCATATTCCCTGGACTTATCTTTATTGTTCTGTCCACTTTCTTTTCAGGATCTGCCTGAGAATTAAGAGAAAAACGTAGTCCTGTTTGAGTGACCAGTATCCACCTCCATTGCTTCCTTCCAATTCTTCTCCTATCCTACCTCGGTGTGAAACTTGTTTCCAGTGGAGGAGGAGGAGAAGGAAAAGGTTGTGATTCTGCAGTATATGTGCTCTGTGTGGAGGACCTCGGGGGCCTGTTGCTTTGGGGTTCTCAGCTTTGACATTTCTAGGGTGGGAGAGACACAAAGGACAAAGCAGAGAAGAGCAAGGAGATGCAAAGATACACAAAGTTACTTAGGAACGTCAAGTTGTTATCTGCCACAATTTTGATAACTTACAGACCAGTCCCAGGTATCAGGTACTGAGTGAAAACTCACTAGGTGCCAGGCATTCCCCTAAGCACGTTGTGTGTTTTATTAACTCATTTACTATCATAGCAACCTAGGAGACTGGTAGGATTTTATTCCCCCTTTTCCAGATGAAAAATGGAGGCTTGGACAAGTTAAAGAAACTTGCCCAAGGTCAGTGAGAGTGTCCAGGAGAAAAGTGGAATTCTAGCCTAGGCACTGTGGTACCAGGGCTGGAGTCTCTACCTTCCTCCCCTCAACCTCCCCTAGATTGTCAATCAAACAGCCCCTGCGTTTTTCCCTCGGTCTCTGATTGCAGCGCAGGGCATGAGTCTGTGGTTGGAGTGGCAGGCGTGTGTCAGGGTCACCCCCATGCCCTCCCTATCCTTGAAACTGGTATGCCTCCTACACCCAACCCACCCCAAATCCCTTGGTTTTGGATGGAGTTACTTCCTATATGAATTCCGTTTCAATGGTAAGTCGCTATGTAGCTGTGGGCCCACCCCGGCCCTCCAGACTTCTTCATCATGATGGGCTGTGATGCCTGCTTAGAAAAGCACAATGGGGTATACAAGGCCAGCTTCAACCACCACCCCACCATCACAGCTGTGAGACATTGATCAAGTTTATTTTCTCTGAGTCTTAATGGCTTCATCTCTCCTCCTTTCATGTAACTTTGTGATGAGCACATAGGTGCATTCTAACCTGGGGTGGCATAAACCTATTCCACTTGCTCTGTGTGAAGCCCTCTGCTTGAGGTCCTTTCCCCTAGAGGGTCAGTCCCATTGTCTGGTTATGCGCATGTCAGAAGCAATATACTGAGTGATTCACTCTTAGCAAAGGTTTTTTTTTTCTTTGGAGAACCACTGCTCCATATCTATTGGGTTGTATCCAGGGTTAAGTCAGTCAATTTTTCCCTGAAGTTAATTGGACACGTTATCTTAAATTAATGTGCTTAATAATAATGTTAATAGCTACCATTTAAAAATGAATCTATATGCAAATCAGACTCACAGATATAGAAAATAAACTTATGGTTAACCAAAGAGGAAAGGGAAGGGGGGACAAATTAGGAGTATGAGGTTAACATATACAAATTACTACACATAAACAGCAAGGATTTACTGTATAGCACACCCAAGATCATGTGATAACCTATAATAGAATGTAATCTAAAAAAAAATACATAAAACTGAATCAGTTTCCTGTACACAGCACAATATTATAAATCAACTATATTTCATAAAAAATAGCAGCTATATCTTGTATAATACTCAGCATAAGCCAAGTACTATGCTGAGGTTGATTTGATTTTTAGTCTTGTGAGAGAGGAAATCTTATACCCATTTTACCAGATGACAGATTTGGAGGTGAAATACCTTGTCTATAGTCACAAAGCTGGCACATGGCAGACCTGGACTCCGACCAATACCCACTGGGATCCAAGCCCATGCTCTCCATCACTGCTTTCAGATAATATAATAGTAATAACAATAGAGCATAATGAGAAATTTAGTTTCTATATTCTTTTTGTTTTCAAAAAACTGCATATTAGTTCAAGTCAAATGTTCCATTAAGCCTTGAGAATAAAACAGAACTGGTCTTGGTCGAACTGTTTACAAGACCAAGGGAAAGAGAAGTTCTGAGAGAAGTTTCAATTATCTGAACATGTACAGAAACCTCTGGGAAGTGGGCACTCAAATTATTGAAATTGGGTTTGCTGGTTTGATTTAAATTTCCAATGAATGTATTCACTGGACTTCTCCAGCATAAAGATATGAGACAGTCCCCAGTTGACACCTCAATTAAAAAGTCAAATTTTCTAATATGAATATTCGATGCTGACTTATTTATCCATTGATGTTTGCTATAATACCCAGTAACATGAATTCATTTGGCTCATTTCCCTTGAGTATTCAGTTCGCAAACTTCCAGAGGGGGTTGGGGGAGTTTGGAAATTTAAAAAATAGCAAATTAGATTCGATAGATAAGTGACACGTCACTGTTCAGAAACTATTATGGCTTTAACAGAAAATAGAATCCAACACCCACACCCTTTTATAGACCTGATTAACAAGAAATTTTCTCCAAGCAGATGGAGCATGAAAATTGCTGCCCCTTGGAATAAGTTGTCTAATTGAGTTTAATATTTTCATTTGGTTTTCCACTGTTCTTATTATTATTGCCATTTTAGCTTATGCATTACAGCCATAGCATATGCCTCTGGGTACAAGAGGAAGGAAAAACTCAATTTTAGTGTTTGTCTTATTTGCACTTTACTTGAAGCACTTTGGTTTGCCACATGGAGTGAATAAAGCTGTCATGTTACTCTCTTTCCCAAAAAGAACACAATAACTATAATGGACTATGCATTCATTACTGAGTAGATTAATTTTTTTATCCCACTGAATGGCATAAAATGGGGTATAGTTTCAAACTGAGTTGTGCCTGTTGAATCATGATGCACACTTCCCACCTGGGCATGTGACAGGTCCTGGCTTTTCTACCAGTGTTTTCCAAACACGTTATCTTTTTTGAAGAATATTACAGGCATCCCTCAGAGATATGGTGGGTTTGGTTTCAGATCACAGCAATAAAGCAAATATGACAATAAAGCGGGTCACACAGTTTTCAGTGTTTGAGTGCATGTAAAAGTTATGTTTATGCTATATGTACTCTATTAAGTGAGAAATAGTATTGTGCACATAATTTAAAAATACTTTATTGTTAAAAAATGCTAACCATCATCTGAGCCTTCGGCCAAGTGTAATCTTTCTGCCGGTGTCCTGCCTCCATGCTGATGGTTGCTGACTGATCAGGGTGAGTGGTTGCTGAAGGTTGGATGGCAGTGGCAATTTTGTAACATAAGACCGCAGTGAAACTTAACACATCGATGGATTCTTCCTTTCACAAATGGTTATTTCTCTGTAGCATCTACACTGTTTTATAGTATTCTACCCACAGTAGAAGTTTCAAAACTGGAGTCAAAGCAACAGCAGGGTTTGAGAAGATTATCAACTAAGTTTATGTAATATTTCAGCAATCTTTACTGCAACTTTACCAGAAATAGATTCCATCTCCAGAAACTACTTTCTTTGCTCATCTGCAAGAAGCAACTCCTCATCTGTTCAAGTTTTATCACGAAATTGCAGCAATTCAGTCACATCTTCAGGCTCTACTTCTAATTCTAGTTTTCTTGCTGTTCCCACCACATCCACAAGTTCTTCCTCCACTGAAATCCTCCACCCCTCAGAGTCAACCACGAGGATGGGAATCAACTTCTTCCACATTCCTGTTGCTGTTGATATTTTGACCTCTTCCTATGAATCAAGAATGTTCTTAATGATGTCTAGAATGGTGAGCCCTTTGCAGAATGTTTTCTATTTACTTTTCCCAGGTTCATCAGAGGAATCACTAAAGCCTTAGAAAATGTATTTCTTAAATAATAAGACTTGAAAGTAAAAATTACTTCTTGATCCATGGGCTACAGAATGGATGTTGTGTTAGCAGGCATGAGAACAACATGAGTCTTGTACATCTCCATCAGGGCTCTTTGGGTGACCCAGTGCATAGTCAATAAGCTGTAGTTTTTTGAAAGGATTTTTTTTTTTTTTCCGGAGCAGTAGGTCTCAACAATGGACTTAAAATATTCAGTAACCATGTTGTCAACAGATGTGCTGACATCTAGGCTTTGTTGTTCCATTTATAGAGCACAGACAGAGCAGAGTGTGCATAATTCTTAAGGGCACTAAGATCTTCTCAATAGTAAATGAGCATTGGCTTCAGCTTAAAGTCACCAGGTGCAAAGGCCCCTAGTAAGAGAGTCAGCCTCTCTTTTGAAGCCAAACACTGACTTTTCCTCTCTAACTAGTCCTAGATTGCATCTTCTTCCAGCATAAGACTGTTTAGTCTACAGTGAAAATCTGTAACCACCTTTATTATTCAGCTTAACTAGATCTTCTGGATAACTTGCTGAAGTTTCTACAACAGCACTTGCTGTTTCAGCTTTTACTATGATGTCATGAAGACACTTTCTTTCCTCAAACCTTAGTTTCCTCAAACTTTCCTTTTGCAGCTTCCTCACCTCTCTCGGCCTTCACAGAAAAGAGTTAGGGCTTTGCTGTAAGTTTTAAGGAAGTGTTGTGGCTGATCTGATCTTCTGTCGAGACCACAACTTTCCCCAGATCATCAATAAAGCTCTTTCACTTTTATATGCTGTTCACTAGAGCAGCACTTTTAATTTTCTTTAAGCACGTTTCCTTTGCATTCACAATTTGGCTAGCTGTTAGGCCAAAATCTAGGCCTTTTGAACCAGTCTTGGCTTTCAACATGCCTTCCTCACTAAGCTTAATCATGTCTAGTGTTTGATTTAAAGTAAGAGACATGCAACTCCTTTTATTTGAACACTTCTAGGCCATTACAGGGTTATTAATTGGCCTAATTCCAATATTGTTGAGTCTCAAGGAGTAGGGAAGCTAGAGAAAGTAAGAGAGATGGGGGAATACTGGGTCAGTAGAGCAGTCAGAACACACACATTTATCAAGTTCACTGTTGTTTATGGTCATGGTCCATGGCACCCCAAATTGATGACAATACTAACATCAAAGATCACCAGTCACAGATGACCATAAAAAATGTCATAATAATAATTTAAAAGTTTGAAATATCACAAGAATTACCAAAATGTGACCCCAAGACATGAAATGAGCGAATGCTATTGGAAAAAATGATGACAATAGACATGCATGACACAGAGTTCCTTCAATTTGAAAAAAAATGCGTTACCTGTGAAACACAATAAAGCAAGATCTGGCTGTACTCAAGATGCAATAAAAAGACATTTTCTGGCTTATACATGCTAATTTTCCATAGGAAAATGTAAATTAAAATATGATCTTTGACTCCCACAAAGTACTCTGTTAAATATTCAGCTTTTTTCATCTCCTGGGGACTTGGATTTCTCTTACTTTTCCCCTCTTTTTATGTTGTTTCCTTTGCATTGTCTTCTACCATCTAGCCATTGCCAAATCCTTCTTTATATGTTAGCGATCTTCCCTGTGTTTATACCAGGCTTCAGACTTGTCTGTCTCTGCCTGGAGGTTCACTGGTCGACCCCTCAGAGCTCTGTTTGCATGAAGTATTGAGGCTCTCCCTAGGAAATAGCTCATGGTAAAATGAGGGGACTGGAGGGGAATATGTTTGTTTCTTTTTTTTTTTTTTTTAATTATTATTTTTTTTATTATTTTTATTTTTTTTTTCCAGTGGGTTTTGTCATACATTGATATGAATCAGCCATGGATTTACATGTATTCCCAATCCCGATCCCCCCTCCCACCTCCCTCTCCACCCGATTCCTCTGGGTCTTCCCAGTGCACCAGGCCGGAGCACTTGTCTCGTGCATCCCACCTGGGCTGGTGATCTGTTTCACCATAGATAGTATACATGCTGTTCTTTTGAAATATCCCACCCTCACATTCTCCCACAAAGTTCAAAAGTCTGTTCTGTATTTCTGTGTCTCTTTTTCTGTTCTGCATATAGGGTTATCGTTATCACCTTTCTAAATTCCATATACATGTGTCAGTATGCTGTAATGTTCTTTATCTTTCTGGCTTACTTCACTCTGTATAATGGGCTCCAGCTTCATCCATCTCATTAGGACTGGTTCAAATGAATTCTTTTTAATGGCTGAGTAATATTCCATGGTGTATATGTACCACAGCTTCCTTATCCATTCATCTGCTGATGGGCATCTAGGTTGCTTCCATGTCCTGGCTATTATAAACAGTGCTGCGATGAACATTGGGGTGCACGTGTCTCTTTCAGATCTGGTTTCCTCAGTGTGTATGCCCAGAAGTGGGATTGCTGGGTCATATGGCAGTTCTATTTCCAGTTTTTTAAGAAATCTCCACACTGTTTTCCATAGCGGCTGTACTAGTTTGCATTCCCACCAACAGTGTAAGAGGGTTCCCTTTTCTCCACACCCTCTCCAGCATTTATTGCTTGTAGACTTTTGGATAGCAGCCATCCTGACTGGCGTGTAATGGTACCTCATTGTGGTTTTGATTTGCATTTCTCTAATAATGAGTGATGTTGAGCATCTTTTCATGTGTTTGTTAGCCATCTGTATGTCTTCTTTGGAGAAATGTCTGTTTAGTTCTTTGGCCCATTTTTTGATTGGGTCATTTATTTTTCTGGAATTGAGCTTCCAAGACAGTGGAACAGGGTTGGAGGAGAGGGTCATTTGGGCAAGACATGATCATTCAGATCATTCATTACCCACTCAGTTCCCTTGGGAGTAGAGACTATAAATAAAAACCTTTAAGAGCTGTTTTACTAAAAATATATTTAGACAGTGATAGCACAAAGAAGGGAGAAGGCAATGGCACCCCACTCCAGTACTCTCGCTTGGAAAGTCCCACGGACAGAGGAGCCTGGTAGGCTGTGGTCCATGGGGTCGCTAAGAGTCGGACACGGCTGAGCGACTTCAATTTCACTTTCACTTTCCACTTTCATGCATAGGAGAAGGAAATGGCAACCCACTCCAGTGTTCTTGCCTGGAGAATCCCAGGGACGGTGAGCCTGGAGGGCTGCCATCTATGGGGTCTCAGAGAGTCGGACACGACTGAAGTGACTTGGCAGCAGCAGCAGCAGCACAAAAAAGCATATTTGGTAACATGGACAATAGATGGTCATATAATAATTAACATGTATTGTACATTCTCTAATCACAAAACACCATATATAATCTTAATCAAACACATTTTCATGATCATCACAGTGACCCTATGTTATGGTCATTATTTTTCCCATTTTACAGAAAAAGAAACTACAGAGAAGAAATATATCTTGCCTGTGAACATGCAGCTAAAAAGTGGCAGATCCAAGATTCTAACTCAAATCTCTGATTTTAAAATCTACCGTCTAGGCCACACTGAAGTACCGTCCTCCACCAAGACAAACTGGAGCACATCGGAATACAGAACAGAAACCGTAGGCTGTAGAAATCACGTGTGTCTGCTTACGTCTGTGGTATAAGACGGGAGCGTAACAGGCCACTTAGGACGGGGACCTGACATCTTCCAGCCCAAGTCACAGGGCTCTCATTGGCTTCTAGCAACTTCTTAGCTGCTGAGAAAGTCAGGGAGAAAGTGGTTCCTGGCAGATGGTAGCCTAGAGGACCGCCTTGAGAATACAGGTGAAGTAACTTTTGGGTTTCCAGGATAATGAGGGGAAATTCAAAAGCAATGGAAGTTCTAGTAAATCAGGGCCTGAGTAAAATGGATTGTTCTGTTCTCTCTTTATGACTCTGTTTTTAACCTCAGGATGGTTAGGCCTAGAGAAACAGGTTACACTAAGAACCCCTAAATCAGCATCTATTTGATAATGAAACACGGAAAACGGCCCCTTGCTTTTACATTTTGTTGCTTCTTAATGTCAGTTTGTGACTTCTGGGAAAGAAAACAATTCTCCGTATGCTGTATTTTGCTCTATTTTCTTCCTGCTGAGTGTACTGAGGAACGGGACAATTTCTGCCTCTTTTCTCCCTAACCTCAGTTATTATTAAAAACGATTTCTAAGTACAGGTCCTTTACCAAATGAAAAAGTGCTGCCACTAAGCCTATTTGGAACACTGACTCTGCATAAGAGGCAAGGAGCAAAGTCCTGGAGCCTTCAAAGATGACTGACTAAGCTGTGGTTCACTGCTCTTAATTTCGCTCTTGTGGCGGGACGTAGACAAGTATTTAACTCATCACACACAAGACAAAATAAAACAGCTAAGTGAAGTCCAAGTAACAAGATGGCAGGGGGCTTTGGGCATGGAGTGCCATTCCTGCGTGGGGACTTTGCCCCATTCTCTATCAGTCATGGCTATGTTTGGGGTAAGCACTGTTTTCACCCGATTCTTCTTGGCTTTTCCACTCCCTTCCATCAGTTATTTCATCCATCATGCGTTGTTTCTATAGACACCTCCTTTCTCCCCTTCCAAATCTTTTCTCAGACACTCACCGAAATTACTAAGCTCTTAGGAGCCACATTCAAATCAAGCTACTAATGACATATTCTTGCCAACCCTTACTCTTTAGGCCCATCGTTTCTTGTTTGCTTAAAAGAGTCCAAAATTATTTCTCCATCTTTCACTATCTTTAAGCTACATGGGGGGAATGTATTGAAAGCCAGCTAATAAGACCACAGATTAAGGGCGAAGCACTAAGATCGACTTTTATGTGCTCAGATACCACCTAAGATGTCAACTCTGCACCAGGAGGTTTGTAATGAATTATGTGAGAGAGAGAGCAGCTTTGAGATGGCTTGCCCTTTTCTCTTTCCTTTATAACCTGATGCCTATCCAAATCTACTGAATGAGCAACTACAAAATGCAGACGAGAACAGCCGTAAGGAAAAATCTTCATGATAGAGCAGTGAACACAGACAAACCCTAACACATAAGACCAAATGAATATTTGCTAAAAGAGAGAGAAAGGGAGATTGAGTTAAACACTGGACTTAGTTTGTACCTGATGGGTTCCAAGATCCTTTCTTGCTGAGATTTTATGACCCAGTAAGAGGGAGAACTTAAATTAGAATATCTACATTAAACCCACCATGTTCCATTGTTTCCTAGCCCAATCCTCTCTGTATATACAGATTGCTAAGCAATGTGGTGGCCAACATTGAGATCAAGTCAGGGAGAACAGAATCAAGGCAATGGAAAGAATTTCAAAAGGCCATTTATTTTATCCCCAGTTGGCAATTAAATCATCCCATAAAAGGATGGAGGATGATATAATGGAAAGCATACAGGCTTTGGAGCCAAATAGAACTGGGTTTGAATTCCTATTCTGCTTCTCACAGGCTACATGTCTTCAGGCAGTTTAACAGCTTTGAGCCTCTGTTTCCTCTTTGACAAAACATAAACCATAAGAAAATATGTTAGAGGTTTTTTGTGGCTTGCATAGAAAGACACACAGAAGGACTTCAAATTGTTAGTTCCATCCCCTCCCTAAAAGCTCTATGCACTTGACTAAATATTTAAAAGATACGCCTCAATTTCCCTTAGGATATCAGCACCTCACAAATTTCTAGTCTCTTAATTCTAAAAATTTTATAATTCTGGCCTTTACTGTTTTTTAATATTTTACTTACTATTAGTTGGAATTGCAGTTGAAAAACATCGCTACTGCCAAATCCGCATTTGTACAATAAGCTTTCATAAACTCAAAGATCATTGTCAAGTCCCTTGTGTGCCTGTTGTGAAACCCTACCCTCTCTCCTCATTTGGCAAAGGTCTTTGAAGAAAAGAATTCTTTTAAACACTTAGGGTATCACAAGGTCTTAACCTGCTCTGAGACAGGAGCTGGATTTTCACTCCAACAGGCAGAACCTCAAACATTGATAGGAATTCTAAGTATGGCAGAAACAGAGTTGGAGTAAAATAAAACGTGTATTTTTCCTTCTACTAAATTATTGTTAAAGTCTCTCCAAAGATCTTTAGCTTAAAATAGTTATTGGTGACTTGCAAGGGGACTGGAAACAGAGGAATCCCCATCTTTCAAACATGGGGGATTGTTTGAAAGTGGAGTAAATGTACAGTGCCAGGAACTATAGTCAATATATTATAATAACCTATAATGGAAAATAATCTCAAAAATATGTATGTACATGTATAACTGAATCACCTTGTTGTGCATCTGAAACATAGTAAGTCAACTGTATTTCAATAAGATATATACATTATCAAATTTTAAAAAGTGGAGTAAAAATCTAGGGACTGAGTCTTAATCCTTGGTGATTCTCAGGGACCAGGGTCATGCCTGGCACCCAAATACTAACCAGAAATCTCCACTACACCAAATTAAAATAACTTTGTCACCTCCATAAAAACTATAAGACTACACAGGAGTACTTCTAAATAGAAAACCAGAGAATATAGACATTAAAATCTAATAATATTAATATTTTAATTATTATTTTAAAGTGGTATTATTATTTCCTTAAGAATGTTGCCCTTTTACGCAAACAATATCACTTTTACTAAGCTATTGAAAAAATATTTCGAAGGTTATTAGTTCTAGGTGATAAGCTACTAATTCTTTAATTCTTTTCTGGCTCCAATTTAAAATACTCAATAAGATTTACCGAAAAATGAATTTGTCTCTGTGGAATAGATTCATTTGTTTATGCTTCTGCCTGCAGAAGACAGAGGCATTCTGTTGTGTTTGCTTCAGAGCTTCCATTTCCTTTGATGACTGCTATTCATTCATGCATATGTAGCAATGCACAGATTTCATAAACGCCTGAAAGTGAAAAGTGAAAGTGTCAGTCATTCAGTCGTGTCCAACTCTTTGCAACCCCATGGATGATAGCCTGCCAGGCTCCTCTGTCCATGGAATTCTCCAGACAAGAATCCTGGAGTGGGTTGCCATTTCCTCCTCCAGGGGATCTTCCTGACCAAGGGATCAAACCTGATCTCCTGCATTGCAGGTGGATTCTTTACCATCTGAGGCACCAGGGAAGTGCTCATAAATTCATGAGGGAAACTTATTTAAGGCATAAAAATAATCCAAATACCGTATGTAAAAGTCCTCTGTCATGCAACTGGGTAAGAATGCTGGTAACTACCTTATGGGGTTGCAGTGCAGTGTAAGTGGGGTAATGAATAGAAGCCATTCAATATATGTCTGGGATATAGAAAGTGGTTGGCACCAAATTAATGTTATTAGTGATCATAGGAGCAAGATGTGTTCATCTACTAGGCAGGCCTGACTTCAAATCCCAGCTCAACCACTTCACTGCTATGTAATTGGGGGCAAGTTTTTTAATCTCTCTAAGCCTCAGCTTTCCCCTTTACAAAACCGGGACACTTATGGCATGTACCTAAAAGAATTTTTGAAAAAGTTGAATTAAAAGAATGTAGCACAATGTATATTGCTTTGTATGCAGTAAATGCCTATTATCATCATAATCATTAATAATAATAATAATTTTGTCTGTACTTTTCTCCAGGGGAAAGTGCTTAATAAACTATATATCAAGAAAGGTAGTAAAGTGTTCTGGAATATTTTATTGCTGAATACTTCAGTAGCATGGTAAGATAAATAATTCTTTTTTATTTTACTTATTTCTTTAATTGAAGTATAGTTGACTTACAATAAAGTTAATTTCAGGTATACAATAAAATTTCAGGTATACAACATAGTGATTTAATATTTTTAAAGATTATACTACATGTAAAGTTATTATAAAATGTTGATTATATTACTTGTGCTGTTCTAGTATTCCTGCCTGGGAAATCCTAAAGACAGAGGAACCTGGCGGGGTTCAGTCCATGGGGTTGTGAAAGAGTCAGACATGACTGACTGACAGAATAGCAACAACATTATATCCTTGTATCTTATTTATTTTATACATAATAATTTGTGATTTTTTTTCTTAAATAGTGTTCAGATGCTTGTGGTATGTTTTACTTCTTTATTTACTTGTGGCTGCAAGGCTTACAGGATCTTAGTTCCTTGACCAGGGATTGAACACAAGTCCTCAGCATGAAGGTGCAGAACCCTCACCACTGGACGGTCAGGGAATTCCCAGCACTTTGTGCATCTTCTTCTCTTTCACCAGTCTTGCCCTTTATTCCATCCTCCTACCTGCTGATAACCACTAGTTTGTTCTCTGTTATCTGTGAGTCTATTTTTTGTTATATTCATTTGTTTTACTTTTTAGATTCCACATGTAAGTGAAAGCGTAGTGTTTGACTTTCTGTCTGATTTATTTCACGAAGCATAATATCCTCTATGTCCATCCATGTTGTTGCAAATGGCAAAATTTCAGTTTCTTGTGGCTGAATAATGTTCCAGTGTGTATTTGTATAAATATATACATGCCACCTCTTCATTCATTCATCTGTTGATGGACAGTTAGGTTGTCTCCATAGCATGGCTATTGTAGATAAAGCCACTGTGAACACTGGGGTTCATGTATCTTTCTGAATTAATGTATTCTCTTTCTTCAAATACACACCCAGGAGTGGAATTGCTGGGTCATATAGTACTATTTTTAGCTTTTAAAGGAACTGGTAATGTTCTATTTCTTGATCTGGGTGGTAGCATAGCGAAGGTATCCTTAACACCTATGGGCATGTTTAAAATCACATAAAATTAAATAATAATATAATCTACTTTGTGGAAGCTCATTTTTGCCACATAATATGTCATAATGATGTACTAATCCTGTCAATTTAATATGAAAGAAATTCATTTAATTAATTGTCAAATGAACTGGTATGTCCTGTAGCCCCACAAAACCTTTTCTTCCCTCAACTATAACTCATTTTTATGGCCAGTGATGAGATGGCCCCACAGCCCTCAAAAGTTCTTGAGGCTTTCCCATAATATAGTTCATCTTTGGAGCTCTCAGACACTTTACAAAATAATTCACATTATGCCTCAGAGATCACTACCCAATTAATACAGGACATTAGTGACATTTTTAAGGTCCCAGGCTCCACTGTATCCTAAGTCTGTGAAAGGTTAC
This sequence comes from Dama dama, assembly GCF_033118175.1. NCBI lineage: Eukaryota > Metazoa > Chordata > Mammalia > Artiodactyla > Cervidae > Dama > Dama dama. The sequence continues at coordinate 60,987,495 of NC_083683.1, forward strand.
TGTTTAATGACGACTGTTCCACTCTCAGATTTCCCCTTTGTGACAAGTGTCACAGCCTCAGAACATGCTCCTCACGTTTAAATAATTTCCTTCTCATTAAACTGATCCCCCCACCCAAAACACACCAGTCTCATTTCAAAACTTGTAATAAATATTTCAGTGGCATCTTCGTCCTGTGTTGAAGGCAGCTGCATCAAGACTATACATAGTGAGAGTGGCAAGTATTGGATTCCCAGTTAACAACTGGGGACGGACTGGACTCTGATTGGCCCAAAACTAACAAATGTCTACCACTCTAGGGAAGGCCCATGAGCCACTGGAACACAGAATAGCAAGACTGGGGCTTTTTAGTTAGGGAAGATGAAAGCTGAGAAACCACCCAATGGAAATCTTTAAAACTATAAACATTCTGGGCTTCCCAGGTGGCGCTAGTGGTAAGGAACCTGCCTGCCAATGCAGGAGACATAAGAGATATGGGTTCAACCTCTAGGTTGGGAAGATCCCTTGGAGCAGAGCATGGCAACCCACTCCAGTATTCTTGCTTGGAGAACACCATGGACAGAGGAGCCTGGCGGGCTACAATCCATAGGATCACAAAGAGTTGGACACAACTGAAGTGGCTGAGCAGAAGCAGCATAAACATTTTATATTCATGAATATCAAACCCTTAATTATTAAAATAAAAATACCAGTGTGAACTTTTGAAAGTTATTTCAGTAGTGAGAAGTGAGAAACACCAAAAACTCCCATGACTCCCTTTGAAATGTGAGCCACATGACCCTCTAATGTCACCTGTATGTATCTCCTGAGCCTAGGTTGTCCACCAGCCTCAATAATCGTGTTTAACTCAACGAGCATGATGGGAATGGTTTACATGCAGTTTTAAATCACTGGAAAAGTTGAGGGGTTAAGTAAAGCAGAAAGACTCACCGGACTATGAAGAAAAAATGCTTTCTGTTACTTCATTTCCACACTCAACAGAGAGAAGAAAATGCAGCTGTAATCTGTAGCCATGAGTCAAGAGAGTGAGGAAAAAACGCAAAATTTGAGGAAATTTTGCCTGAGACCAAAAACAAAGCAAACAAACAAATGTTAGTGTATTACAGCTAAATATTTATATTCAAATTTTTGTGATTTTTTTTTCATGTTATACCACATATAAAAATATTATATATTATATAACAGAAAATATTGTGTTACTATACATAGTCTCCTAGTAGGTAATTGACTATTAGAGGAGCACTTTTGCTTCCTTTTCATCTTGTTCTCCTAAAGTAAATGTCTGATAAAGTTTGATTCATTCACTGTGGGTTATTTTCTCAAAAAAGCTAGAAATTCTTAAAAATGTAAATGTGTCCTTTGGGAAGACTTCATTCTCTTTGCTTTTTTCCTGGGATATCATTGTGCTTTCCCAGTGACTTAGCCACTGAGAGATGATAAAAAGAATGATCTATTTCAAAGATTTGTGGCTCATTATGGGCACTGAGGGACAAAGTTGAAATAAAAGGTCACAATGAGATTTGATTGTTCTTTGTTCTGTCACAGATAGGAATAAAGGCACACCTTGGGAAAGAAACTGGGAAGAGAACTTTCCTTTGTAAGTTATGCAAAAAGCACAGATAATGTGCATTTACAGAAAGAAAATGTCTTCAGGATGTCAAGCATGGTTCAAAACTGTGCCAAGAAAATTTGAAACAAAACCTTTTAAAAAATGCATGGATGCTACATTCCTAGTAGTTTAGGATCTATGAACTCAGGATACAATCTTTTTTTTTTTTTTAAGCGTTTAGGGTTGGTGTGGGGCAGCCACTCCTTGTCTTACTCACCTGTGCCCATTAACCTGATCAAAGGTGTGATGACAAGAGTCAAACCTTATACATATCTGCTTGCTTTACCAAACAGCTATCTATGGGACTCATTCTCTGTGTCAGAAATACAACACAGAACAAGAGAAAGCCTTTGCCTAGTGAAAAGCCGAGTGGGAAGACAGAAATTCAATAAAAAAAATATTGTGATTGTAGCAAGAGACATAAAGTATAAGCAAGGGTGGGACTGAAGTGTCCAACTAGGATATCAGAGTGGTTTGGGATAGAAGGAGAGAGATCCAGGTGGCGTCTTGAAAGAGTTAGATGGGGGGAGGTAGCGAGGGGACGTGGCAAGAAGAGAAAGCAGTACTATTTCAAGCAGAGGGAACTACACCTTTGAAGGTTCTGAGATGGAAGGGAACATGAAGTGTCCATGAACTAGAAGAATGTGGATAAGAAGAAAGCAGGTGGAGGCTGAGGATGGAAGCTGGAGAGGTAAACAGAGGCAGAACACATGGAGTCTTGGTGATACGAGGATCTGAAGCTTTAAAAGCGAGCAACAGTGGAAATTCATACGAGAGGTGGTGGTGGTGTTTTTTTGTGTGTGTGTCAAGTCCTTGTCATTGTCATATTTTCTTATTTTCAAAGATCTCCTTTTTCACAATTTGGGGAATCAACTGGAAAGGTGTAAGCACAGGTATAGGGAGACAATTTGTGTTTATATTCATCACTGTGGTCCAGAAGCAGATGGTGACTTTGTCCACCAGAGTGGCCAAGTTGATAGAGAGAAATAGACGGATTTAAAAGATATTTAGAAGACAGAGTCAATAATGTAATGGGTGAAAGTGACTCTCCTGTTTCTAGACAGAAAGGAGGCATGTCCCTGACTTTGTGACCTCCAAGGGCAGAGGATGATTTCGGAGAGATTGAGTTTGATTCTGGAAATGTTGCTTGTGTCATATCTAAGTGGAGAAAGGAGTTAACAGTTGGGTCTGGGATACAGTGGAAAAGTCTCATCTAGTTACATTTGCAAATTTAATAAACACTTTCAAATGCTTGCTAATTACCAGTCACTGCCTACATGCTTTATAAATATTGTTTTCTCTTCCTAACAACCCTCTGAGGGAAGTACAACTGTTAAACCCACTTTACCTATAGAAAACTGAGGCCCAGAATTGTTAGAGTCTCCCAGCTAGGTCATGAGCTAGAATTCAAACCCAGGGCCATCTGGCTCCAGAGTCCACACTCTTAACCACTAGGCTACCAGCCGGAGCCCAGCAGCAACGTAGGTGTGCCTGAGACTGCAGAGTAATGAGAGCGCAGAGCCCTGAGGATCTCTGACTATTAAAGATGGGGAGAGGAGGAGGAGTTGGCACAGACTGGTCACTTCCTCAGATCTGGGAGGCCCATTTGTCCCGGCAGGCTTGTCCAGTGAGACCTCACTCTCTGAGGTTAGCAGGGCCCACCAGGGAGTTGGATGATTCTCACCTCCATGAATCTGGACAGGCTCCCCACCACCTACCAAGTCTGAGGTTTATCCTGCTTGAGAAACCAGGACTCAGCCACCACACCGCTTTCTAAACTCTGCACAACTGGTGCTCCTCCAAGGCTGACTCTTTTGCCAATAACTTGACTTGTATTATTTTTAGTGAAGTACCATGCAGCAAGCTGTTCCTTAAAATATTTCCAGTCTGGAGTGCTATCAAGACAGAAATCAAAAAAGAAAAGAACCGGGAGTGGAGGGTGACAGGTGGAAAGAGAAAAAAGAATCATGAAAGAGATTGAGGAACACACCCCAAAACTGTTGAGGAAAGAACATAATCTTCCAAGTGAGAAGACTGGAAAGCCATCCTCACATCCCAGTCACTCTTAACCTTGAGAAACTGCCACCCACTCACACCCATATCATTCCTAAGTAAACAGTTACTTGGTTCCTTTTCAGTGATATTGTCAGCTGGTTTCTACTCAAAGTAGAATTTTACTTACCTTGTCATCAGAAAGCCATGTAACATTGTATTTAAGTGCACAGGCTTTGAAATCAGCACGGTGTGTGTGAATACTGGCTCTGTGCTAAATGTATGACTTTAGGAAGTTACTTGCCTGTGGCCTCAGTTTCCCATCTGTAAAATGGGGATGAAAACAAAATCTCCTTTGTAGGATGCTTATGAAAGATTTGCTCTTATATCTTATGCACAGTGCAGTAAATACTAAAGAGGCATTAATTAATCTTATTTTTATTATTATTAGAAGGGCTAGTGCCCTTCAGATGCCTTTAGTAGCATGAAACCATGGTTATTTTCAAGAGCACCAAGATACTATATTAATAGTCATGGTCACGGACCATTAAAGGCGGGTTTTTAAACTTAAGTAGTACAAGTTGAATGACCCTCAAACGTTATTTGTATCAGGGCACAGTCAGAGAAGCGGTGTGTGGGTCTGTGTGTCTGCCCACCATGTGCATGTGTGTGGAGAGAGGCAGACAGACAGACAAAGATTACAATTTGTCCCAGAGATCTGACTTAATGCAGCTGTGGGATTCTGGCTGGTCAGTCTCTGTAAGTGTATTGCCTCCTGAAGCCACAGCTCAGGCCAGCAGGAAGGGAAGAAGGATGTAGAGCCGGGGAGAACAAGGTCAGTTGGGAACCCACAAATATGAGCTGGAAGCCCCAAGGACAGACTGAGACTTTCCTCAGTTCTCGTTACCCTTGACTGTGATCCCACAGCTACCCTGCGGGGGCCTTCACTCAAGGGACTAAACACAAGCAAATGGTCCAGGAATCAGACACGTTAAGGATGGCTCAGAGGGGAGAAGCTAGGGAGTTCTAGGCCCATCCTCTGCCTCACGCTAGTGAGGAAACAAATAGATAACAATATGTGTAAAATACGAAACGATGGTCACCTTGCTTTGGCCTCTAAATATCCCTCTTAAATCTCTTCTGACAGACGTAGAGAACAAATGTATGGACACCATACATTTTATGGCAGTGGGTTGAACTGGGAGATTAGGCTCGACATATACACACTACTGATGCTATGTATAAATCAATAAGTAATGAGAACCCACCGCATAGCTCAGGAACCCTCAGGGCTCTGCTGTGCTGGGCTTAGTCGCTCAGTCATGTCTGACCCTTTGTGACCCCGCGGACTGTAACCCACCAGGCTCCCCTGTCCATGGGGGTTCTCCAGGCAAGAATGCTGGGGTGAGTTGCCATGCCTTCCTCCAGGATATCTTCCCAACCCAGAAATCGAACTGGGGTGTCTCCTGCATTACAGGGGGATTCTTTACCAGCTGGGCTTTCAGTGCTCTGCGGTGACCTAAAATGGGGAGGAAATTCCAAAAAGAGGGGGTCTATGTATACATACGGCTGGTTTACTTGGCTGTACAAAACACTATTGTGGAACAACTATATTCCAATAAAAATTAAAAAAAAAAAAAATAAAAAACACCTCTTCTGTTGCCCACTCTAAATGGAAAACGAATTCTGGGAAATGTCATTCAGCTGAGCCAATTGTTGACACATTACAAAACCACCAAAGGGTCCTTACCATAGATATTTGCTAAACTTGCTATGTGCCCAGCACCATGTCAGCTGTTTTTCTTTCCTTATTTCTTCTATTTTCACCATAACTCCACATGTCTGTTTGTTCATCACAAGTGAGAAAACTGAGGACAAGAATTCTTCTTCAGTAACTTGGCCAAGGTCAGATGAGATTTGCTTATAAATGATGAAACGGACAGCTAAGTTTTGGAGTTTGTGTCTGCATTAAACAGATTTTCTGTAGCATTAGGATTCCTCTCCAAAATGGCTTAGCTAATAACTGCAACAGATCGTATCAGGAAGTTCCTATCCCTGATCTTGTTAAAAATAATAGGGCAAGATTGGCCCAAGGCGCTGATATAGCTAGTGATAATGGTACACTCTTGGAATCTTCTGAAAGTGAAGTAATTTTCAGGTACTGTTTATATATAAATATTATTCTCTTAAAAATGAAGTAGATATCAACATCAAATGGAATTATTCCTTAGGCCCCATCTTCTTCATTTCAAAAGCTAAAAATTAATTTTAGTTAATTCTAAATGTAAGTCATAGCTAGTATACTATTATCTTATATGTGGGCATGTAATTTGCATCAATTTGCACTGAATTTAATAAGGTTAAATGAAAATCCTCACTGCCACTTACTTAAGAGTAATCAATATCTAGGAAGCTGAGATCCCTGCAGGCAACCATGGGATGCCACCCACACAGGCAAAAATCCCAATTTACTAGTTAAAAGCTGGTGGTAAAGAAAATGTGAGGTAATTGCTGAGTAAGATACAGATCCTGCTGCAGATAATAGCTCTAAAATCTGGATATAATGTGAAAAATTGGTAGCTGAAGTCACTAGAGAGTGAAGTGATATAACCTGATTCTTATGGAGGAGTTCATGGTCCTAAGAAAGGAATGGTATAAAGTGAGTTTCTGTTACTGTCCTTTTAGCCTGGGACCAGGTATGGTCAGTAGGGATTCACTGACAGTGGGGGCACTGATGAAAAAACTGCAGTCTTTTGTCCTGGGAATTTATAAAAGACCAAATCTGAGGGAACCAATTAGTGAAGAGAAATGGGGAGCCCTGTAGGAAAAATGGTCAGGAAGGGATTCTGCAAATTCCATCTGAAATTTGAACCATTCATGTACAGAACAGATGCAAAACAGTTATGCTAAGACAAAAGATAGCATCTAAGTTTGGACCTATTACACAGAAACTGAGTTTCTAGTTCTAGTACAAACCGTGAAAATTGTTTGCTTGACAAAATAAACAATAGTCACCAGAGAAAAGTATTAGAATCCACTCTCTACTATAACTTAACATTCATAATGTCCTGGATATAATCACCATCACTTGACAGGTGAAGAAGAAAAATGGGACATACTCTTCTTTTTGTTCAAAGAGCAAGACTTTTTGTTATCTTTTCAAACATAGAGTGTTAGTGGTATAAGAGTTATATTTTTTCATCCGTACTCTTAAGAGAAAAATTAACCCTAAGTAATTCTAAATGTTTGACTTAACAGACAATGATTTCAGGGCAGCTATACTGACTCTATGTGATGAAGTTTTTTAAAAATGCTCATAATGAAAGGATAGGAAATTTTAGTCAAAACATTAAACCAATACAAAGAACCAAATGGAAACTCTGAAACTGAGAAATATAAAATCTGGAATAAAAAATTATCAGATGGACTTAAGAGCAGAGTGGCAATGACAGAGAAAAGGGTAAGTGAAACTTAAGGTAGATCAACAGAAATTATCCAAAGTAAATATCAAAGAGAAAAAAGATTTTTAAGCAATCAAACTTCAAAGTCCCCAAAAATTACATCAAATTGTTGAATATACATGTAATTAGAACTCCTTAAAGAAAGAGACAACTGGGCAAGAAAAAAATTGAAAAATTAATTTTCCCCCAATTTGATGAAACATAAATTCACAACTTGATATGTTTGGTAACACCAGGCATGACAAATATAAGAAGGCTTTGTTTCAAACTGTTGAAACCTGAATATGCAGAGCAAAGCTTGAAAACAGCAAGAGAAAAATGACGGACTATGTACAAGGGAATAATCATTTGACTAACCAGTTACTTCTTGTCAGAAACCATAGAGACCAGAAAAAAGTCCCAAAACATCTTTGAGGTATTGAAAGGAGAAAAGAACAACAACTGTCAACCTAGACTTCTATATCTAGTAGAGGGGAAAAAACCTTCAAGAATGAAGGTAAGGGTGAAATAAAGATATTGTCACATAAAGGAAAACTAAAAGATACATCACCAATACATTTTTTGTACCTGCAGTACAGGAGAGGAAAATATGCTGAAAGAAAATAATTCTGAATAGAAGCATAAATCTAAAAAAAAAGTATCACAAATTAAAATGTCTGTGTAAATACAAAGATTGTATTTTTTGCTTTGTCTTCCCTTAATTTCTCTACAAAGCATATGCGTATTTAAGAATTTAAAGGGAAGTCCACAAGACCACTCTTATTCTGATACCAACTGGAAGTTCAGGGTCCCCAAGACCACCGTCAGATTTCATAATTCATTAGGATTCATAGAGCTCATTGAAAACTATTACACTCATTGTTATGGTTTACTTCAGCAAAAGGATACAGATTAAAATCCTCAAGAGACACATGGCAGAATCCAGGAGAGTTCCATGGACAGAGCTTCCAGCCCTCCTTTCCCAGTAGAGTCATGGAAAGGTCTAACTCATCCCAGAAATGCTATGTGATAGCACATATGGAATACTGACAACTGGGAAAGCTCATGCAAACCCTGGGGTTCCCTTGCATAGACATGGTAGATCACCTGCATGGCTGACCTTAGTTTCTAACACTTCCAGAGACTGAGCTGACACCATGTGACCCAAAGGTCCGACCATGAATCACATTGTTATTATCTGGTGTGGCTCAAGGCCCCCAGACACTGGGTATCAGGCAGGACATTCCAAGAACTTGGGAATCACCTCCTAGGAGCCAAGAGCAATGACAGACCTCTCTGAGCAAGACTAATTCTTTACTACACAGTGTTTAAAGTCCAAAATTATGTATTTTCTTATGCTATTTGATGATGAATATAGATACAGCATAGAGGACAAAGAGGAGATATGTACCTATGGGTTAAAAGGTTCTGTATTTTATATGAAGTAGTATAAGATTAGCTGTAAATTGGTGTAGAAAGTTCAAGATCTACTGTATATTGTAGCCCATAGAACAGCCAAAAAATGCAAACAAGTATAGTTTAAACATCAGTATGAACATTAAAATGAAGTTCTAAAAAAATCAAATAACCCAAAAAAATACAAGCAAAGAGAAATATAAAGCCCTGTTTTCAAGAATATCAAAAGTTAAAATATTTAGGTTAAATTCAACAAAAGATAAGCCCTATTATACACTAATTTCCTTCAAAATGTTCTGTAATTTTTAAAGAAGATCTAAGTGAATGAAAGTCTATTCCATATTCAAGAATTAGAAGATTTAATATTATCAAGATTTTAATTCTCACCCAAACTATCTATAGACTTGGTGCGCTTCCACTGAAAATCCTGTCAGGCTTATTTTGATACATTGTCACACTGATTTGAAATTTTATGTGGAAAACCAATAGATCTAGAATACATAAAACAACTTTGAGGATGTAAATGGTTGGAGGAATGACACCATCTGATGTCAAAACTCATTGTGAAGCTGTTGTCATCTATACAGTGTGATGTTGATGTGAGAATAAACATATAATATCAACGGAACAGAAGAGAGACCTCGGAAATAGATCTGTATTTCTAAGGTCAATTGATTTTTTTTTTTTTTAAAAAAACCAAGATGGCTCAGGATGGGGAACACATGTAAATCCATGGCTGATTCATGTCAATGTATGGCAAAAACCACTACAATATTGTAAAGTAATTAGCCTCCAACTAATAAAAATTAATGAAAAAAAAACCAAGATGGCAAGGTAATTGGACAAAATGATGGTTATTTCAACGAATAGTGCTGAAACCAATGGATGTCTGTATGCACAAAATAGAAAGAAAATCAATCCCTACCTCACAACAAACACAAAAATTAACTCCATGAATAGGACATAAGTACTAAACTTATAAAACTTCTAAAAAAAAAAACCAAAATTTTTGGTGAAATTGGATTTCTTAGGCAGCACAGATTTCTTAGCAACAGAATAGCATGAAAAGGGAAGAAAATTAGATGAGAATGGACTTCAGGGTTCGTTTTTAAGTTGACTTGTAAAAGATACATTTAAAGGAACTAGAAAGCAAGTCACAGACCAGGACAAAAGACTTGCAAATCCTAGTGCTTGTATCCAGTATACAAAGAACGTCTTACAACTCAATAAGAAGGCATATATTAAAATTTTAAATGGGCAGAATATTTGAATGGGTGCTCTAATATACATGTGGTCAAATATCAAGTGAAAAGATGTTCAATATCACAAGTCATCAGGGTAATTACAAACTGAAACCACCATGAGAAACTATTAGGCAACCCTAGGACAACAGCTTAAATTTAGAAGACAGTACCAAGTTCTGACAGTGATACACATCGGTCAGAAGTGTCCTACATTCCTGGTAGGAATGCAAAATAGTGCAGCCACTCTGGAAAGCCTTAGCTGTTTCTCACAAAGTTAAACATATATATGACTGAGCAGTCCTATTCTTAAATATTTACCCAAGATGGATGAAAATTATTATCACACAATAAATTGTGTTTGCATGTTTACGGTAGCAGTGTTCATAATAACCCCAAACTGAAAACAATCCAGATTTTCACCAACTCATCAATAAGTAAACAGATTGTGGTGTATACGTAGTATGAAATACTGCCCAGCTGTGAAAAGAATGAAATAGTGGCACGCAATAAAATGAGTGAATCTCTGCTATATGAAAGAAGTCAAATAAAACAGACTACATACTATATGATTCCATTTATATAACTTCTATAAAAGGCAAAACTATAGTCACAGAAAGCAGATCACTGCCGGGATGGCGAGGCTCAGGGAAGGGAACTGACTGCAAAGGGAAATGCAGATACTTTCTGGAGAGAGAGAAACATTCCATGTTTTGACTGTGAAGGTGCTTATATGACTGTAGACACTTGCCAAACCCATCAAACTGTACATTTTAAATGGGTAAATTTTCTTAAAAGTAAATTTTGCCTTAATGATGCTGGGGAATAAAAAATTAAAAACAAAAATAGCAAATATAGTATCAATTCCAGGACCTACTCATGAAATATGTCTGAAGGGTCTCTTGGTAATGCTGTGAAATAAGATACCATGCAAAAGAAAACAGGACTTGACCCAGATCCTTGGAACTAGGGGTTTGGGATTCTTATGCAATTCTGTCTCTAGGAATTTCTTCTATCAAGAGACAATTTCTCTGGATCTGAATTTCTTCATAAGAAAAATAATAAGGAGCATGGTTCGATGGTCTCTAAGCCCCCCTGCAGACAAATGACTAGCTTGTGCCCTTTTACTGTTTCTTTCTCATGTCAAGCATCACCATCTGATCATGGCCGGACTCTCATGGAGCCCAGAATGCCAGACTCCCTGGCAGTACAGCACTCCAGGCAACCAATACCTACTACTGAATTGTGTCTTGTGGGAAACTTTTTGTGCTATAGCTGCTCTAGAAACTGAATCCCTATAATCACTATGAATAGAGACCTTAGGATCATACCTCAGTTGTTGCTTATTGTAGCCCTAATTAGTTCTGTTAACTAGCTCCAGATGGAGAATGACTCCAGTTCGGTTCAGTTCAGTTGCTCAGTCGTGTCCGACTCTGCGACCCCATGAATCGCAGCACGCCAGGCCTGCCTGTCCATCACCAACTCCCAGAGTTTACTCAAACTCATGCCCATCCAGCCATCTCATCCTCTGTCATCCCCTTCTCCTCCTGCCCCCAATCCATCCCAGCATCAGTGTCTTTTCCAATGAGTCAACTCTTCGCATGACTGACTAGCAGCTTCTATATGACAAGCTAGTGTAGAGCAAACCAGAATGCAAACAAGATGGAAGAAATGCTCTAAATTTTCATGGAAGTCCAGCTGCAAAGAGTCAGATACGAAACGCGAAGTTCACATAAACCCTACCAACATCCCATGGACCCGAGCTCCTGCCCATCCTGCATGAAGCCTGTCTTTTCTGATGACTGCACACACAGGGCTACTGTATTTTAATAAAATTATTTCATACATGTATCACCCCAAGCTGAGTCTGGCTCAGCAGAAAATTGTTACATGGTTGATTAGCAATGTGTGCATGGGAAAGGAGACCATGTCATGTGCCACCTCAGCCCCCATTTTTTGACCATGCATAAGTGGTTTACAAATATTATCCCAATGATAATATTCCTCACAGAAACACTCTGAAGTAGATATTTTCTCCATTTTGCAGATGAGAAAGGTTGCCTAAGAGAAAAAGTTTGTCTAAGTTTCCCAAAGTCTCCCCCCATTCCCTCACCCCCAAACCCCACCATTGTAAATGATGGGAGTTGAACTTCAAAACCTGAGTTTTCCCTACCATTCCATGCTGTTTCTCTTTATAATGCCTCCCACCACCTGAGTGGCTTCCCTGGCAGCTCAGACAGTTAAGAATCCACCAGCAGTGTAGGAGACCTGAGTTTGATCTCTGGATTGGGAAGATCCCCTGGAGAAGGGAACCTCTACCCACTCCAGAATTCTTGCCTGAAGAATCCCCATGGACAGAGGAGCCTGGTAGGTTATGGTCCATGGGGTCACAAAGAGTTGGACACATCTGAGTGACTTTCACTTTTCACTCAGTACTGAGCAAGGGCCTAGCACAAAACAGGTTCTTAGTAAACATTTTAGCAGCCTTAAGAAATGGGAGGTATGCCAACCTGGCACACAGCAGCCTAAAACAAGGGGGTCGTTTTTTTTTGTTAATCGTGAAGCTGAAGGCAAGTCTGAATAACAACAGAATTTTTTAAGTGGCAGCCACATTGGAAAATTACATGTCTATAAATCAGAGGGCTGTGGCCAGATAAACAGGTCTTTAGCCGATTAATCAGAGCATCGTTTTCCATACACTGAAGACAACAATGTTAAAATCCATATGATGATTAATATATTATTTTATCATGGCAAAAATTGTCATCAAATGAAATTTTAACCATATTATTTCATGCTTAAAATGCTTCATTGAGTTTTCATGCATATTGATGGCCACAGCCTCAGTCCCAAAAGGTCTTTCTGATCAGATCATTACCTTTACCCTTAGCACCACCCTACGTTCATTCATCTGACTAGCTTCACCTCAGTAATGGGCTAGGTTACTTAGCCCATTCATGTACAATGCAGTTTTACATCTCTCGCTTCACATCCAGTATTATTTCTACCTGAACTGCTTTCTACCCTTCTTTATTCTTTGACGCTAATTTAAAGCTTCACCTTTTCTCACAACTCTCCTCTGACCCCCCTGAGCCTGGTCAAATTTCCCTTGTTCTTACTCAGAATAGAAGCCTGGATTCATCAGAGCACCTTGTTCATTTTAATTGTTCATTGCATTTTCATTCTTGTCCCTGACAGTAAGCTCTTTGGTGATATATATCATATCTGATTTTATAACTGTATTACCCAGCATAGTGTCTGCAACATAACAGGAGCTCAATAATTATTTTTTGAATTGATATGAGTTCTGTTCCTAGCTGACACATGCAGGTAAAAGACAAAACGACTATTTATCTTTGGTGTGGGGGAGGAAAGCCCTGTGCTTCTAGGAGATGCAATAGTTTATTTCCAGGCTTCTATTAGTCAATCTGGTGAAGACTGTGTGTGCATGCTAAGTCTCTTCAGTCATGTCCAACTCTTTGCTGTGGTCTGCCAGGCTCCTCTGTCCAAGGGATTCTCCAGGCAAGAATACTGGAGTGGGTTGTCATGCCTTCCTCCAGGAGATCTTCCTGACCCAGGAATCAAACCTTCATCTGATGTCTCCAACATTGCTGGAGAATTCTTTGCTGCTATTGCTACCTGGGAATATCTGGTGAAGACTGTAGTAGTCACCAAAATATATCCCAATCTCCCTTGCAGTTTGGTTGGTTACGTGGAGTTATGGTAAATAGGTTATATGCAAGAAGGATATAAACCACTTTTCAGCATCACTGAGAAAAGTCTCCCACGTATAATCCTTCATTCACATGGTCTTCCTTCTATCCCCTCTTGGATGAAGCTAGCCTGACTTTGAAACTTGAATGCCATGGAGCCACAAGATGGAAAGAGCCTGGGTTGCTGAGTCACTGCTTGGGTGAGAGCTGGTGCAGAGCGGCCTAAATAGAAACATCCACACTGAAAGTCATCTCACTGAGATTTGGGGGTTATTTATTACGGGAGTTTATGTCATTTATCATATTTAATAAAGTCAAATAAAAATTATATTTCTATTTCTTTCCACAAGATCCTACAGATATCTGAAATAGAAGCTTTTATAAGGCCTCAAGGGGAGAATCATTAAGTAGCATTTATTGAATCTTCTCACTGTAACGTGTTCACAAAAGAAAAACTGGAAGTCGCAAAGGAAAACATTTCAGAATAGATCGGGTGGGATGTATACCCAGAGGGGTCCTGAGATGTGTGTGTGCTGTCAGAAGTTTTCCTCTAGAGAGGCTTCTAATCAGATGCCTGACTGTCCCCTTTGGGCCTGAGCAGTCAGCAGAAATACAGCTTGTTTGGCTCTTTTAGTGACCAGCTAGGGAGAGAATCAAGACTGTAATTTCAAAGAGTCCTGAGACTTTTGTGGATGGGAAAGTCAGGGAAGAATGTGGCTGGCAGGGGAGGGGAACTCTCTTTGGAATATCGCCCAGAGGGGGGCCTCTTTCCCCTCAGCAGGCCCCTGCCTGATCCTTCCTGCTCCGAACTCCTATTTTCCTCCCTGCAAACGATAGTGTTTCTGCCACTAAAGCCACAATCTGCCTGTCGAAGTAGCAGCCAAAGCCACCTCTAGAGTTGTGGTTCCTGGCAGACAAGAAAGTGGAGAAAACCTGTGAGTAAGGGCACTTACATAAGCAAACAACCTAAGGCCCTTCCCTTTAGGTCTCATTACCCAAGGATGACTTTCCTGTGATACTGTTGGGGACATCTGGTTCAACTCTATTTCACTTGCATAGGATCTTAAAATAAAATGTGACAAAGCAGGATAATGCAAAACTGAATGGATATGGTAGGAACTCAGGAATTACCGGGTGTGGTCAGACTCAGTGGTTTGGTGCCAAGAGAGCCCCAAAGAGGGCCATCACTCAATTATCAAGAATTCATCTCTAAAGGCCATCTCTTGGGTGACTTCTCAGTTCTTTATTATTCTCTCTTATTGAGGAACAGCTCTGTGGCAGTCATGGAAATGTACTACTCAGGTCTCCTGCAATGAGAATGTCACTGATGAATGGTGGCCCAAGCTATTGCACCCTGAGCCCATCACAACATTCATGCCCAAGGCCACCCTTCCCACCGACTGCTCTCAGCCAGTTTCTGAGTATGAAAGGAAAGAAGTAAGGCGAACTACTTCTTGCAAGGTTGCAGGGATTTTCTGATTCTTGACTTTGGCTCAAGGATTCCCATGGGCTTGGCCAAAGCTTTCTTAATGCTGCAGTCTTAGATTCTGCCAGTCCAATCTTGTTTTCTTCCTTCTCTTCCTCACAAGGATTAGATCTGCATGAATGGTGTCCTCTGTCCCTCCTCTTTTATCCTTGACAGGTGTTTCCCCCAGTAAATCTCTCGCATGTCTAATGCTTTTATCTTGACATCTGAAGATCCAACCGAACTAAAGCATGGTCATGGTCACATCTGCAGGTGGGATTCGAAGAATGAATCTAAGTTCTAGGACCCTGCCATAGTTGTTGTAGGACTAGACAATTGACCAAGATGGAATCATGGGATACTCGGTTCCAGGAATTTTGGGTCCGTGGAGCTTGGGCATATTCAAGAACTCCTTGAGAAAAAAGTCTGTGAATTTGAATATCAAGATCTGAAGGTGCCTTCATATATTTTTCTCCTGATTTCTGTCTTTTACTATTTCTTTATATTTTTGTGACTCTTCAGTTCCCTTCCACTGAATTCCCTCTTGTTCCTTTTCCTCAAGCTAGTTAGAGTTGATTTCTGTCACTTGCGACTAGACAAGTCTGAAGGATACAGTGAAGCATAAGCCAGGTTTTTCCTGTCTTTTATACTGCGAACTTTATCCAGATCCTTTCCCAGCTCATTTATGCATCAGTCCTCTAATGCCATCCCTGTGGTACTTTAGTTTTACCCTCCATGTGAAGCAGGCTTTATTTTTAAATTGTGAAAATCTTTATTTTCCCAAGGTATCTAACATAAACCTAAAAATCCCAAAATGAAGTTAAAAACAACAACAACAAAAGCATGACTCTGAGGGGACAGTTTAATAGTCAGAAGTTATGGGAAAGGATTTGTCAAGCATCATTTGCTAAATCTCACACATAAAGAGAGGGTGCCCAGAAACCATCAAAAGGGGGTATCTTGTCCCACATAAGGCAGCTAGTGAGGAAGTTCAGAAAGTAAGGTTACTTAAAGCAAGATACTATTTTCTGTTTGGGTCTTAGAGGGATTTTGTACCTTTTAATGTTGAATCACTAATAAAATAGAAATCATCTTCGATAATGGGGAAAGAAAGTAAACACTGCAAGAAGACACCAAATGAAGCAAACATAGAAGATTACAGATTATGTTCTTTGACAACACTTTCCACCTGCCCACAGGTGGAAAGTTAGCATGTCTCTTAATGTCCCCAAGGCACCTCTATAAGAATGTATATTTGTACATCAAAGTACAAATGACAAAATGGCACCAAATCATCTCACTAGTTCGCTGTTAACTTAGGAATCACAGTCAGAGCTGAGATAGGCAGTCCAGCATTCTATAAACTGTTGGAGACATCCATGTGCCAAAACAGGTCATACCACCTCTGAAAGTACAGCTGCTGCTATATTTTCAGTTTTATAAGAAAAGTTTGCATTTCTTCACTTGGTTTTCTGAGTGATTCAGAAACAGATGGCAGAACTTTTAAGGGTTGTTTTCAAAGGCTCCAGAAATCTTTTTTTTTTTTTTTCTTTTTTCTATCGTTCTTTTGAGTCAAATACCAGTCCGTTAACCACACTTAATGGGGGAAAAGTGAAAAAAGTTACAAGCATAATGTACCTTCAGAGACATGGAATCCTTGTCAAATAAAATGATGTGGTCTAGATTTTCAACCTAAAGAATTAGGTGATACACTGAGAATCTATTTGGCCTCAAGAGTTCCCAAATATGTTTCCACACACCAGACCAGCTCGTCATTCCTGGACTGAGTGGCAAAGTCTAGATATATAGTACAACATTACCTCAGTACAGTACCCCAACATTCTCCTTGGTAATTTCAAAAGCTTTTTTATTTAGCTTGGAAACAGAGGAAGAGTGGTGATTAGTCATCTGCCTAATCTCCAATGACAGAAATAAAGAACACAGCTTTATTTCTGGCTTGACTTCTGTCTCCTTCTTAGAAGCAGAGGAAAGATGGCAATTGTGCTATGGAACATTCCTTCCTGAGTACTCAAAGCAGAGATCAAAGCATGCCTTTCCGTCAGAGCCCCAGTGACATATTTTCCTCCCCAGAGGATCTGGAGCAAGGTGAGGTTGCTTCCTCAGCTACGTGTGGCTAGGATGTCAGCCTTGACTCTACCAGGACTCCTAAAATTACCTCTTATGGATGGATAAGGTCTAGATCGAAAAGGACCCATCCCCACCTGCTTAATCTGGGGAGTCCCAAATTTCACCTGATCTTTCCAATGAATTGGTGGTAGTCTCCAGGGAATGCTTCTGTGTTCTACAGATTTGGCTTTTGTTCTTGTACTTGGCCATTCACTAACTCTGGGCTGCTGATTTCTTCTCTCCTCATTAGGTACACAGCTCATAACAGTTCAACTCTGCCCACCAGTGGGGTTGCATGGTCTTTGCCCAAATAAAAACAAAACTTTTCCCAGGGACAAGCAATAATTTATAATCCATTTAAAGAGCAGTCCAAATCCAGATGGAGAAGAGATTCAGCTCCACACAGTAACAAATGAACCGGCAGTTAGAGAGCTTCCTGTGAGCCAGGCTCTCTGTCATTTTTCTTACATTCTTGCTACAACTCTGAGTCATATACTAGTCTTATTAATGAAAATTTACAGATGAAAAACTGAGGCACAGAGAAAGTTTTTTAAAAAGTTGTTAAAGTCACAGCATTTAGTAGGGAGTAGAGCTAGGATTTAAGTCCAGGCAGGGGCTTCTCTGGCGACTCAGATGGTAAAGAATCTGCCTGCAATGCAGGAGACCAGGGTTTGATCCCTGGGTCAGGAAGATCCCCTGGAGAAGGCAATGACTACACACTCCAGTATTCTTGCCCGGGAAATCCCATGGACACAGAAGCCTGGTAGGCTACAATCCATGGGTTCACAAAGAGTCAGACATGATTGAGTGACTAACACTAACTAACTAGGCTGGTTGCAAATACTGGGGCTCTTCACAATGATGCTGTGTTTCCTCTCTGCCTCTTAGTTAAGTAAACAATCTGCAAAGATACCACTTTCATCCATCATTAAAATAACATTGCATGATAATCTCTTCATACCTTTTGGCCTCTTGGAACTCAAACTTTTCCCCTTCAGAGTCTTGACTCTCCGTGAACATATCTAACAGAAACCCACAGAGATGACCTTCCCCAAAGATGAAGTCTCCATCTCTTTGTGGAATGTGAAGCTCTGTGCCCAGAATTCTGAAGGTTTTGTTTTTATTGTCTTGCTCTTGTCTAGTTATGTATGTTTTTGAAGTCTGTCCTCTGCAGCTGAAGACGGTGACTGACTCTTCCCTGAACAAAAGGAAGCTAGCGGTCCATGAGGCACCTGCCCCACCCCTATTCCAATTGACTTGGTTTCATGTTTTTAAATCTCTTCTTGACCATCCATCACCTATTACAGTGTGTGGAACATTGTGTTTGAAAACGTGTAATGTAATAGTCTATTAGGGGACATACCATTGAAACTTATTTCCATGGTATCAAACATGAGGATGGGGAAAACTAAGAGGTGTGCATGAAAAAATACTTGTTCTGATTCATTTGTGTGAAAAGTGGGAAGGTATAAAGGAGATAAGAGGCACAGCCCAACAGGAGGTGGTCTGGCTAAGACATACCCCCCTGACTAAAATGCATTCAGCACTCTGAAAGCGACTTAATGAGTAGTCAAGATTCCTAGAGTCAGTTACTTCTGTTGTCACCACTGCCTGCCTGCCTCTAGAGATGGGAAATAAACAGCTTATTTCCAGCCCCACATAAAACACAGATGCCTCCCAAACCACAAGTTTGCCCTGGAAACTGGTCACAGTCATGCCAGCTGCCTGTGTTGCTACTTTCCACAGATGCTAGCCGCAGACAGGCTGACTTTATTATTGTAGAAAAAAACAGCCTAAGGAAGCAAGCAAAAAATAAATGTGACCCTTTCCAATTGAATAATGACAAATGACACATTTATTTCAGATTTCACATAAAACAGGAAGTCAAGGAGTTGGGGTTGTCCAGCCTCATACCAGCCAGCATCCATTGCAGAGCATGGGACACAGCAAGCGCTCAGAACTGCGTGATGAATAGATTTCTGTAAAATGTGTCAGATTAAAGGATTTTAAGAGGTGCATAAAACAAGGCTGCAAACCAGTTACCTTGCAAAGTTGTCTCAAAAAGAACTAGCCTTGGCTTCTGGTCAACAAAGACTGAGGTGTAGGTTCATGCTTCTGAATGTGTCAGTCTACTGTTGTATACCAGCAGATCAGGTAAGTGGGGAAGTCTAGAGAGGAGGGTGGAGATTGCTAGACAGAGTTTCTTGCCATTTAACTGGTTAACAAGGCCTCTTACTGTGCAAGCAGCCTGAAAGCTATAGATTACCATGCAAAATGATTATCTCTGCCTCCTGCTTCTTTTACCAGTGCCCACACTCTAGGGTTCTGTCTAAGGCCAATCAATTCTAGGTCCTCTAAAGCAGCTTAATAAGTCTATAAAGAACTAGGTGAGGGACAGGGATAGCTCACCAAATAGCCCTTAAATTTTCTTTTAAAATCAATTCAAATGACTTAGACAAACTCTACTTTCCTAGTGTTGCCCAGGAGACAACTCTGTCCTACAATTGTACCCAGATCAATACTTTGCTATTCTCTTTCCTCTTCTGTTTGGAAGACTCACCCCTGTGACTGCATCACCTGGGCTTCTCTGCCCTCTGGCTTCCAGTTTTGTGTAGTCAGTGAGAAGTACCAGCAGGAGATTAGAAGATGAGAAAGGAGAGGAGTCAGGACATCTCTTCCTGGCCCTTCCAGGTATACATGATGCTGGCAGTGGTCACAGGCTGCTTGATTATACATCCTTCTCACAGATCCAGCTCCTTCCATAACCACTGTCATTGGCTGCCCCACCACTGCTGGTTGATTCCCTTAAATCTTCTCCTACTGATGCAATAGTTTCTTCAAGAAATTATTTTCAGCTAAACACTTTGAGTATGCCTTCCGATGGATCAACCATGTTAAAGAGTTTCATTTTTATCCTAAGTATCTCAGAAAATCATTGAAATATTTTAAGCATTGGAGGAGGAAGGTGGGAGAAAAGTCATAACTAAATTTGAATTTCAAAAATATAACTCTGACTTTGGTTTGGGAAATAGATTGTAAAGAAGCAAGAGTACATATGGATAGATCAGTCAGGCGATGACTAGTGGTTCAAGAAAGTGATGGTGGCTTGGACTATGGTATTAGTAAAGATGAAAATGGAAGATTAAAGAGATGTTTGAATCAATAGAACCTAGTGATGGATTCAACATGGAGAGAGGGAGGGAGGTGAGATATCAAAAGTCATGCCTTGGTTTTTGAATGTTGATCATGCTATGTGCTACAGCATTTGAAGACTTCTAGGATAATGCTCATGATATTGATATAAGGTATGCTCATTTTGAGTTGTCTTTAACATACTTAAGTAGACAAATAAATGCAGAAGTCTTATGATTCAGAATAAAGGTGGAGACTTGAGATGTACATTTGAGAGTTGTCTCTCTGTTGGTGTAAATTAACCCTATGAATTATGACCCCTGGGAATGAGAGGTGCTTTCAATATCCCAGATAGAACTCTTCTGAAAACTCATGAGGGACCCTGAAAACAAAGACAAATGACCAAATATGTCAAGTGAACCTGCCAGTTGGTTTTTTATTGACAAACATCTTAATACAAGCATTACATTTTTAAAATAATAAAAAGCTGTTATTAAGTACATATTATACCATTTTTCATTACTGAAGTCTGATGCAAAGTGTTTGAATGCCTTATAAGAGGATGCATGCTAAGTGAACAAAGCAATATACTCATGTTCTCAAAAAGCACATTTTTTTTTTTACCCTGAAGTGCTAGGACTTTATGTTGCACACATTTAAGAGAAGTTGTCATGGTGACTAACTGCAGAGGATTGTTATCATCGTTTGTGCCATTTCCTGTCCCAGCCCTATATCCTGGGTTCCCATCCTTCTCACCCATATCCAATTCAAAAAACAATTTCTCTTTGATCCAGAGTCCCTTCTTCAGCAATTGCCAGAGAAACTTCCCTAGATTCACATTTCCATAGCCTCCAAGCATATTTACTGGATCTGATCATGCTATAGGAGCCCATTTTTATCCATCTTATAACTAAAATGGCTGAATCTGAACATGGGAGAACAATATCTGTTTTTGTAAATGCAACCAAACAAGGCTAGCTTTTGGCAGAACAAAAGACATTCTTTTAGTTATAAGCATACACATGTGTATGTACAGATACAAATGTACTGAAATGTCTCATAAAACAAAACTTATTTTGCCATTTGCAATATACTCTGAAATCTTCTGTTTTCTCCTACTTAGTTGTTCAGACTTCTGACTGAGGTCCGCCAGCTTGGTTTCATAATCCACTCTTGCGTCACCACATCCTGCTTGGAAAACGTTCTCTAAATCCTGGTTCCTTCACTGGTGTCATAGTTGTGTTATCCCATCAGTGCATCTTTGGACTCTCACAAGGACCTGGTGGTTGGCATCGACTTTTGCTAATTTTTGACCCAGAGTTACTAGGTGAAAAATGGAAGGACTGGTAACATGAGCAACTATGAGGATGCGGCTATGTGTGTGTGTACATATGTGTGTATATACACACACATGTCTTTGTTACATTTCCAGGGAACTCACCATTTTGTCTGCTCTAGGGAATCAATTATTTTGTTCATTGTATCAGGCACATTTAGGAGAAATGCTTGCCTGGCTTTAATTACAAGAGAACCTGTGTTTCTGCTGAGCCATTGGTACATGTTTAACTTAAGGACACAGTATATTGTGACAGTGACTAGCTTTCCATTTTCTTGTTGGCTGCCAGAAACCTTCAAGGTAAACACACATGTACATTCTCTTCATTTCTAGATCCAAATTCCATTCTGACTCTTATTTTCCCTTCATCCCTATCTGTATGCTATTTTGTGTTTTATGTATCTTTGAAAACCCTGTCTGACTTTTATCTGACTCTGTGACTTTGCAGTATATACAAGAACAAGGGCTACTAGAAAGAAAAATGGGAAACACTGTGATGAGGTGGTTAAGAACATGAGCTTTGGAAACAAGCTGCTTAAGTTCTATGGGCATGCTACTTGACCTCTTTACATGTTGGTTTTCTCAATTAGATAAAGGAAATAAGAACATATTCCTCAGAGGCTTATTGTAAGGATTAGGACATAATATGAAGTACTTAGCAGAATTTATCACATGTAATAAGTGCTCAATTAATGTTAACTATTTTTGTAGAAACAAACATATTTGAGTTTGTATGTGACTGTTTCTGAACTCAGAAACACACATGCACACATCAGTATATAGGCACGTGGCATGAATAAACATTAACAGCTCTTTATTGACCTGAAGTTAGTGGGACTGTGAAGAAAAGACTTTTCCATGACGTCCTAGTGCCCTCAAAATGTTCACATCAAATTTTGGCTAAATAGTAGTTCTTCAACTCAGGCGCCATAACAGAATACCACAGACTGAGGGGCTTAAACAACAGAAATGTATTTTCCCACAGTTCTGAAGGCTAGAAGTTCAAAATCAAGGTGCCACCAAATTCCATTTCTCGAGAGACCTTTCCTGTTGACTGGTGGACAGCGGCCTTCTCACCAGTGCTCAATGGCCTCTTCTCAATGGGAACACAGAGAGAAAGAGGTCTCTGGAGTCTCTCTTTCTTCTCATAAGAAAGCCAGTTCCATGAAACCAGCACCTTCTGACCTCAGTTCAGTTGAGTTCAGTTCAGTCACTCAGTCGTGTCTGACTCTTTGCAACCCCATTAATCGCAGCACGCTAGGCCTCCCTGTCCATCACCAACTCCCAGAGTTTACTCAAACTCATGCCCGAGTTTGAGTCGGTGATGCCATCCACCCATCTCATCCTCTGTCGTCCCATTCTCCTCCTGCCCCCAATCCCTCCCAGCATCAGGGTCTTTTCCAATGAGTCAACTCTTTGCATGAGGTGGCCAAAGTATTGGAGTTTCAGCTTCAGCATCAGTCTTTCCAATGAACACCCAGGACTTATCTCCTTCAGGATGGACTGGTTGGATCTCCTTGCAGTCCAAGGGGCTCTCAAGAGTCTTCTCCAACACCACAGTTCAAAAGCATCAACTTTTTGGTGCTCAGCTTTCTTCACAGTCCAACTCTCACATCCATACATGACCACTGGAAAAACCATAGCCTTGACTAGATGGACCTTTGTTGGCAAAGAAATGTCTCTACTTTTTAATATGCTATCTAGGTTGGTCATAACTTTCCTTCCAAGGAGTAAGCGTCTTTTAATTTCATGGCTGCAGTATCCATCTGCAGTGATTTTGGAGCCCCCCAAAATAAAATCTGACACAGTTTCCACTGTCTCCCCATCTATTTCCCATGAGGTGATGGGACCAGATGCCATGATCTTAGTTTTCTGAATGTTGACCTTTCAGCCAACTTTTTCACTCTCCTCTTTCACTTTCATCAAGAGGCTTTTTAGTTCCTCTTCACTTTCTGCCATAAGAGTGGTGTCATCTGCATATCTGAGGTTATTTATATTTCTTCTGGCAATCTTGATTCCAGCTTATGCTTCTTCCAGCCCAGCATTTCTCATGATGTACTCTGCATATAAGTTAAATAAGCAGGGTGACAATATACAGCCTTGACGTACTCCTTTTCCTATTTGGAACCAGTCTGTTGTTCCATGTTCAGTTCTAACTGTTGCTTCCTGACCTGCATACAGGTTTCTCTGACCTCAACACCTCCTTAAAGGCTCTGTCTCCAAGTACAGTCACATTAGCAGGTAGGGCTTCAACATATGAATGTGGCGGGGTGGGGGCCGTGCTGCAGACACAACACAGTCTGTAACAGTAGACATTGGCAGAGAGAAGTACAGGACTATCAAGGAGAAAGGAAAAGAACAACCCCCAAAACCCAGAGAATGAGATCTTTTCCAGCATGGGAAGGGGAGGAGAGGGAGAGGAAAAGGGGTCATGGCAGGGGGGCCCAGAACATCCACCAGCTCAGAGGAGGGCAAGGCTGCTTGTTGACATTGTCCCAGAGGCTCTGCTGGAAATGCCCTGGCTTTCCTCTCCTTGAGAACTGCAGCCTCAGAAGATGTGAGCTAAGCTGGAGTGTTTCAGGAGATGAGGCATTTTCCCATGCCTTAAGGAACTGTGGCTGGTTGGGCCAGAATTGCCATGGGAACTGTGTCTAGTGGCCCTGCTTGTTTCAGGACCATCAAGTGTTCAGTATCCTCAAATAGCCCCCACCATTTGTCATTCTCTCTTGACCAGTCATCACTAACAAAGGCATTTTTTCAGATTTCATTTGTAAAAATCTCTAGGTAATGTCCTTTAGATGAAATTACAACAGGGAGCAAATAATGACCCTCAGTTAACTATCTACCTGATGCTGGGAAAGATTGAAGGCAGGAAGGGAAGGGGACGACAGAGGCTGAGATGGTTGGATGGCATCACCGACTCAATGGACATGAGTTTGGGTAAACTCCAGGAGTTGGTGATGGACAGGGAGGCTTGGCATGCTGTGGTCCAAGGGGTCACAAAGAGTCGGACATGACTGAGTGACTGAACTGAACTGAGCTAACAATCTACCAACTCTTACAAAACTAGGGATGAAAGTGTAAGTGTGTGCGTACAAATAACAGCCAAGTTTTATTCTAGGAGAATCCTGAAACCAGTCACCTTGCTTAAAATGAGTTGATAAGAGAGCTGATATGAAAACTCTTGTTCAAAATATCCTTCTATTCAAACTCCAGCTAAAACTAAGGTGAACTGGGATTAAGATGGGACAATAATCAAGCCTGAGCAAATCTTATATAGATATCACACAATTTAGCTTATTCTTTCTACCTTTACCAACAATTAAAAATATACAACTCATGCAGCTCAATATCTGAAAAACACACAACCCAATTAAATATTGGGCTGCTGCTGCTGCTGCTAAGTCGCTTCAGTCGTGTCCGACTCTGTGCGACCCCATAGACGGCAGCCCAACAGGCTCTGCCGTCCCTGGGATTCTCCAGGCAAGAATACTGGAGTGGGTTGCCATTTCCTTCTCCTATGCATGAAGGTGAAAAGTGAAAGTGAAGTCGTTCAGTTGTGTCCGACTCTTCGCAACCGCATGGACTGCAACCTACCAGGCTCCTCTGTTCATGGGATTTTCCAGGCAAGAGTACTGGAGTGGGTTGCCATTGCCTTCTCCGAAATACTGGGCAGAAGACCTAAACAGACATTTCTCCAAGAAAGACACAGAGATGATCAAGAGGCACGTGGAAAGATGCTCAACATCTCTCATTATTCAAGAAATGCAAATCAAAACTGCAATGAAGTATCACCTCACATCAGTCAGAATGGCCATCATCAAAAATTCTATGAACAATAAATGCTGGAGAGGGTGTGGAGAAAAGGGAACCCTCTAACACTGTTGGTGGGAATGTAAATTGACATAGCCATTTCAGAGAACAGTATGGAGGTTCCTTAAAAAATGAAAAATAGAACTACCATATGGTCTAGCAATCCTACTACTGGGCACATACTCTGAGAAAATCATAACTCAAAAGACACATTAGCCCAATGTTCACTGCAGCACTATTTACAATAGCCAAGACGTGAAAACAACCTACATGTTCATTGACAGAGGAATGGCTAAAGATGTAGTACATATATACAATGGAATATTACTTTTTTTCTATAAAAAGGAACAAAATTGGGTCATTTGTAGAGATGTGGATGGACTTAAAGTCTGTTGTGCGGGGTGAAGTCAGAAAAATAAAAAAACAAATATTGTATATTTATCCATGTATATAGAATCTAAAAAAAAATGGTACAGATGAACCTAGTTCCAGGGCAGGGATAGAGACACGGACGTAGAGAACAGATGTGTGGACACAGGGGGAGAAGGGGCGGGTGGGATGAATTGGGAGACTAGGATTGACTCATACACACAACCATGTATCAAACAGCTAGTGGGAACCTACAGTAAAGCCCGGGGAGCTCAGCTCAGGGCTCTGTGATGGCCTAGAGGGGAAGGGTGGGAGGGGGTAGGAGGAAGGTCCACGAGGGAGGAGATATGTGTATATATACATAGCTGATTCACTGTGTTGTATAGCAGAAACCAACATGCTGTAAGGCAATTATACTCCAGTAAAAAAATATATATATATACATACAGTAAATGAAGATGGAGAAGGCAATGAAGAACGGGGGTGGGGTGAAGAGGTTGGAGGAGAAGGGGAAGAGGAAGGATGGAGACTTCTAGGTCCAAGTATCACTCTTGAACTTAGACAGCCTTTGAACTTAAGTTGCGAGTATTTTGCACTTTCGGGGCCTCAGTTTCTTTCCCTGCATACTCATGGATTATTTCTTATTAGCAGTTTTAAAAGCTTTGTAGTTTATTTCTGTAGTTCTTTTGCTCCATTTTTTCTGCAGTGTATTTTTTTTTTTTTTTGACTAAACAAAATGTTATGGATAATATGGAATTCAGGCAAAGGCAGAGCCCCTGGGGATGTAGAAGGGGGTGCAGCGCTCACTGTGTTCAGCAGCTACTGCTCCAAGGACCCCGGAGAACATTGGCAGACATCTGGATTCTAGTGTCTGAGCCCTGGCAAGCCTGACTCTGCCACCCTTGCTATTGCCCTTAGTCAATCCTCTCTCAGCAAGTCTATGCTGACGCCACCCACAGCCCATGCAGTAAGCTGCTTTAGGTGACTGTGCTGCCTCCATGAGGTTCTGTGGGTGCTTGAAGCATTTAGATTTGTTTCAACAGGAATCAGCGTACTCTATGCTGAATTTTGCTCTCTAAGAAACAGCAAGACCAGAGTACAATTTCAAATGTTTCCAAAATTTTTGATGAAGTCATCTCTCTATGCTGGACATAGGATGCCTTCGCCATGGGAGACTCTCTGTGCCATCAGACGTACTGGCAAGACCCCGAGCACAGCTGGGGTTCGGGCTGCTGGACGTCGGCTCTCTCTGGCACAGCAGAGCCTGGCTCACCGCCATGCAGAAGACCCACGCTGAAGAGTCTGGCTTGGAATTGTTGCTGAAACAGTTCCAGAAACCCTTCCACCACCACCATTGTGCATATGCAAAGCCTCTGCAAAACCTAAACTGAATTCACAATGCTGCAGAGAAGAACCCGCCTAAGAATTCTGTAACCCAAACCTCAGTCCAGGAGCCAAATCATTTAACCCGCTGGCATCAGACAGCTCAGAAAAATGAGCTAAATTTAGATCATCCAAGTAAGCATTGAAGTTCTTTCCTTACCGGTTGGGTCCAAAGAGCTATTCTGGACATCACGCCATTAAACAAAGCAGTGTAACTGACAAGCAGCAGTGGCCAAAGTGAATTTCCTTTTGGAAAGGAGTGAGGCTCTGAGCTTCTCCGTGGATTAGCCCTGCAGCTGTCAAGCCCTGGCAAGCAACAGAGCCAGGCTGTATCAAACAATACACATTTGGGGGATGACTTCAGGGCTCCCCACTTTTGACCAGTTTGGGTCATAGACTTTCAGAAATGGTCCATTTGGGCCATTTTAAAAAAAATCACATCAGATTAAAACCTTGTTCTCCAGCAGTTAGTTCCCAGAATGAGCTATTTCCAAGGAAAGAGCAATTATGTGGAATATACCAGCAGGTCACAGGAAACAGAATAAACATTTGATGTATTTAAGCAATCATGCCGATATTTCTCTTCTGCTAGCCTAAAGCAACTCACTGACTCTAAGTATTTTCCCTTTCAGCCCCAAGCAACAGCAGGCAGCTGCAAAAATAGCATTTGCAAATTCTAAGATTTTGGAAAAACTCACAGAAAGAATACGGTTCCTGTAGGATGAGACTGCAGAAGCCAACAGGCATATCAAGGGTCTTCGCTTTAGGCTGGAATTAGATCATCTTAACGTCGTAAATAATCTCATGCCGATTCAAGTTTTGATTAGCAGTTTATTTAAGCCTTTGGGTTAAAAAAAAAAATACCAAATGTAGTTGGTAGGTTGTATGTTTTCAAATGTGGGACCCAGGAGGGAACAATAATAAAAGGAGTCCTTGAGGGTGAAAATATGGGAAACTACTGAGACATTATTCTGAGAAAGTAATTAAGGGAATGTAATCACATACACAAGTATCCCAGTCCAGCCTGTGATAAGAGAAATTTAAAGCAACATGAAAGACCAGCGATGGAAGATTAGTTCATAAATTATGACTCACCTATATAATGCAAATACTAAACTATCACTAAAAGATGCTGCATATGTTAATTTATTG
Source organism: Dama dama (assembly GCF_033118175.1). Taxonomy (NCBI): domain Eukaryota; kingdom Metazoa; phylum Chordata; class Mammalia; order Artiodactyla; family Cervidae; genus Dama; species Dama dama. Next base: position 61,015,683 of record NC_083683.1, read on the forward strand.
AAAAGAAAAAAACATCCATAATGCTAAGTGCAAAAGAAAAAGCTATGAAGAAATTTAATGACAAGGGTAAACTCTAAAGAGAGGTTGTCTTTAGGATGGTAAGATTGTGTGTATTTTATCATTTTCATTTGATTATCTGTAATTTCTAACTGTTCTCTGTGCTTTTGTAATAAGGGAAAAAATGAAGCGGAAGATTAAAAAATAAAATGTCCTGGCCAGCAGAGAAGGGAAGTTATGATCCTAAACAACAAATAGCTTCAGAGTAATCAAAAATGCAAATGAAATAGAATAAAATGTTGTTGAAATAATATATAATGAATTCAAGAAAACCCCAAGTATTGAATCTGGGTGACCCATTATCTTTGTGACTCTGGTCTAGAATTTCTTCCCCATGTCCCACTCCTCTCCCACATGCATAAAGCTTTCTCTTACTTCTGCAATCCTGCTTTTCAAAGAAGATTCCTTGTGAACTAATATTCAGAATCATGTTAAAGATTTTGTTATACTTTTTTCAAGTAGCCTCATTTAGTTCTATACTAATGTTAGCCTTTATTCCTAGTTCTGCCCCTCACCCCCACCAATTTTCCAACCATTTTGAAAACCTCTTGCACATAGGCTGTCTCCTTATAGTTTTGTTTTTCACTATGGGCCTTATTTCCCCTTGGGTCTCACCACAATATGGAACATAACTAGTCCAACACCTTGCAAGTTGTACACATTCAATAAACCTAGGCATATATGTAGGGTTTATTGTATGCATACCTATGACTGACTCATGTTGGTGTATGGCAGAAAACATCACAAGATTGTAAAGTAATTATCTGCTGATTAAACATGTTTTAAAAACCCTCTCACAGTTGTCTACGTGACCTTTTCTTTCTTTCTTTTTTTTAAACCAGACTCTGAATTTCTTGTGGGCTGGGTCACACCCTGCTTTTCTGTGTAGTTTCTTTAGTGCCTTATGATAGATAACTTACACAGTGAGAGCTCAGGGAATATTGGTGAATAAAATGTGTGAACAAATTATGTGGACTGACCCTGACTTATTTTATGTTTACTAGACAATTCCAAGTCACTTCTGTCCCCCATTAGCTCAGAAGTTCTCAATGCAGGCGATGGGGTGGGGGCGGGCTGTGTGTGGAAGCTCACTTCTGCTCCCTGGGGACATCTGGCCATGCCTGGAGACATTTTTAATGTCACGACTAGAGGGAGGGGAGATGTTCCTGGTGTTTAATGGACAGAGACCAGGGGTGAGGCTACCACTTATCCTACAATACAGGGGACAGATTCCTACAACAAAGAATTATCTAGTCCAATTTGTCAATACGGAAATCTTCCTTTCACCCTATATTGCTTCTTAGAGTTGTTACATTCTTTCCCCTTCTCTTTGACTCCCCTGCACACACATACTTAGCTTTTAGAGAAAGTCTCCACGCTTAAGACTGATATCAGCAAGTCTATTGGAGCCCAGTTTTGTCATCTGTTTACAGGTGGATAAAACCTGCCCACCTATCTTTCAGGGTTACCGTGAGGGTAAAATAAAAGAATCAATCTTCAAATGCCTTTAGAAACAGATGGAATATATTAATAATCTCTGCCAAGATACATACTGAGAGGAAAATGGGAGATTTAGTAGAACATGAATCTCACTCCTTCACCAATAGACACATTTATTTTCTATTCTGAGTCATCCAATAAGCATTTATTAAGCATTATCCACGTAGAATAAAAAATGCTACCAGGTTTTTGATAGAAAGAAATCACGCAATTTTAAAACATGAAAGTAAAATTGTAATCATTTCTGGGCTCTAGGCAACTAGAAATATTTTTGTTAAGCTGGAAAATGCCTTCGTTATTTCTCTATATGGGCATAAAGTAGGATAGCAGAAAGTATGGCTAACTTAAAGCCAGGACTGTTACCATGCCCACATAATCAGACAGTGATCTTTTTTGTTGAAGATTTTGCTGAAGTCTTAATTTATATGAAACCTGCATCCTTTGGTTTAGCTGCCAACTGCTAAAGGTTGAAATTCCTAATCCATGGATCACATATGTTGGGAGCTGCCCCAAGGAACTGCCCCAAGGAAACAACAGAATCTTCTGAATGGAATGTATGAGTCCGCAGAACTTAAAAATTTAGATCTTAAACAGAACTTAGCAATGTTTAAAGGCATGAGCAATTGTTTTTAAATAAACTGTGTACATTGACTTTTCGGTCAGGCTCATGATTTGATCTGTCACAGTGATCTAAAAACATGCATGACTGTGTCTCAGGAGCCCTGTGTCTGCTGCTCCTGGAACCACAGAACTGTGATTTTATGTGCATGCTGAAGAGACATGTTGCATCCCCAATTTTTTCCAAAGTTTATGACCTTAGTTTTTTCAAATTGGGTCCCTGTGAGAATATGAGCCAGTTATGGAGCTCTGGAGGAAGAATAGCTGTTTTTAAATGTCTATAGGAAAACAGAATGTCAAACACACTTATGACAATTTTGAGTCAAAAGTGTAGCTGTGTGAATTGATAACTTTGTCATCTGTTCAATGAATATTTATAGAATGACTTTTATGTAAATATAGCAAGAGTAAGGTATTGTGTTAGAGGCAAAGAAGAGCTTGCAATCTATCTGGAAATATACATGCATGAAAATATGTCATTCAAGATATGTCTTCAGACACTCAATGAGACATGCCAAGTGAGTAGCAAAGCCAATGCTTCTATAGGTGAGAAGAAAGATATCATGGGATATAAAGTGACAGAAAAGGATTCATGGGAATAAAAGACTTGAACTTGTCCTTGAGAGACAGGTCAGATGAAAACAAAGGGAAGGGAAAACATTTTTGAGAGAAATAGTAATGAAAGAAAAGACGCAGAGGTGGAAATTCATTGATCCATACAGAAGAACCATCACTGAAGTCATTTTTATGTCCAAGACGCTGTGCTAACTTCCATGAGTATAAAACTGAATTAACTATGCATTGTATAGCCTTACAGAATACACAGTCCAGTTTAAGGACATAATTACAAACATCCAAATTATAATGCAGTGATCTCTGAAGTCAGGTGCAAACTCTCCAGGGAATGTGCAAGATGATCTGTTGGGGTACAGATGCAAACAAGAGATTTTCTAATTATGTTTACTTTAATGTAATCATTTCAATTTGCATATGTATACAAATGTACTACTACAGTAGTTCACATAATTTATAAATAACTATACATGTATTAAAAGATTAGTGCTCAAACACATTTGCTAGGAATAGTGCAAAATTAAAAACTAGTGCCAGGCTGCTGTAATGTACCTGTCCCACTGGAAGAATAAACATATCCTCCAGGAAGCCAAATCCCTGAGGTTGGGCACTGTCCAAATGATACAGGACAAGGGATGAGAATGAAGGGAAGGAGAGTGATGGGAGATAGGCAAAGAGAATTATCATATGACATCCCTTATATACAGAATCTAAAAAGAAATGATACGGACGAGCTTATTTACAAGACAAACTCGCAGACTTAGAGAATGAATTTATGGTTACCTTGGAGGAAGGGATAGTTAGGGAGTTTGGGACGGACACATACACACTGCCATATTTACACTAGATAACCAACAAGAACCTATTGTATAGCACGGGGAATATTCTCAATGTTATGTGCAGCCTGGGCCTGAGGGGAATTTGAGGGCAAATGGAAACATGTATATGTATGGCTGAATTCCTTTGCTGTTCTCCTGAGACTATCATAACATTGTTAATCCACTATGTGCTGTGTTAGTTGCTCAGCTGTGTCTGACTCTTTGCAACACCATGGACTGTAGCCCTCCAGGCTCCTCTGTCCATGGGAATTCTCCAGGCAAGAATACTGAAGTGGGTTGCCATGCCCTCCTCCAGGGGAGCTTCCTAAACCAGGGATCAAACTGGATTCTGCTATATTACAGGTGGATTCTTTACCAGCTGAGATACCAGGGAAGCCCTAATCGGTTATACCCCAATACAAAATAAAAAGCTAAGGAAAAAAAAAAAAAAGAAGGGCAGGATGGGGACTACATTTGGGCAGTTTTGGGGAACCTAATCTCACAAGAGCAGAAGGACATTATTTTGAGTTGACCAAAAACTTTTCTGGGCGGTTTTCTGTAACACTTTACAAACTTTTTGGCCAATCCAATTTATGCACTGTGGGGGCTATATTAGACTAAGCAGAGGCCAATTCCTAACTGCAGAGGAGTAATTTCTCATTCAAAAACTCTACAGAAATTTTAGCTAGAGAAGAACTAGGTAGTGACATAAAGGCCAAGATGGTCTGTTTTGTGGAACTTTACTAATTTGTAACTAGGTAGAAAAGTCTCACCCTTTCCAATAAGTTAAACATTCATGGTTCATACTCTTTGGGAGCTCATATCCATGTTGTCCAGGTGCTCAGTCCTATCCAACTCTGCAACCTTATGGACTGCAGAATGCCAGGCTCCATGTCCTTCACTATCTCCCAGAGTTTGCTCAAACTCATGTCCACTGAGTCAGTGATGCCATCCAACCATCTCATTCTCTATCACCCCCTTCTCCTCCTGCCTTCAATCTTTCCCAGCATCACAGTCTTCTCCAGTGAGTCAGCTCTTCACATCAGGTAGCCAAAGTATTGGAGCTTCAGCTTCAGCACCAGTCCTTCCAATGAATATTCAGGGTTGATTTCCTTTAGGATTGACTAGTTTGATCTCCTTGCTGTCCGAGGGACCCTTAAGAGTGTTCTCCAACACCATAGTTCAAAAGCATCAATTGTTTGGAGCTCAGCCTTCTTTAGGGTCCAAGTCTTACATCTGTACATGACTACTGGAAAAACCATAGCTTTGACTGTATGGACCTTTGTTGGCAAAGTGATGTCTCTGCTTTTTAAATATACTGTCTAGGTTTGCCATGGTTTTTCTTACAAAGAGCAAGTGTCTTTTAATTTCATGACTGCAGTCATGATCCACAGTGATTTTAGAACCTGAGAAAATAAAGTCTGTCCCTGTTTTCCTTTTCCCCCTACTTTCTATTGAAGAAAATAGACTTTCTTTAAGGAACTACATAAGGCTGAACTCCTGTAGCCTGTTACTTCCAAATAAGCCATGCTCTGAGCATGCCAAGGTTAAATCCTATCTGCTGCCAAGGTTAAATCATATCCCCAGGACTTTCCAGAGCAAATACTATAGACATATTAGTCCTCATTCCTTATGCTCTACTTAGGTATTCAAGTGGAGTTTCGATTTCTCCACATCCCTGATTTAACCTTAATGTGTATGTAGATGAAAATCAGCTTACAAAGTATTGCATCCAAGCCCAGAGGAAATACTGCTCAATACCCCTATTTTGTTACCATGGACTGTGAGAAGGGGTGAAATGGTCCCTGGAGACAGAGACATATAGTCAGAGAATTGTAATTATGTTGTACTCATATACTATTGCGTGTTAGGACATAAATCAGTGTCACTTGTGGCTACTAGTTTGCATGGCTGCTAATATATTAAATGCATTTTATTTATTGTACTTTTAATTCCAATCAGAACCCACAAACCTCATAAGCACAATCATAATACAGAGTATCAACAAGAAGTTTGTTTAACCTGCTTCTGTACTTTGAAATTATTGTGACCACTAGTAAGGAAAAGATACTCTTCTTCTGAAAGCTTTAGGTTACTAATTATTTGTGCCCTCAGGAAGCAAAATATTAACAGAGAGGAAACTCCAAATTATTCTAGAATGAATCCCTGAATTTTCATGGTCTATCATAAAAAGGAAATATTTCCTAAGAAAATGAAATATGAATAAATGCTTGATCATCATCATAATGTAGGTAAACTTCTCCACGGAGAAGTATGAGAGTTCTACTAAAATTCTTCTCCATCACTCCTCAGAGTATGAAGGTCATCTGAGGTTCCTGTGAGAAAAGATGTGGTCCCAGTGGACTGACTCCGTTTCTCAACGTCAAACTGCAATGATCTAATAAGACCGCAGGGGGGAAAGCAGAAAACAGCACAAACTAGATTTCCAAGCTGGATTAGAGATGCTTCAAATTGTGTAAAATAGAACTCAACAATTTGAAAAATATTACAGCATGGAGAATAGTTAATCCAAAATTAAACAAAACATCTGTTGGCTTTCAAGTTTAGCATTCTCTGGAGAGGAAGGATATATACTAATTTTTTTAAAATAAGAAAAAAATATCTAAATCATAATGCTTTTGATATCTATCTCTCCAGTGAGAAGATTTGAAAAGAGTCTTTTGTGCTTTGTCTCCATTCAAATATTACTCTTGCTTCATCTATCACCTGTCTGAAATTTCTTGAATGCCTTTCTCGAAATGATAACATAGAAATCCATTCGAATATCTCAAAGACAGCTGGACCACGCTAATAATCTAGGGGACTCCAAAAGTTATATTTAATCAAATGTAACCTCATGTGGAAAAGTTCTAAGTTTTGCATTAGAGCACATCATAAATAACAGGCTAGAATCTGGCACTTCCCTTAATGGGGCTTTGATATTGCTATTTCCTTTTTCCTTCTAACCTCAAAACAGTTTCTTAGACTTCAGTTTGGGGCTACAATTATCTAGGTCATTGTAGTGTTACTATCTATTTGAGAAGGTTATACTATTCTGTTTAATATATAGCAGTGTCATAATTTACATTTACCAAGATGGATAGCTAGATGAACTGATGGACAAGTGTAGACAGAGATAAGTAAATCCTATGAGAATCTAAGCAAACTCTGGGAGATAGAGAAAGACAGGAGAGCCTGGCATGCTGCAGTCCATGGAGTCACAAGAGTCAGACATGACTTAGCAACTGAACAACACGAGAAGCATGATGGTTTGTACACTTACCAACAAATAAAATATACCCTTGATAGCAGCTGTGAATAATGTATATTCAATAACAGATAAACACTCAGCCTTCACTTTCTCTTATTCAGTTAAAATTTTATCTTTACTTGAAATGATACGTATCTGAAACACAGAGTTGTTTAAATTTTTCAGAAATATATCTTCCAAACACTACAATATAGATGATTATAACTAATCCATATTTTAATATATCTATCTTTAGTGGATGAAAATGTAATGTCCTTCAGCCATGGGATTAAAAAAGTATCATGTTGCCTATTAATAGTAAATATGTACAGTCCATGGAATCTGAGCTGGAAATATCTTCCTAGATAATCTGGTCTGAAGTCCCACCCAGTGCAGAAATTCCCAGTAAAACATCCTGGACAGATGGTTTTCCTGTCTGTCTAAACCTACCAGAAACCAGGAAATAGCTTAGAAGGCAGTTCATTCATTGTGGAAGTCTCCGTTTTCTCAAAATTTTTGCCTTCTGGTGGGATATGCACCCTTGTAACTTCTTAGTCATCTTGCAGGCTACTAGATCTATGAAACTGTTCTTTAGGAGACCCTGCACAGGTCTAGTGACTGCCACTTTCTCTTAAGTGTTCTCCACTCACAGGCCAAGGGGACAAGAGCAAGATGGGAGAGTAACAATCCTGGATATCGAAGTTATCCTCCCCAAGACACTTACAAGGCATGTCACTTTCAACACTATGACATTTAACAGAAATAAATGAAAGGCTGTTACACAATTCAATAAACCAATTGCTTAAATTATGGAAGAGACTCAGCAGAAATATGTGTTTTAAAAAAAACACTGATGCTTCTCTTTCCATTCAGATTTCAAATACTGATGCTGCACCTAATTAAAAATAATTAATGAGAAACTACAAGTGAGTCAGTAGTGTGATATCAGCAAAAAAGTCTGAACAATCATAACCTGATATTAAGAGAAACATAATTTTTTTGAAGGAGGAAAGTAAGATTATCACCTTTTAAAATCATGGTCAGAACACCATCCTTGAACTCTGCCTTAGAGATTCTTGGGCAAACTGAATTTGTCCAACAGACAGCAGTTAAGATGGTGAAGGATCTGAAAACCAGACCAGATGTGAAAAGAGAACGTCTGAGGTTTAACGAGGGGAAGGTTGACTCAAGATTGCGTTGTAGAAACATCTGGTCTCAAGAACAGAGAACCAGGGACACAGATGAAAACTTCAGGGAGTCAAATGTTGGCTTACTGTTAAAAAAAAAGGGGGGGGGGTGGATTTTCTAAATGCAGAAGTGGCTCAGAGACCAGACTCCTCGAGCATGAGGAGTCTCCAATGTCAGCTCCAGCACCATCAGAGGTACTCAAGATGTAAGTAAGATCGAAGGAAAGCAAACATTGTAAACAGAATCAAATGTCTATTGAGTGTCTCTTATTTGCCAGCTTCAGGGCACCCAGCCTCCACTAAACAAGACAGATACAAGTGCTATGCTCAGAGTTTACCATCTAAGTGGAAAGGGGTTGGACTAAATAGTCTTTAGATTTCCTTTTAGTTCTGAAATTCTAGGGCACTATTAGCCTAATATGCTCTATTATACATAATGTTACACAGAACTGGAAAAATGTGTCAAATGGGACTGTAAAAATATTGGGGGGTAGGAAGCTTTTTATAGCATTTGTTCCCTGATTCAACATTTACTGATTGCCAATATTATGTCTTAAGTATTGAGGTGCCCCATAAAAAAAAAAACAAAAAAAAAAACCTGTCTTAAAAGAGGTCACAGTCTATAATTTTAAACACTCTTTAAAGACTGTTTTCTCCAGTACTTTGGCCAGTTCAGAGTCACAACACCAATATGTAAAGTGACCACCTAATCTATCTTCCATGGTAAGACATTTTTGAAAGTGAAAAGGCTGCTATTAATAATTTCATCAAGACAACAGGTGTAAGAAGGACTGTCCAGACGAACTAGGACATCTGGTCACCCTATTAATAAGCCTCTAGATCAAATGAAAGCTGAGGCCTTCTGAGAATAACAAATCCTCTTTGAATTTGAAGATGCAGACTGGACCCCGGTATGTCAACCCAGCTCCTTCCCCAACTCCTGGAAAGTCCTCCTCCCCACTTTGTCCATTCCAGAAATGTGATTCTTAGTCACTCTTGATTCATCCACAGGTGGACACCAGATCCAATCGGAGTCTTTCCTTGGGGCTGTTTTGAGAACTGGTCCTCTCCAGTATTGAGACCCACAAGATATCAAACTTGGGTGCTGCTGATGAGAGAGTACTATATGTCCAGGGAATGAAGTCTACTCGGAGTGGCAATTGAGAAGGATCCTGGCAGAGTCTGACTCCCCAGTTTCAGCTCCCCTGATGCTCTCTCTACTGCTCACCAGAGTTTCCTATGATCTGTTGCTCAGTACCAATATTTTTCTAATATTTTTTACCTTTTACTCTAGCTAGTTTGACTTGGGTTTACGGTATTTTCAGTCCAAACTGCCCTAATTCAGATGCAAAGATGTAATTTAGGTAAAAAAGATGGCTTTCCAAAAGCTTGTCATTTTCCCCCTCTCCTATAGGTTTGGGCTGGTTATCGTTTCTAGGGGGAAAAAAAAAAGATATTTAAACCATTCTGAGACTTGGCGTCAATTCACCTTTTTTCTTCACTCACCTCAGCCTTGAGCATATGTTTGAAAAATAAGCTCACACCTGACCTCTGAGACTCTCTTTATTTTTGCCAACAATGAGTATCACTGGGTGTCTTTCTTGCCCTGTTTCTGAGTCTCTGTTCTGGTAATTTGCACTCATCACAGGTCTGTATGAAGTCAGATAGACTTTATCCACTTCCTTCATTAGGGACTAGCTCCTTCAGCTGTAGATGTGGGCTTGACACCTTCAAAGAATGCTTATTAGTCTTTATTGTACTTGACATTTCTGTAGCGTTGATGCCACTGGTCCTGTTTTCTTTCTTGAATTTGTCTTTTCTTTTGACTTCTGTTACATCAGTCTCTTTTTATTCTTGTCCCACAGTTCGAAGAACTTCTCAATGTTTTCCAGAACCATCTTTTTCTTTGTCCATTGAAAAAATGTTGGAGATCTGCTTCCTCTGTTCTTCTGTTCTCTTTTATTCTTCCTTGACGATTTGATTGAATCTCATGGTATCAACCATCAACAATATGCTGATGGGTCTCAATTCTATTTTTCTAGGCCAGATCTTTCTTGAGCTCCTGATTCATAAATCTGTCTACTGTACATCTTCTACTGAGTGACCCAATAAATGCTTCAAACTCAAAGTATCCAAAACTAAACTCCCCATTTTGCAAAACAGTTTCATTTCTGATATTCCTATTGTCTTTAAATAGCTTTACCATCTATATAGCACCTAAAACAGAAGCCTGGGAGACCATCCTAGCTCCTTCCATTCCCTGGCACCATATTTCAGAAGTCACTATGTCCTATGAATTCTACCTCCTAGTAATTCTTGATAGGCCATCCCTATCAACGCTCACTGTCAGTGCCTTAATGCCATCCTCCCTCTTTGCAGTGGTATCTTAAATGGTTTTTCTTTATCCAGTCCCACTTCCTTCAAACAACCTTCCTTTATGCTGCCATCATAGTATTTCTTTCATACTCTCAAATTCAAAATTCTCCAGGGATAATTCTCTAGTTAACTTCAAAACAATGTAGAGACTCCCAGTAAGACTTGTGAAGCTGCTCTTGATCTGGCCTTGTCCCACTTCCTAGACTCTGGCTCCAACATTTCACCAGCCATAAATGAAGGCCAGACACCCAGGACGGTTTGTCGTCTTCTTACTGGGCCACTCCCTGTTGTCTGTTAGGGCCGACAGCCACGTGCCTCTGCCTGGGTCTTTTGGAATGTTGACTCTCAGTTTGTTCCCTCTTGAAACTCACAGTGTGAGAAGCTCAGTCACGTGGAAAGACTGCATGTAGGTGCTGCGGGGCCAGCAGAGCTCGGCCCAGGTGCCAAACACATGAATGAAGATGTTTCATTCTTCTGAGTCACTCCGACCATCCCAGACGGGGCCCCAGACCTCATGAGGCAGAGACATACCATCCCTGATGTGCCCTCTCTGAATTCCTGACTCATAGAATCAGTGAACATATTAACACAATAGTGTTTTTCATCGCTGAGTTTGGGGTAGTTTGTTATTCAGCAGTAGATGACTGAAATACCCTCTTATAGTATTAATATTTTGTTATCTGGAGTATTCAATTCTAGCATACTTCTATCTTCAAGAGTTTGCCTCACAGTTACAGCACATTCCACATGGTTGTGACTGTTGCATTCATGAAGAGTATGTTTTATTCTTTTTTTTTGCCCAGTACCTAGTTTGCAGAATATTTGCAATCAATCTTGTTAATGGGATCCCCGAGCCTTCTTTCTAGTTACTCAGTACTGTGCATGAGCACCCAATGGGACCTTCCCCTGATCTTCTGTTTATTTTCAAGGCTCCCCTTTGCCTCTCAAAATAAGTCCTTCAGCAACTGCAGCTCTAGCAGTTCACCCAGACCCTTGCTTACTACAGAAGCCAGTCTGGTTTCAACTCAGCGTCTCCCCATGAGCTCAAAGTAATTATGGAAGGCTTGGCAGAGGGTCGTAAAAAATGTCATGGGTCCGCGTCTACTGGTCCATTATACGGAAAAGTGGGGGAGAAAACTTTTATGTTCTGAATACCCACTGTGTGTCAGGATCTCTGCTAGAAGGTCTTCATATATTATCTGACCTAGTCCTCTCAGCAACCCTGTGAAATAGACATTTTGGTTTCCATTTTACAAGGAAAGAATGCTGAGGTTCAGTGAGGTTGCGATCTACACAGGGCCATTTAGCTGACAGAATGAAGGGTCAACCCAAGCCTACTGGCTCCAAAGCCAGTGCAGTTCCTATAAGCCCTGCATTCTGGAAAACTCTTGTGAGAGGGTTGATGGATAAAATTTCACAACTTCAGTTTTATTCCGATGACTTTAACCACAAAGAGGACTTATTCTCTAATCAAATGCTGAATATCTAAAAATAACATAGTAACTAGAGTCAATCAATTACACTTCAGGATGCCTGTGTTTATTCAAGGGCAGGTCCGCCTGAGAAGGAGGATCGGGGAGGAAGGAAGAGCACATAGAAGGCCTGAGGGAGAGGAAGGCGTTGTCTTAGCCTGAGGTCAGAGGAAAACTGCAGAAGGGAAGGCCTGGAATCTAAGACAAAAGGCTTTTCCCTGGAGACTTGGGTGGGGTCGTGTCCTGGGGAAGATCAGAGGGTTTGGGACATCCTTTTGTACAAGACAGACAGGAAACTGAATACTTTTTACCTCTAAGCAGAGGAGCCTGAAAACTTTGTTAAGTCAAAGACTTACATCCTCAATGAAACTTGGCCCATAGGATTCTATTTTTCAATTTTCACTAATGTTAATGTTTTATCATTCTTTTTACTTACACATAAATTGATTTTTTTATTTTCATGGTTGTCAAAAGATTATTCACAGAAAAGTTCGGATGAGGATCAATTTCTATTTCTTTTTCATTAGATCAATATATTTTAATGAAGCGTGATTGATTAATACTTTAGGGAGAAAGAAATAAGACTCTTTTCTCCAGGCATCATTGATCTATGTCTGAGTCAAAGGATTACCAAAGACTAGTATCTATTTTTCTTGTTGAGTAAGTCCTGGGAGCTTGGGTCACATTGCCACTTTGATGCTGTTAGAAAATCAAATAAGTGCATTTTGGCAAGCTATGGTGTATCTAGCATCCCCTACCTGCATACATATAAGCAACTTTTATGTATGTGCATTAGGAACTAGGAAACAAGACCACATGTTTGAAATCTCATTTCCTAAGCAAGATGCTTAGAGGTTGCCTGATAAGATCTGGTTATACAAAATTAGTGGGTTTCACTCTCAATGAAGACTCATCCCTCCTCTAGAGGTGAAGTTATAGTTATGCCAGTGCCACTGCTGGGACTTGTTCTATAGTTGAGTGAAAACGTGTTATCTATTTTAGCACACACACACACACACACACACACACACACAGAGAGCTTAGATTTCCACAGAAGCCCTTTAAATACTATCTAAAGTGTATCAGAGAGCAAAGACTCTAATGCTCAGTCATCCAGGTGGAGCCATACGGGGTTCTAGAACTCAATTCTGTTCTTTGTTGCATGCCACACTCAAACAGTTATGTAAATCCTATGATGAGTGCTCCGAGAAAGAGAGAACTCCATCTCATGTACTTGGCTCTTCATCCTTCTCTCACCTATCAAAGACACAGGAAGCTTCTTTTAAGTAGTAGGGCCTCTACCAGACTCTGGAGATGGGGAGGTAAGTAAGATCAACTGGTCCCCTGCTCTTAGGAAGTCTACATTCTAGTGAGGGAGGCAAGACAATAAGAGAAGCAAGTAAATGAATTAACAGCCCAGTTATAGATTGTGATTATTGCCATGAAGAGCATAGGCAGAATAGCTGGACAGAGAGTGACTGTGGTGGGGAGGATGTCTATTTTAGATACAGGTGATGGGGGAAGAGGGCCACTGGGCTGACCCTGATGGAGAAGAAAAAGCCAGCCACATGAAGGGCCAGAGTTGGAGCACTGTGATTTGGGACTGGCATGTGCAAAGGCCCCAAGGCAGGATATACTGCGGCATGCTTTGAAAACTATTAAGAAAAAAGACCAAGACTTCAAAATACATGAAGCAAAAAAACTGACAAAATTTAAAGGAGAAACAGACAAATCTATGTCTCACAGTGGGAGATTTTTAGCACATGACATTACCATAAAACTTAGCAACCTAAAACATCAGGTATTTATATGTTGTCGTCATTGTTTAGTTGCTCAGTTGTATCCGATTCTTTGCAACCCCAGGACTGTAGCCCGCCAAGCTCCTCTGCCCATGAGATTCTCCAGGCAAGAATACTGCAGTGGGTAGCCATTTTCTTCTCCAAGAGATCTTCCCAGCCCAGGGATCGAACCCACGACTCCTGCACTGCAGGCTGATTCTTCACCATTGAGATATTAGGGAGGCCCATATGCTACATGTATTCTATGTGTATTCTGTAAGGCAGGTATTCTGAAGCAGCTTAGCTGGCTGGTTCATGAGAGCTTGTGGGCTCTCATGAGGTTGCCATCTAGATCTCACCTGGGATTGCAGTCCTCTGAGGGCTTAACTGGGACAGGAGGACCCACTTTTGTTCTCATGGCCTCAATTCCTCACCAGCTGTAAGCAAGAAGCCTTAATTCCTTATGCCATGGGCTTTTCCATAGCGTTTCTAGTGTCTTTAGGACATGCAGCTGGTCTCCCAGAGTGAACTCCAGAAGAAAGAGAAGCTACATGACTTTTTCAGCTGGTCCCAGAAGCCACAGACCATCACTTGTCCCATATTCTATGCATTAGAAGTAAATCACTAAGTCCAGCTCACACTCGGTGAAAGAAAGAAGTGTAAAAAATATGTGGTGGTCTTTCAAAGTCATCACAGGCATGTTCATTTAAATATGTGCCGTGAGACACCCAAGTAAGTGGTCTTGCTCATAGGAAATGCTAGTCTACAGTGAGAGGAAAGAGATCTGGGTTGGAAATACAAATCCAAAAGTCATCAGCATATGTGGGGGGAGGGGGTGCCAGTCTGAAAGTAGCCAACATCAGTGGTAGTACAGACTAGGGGACGGGTAACATCATCTAGGGACAGGGTGCGATGGGGGAAAGAAGGCCTAGCTCTGAGCTCTGGGGCCCACTCTAACATTCAGCAGACAGATAAAGGAGGAAGAACCAGGGAGGGAGAGAACCAAGAAGCCAGTGAGGTCAGAGGAAGCCAGAAATGCACAGTATCATGGAGCTTCAGGGAGACTGCTTCGATAGTAATAATAATTGTTGTTTAGTTGTTCAGTCATGCCTGACTCTTTCTCGACCTCATGGACTGTAGCCCACCAGGCTGCTCTGTCCATGAGCTTTTCCAAGCAAGAATACTAGAATGGGTTGCCATTTCCTTCTCCAGGGGATCTTGTCGAGCCAGGGGCCAAACCCACATCTCCTACATTGGCAGGCAGATTCTTTACCCTTGAATCACCAGGGAAGCCTAATGTACTAATAATTAGTACAAGAGTGATGACAACATTTATTGAGTACTGTCTGTTGTCCTAGGCATTGTTCAACTCCTTCATGTGTACATGAACCTTCAGCCTTAATAATGTATGGTAGATTCTTTATGATTCCCTAATTGAAGTGAGAAAAATTGAAATACAAAATATTTTTCCAAAGTCTTGCAGATAATGAAGTGGGAAGCTGAGAAAGCAAAGTAGGTGCTGGGTGAAAACAAGCCCTGATTATATTGAACGCTCTGCCCAATCAGTGCCTGCACCCAGGTGACTAAAAGATTTTAGATCTTTTCTGTCCTGATCTCACTCAATCTCTCAACAGTTGAGCAAATACCTATTTTGTGCCAACTCTAGGTGGTGAAGATATAGTAGTAAGTGAAACATTTTAAGACTCCTGCCCTTTGGAATTTCCCTTTCAGTGGGAGAGAGATCTTTCGATTAAAAAATATGTATATACACAGCATGTAAAATAGTAGTAAGTGCGAAGGTGAAAGGTAAAGCTGGAAAAGAAGCAAGAAGGGATGGAGGCGGCCATGTGGGCACTTTTAGACAAGGCTGCTCAGGGAAGGCCTCGACAGCAAAATGACATTTCTGTAAGATTTTTAAGTGAGGGATAAGCCATACACATATCTGGGGAGAAGTTTTCCAGGCAGAGGGAAAATTAATTTAAAAGACCCTGAAGCAAGATTGTGCCTGGTGTGTGAAGGAAGAGCAGAGAGGCCAGAGTGGTCGAAGTCAAGGAAGCAAGAAGGGTATCAGGAGAGAGCAGAGAAGGAACGGGGTCATACAGGTGGGGTCTTGTAGACAGAGTGGAGCTTTGAGTTATATTCTGAGTGAGATGGAAAAATGTAGGACGGTTTTGACCTGATTACATGACCTGATTTGAGATAGATCGTGCTGGCTCCTGTGTTAACATTAAACTATATGGAAGCAGGGCTTCCCTGGCGGCTCAGATGGTGAAGAATCTGTCTGCAGTGTGGGAGACCCGGGTCTGATCCTGGGTTGGGAAGAGCCCCTGGAGGAGGGCATGGCAGCCCACTCTGGTATTCTTGCCTGGAGAATCCCCATGGTCAGAGGAGCCTGGCGGGCTAAGGTCCATGGGGTTGCAAAAAGTCAGCCACAACCGAGCAACTAAACACACATGGAAACAAGAACAGAAGCAGTGGCCAACAAACAAACAAAAAATAGAGACTAGTTAGGATGCTATTGCAATAAATAGGCAGTAAGTGATGATGGCTCAGCCAGATTATTAACAGTGGAGATGGTAGGATGTGGTTGGACTCGGGAAATATTTTGAAGGTAGAACCAACAGGTTTTATTGATGAATTAGATGTGGGATGTGAGAGAGAAAAGGAAGATAAGGATGACTTCAAGGTTTTTGGTCTGAGAAACTTAAAGAATGGAATTGTCATTTATTGAGATGAGGAAGACTACAGAAGAAGCAGGTTTGGGGGGAAGAAAATGAATTCAGGTTTGAAGTGCTTATTAAATATCCCCCTGGAGAAGCTGAATAGGCATCTGGACACATAAATGCATATGGATATGGAGCTCAGGGAAGGGAAGCAGAGTAAGAAATAAAAATTAATCAGAGCACATATATGGATTTTAAAAACCATCGACTAGATGAAATCACTGAAGGACTAGGGTAGAAAGAAAAGAGTCTAGGTTTACACACTCATTCCTAGCGCTCTCCAGTGTCTCAGGCTACAAAGAACCAGAAGGAATTTGAGAGCAGTGTGCAGAGAGGGAGGCGGGACTCTAGGCAAGCATGATGTCCTGGTTGCCAGGTGGAGCAAGTGTTCCTAGAAGGGCAATCAAATGCTCCTGGTACATCAAACAAGAACATGGACCTTTGGACTTCACAACACTGAGGCCCTTGCTTGATCTCATTAAGAGGTGTTTTCTTGGAGTGGAACAAGAGATTGGTGGGGTAAAAACCTGAGTGCGGTGGATGCAGAAGAGAATGGGAGGAGAGATACCTGAGACATCAAGCGTAGCCTGTTCTTCCAAAGAAACTGGCTATGAAGGTGAAGCCATGAGTAATCATCAGTCCAATCCACTTCACCTGTAATCTGGCTCTACTAATAGCTTGTTTTAATTGATGCTACAGAAGATTTGTGGACTTCCCAGGTGGTGTTAGTGGTAAAGAACCCACCTGCCAAAGCAGGAGAGATAAAAGATGTGGCTTTGATCTCTGGGCTGGGAAGATCCCCTGGAGGAGGGCATGGCAACCCACTCCAGTGTTCTTGCCTGGAGAATCCCATGGACAGAGGAGCCTGGAGGGCCACGGTCCATAGGGTCGTGAAGAGTCAGACTGAAATGACTTAGCATGCACACACAGAAGATTTGCATGTCCTCCAAGCAGCACAGAGCCTAAATAGTATTTTTGCCCAAGTTCTTTTTCTGAGAACTTGCAGTCAGCTGTGTCAAGGTCAGCTGAGCCAGGAATCAGCTGTGTCTAGTAGGAGACTGAGCTGGCTAACACTGAATAGGACCACTGACCATCCAACTGGGCATGCGTGAGTGTCCCCTTGACTTTTTGATGTCAGAGGGCTGAAACTCCAACCTCAGATGGTGGTAAGCACCTCCATGTTTGAACCTGCAGAGACCTGGAATTTAGTTGGGCCTGTGCAGAATCATGATACTACATGCACCTTTTTTCAGTTACTTTCCCGACACTCCCCATGTACTCCACACCTCAGAATGCCCTATGACTTCATCCTCATCTAATAAATACCCCAAGCCCCTCCCCTCTGGGGAGGCAGATCTGAGAGTTTCTTCCATCTCCTCACTTGGCTGCCTTGTGAATTAAGCTCTCTGCTGCAGACCGCGGCATCTCAGCATCTGCCTTGCTGTGTATTGGGCAAAGCGAACCTCCAACTTTGCTGAGAAATTAGAGAATGTTTAGACATTTCTCTCCTAAGCTCTGCTCCAGCACACAAGGGCCTATCCTCCTGAACTCACCTCCTTCCAGCCTCAGTGGAAGAAGTGACTCTTCTCTACTCCTGGCACATCCCAGCCTGCTTCCTTCACACTGGGGCCTTCACTTCTTATCTTCTCTCTGTTAATCATACTTTCTCGGGTTTCCTCTGCTCAGCCTAAGAGTGCATTCTACTCTCATTCTCTTAACCTTCTACCCCTGAAAAAAGGAAGGCTTAAGCTTGCTGTCTCGACTTTCTCAACTCTCACGCACCTCTGTAACTCTCCCCTATGAAGTCGACCTTCCTGAGATATTCGGGCAATGACAATCACTGACTCCAGAATTTGGGAGTGGAAAGGGTTGGGTGGGCGGAAAGAGGGGTGGAGGGTCTTCACTTGATCTTGTGCAGCCCACGCAGATCTGTGGGTATAGTGTCTGAATCTGTGTGCTGAATGTGAAGAGGCAGTTCTGGTTCGAATATCACCTTGGGTTTCTCTGGCTATGTATCTTTGAGAAAGTTGCTTATTTCAGCTACAAATCACTACAGCTTTATGTCATTAAATAGCTAAGGTGGATTGAAAGACAAAATTAGTTGAGTAGGGGGCAAGGCTACCTTGTATGCAATATCTCCTTTAGTTCTTCTAGCATAGATAACTATTACTACTACTTATAAGTGAGATGGAGGCAGAGATTATGCAACTTGCCCCTTTAGTCACTCAGCCTGTTGAGTGCTGGTTCCGTCTTCTGCTCTTTGTCTCTAAGCCCCTGTTCACTCACTTGTGTATGAGATAAAATACAAGCTTCTGTATCATGAAGGCATTTTCTCAAGAATGTCCCAACCATGAGTATTACTTTTCCCTGCTCTTCGATGATTCCCTATCTTAGTTAATGGACCAAATCCCCCTCTGCAGAGACCCAAGCGTGCACCTAGATTTCTTCTTCTCCCTGATCCCTGCACCTCTCCTGACATCCACCTCGCCTGCAGGCTACCTCCTTCATGATTCCCACAACAGACTCTTCATCCCAGCTCTCATGGCCCTCTTTACTGCCCAAGTCCTCATCACCCCTCCCTATGACTACACCCTTCACCTCCAGGGAGGCAGATCTGAGGCTTTCTTTTGCCTTCCCACTTCACTAATTTATTTTGAATAAACCCTCTTTTTGCTGCAGACCTCAGCATTTCAGCCTTTTTGATCTGCTCTGCTTTGGGCAAAACAAACCTGTGTCACCTGGTTCGATAAAAAGTGGAAGCAAAAGAAATGGGAATGGAAACTGGAGGAGAAATGGGGCTAAGTGAAGTTTGGGGGCTTACCACATTGCTGCTATTTGTCAGAGAAGAAGTGGCACTTCTGTAGGGTGCTGGGAATAATCTAGCAAAGAGGGAAACATTGATGCAAGAGGACAGGGCAGAACTACTGGGACAGTCGATGAGTAGGTGAGAGAACGCGGGATTCAGTGCACAGAGGGCTTGACCTTCCTTAGGTCATGGGCACCGTGCTTAACACAACAGAAGTTTGGACACAGGCAAAAGTAAGGTGTCGATTCAGCCGCATGCACTGCAAGAGTTCTCTTCAAACTGTTTTCTGTAAAACTAGAAAATAGAAAGCAAGGTCATCTATTAGGGTGAGAATGGGAAGGTATTGGAGGTCCAAGAAAAAGTATAAAATACTCAGGAACTGGGAGTGTAGATTAACCAGAGAAATACAGCATATCCTCTGGACAGTGGTTAAGAACCACTAGCAGTGATCACAAATTTAAAGTCGATCAGCATGGGAGTGTGGTTAGCACCAAACCCTCTTAGCTGTAATGGTGAAGGTGAGAAGAGACGCAAGTGCGGTTTCAGCAGAATAATGTAGGAAGAAGCCAGATTGGGAAGACTCAGAGAGAAAACCAGGAAGTGAGGAGGCAAAGATTCCAGATTAAAACAACTTGTTCCAGAAGGAAGTCTGACTGCTCAGAAATCATGGGATCCTTGGAGAAGGATGTGGGGTTGGGAAACGTAAGATTTTTTTTCTAAGGTGGGAGACTCTAAAGCATGTTTGTATACTAAGGACTGAGAAAGCAGAGAAGACATTCTTGATGGAAGAAAGAGGGGGCATCAAGGAAAGGGGTAATAAGGGGAGAAAGCATGATACACAGGTGCAGGAGTGGATGATGGGCCAACTGTGAGCAGGTTTGTGGAGAAGAGTGGCAGGAAGGTCAGGTTTCCACTCTGAGGGCTGGTATCATTAAATTAACCGTACGATGAGATCGTTGGTGGAAGAAGCAGGTGTGGGAAGTGGGAGGGAGGAGAAGGTATGAAACAACCAACTTGAAGAAGACATAAGTACATTTCTGTGGAGGTCCAGTAGGATTCCTGGCCACTGGTGAGTGTCCATATTGCGGTTTTTATCCAAAACTTAAAGGAGTCAGTCTGGTCCTGTGATATTTCAGCAAGTAGCTATTGAGAAGCTAGAGAGTTGGGTTCACCAGGGAAACCTACACATCTACAGAGAGTCATGGATGAAAAGTAGTCTATCTCTGTGGAACCAAGGGAGAGTGGCAGAAAGGGGTGAACCAAAGGGTGACGCTGAGTGTTATTCTGACTGCTGATCCCTCTAAATGAGTTTCTATTTTAAGAGCCTGGATGTCAATAGTGCTTAATTTAATCAGCTTCTTGCAGGTTAAAAGGAAATTGAAAATCTTCATGAGTACTGGAACAAGTTTTCATTAGAAGCTCCAGCTAATGTGCTCAGGGTATTGTAAGGCAAAGGAAGATGGCTTATCTATATATTTCAAAAGACAGTTATGGCCCTGCAGGACAAATTCTTTGGGATCCTGTTTATCTGGATATTATCAGGCCAGACTAGTTGCCATTCAGGATTTCTCCCTTAACCCAAGGTATGATTTTCAGCACAGCCTACAGAATCATCCCTGTGACCAGTCCTGACCTTGGTATAAGGAGATTTTTAGAGGCTCTAGTTGGAAACTCAGCAGACCTTAACCTCCTTACTCTGGGATGTAAGGCCTTTTATTATATGGCTTCAGCATACTTTCTTAGTTAATATCCTACTGCTCCACCTATGCCAGGCCGCTTGCAGACCCCCAATAATCCAAGCAACCCCCCTTCACCTAGAAGAATATCCTTCATTACCTGTCAACCTGGGCCGCTGTTACTGTTCCCTCAAGAATCCTTAAATATCACCTCTTCAAGCTTTCTCTGGTTCCTTTCATCATTAACTCCCCCTTTGCTGCTGCTGCTAAGTCGCTTCAGTCATGTCCGACTCTGTGCGACCCCATAGACGGCAGCCCAGCAGGCTCCTCCATCCCTGGGATTCTCCAGGCAAGAACACTGGAGTGAGTTGCCATTTCCTTCTCCAATGCATGCATGTATGCTAAGTCGCTTCAGTTGTGTCTGACTCTGTGCAACCCTATGGACAGCAGCCCACCAGGCTCCTCTGTCCACAGGATTCTCCAGGCAAGAATACTGGAATGGGTTGCCATTTCAGTACTTAATATTATGCTTTATAAGTGCTTACCACATGGTGCTGTGATTTATATATTTTGTCTATCACAATATTCCTTGAGGGACTGTGTCAAGTTTATCTCCAGAGGCCCAGCACTTAGCCCAATCTCTTACATATGATAAGCTACTCAAATAAATAACAGCATCAGATCCAACTTGTAGAGCCAGAAATTGTGATGCTAGAAACAGCTTCCACCTTTTTAAACTAAACCTTAAACTTCTTTCAAGAGCTCTAGCATTTGGGGAATCGGTGTGGTGAAGCAGTTAGGTTTTGGGGTTCTAGTCAGAAATTGGGGATTTGAATCTCTGCTCCACTATTCATTAACCAAGTACCTTTTGCCTCAGTTTTCCCATGTGTTTAATGATGAAAATAAGAGCACCACAATGGAGTATTACTCAGCCATAAAAAGGAATGAAATTGTGCCATTTGCAGAGAAAATCAAGTATCATTTATTAATGCATATTTGTGGAATCTAGAAAAATGGTACAGACAAACTTATTTGCAAAGCAGAAATAGAGACACAGACACAGAACAAATATATGGACACCAAGGGGGGACAAGGGGAGTAGGATGAATGGGGAAATTGGGATTGACATATATACACTATTGACATTATGTATAAAATAACTAATGAGAGCAAGAGAGTTCCAGCAAAACATTTACTTCGGCTTTATTGACTATGCCAAAGACTTTGACTACGTGGATCACAACAAACTGTGGAAATTCTGAAAGAGATGGAAATACCAGATCACCTGACCTACATCCTGAGAAATCTGTATGCAGATCAAGAAGCAACAGTTATAACTGGACATGGGACAACAGACTGGTTCCAAATTGGGAAAGGAGTACATCAAGGCTGTATATTGTCACCCTGCTTTTTTAACTTATATGCAGAGTATATCATGAGAAATGCTGGACTGGATGAAGCACAAGCTGGAATCAAGATTGTGGGGAGAAATATCAATAACCTCAGATATGCAGATGACACCACCCTTATGGTAGAAAGTGAAGAGGAACTAAAGAGCCTCTTGATGAAAGTGAAAGAGGAGAGTGAAAAAGTTGGCTTCAACTCAACATTCAGAAAACTAAGATCATGCCATCTGGTCCCATCACTTCATTGCAAATAGATGGGGAAACAGTGGAAACAGTGACAGACTTTATTTTGGGGGGCTCCAAAATCACTCCAGATGGTGACTGCAGCCATGAAATTAAAAGACGCTTGCTCCTTGGAAGAAAAGTTATGACCAACCTAGATAGCATATTAAAAAGCAGAGCCATCACTTTGTCAGCAAAGGTCCATCTAGTCAAGGCTATGGTTTTTCCAGTGGTCATGTATGGATATAAGAGTTGGACTATAAAGAAAGCTGAGCACTGAAGAACTGATGCTTTTGAACTGTGGTGTTGGAGAAGACTCTTGAGAGTCTCTTGGACTGCAAGGAGATCCAACCCAGTCCATCCTAAAGGAAATCAGTCCTGAATATTCATTGGAAGAACTGATGCTGAAGCTGAAGCTACAGTACTTTGGCCACCTGATGCGAAGAACTGACTCCTTGGAAAAGACCCTGATGCTGGGAAAGATTGAAGGAAAGAGAAGGGGATGACGGAGGATGAGATGGTTGGATGGCATCATTGACTCAATGGACATGAGTTTGAGTAAGCTCCGGGAGTTTGTGATGGACAGGGAAGCCTGGCGTACTGCAGTCCATGGGGTCGCAAAGATTCGGACATGACTGAGCGACTAAACTGAACTAATGAGAACCTCCTGTTTAGCACAGGGAACTCTGCTCAGTGCCCTTGGTGACCTAAATGGGAAGGAATTCCAGAAAAGAGGGAAATCATGTATACATGGAGCTGATTCACTTTGCTGAGCAGCTGAAACTATCACAACATTGTAAATCTCTATATTCCAATTAAAAAAAAAAAAAGAACATCAAGGTCACAGGATTACTAGAAAAATTACATAAGGCAGGGAATTCCCTGGCAGTCCAGTGGTTAGAACTCCATTTTCATTGCCAAGAGCCCTGGACTGGGAGCTGAGATCCACAAGCTGTGTGGCAGGGCCAAAAAATAAAATTATACAAGACAGTGCATACAATATGCTTAGCTCAGTGTTTTCCAGGCTTGGCACATAATGGGTAATAATCATTAGTTATCATAATCATTATTATGAACTGTAATTATCTGGAAGCCAGATTCTTGCTGATTTGTCTCTGCCTGTACCCTTGTCTTGAAACCTTAAGTAGTTCCTCTTTGCATGCATCTCTGCCTTGCATTCCTCGCCTGCACTTCCCCATCTCTTCCAAACTATCATCCCACTCCAAGATGCCTGGTCTTCTGGAGGCAGGACCATGGCACCTAACTAGCCTACCTCCTACACTGCCTCCCTGAGATTCCTCTTACCATGGCCCCCTGCGCCCTACCCCACCTGCCTCTGCAGGCACTGTTATCTCTGGGGTCTTTTCCTGACCTTAGCTTCTGCCTGGGCTTCCATACCTGGCTGTCAGTACACAAGTCTCAGCCTTCCTTCCCTCCTCTGTTGCCTCTGCCTCCATCCTCAGTGTCTGCCCAACCCCTACTTTTCCAGGGCCCTCTGGATCTGCAGAGAAGTGCCATGGTTAACTTTTATCCATTCCTGGCCATAGTGCACATTATTCACTTGCTGTGTGTACTTATTCTCTCCTGCAAGGATTTCCATTATCCTTCTGTAGTATTCTAAAGGTCTTCAGTTTACCAGACTGTTGGCCATTCTAACCCAGTCACACAGATTACGCTACAGTTTTAGGAAAGTCGCTCAGTGGTGTCTCTTTGTGAGACACTATACAGTCCACGGGATTCTCCAGGCCAGAATACTGGAGTGAATAGCAGTTCCCTTCTCCAGGGGATCTTCCCAACCCAGCGATTGAACCCAGATCTCCTGTATTGTGGGCATATTATTTACCAGCTGAGCCACAGGGAAGCCCAAGAATACTGGAGTGGGTAGCCTATCCCTTCTCCAGCGGATCTTCTTGACCCTGGAATCAAACTGGGGTCTCCTGCATTGCAGGCAGAATCTTTACCAACTGAGCTATCAGGAAAGACTTAGTTTCAACCAGGGCCATCTAAAAGGTCATTTCATCCTAGCTAGAGCTCTGAAGCAGAATTCCAGCTGTGGATGATGGTGATTACAAATGCTGTGGCTTTGACTTTTTATTTCAATGCATTTCCCAATCAGAAACTTCAGGCCTATGCAATATTTTGACTATAGGCTCTTCACTCAACTACCAAACAGTCTGGGGAAATTAGTGAGTTTTGTAGCAGAGGTGAATTTGTGGGAATAAGGAGAATACCATATTCTAAATGTTTCCCAAGCCTCAGAGTTAGAAATGAACCTGTCCAAATCTGAGTCTTAGTGAATTGAAACGGCAAATGTAGCAGGGAGAGAGAGAGAGACAGGGCAAAACTGCCCCTGGAACTGATCATTCCTAGGTTATTGTTGTTGTTTAGTCGCTCAGTCATGTCCCATTCTTTGCGACCCCATGGACTGCAACCCGCCAGACTTCCCTGTCCTTCACTATCTCCCAGAGTTCGCTCAAACTCATGTCCATTGAGTCAGTGATGCCATCCAACAATCTCATCCGCTGTCACCCTTTCTCCTTCTACCCTCAATAAACTACCCTTAAAACAGAGCTACTGTTACAAGTCCATTAAACAAGGCACTTACTGCATATCATGAAATGAGTTAACAACTCTCTCATAGAATTTTACTATATTATGTAAAATTATGTATGGACTTCATAAGAAATCAATTTATATGTAATTATGTTTTACTTATACAATTATATTTTATAAAGGAAGATATACTTTTAGACCCAGAGGCTTCTGTAATGTGAAATAAAACCTTTTTAGTACCAAAGATACACTTTCTGCAAAAACCAAAGGGAGGCAATTCCTCTTATTTCCTCAGTAGAGAGAGATCATAAGGCAATAAAATTATTCCATGCATCATACTAGTGGTTAGTTAATTCGATGTGGGAGAAGAGATGAGGGCTGGAGGGAGAGAAATCGCTGTTTACAACATTTTGAGTGATGGTTCATTCAACAATCATGGTTCCTTTCCTCCATGTTAAAAGAAACAGCAGAGATGAAAGGGACTTCTTCCCCGACCTGGAAAAGATGCCATGCAGACACAGGAGGAGGTGGGGGGAGGAAGAGCCCAGCTCTTTCCCAGGGCTTCAGCCTCCGTGGGGATTGGAGTTGAGATTCGCTGCACACTGCATTCCCGCAGCCCCCTCCCACAGGGAGCTGCTGTTCCCCAGGGCCTGATGCTAAATATAGCGCCTGCATTTCAGACAGACAGGAGAGCTCCTGCTGCTACACCGGGGAGCTGAATCTTCACACACTCCTAATATGGTAGCCCTGCAGCCCGTCAGAGGGAAGCTGGCCTGAGACCAGCGGGGCTGACACGACACGCTGCCTTGAGGTTAACCCTTTCGTGGAAGGCAGAGTGGACGCCAGCTTGAGCACTGGTCACAGCAGATTTGCCAGTTACTGAGAATCTGAAAATCAGGGTCTAATTCCCCTTGCAAATAACAGTATTTGCAGACAATAAATGCTAGATCGAGGAAGCAGGGCAAAATAAACTGCCTCAACCCCAAGCGTCACTGAAATAAATCCAGAAGAAAGAACAGTCTCAGGAGGGTGGGAAAGGCTGTAGAAAAGAGGACCACAGAGGGACTGACAAGCACGTGCCCGGCCTGCCCCACAGACCGTGGGTCACCATCACAGCAGCTGCGCCCACCGCAGAAGGGCGGCCAGGGGCTCCTGCTGGCTGTTGAAAACAGACCCAGTACTGAGCAGAGACTGCATGCAGCGTGTGGCTCTCCTGGCCGCTGGCTCTTCCCAGCAGGCGGGAGACCCGGCTAGCCCAAGGACTGGGCCATTCAGCATTCACAATGTCTCCCAGGAGCCAAAGGACTATGGCCGTTGTACGGGTAATAAGAGGCAGCCCAGCCCATGGTTAGGCAACTAATGTCCCTATTAACTCACTAAAGTGTTAGGGTGAAATACTGAAAGCTTCCTCCTCTCTCTCCAGGTTAGGGTTGTGGTGGGGGGCAGTGAGAGGAGGAAAACCACTGTGGCCGCTTCTGCACCCCTAGCTTACCTTCTGATGACACCACGGGGTCAAGGGAATGGAGACCAATTTCACTGAATAGGGAATGGGCTAAAGAGAGGTTTTCATGGGTGGAGGTCCTCTCTTCAAGGTTGAACACCTAAACTTTCCAGAGCTACAGAGGCCACATGCCTCTCAGCAGCAGTAAGGCCTCAAGGGTTCCAACAGAACAAACATCACTTAATACTGACAGTTTCTTTCACATGTGCCTTCCTCAGTCTCAGGCTAGAGAGAGGGTGAGTTTGGAGGTGCTTATGAAGTGCTACCCAAGGAACAGAAGCATAAATCCCGGGTCTAATTAGGGATGCTATTCAGCTTTCAGATGAGCTGACATGCCCTTTGTAGGGCTTTGGGTTGGTAAAGCCTGTGGATCAATACCAGTTTAAGGTGGTACCTCTCTGTTCACCCATGAAACACAACAAAGGACAGGGTCCTTCCTCAGAAGCAGCGGAGAAATGCGTGTCTTCAAAGTGGACAGCCATTCTTCATCCTAAACGTTAGCTGAGCCATTACATTTTTTTAAACACTGATTTTTGGGCAGCTTTGTGTGAATGTGTGTCTTTGGCAAAGTTCTCAAGAGTTGTCTTTTCCATAGGGCAAAAAGAAAAAAAAAACACCTTCAGCCAAGGCCAAAAAATGATTTCAGCTAAGAAAGGAACTGCTATAGCCTGTAATATAACCTATGAAATAATTGTAGCCAGAGCCAGAGAATATGGTCATTCGAAAGGCTTCAGCAAGAACCAGGCTGTAACAACCCCCTCCCTCCCCAAGATAAGTGTGCCTTCATCTTTATGGCTTCCACGACAGGCAAACGACCTCAGGATGACTTTCAAGTCCTAAACCTCTCTCTGAAAGAAAATATTAAGGAATAAGAAAATCATAGACAGGCCCTAAAATTGAAGGGGAATTTCTTATGAGTTTACTTAGAAAGGAAATCATTAAAGTCTTTGGAAATGATCTTTTCAACTACAAAAGAAGGACGTGGGGAACAGAGGGGCCACAGGCAGGACACACAGGGTCAGATCAAGTCTTCACAGACCAGTTGCTGAAAATAGAGGAAATTAAAAGCTGGGATAGAATCAGGTCACCTGAGCACTTTGATGAGGGGCCCACTTACCAAACGTGATGCTGCTCAATATGTGGCTGTTACAACTGAAGGAAGAAATGAAGGATCGATTGGTGTAGCAGCCACTCTGGATGTGCCCATGGAACATCTAACAGAAGGTGGGTGGGAAGGCTGGTCTGTGGACTCTAGATCCTGCACATGCTTTCCTCTGGCCCCTTCCTCTGTCTCTGTTCTGCTTCCCAGGGGCAGCTCTCCGTGCTCCCAGACGGCAGACTTTGGAGAGGGGTTTGAGGCTACAGTGAGAGGAGAGTCAGCCTGCTTGGGTATTTCCTCTCTGCTTGGCTCCTGCTCCTTGCCTTCCTCTGACAGGTGGCATCCTGTCAGCTTACTGCCTTCAGGACTCCTGTTCTCACTGGGCTCTCGAAGCAAAGTCCCCTTCCCCTTGACCTTCAGCCCTGGAGGTATAATGGCTTTCTGCTCTCTGATCTCTGGCTGCTTCACCAACCACTATTTGCTCCCTTGCTTGTACCCCACCACTCACAATAGCCCCATCACTATACTCTCTTCACTTAAAACTACTTGTGTGGAACTATATCCTCTGCCAGGACATTGAGCCATACAGCCCTGGAGACATGGTCACAAAAAAGGACGACCTCATCTAGCTTTGCCTTAATGTGAGAGAGAACAGGTAGTATCAGAACAGAACTTAGATTGGTGGTTCACTGTTTTCTCTAGGCATTTTTAGCAGGAGACTCATGTCTTTTATATATATGTGTTATAGGAAGTCTAGGCCTGAGCCCCCAGATAGGTATGGTCAAATTTCCATCTGGAGGGACCCAGCAAGAAGGTGCAAGGCCGCAGAAGTGAACTGCTGCAAACTTTCCCATTGGTGGCAAGACAGCTTAGGATTCGAGGAATAACCCCCGATGTATGAAGGGGTAGAATTATTTTGCATTTGTTTTTCTCCCTGGATATGAACACATGGTCAAGACAGGAGAAAGATGAAAAAGAGACACAGGAGAAGAGAGGAACTGGGGTTGAGATGGAGAGGGAGGAGAGGAGAAAGATGAGAAGGGAAGGGAGAGGAGAGAAAAAGAGAGCTACTAACTTAAATTTCAGTCAAATGAAGTCTCTTTTGTAGAAGACGAAATGCTTTTACTTGCAGAATTAATGTCAAGAGTTTTGCTTTGAAAAAAGGGTCAGCCTACATAGATACTTAATTTACAACCTGGAGCTTAGACGCCTTTCACACACACCTTATCAAAAATATCCCTGCCCTCCATAACACTCTGCCCCAACATATTTTATTTTGTCCTCATGACACTTGGCATCACCTGACGTGACATTATAGTACTTCTGTGAGTGTCACTGGTCAGTCCTGGCTCCTGGCATGCCAGCTGCAAGACACCAGGCATGCTGTATTCCTTCACCAGTGCCCAGGCAACAGGGGACGTCAAGACGAAGGTAGCATGGCAGAAACCAGCATGACATTGTAGAGTAACCTTCCTCCAATTAAAAAACAAAAACAAAACAAACAAGCAAAAAACCCAGTAGGGGGAAAAAAAATCCCTGAACTTATGGGATCCAGAGAACTTCCAGGTTGATGAGCATGTGGTGGTCCTGGGAGGGTAGTGAGCTCTGAGAGGGCATGGAAGTTCTGTACTCTTTTACCCATCCTTGCTTTGTGTATCTCTTCCATCTGGGTGTTCCTGAGTTGTATCCTTCTATGTGCTGAGTCGCTTCAGTTGTATCTGACTGTGACTCTATGGACTGTAGCCCACCAAGCTTCTCCATCCATGGGATTCTCCAGGCAAGAATACTGACATGGGTAGCCATTCTCTTCTCCAGGGTATCTTCCTGACCCAGGGATGGAACCTGTGTCTCTTAGGTCTCTTGCATTGGCAGATGGATTCCTTACCACTAGCACACCTGGGAATCTAGTAAGTATTTTCCTGTGGCAGGTAGGGGAAAGATTAAGGTGAACATGGGGATCTAGAGAGTCCGGGACCTCCAGCGGTCATTCCTCTTGCAAAGCAGGTGGGTGAGCGGTGATGAGCATATGAATAACTGATTGCTTTCTGTCTCCAGAAATCTGAATCAGGGACACTTACATATTCAAGAGTGAGTCTCTCCCAAAATTACTTTCTGTGAAAACCCAATTCAGGGCTTGAGTCACATGTTCGTGGCAGAGAATGAAGTGTCCCTTTTTTCTCTTGCTCGGTGCTGGATTTTCTTCCTATGAAGATAAGGAAGAGAAGACTCCAGATGGAAAGCCTTACATTGTCGGCAGATTTAGAAAAAGCTCCCTGGGAATTTGTATTGGTGATGCAGTCTGGTGCAGACTGACAAGCGAGTCATCTTCCATCTTATTGCTTTAATTTCAGGCTTCAGAGATGCCCAGTTCTATTGTTCAAAGCGTTTTATTAAAAATTTGTGAGGAGGGAAAAGCGGTCTCTGTGGGCCTGTCTGATTTCATTATCCCTGACATAGCACGCAAACAGAGCAGAGATGCAGGAGGCTGGAGATGGCCGTCTGTGGCGCTGGGGTGAAGCAAAGGCCTCTGGAACCTTCCAGTACTGATCACAGATGTTCTAGTCTACTGGGGGATCTCTCACGTAATCACGAGTCTCCATATATAACTAAGTGCATACTTCTCAGCCATTAAACCACCGGCATCCTAATCAGAAGACAGACACCCACTAAAGCCCAATCTTTAACTTATCCCCTTAGTCTAACTTCCACTATAGCTGCTCTCATTAGCAAAATTCCATTCTCTAAGAATTTTGAGTCCAGATTGAGCAACAAAATGCCAGCCGTTCCTCTATGGCTTTGATGCACGAATCCAACATTCCACAAAGTGGGGACGCTGCCATTCAGATTGTGATCCAGACATCTGAGTCCTCCAAAGCCTAGGTACAGACCTGACAATATCCTGAAAGGCAGGGATTGCCTGATGGCACCAATTAAAATAGAGCCCCCGTGAAAAGAGCAGATGGGCTTGTGTGCCCCTAGGAAGGAGCACTAGGTCATGTGAAGGTAGTCAGTGCAGCTAGACAATCTAGCTTTTCCCATACATGTGTTTCTGGTTGCCAGGAGAGAGAGATCTCCAACCTCAAGAGCAGCCCTGCTGAAACATGCCCAGTGCAGTTGTATGAAGGTTTGGGGGTACAGGTGTGGGAGGGGGTGTACTGGCAATGTAGATGGACATGTCGAAAGCAAGAAGAGCCTCTGGCAGGCTGTCTAGATTTCAGCTCCTGCTCACTCCCTGACTCCATCTCAGCCTTTCTCAACCTGAGATAAATGTTAGGATCGACTAATTGCTTTTAAAAAATACCAGTGCCTGGACACCACCCTCAAAACAAATAGGATCAAATTAGAATTTTTTCTTCCCCCCAACCCCCCAAATTTCTAGGAGAAGTGTAGGTATAAAAAGTTTGGGAAAACTTTGAGAGCAGAATTGCAAAGTCAATACCAAGGATGA
Source organism: Dama dama (assembly GCF_033118175.1). Classification (NCBI taxonomy): domain Eukaryota; kingdom Metazoa; phylum Chordata; class Mammalia; order Artiodactyla; family Cervidae; genus Dama; species Dama dama. Next base: position 61,046,746 of record NC_083683.1, read on the forward strand.
ATTTCTTTGGTTCCTCTGGTCATACTGTCACTCTGAGGGGTAGGGATCGCCTTGCCAAACCCAAGGAGTTTTCACAGTCAGAGAAGAAGGTGGACGGAGGATGAGCAAGAGAGGGGGGAGGGCAGCCTCCACTGCTCAGGCCCCAGTGCCCTGAACTGCCTAAGGGCAGGCCAGGACCTGATTCCATAACTGGTTTGGGAACTTTGCAAATTCCTGGGCCAATGCCCAGGGCTAGAGAAACCACCAGGCCTATGTAAGACCCAAGCATCTACCTTTGATTCAAGATCACACCTACAAATGAAGATCAAAAGATTCCTCACTCCCTCTACCGTACCCCTTCCAACTCAGCTAAGTTGTCCCTGCTTAACCTCCTTCCCCTGCTCACAGGAGAATCAGGGTGGATCTTTTTTCTGCTATGTCCAGGGCCTGTATTAGGCTTGGCAGTGGTCCTGATCTTGACTCACAACATCACTGTCCTATTCGGGGGTGGGGGGTGGGGGTGGGGGTGGGGGTGGGGTTGCATGATCTGTATGACTGTGGATGATGACCCTAAAGAAGCCATGATTAGACAAGCAGACCATATACACAAATGTGCAAATGACTGAACACACACACAGTAAACCACCAGCATGGCCAAGAAAGAAAAATAGCAACAACAAAACCAGAAGACTCATTTTATCCTAGACAGGGATCAAACGGTTCCCAGTTCCCGTGTAAACTGTGATTTTAGTTGCTTTTTCCTCAGCCCTAGAAATTATGCTTTCCTTTGAAGAGCTGATGCAGCACTCTAAATGATACATTCAGTACTGGAATTCAGTGTTCTGTTTCTCTCTAGGATGGTAATAGAGACTGGATACATGTCCTAGTGTCTAATTCTCAAGTTATATAATTAGTAACTATATCATGCAAATTTTTTTAAGTCCTGCTACAAAATAGCATCTCATAGGAGGCAAAGCTGAAGTGGTTCAGCAGGTTCATTTTCTTTAAGTACTAAGGCTTCTTTTAGTCACAAATCATTATCTGTTTCTTTTTATTACTACCATTATTATTATTACTATTTGACCACAGTTAAGAGAATGTTGTTCTAGAAATTTGAGTTAGTGAGAGGAAAAAGGAGTATGACGTTGCAATCATCTCAAAACGATAGGTCCTTGCATCTCCTGAGAAGTCATTCAGAGAGGGATTTTCTCAAACCCCTAATTTTCAAGATCATGATTTCTATTTCATAAAGTGATTAGGTTTCCTCTAATTATTATGAGACCCCAATGCATGTCATGATTCACTCTGGTTTAAAAACAAAAAAATCTGAGGTGGGCAGGACAGACTAAAAGAGAGAGGAAATCAAATTATATTAACTAGGAGGTACTAAGTCTGGAATGGAATAAATCTACCAACTTTTGGTTTCAGTTATACAATTATTTCTTATCCACAGTCCCAAAATATGCTATCATACAGCTCATAGGGCCTGATTTTAGGGCTCTGATCTTCGGAAAGGTTGATTTTTTGCTCATTGACCACCTTGGGAGACCCTCAGAGGTCTGCTCATAGTAGGTCAAGTTAGGGACTGATGTGAGCACCAGCTGGAGTCAGCACCTTTTTAAAACTGCATTTTCCTTCAACAGAGGGAAGTCGCTCCTTTGGCGATGTGCATCTCAGCAGAGCTAATGGTTGAGGTCCATCTGTTGTTTTTTCTTAGGGGGCAGGCATTTTATCTAGAAAGTACCAACCCCCCCCCGCCCCCCCTCCCCCTCCCTGCAAACACGCGGGCACTTGCTTCCAAGCCTGTCTGCTTCTGGGGATGTCCTTTCCTCTAGCACACGCAGAAGATGAGAATAGCATCATCACCGACTGACACATCTCTTAAACTTTGAGAAGCAGTGTTGGCAACTGCAACCACAACAAACAATCCATGTTGAGGGCCCACAGTTCTGCCTCAAACATGGGAATTCAGGCCAATTCAAATATTTCCAAAACACCTCTTAGAGCGAAACGTTCATCTCTGCACACTTAAGGGGCAAACACCCCTTATCTCAGGGAGCTGTTTTTAAACAGCCCTCCATATCAGTGTTCAGGTCAGGTTTATGTAAGAAAGTCAACACAGGCTTCTAGTTACCTCTGGACCTAGTCTCTTTGGGGTTGTGCAAAGTCAAAGCTTAACGTACTACACCACAGCTGCATCAGTGGGAATAGTCCAGTACTAATGGTAATTAGCTTTTAATAGAACCAAACAATATACAAGTTGTTTTTGCATCCATTGTGTCTGCTGTAATGAATGAAATGGAGAAGTGTGAAATTACACAGTTTTCAAGAGATTAAAATGGTCTGTCAGTTCTGAGGAAGAAAGTGACTAGGACTCACCCTCAGTGGCATAGTATGAGCTACATTTTCCAGGAGAAATTTCCATACTTAACACAACATTCCTTCCAGAATTTCCAAAACAATTCTGGTCTCTTTCAATTTGCCCTTTTGTTGCTATAAATATCTTTGTACTTGCCATCTTGAGTACCGTGTATTTTTGGTTAATAATCAGCTTAATAAGCATTCACTGCAACTTTCAGTGCATATTCAGGCTATTTAAATACAGGGGAGTGTTAGTCACTCAGTCGTGTCTGACTCTTTGCAATCTCACGGACTGTAGCCCGCCAGGCTCCTCTGTCCATGGGATTCTCCAGGCAAGAACACTGGAGTGGGTAGCCATTCCCTTCTCCAGTGGATCTCCCCAGTCCAGGGATTGAACCCAGGTTTCCCACATTGCAGGCAGATTCTTTACCATCTGAGCCACCAGGGAAGCTATCTACACATAGTTCACTCTCAAACTTGGATGCTACATGCATACTATATTTTTAAAAGGGAGGAGGGCACCAAATCATACCACAACTTTTGTAACCCTGATTTAAATATTGGTGTTTAACAATTTAATACCTTTAACCACCCCCCCCCATACAATGTCATATAATTGTTTTGCTTGCATAAATTAATAGAATTCTGTGTGCACACAGACATGTACACACATGCCCCTTGTCTGGCATAGGTTTCGGGCTTGTCCTTGGATCCCCTTATCTCTGGCTAAAAGTGTGTTTAGAGAACATGTTAAACATCTAAATGAAAGGAGTTTCTTGACTTTGGTCCTGCAGGGTAGGAAAAAATTTTCCTCCACCTTTTTAGTTCCTGGCTGGGGCCCCTGGAACAAGAGAGAGATTGCCAAGAAAAAAAAGTAACATTTATTAGCGTGTATATCCCACATACATGGGAGACACCTAGAGAAATAAGTAACTCAAGGAGGTGGCTTAGAATTCAGGCTGAAATACCACCCTCAGATAAGTCAAAGAGAGGATAGTGGTGGCAGGGAGGTCACATGTGGACAGGTGACCAGGAACTAAATAGTGTAAACTTCTTTATACAGACTTCAGCCTGTGGCTTCACCATGGCTAAGCCTCTTCTGATTTAGAGTCATCCTTCTCTTCCTGGTCCAGTAAGGGAGACCAACAACCCACCCCCCCTCCACTTCCAAATGGAGATCTCCTTGACAGGCATAAATTTTCTTTACAAAAGGGCAACTTTTATTCTGTTTCCAGAACTTCTCTCTGTCTGCTGTTTCTCAAAGCAATCCTTACGCCTAGAGGCCTATTTGGGGGTGGTATATGCTGGTATCCTACAATAATACAAAATGCCCTTCTGGCCTCCAAGTGAGAGGGCATTCGGTGAATACTCATAAAGCAGCCTCCAAAATGAGCACAGATCCCAGTAAACATGATCATGTGCCTGATGGGAGAATGCCAGTCCCCAAAATCCGGGTGAGAGCTCCATCCTCTGAATGCTTGGCTCTAGAAGTCTGGGAAGAGCTGGGCAAAAAACCCTGAGGCCTGGAAACAATTTCATGGGCAGATACATTTTTAAACTAACTACAAAGTTGCTAGAGCTCCAACTCTGCACTCTTTTCCCCAGTAGCTTTCAGGGGAGCAACATGGAAAGTCAAACGTGATCAGCTTTCCAAGGTTGCCCGTCTTCCCACCTGCTGCTGCCAGGGTGTCCTGGGGTGAACGGTGGGGAGCTGGCCTGTGAAAGAGGACCGTCTGTTTCCCAAGCCTGCTGGGAGAAAACCTGTTAAAAGCAAAATGAAATCTTCCCCTGGGGTCATTACTCACTAGGCCCAGCTCTGAACACGATGCAAGTGAGAAGTCTTAGGGAAGTTTTAAGACCTAGAACTGAGACCTGTTACCTATGCATATTTACCAGCAGTGGAAACCTCCATCCTCCCACCCTATTCCTGAGATGACAGCACTAAGGTTGTGGTCAAACACTTCTACTAAATTAGGAGAAAAATTACAACATGGCAACCTATCATAAGTAAGACATGGGAATCCCTGTAAGATCCTTCTCTTTGAATCACTCACTCCTTGTAGGTGGGGATTGGGGCTGGTTTCATGGAATAGTATCCTTTCTAGATTTAGAACACTGCTCCTTCCTCACAACTCTGTCTTTCCCAAAAGCCATTCAAAGTCTAGGGCACTTCATTAGGTGAAGCCTTGGATCAACTGTGTGTCTGATCCCTGATCCCACATTTATTTTAGGGATTAAAGAATGACTTCCCTGGTGGCTCAGACAGTAAAGAGTTTGCCTGCACTGAGGGAGACCCAGGTTCGATCCCTGGGTTGGGAAGATCCTCTGGAGAAGGAAATAGCAACCCACTCCAGTATTCTTGCTTGGAGAACTCCATGGACAGAGGAGCCTGGAGGACTATAGTCCATGGAATTGGAGACAGTGAGACACAACTGAACTACTAACACACACAAAGGATGGAAGGGGAGTAGGAAGCAAGAGATACTCAGAATTTAAACAGTATCCCAGATCCTTGGCCCAGATAGCATTAAAAAGAAAAGTGCTGTCCTGTCCATGGGCCTGTGTCTAAGCCTTCAGCCCTCAGCCTGCTCAGAGCACTGTGGAGCAGGTAACATTGCCAATGGTCTAACAATTTGAATGGCTTTTATTCAGCACCCATTATGTGCTAGACATGTTGCTGAAAGCTGCATAAAATTATTTAATCCCCTCAACTCCTGAGAGGTTTGTACTATTTGTCCCCTTTTTTTCCAAGAGAAGAAATCGAGGTTTAGAAAGGGCAAGAGACTCATCCAAGGTCACACAGTATGATTCTAAAGCCTGCGTTTACCAGCCCTCACCAACTCCAAACAGCACAGTGACAGAAAGGGAATTTGTGCTTAAAAAATTCTCAGTGCCTTTGCTGCTCATAGGTGGCACAAGTGGTAAAGAGCCCACCTGCCAATGCAGGAGACTTAAGAGAAGCAGGTTCAGTCCCTGGGTCAGGAAGATCCCCTGGAGGAGGGCCTGGCAAACTACTCCAGTATTCCTGCCTGGGAAATCCCATGGACAGAGGAGCCTGGTCTGCTACAGTGCATGGTTTGCAAAGAGGCAGACACAACTAAAAACTCAGCACATACACACTCGGTCATTTGGGACGTCACACAATCTGAAATGTTGCATCAATTTTCATTTCAGATTTTATAATCCCACTAAGACTGCAAATTCCTTGAGGTCAAAGACTGGATTTTCCACTTCTCTGTGTTCTTCAAAGTGCCTAACATAGTAATTTGCACAAAATAAGAAATTAAAATATGTGTTAACAAACCTGAAAATGGTAGAGGTAAATTACTAATTATCAAGTGAGTTGAGGGAAAAAAAAGAGCATTCTAAAATAAAAATGGATGAGGGTCTGTCTTATCCATTTCCCAGGATGTAGGTCATCTTTAAAAGGCGAATTTGAAGTCCATCTGGAGTTCCAAAGGAGGGGAACCAGCCCAGGTTAATTAACTTTCTGAAATTGCTCCGTAGCGAATGAAGAAGGGCAGTGCCAACCTCCGCCAACCTCCAAATATATCAGCGGGAAATGATCCCAGCAAAGCTCCAATGTAAATCAGGCTTGGTTCCCTGTAAGTCCCAGACTCGCAGAACTTCAGAGGCACATCCTTTCATCTTTTCACTCTCTCCTGAGGGCTTATAACTTCTGCGGTGGCCAGAGGGCAGGAATCACAGAAGCTCAGCCCTGGTCCCCACGTGAGCCGTAGAGCGGCCGTGCGGCTGCAGGAGCCAGGAAGATAAGCAGGGAAATCCTTTAAGCAAAGACTCCGGGGGCAGAAATGCCAGGGGCTGAGAGTACTGGAATGTACAGAGATTCCAGTCTGCAAGGAGAGAGGAGCCGTCTTACATCCCTGCCTAAAATTAAGCCACGTAAAGGGGTCACACTGCTTTCCTCCCTGAGGGCTGCATCGTCTACACCGTCCCCTTTAAAACTGTGTGTCCCCTTCCCCCTCCCCTCCTTACACAAGTAGATGTAGGAGCACACGCAGCGACCCTAACTGCCGTCAGTTCCCTCTTTTCTTTACCAAAGTGTACAGCTGGGATTCTCCTAGAAGGTGCTAGACTCCAGGCCTCCTCCTGGTTTCCTGGGGGCAGCTGCACACCAAATAGTGTAAATCAAGGACATGAACACTAATGTCTTCAAGTGAATAAAATTCTCCTCTCCCTCTGGTCCTTTATGAATTCAGCAGTATCTGTCACGTAGATTTTGTTTCTTCTCCTTCAAATACGCAAGTAGGAGGTATCACCCTTTAAAGTATCTTTCTGGGGATGGGGAGACTTTTTGCCAGCCTTTGTCTGGCACCATTTCTGGCCGCAGTCTGCAGCCAAAGGCAGAGCCTAGCCTTTGCGGGCCATTTCCCTCCAAACATGGACCTCAGCCAGGAGTGCACATGTGTGCTCAGGGCTGGAGAGACTCCCCCCGCCCAACAAAAGTTCCGTTAATAGTGCTCCCTGCTCCTCTCCTGTGATGCCAGAGCCTGCCACCAAGCTCTGGTTTCTCCTGCTGTCACGTGACACAGCCAGTAGGGACTAGCTGCTGTGTCTGCCTTTTTGAAAACAAAAATATCTGCTTCTAACTCCAGTCACTATCTGGCTGTAATCTTTACTCCTATCCACAGGCCAGCATGCAACCACCTCTGTAGCCTTTGGGGCTCCTGGACTTTTACAACAGACTAGCCACTAGCTTCCTCTTGGAGTCTTTTGAACAGCCAATAGCCATTGTCATGAGCTATTTACATGTAGTCCACATTTTTAAAGGGCTACCCATGGCATGTCACTTCCAGGCTTCCTTAGGAGCAAGGAAGGGGAAGAAAGGATCAGAAATTAAAGGATGAAAATCTTTAAACCCATAGAGTTGATCACACTTTTCAGACTATAACTGGGTAGATTGAAAAGAATTGTTCGTGTTATCAAAGCAAGTGGAAGAAATAAAATAGGATTTTGTTTACTATGTCTGGATGACAATGACATACCAGACAAGGGAGAGAAACCTATTTAAGGAATAAAACCTGTGGAAACTGAAAAACTTCTGAGAATGTGTGATATTTATCTCTGGAAGAGATGGGATGGAAAGAGATGCAATAATGATATTGGTTGGGATTTAATTAAGCAAGCCTTGCTTAAAAGCAGGTGTCAAAAGAAATATTCAATTCTGGGTAGTTGGCATCTTAGTAGTCAGAACCTTAGAAGACATTTTTTAATTCAGTGCTGGCATAAGATAGAAGACTCCGGTTTTACCCAGGCAGTTGGCCATATGTCATTCATCATTTCTTGGTTACCAAGAAAATTATCAAAATATGAGTTTGCTCTTCCACAACGCAAGCAGGAATTTCAATATCCTCTCTCACAGGGGAAGAGGTAAAAATCTAGATTGGATGGGCCCATGATAGGAGAGAGAAGGTGCCATTCCAGCCAACCCCTCATGAGTAGTTGAACAGTCAGATGAATAATGTAAAGAGGATATGAAGTATTCACCCGCAAGTCAGCCAACCCAGTGCAGAGGGACCTATGGTGGGAATCCAGGAATCAGATAATAATCGAATCTTCTAGGCATACAAGGTAAAATGAACATCCAGAAAGTGTAGGTGTTACTGTCAATAAATAACATACCTTGCAGGCTCTGTTCTAACAGCCTCACAAATTTATTTCACCAAATCTTCAAAACCAGCTAGTGTGTGTGTGTGTGTGTGTGTGTGTTCATGCGTGCTTAGTCATTCTCTGGTCATATCCGACTCTTTGCTACCCCACGGACTGCAGCCCACCAGGTTCCTCTGTCCATGAGATTATCTTGGCAAGAACACTGGAGTGGGTTGCCATTTCTTTCTCCAGGGGATCTTCCTGATCCAGCGGTTGAACCCACATCTCCTGCGTTGGCAGGAGGCTTCTCTTACTGCTGAGCCACTGTACTATTTTTATCTCCTATTTTTCATGGGGAAATTGAAGTTCAGAAATGATAACCCCACCAGAGTAGGGATCTGAACTGAAGCTCAGCATTTTTCACCCTGTAGAATCTAAGGAAAAATGTATCCTTCCATTAAGACAGGAGGCAGATACTATTCTCTTCATTGTATAGTTAGTGAAACAGTGGCTCAGTTGGTTGACTTGTCCATGGCTCACAAGCTAGCAAGGAGCAAACCTAGAATTTCAGCCCACATCCTGTTTGAAACCAAAGCCAGAACATTTAAGGTTAAGAGCTGCCTTTTTTGGCCTTAGTCAGTCATGGTAACTCATTGACTGGTGATGGTTTAGGGACTTAGACCAATCAGCGTCTAACACTTCCCTATTAGGCAATTTTTGCTTCAATAATTGTTGTTACTAAAATTGGTTCAAGAAAATTCTTGGGAAGGATATGGGTTCCAAAGATCAGGTTCAAAGGTTTCTCTGTTTCTTTCTCTGCCCCCTGCCTCTCTCCCCACCTACCCGCAACCCCAACCAAAATGAAATAGAAAAGCATATGGTACTAGTTATGGAAGCCACCATACTATCAAGTAGAGAATTCACTTTAGGATGAAATCTTCTTTGTTGATGACTATGTGGAGAGATAGAGAGAACATTTGGTCAAGGGAGGTGTGGGAGAGAGGCTGGATTATTTTTTGTATGAGCCAATAAATGTCCTCACTGTTTGCATAATTGAATTCAGTAACCATTCTCTGCAGTGAAAAACATTCTAATTCATCCTATTATCCTAAAATACCTCCCCTATGAGTCCTCTTCAGAGAAGAAAGGAGTCATCAGAGTCCTTACAGATGACCTCACAGTGTGAGGGGCTACAGTGAGCTCCTTTCATAGATGAGAAGGGTAAAGTCCAACATGCCTACGTAATGTGCCCTAGGTTACATAGCTAGTAAGTGACAAGCCTGGAATTTGTACTGAGGAGGGTCTGATATCAAAGCCTGCATGCTTTCCAATATGCACAATGGAAATTGGCCAATGATGAAAGATTCCAGTCTCCTGCAGTTAGGTGAGGGCTCGCTAGGGACAAAACCTAACAAGAAATCTGGTTTTCGCAGCAGAATGCCAGGTTCAGCAAAGAACTCGTGTGCTGGACATAGAGAACCTGTTGTGTGACTGGGCCAAGGTGGCAGGAGAAGGGAGAGGCTGGGATCCAGAGGCTAAACCAGCACATAGGACCACATTGAAAGGCCAAGTCATCACTTTCAGACTCTTCCCAGATGGTTTACTGGTAGATATTTACCAATATGCCTTCCTGCCCTGGTCAGGTCTTTGCTCAGCCACCAGGGGAGAACACAGCAGCTTAAGTGGAAACACTTAAAAAAGACAGAAGTTGGTAAAATAAGTAAATAAAAAAAGGAAAAAGGGAAGGGGTATTATAACCACAGATATTAGAAATATGATTATTATGAAAGTGAGGGAGGCAAATATGAATAACATTTCTTCATGAAGGAGATAAAGCAAAATGGAGGAAAAAAAAAAAACAGAGAAAAGGTATAGGCAAAGAAAGATAATAGGTCAGAAAGGGGAAGAAGATATGCTTGTGAGAACCCTGTCAAGATTGTCTGAGTGATATGGATTCCCGTGTCTTCTGACATACAGGCTGCCTGAGCAACCTGTCTTTAAGTGCAAGGCAATGCCTGACAAACAAATTGATATTATATTCCGTAAAGTGTGTTCTCCCAAAAGATTACATTTTTATTTAGGAAGATAAAAATGAATAAATGTATTAGAAAATTGCAGCTATTAAAATGGGCAGCTGAGAGTACTGGCAAAATCGCCACAATATTAATTAATATATATGGTGCATGGTGCACCTATGAAGCAAATATGATGACCCAGGCCCTAAACTGGCTTCAGGATAAACTGAAAACTCGAGGACGCAGTTCTTCAAATGTGCCTTTGGAATATGCACCCCATTCTGTCATCTCATTTGCAGAGAATTGTGAACAAATTGTCTTCAGTGAAGGAAGATGAAAAGAAAAAAAAAAAGGAAAAATTAGAAGCTAAATTCAGAGGCAGGCTCAGCATCTGGGAGGCAGGCTTCAGAAACTCTGAAATATTACTGTTCTTCTTGGAATCCTGAGCCCGTTACTGCCTCCTGCTTGCCCTGCATCCTGCCCGCCCAGACATCCCGTCTGCTCATCTGCAGCCCACCAGCCTCCCTCCACCCTTAGAAAACGAAGATCCCAGTCAGAGAGCTTCACATTCTAAGTGTTCTCCTCTCTTATGCTGATTTTTTTTGTCTGCATCCATCCATTCATTCATTCTTCAACAAATATTTTCTACTGTGGACTTACAGTGTAACAGGTACTATGCAAGGTGTGGGACCCTCAAAGAATCTGCTAGCCCCTCCAACTCTGGAAAGATTTATTTTCTCTCCTCAGGGATCATAACCTTTAGAGGTGTTTATTTTGCATCTTAAAAATATTTCTGATTCTTCTTTTTATACTCGCCCAGGAAAAATACAGACACACTGGATTCTGTTTCATGATCAATGTGGCTGATTTATTTCATTTACTCTCACGCTTCATAGTCTGTCACTTTTTTAAACAGAATTACTGTGTTTTCCTGCCTGCGTAGGGTTGTGGAGACTTTATGAGCAGGACCATTAGCAGGACCAGATAGTTAGTTATATAACAGGACTATATAAGCTAGAGTGGTGAAGGGAGCTGTAATACCCTCTCCTTGTTCATCCTGGCATAAGAGTTTGTGCACAGAGGTGATTGTGGAATCCACAGATAAGATGAAGTGTTCAGAGTAGTATATTGTAGTACAGAGGATGGAAAGCCTGCTCTGTGAAGGACCAAAGAGTAAATGTTTTTGGCTCTGTGTCATATGTCTCTACATCTGGACGCATGCCCACCACACTAGGACAAAAACAGCCTTCAGTAACACATAAACAAATGGGCATGACTGGGTTACAGGAAGACATTATCGATGGACACAAATGCGAATTTCACACAATTTCCCCACATTATATTATTCTTCTTTGAGTCTTTTGTCAACCATTTAGAGATGTAAAAACCATTCTTAGTACACGGGGTATAGAAAAATGAGAGGGGTCGGATTTGGCCTCTAGGCAGTAATCTGTTCATGCTTATTGCCGTGGAAAGAGAGTCATCTCTCTGTGTGAACACTGTCTATGTCACTTTCCAGCTGGACGCCAGGGAAACTAATGTAATATTTTGGGGCCTCTATTAGTTTTTTTAAGCGATTATTGGAATGTAATTGCCTTACAGTGTTGTTAGTTTCTGCTGTAGAGCAAAATGAATCAGCTATCTGCGTACGTATAATCCCTCCCTTGTGAGTCTCCCTCCCACCTGAGTCACCCCATCGCACCCCTCTAGGTTGGGCCTCAATTTTCGCATCTGAAAATGGGAATAATTTTACCCTTGCATTGATTATAAAGGATTAAATAAGAGAGGCAACACAAACAAGGCATTTTCTAAGGAATAAGGGAGCCTGGTGAGCTGGAGATCAGATAATGGGACATGTTGGTGGGAGGAGAGAAAAAGACCAGCGGGAGGTAACTGTTCCTTGCCTGAAATGGAATAGTCATTTAATAAAGGACAGCTGTTGTTATTACTATTATCATTATCATTAAAAGAACTAATATAGAGAGAGAAGAAACAGGTGTCAAGAGCAGATTCAGAGGCAGAAAGAGGAGGTGAAAAAGGACAGTAAGAAGTAGCAGGAGACAGGAAGAAAAGGTCATTAGAGCATCTGATTCCAAAAACCCTCCCCCTGCCCGGATTTCCCTCCCAAACCCACAAGTGGATTTCCACCACTCTCTTGAATTTGTTCACTGGAGTAGCTCAAGCATCTCAAATGGAACATGACCCAAATTAATTCATTTTCCTCCAATTTTAATTCTTGGAGAAGGAAATGGCAATCCACTCCAGTATTCTAGCCTGGAGAATCCCGTGGACAGAGGAGCCTGGTGGGCAACAGTCCATGGGTTCACAAAGAGTTGGACACAACTGAGAGACTAACACACAATCTTAACTCTGCTTTTCTCCAACACTTTCCATTTCTATTAATAATACCACCAAACTCCAAACAGCGAGGTCATATTTGATTCCTCTTTCTGTTTGAAACTAAACTTTAAAGTTTACCATTTAAATTTTTGTAAAGTCTGTATTCTCCTAATCCTGCCATTCACTCTCTCCTAGACTCTCCTAATAACCAGTACCCAGGCCAACCCTACTGTCAGCTGTCAGTATCCTCCCGATTCCAATACATCTGACCCTCAGTGTATCCCTAGAGGAGTGTGCTTCACCAGAACTGAAGCAGAGAGTAACCCTCCTTAACCAGAAGTAAGTGACTTCCAGAAGTGCCCCAACACCCCCTCTGACATGAATTTCTATCAAGTTAACTACACCATCCATGCCTCCATTCCTTAGAATCTGCTGCTCCCTCAACATGGGCTGCCCTTTTCTTCATTCCGTTGTAAAGTCTAGGAATTGAGAGCGCAGCATTGACATATAGACACGACCACGTGTAAAGCAGGTGGCAAGTGGGAAGCTGCCGTACACCACAGGGAGCTCAACTCAGAGTTCTGTGATGACCCGGGCGGGGATGGTGGAAGGCAGGCTCAAGAAGGAGGGGATATATGCATACACATAGCTGATTCACTGTGTATGGAAGAGACTAACACAATACCATGAAGCGGTTATACTCCAATTAAAACATAAATTTAAAAAAGAGCCTAGGGATTCTTCAAGATTTCCTTATAAATGCTTTCTTTGCCAGGAAGTCTTCTACCAAAAGAAATTCTTACTTCCTGTAAATGTCCATAGTGCTTATCTGTATTTTCTTGTCCACCATTGACTATCTTAGTGTTATTTATGTACATGTTTTTATCATTTGTACTAGATTAGTGCTTCTCAAACGGAGGTGATTTTGACTCCAGGTGACATTGCTTAGCGCCATGGAAAAATACCAGGAGATGTTTTGGCTGGTCACAGTTAGAAGGGAATGGTGGGGGTGGTTAGTACTGGCATCTATAACGGGTGGAGGCTAGGGATGCTGCTGCTGTGTGTACGCGCAATTGTCCCTGACTCTTTGCAACCCCATGGAGTAAACATCCTACAAAGCACAGAACAACCCCCACAACAAAGAAACCTCTAAAGACTGAGGGTGAGAAGCCCTGGGCTAGACTCTAAGCTCTTGAATAAAGGGTTTCATAACTTATTCCTTAGTTCCTAATTCAGTCTTTTTAAAAAATATTTATTTGGCTACTCGGGTCTTAATTGCGGCACGTGGGATCTTCATTGTGTCATGCTAGATCCTTTGTTGCAGCTCACAGATTCTCTAGCTGTGGCATGCAGGCTTAGTTGCTTTGTGGCTTGTGGGATCTCAGTTCCCCGATCAGGGATTGAACTTGCGTCCCCAGTGTTGCAAGGTAGATTCTTATCCACTGGACCACCAGGGAAGACCCCCTAACTCAGTCTTGCATATCAGTCAGTTCGGTCTCTGTCACATTCAACATTTTGCTACCCCATGGACTGCAGCACGCTAGGCTTCCCTGACCATCACCAACTCCTGGAGCTTACTCAAACTCATGTCTATCGAGTCAGTGATGCCATCCAACCATCTCATCCTCTGTCGTCCCCTTCTCCTCCTCCCTTCAAACTTGCCCAGCATCAGGGTCTTTTCAAGTGAGTCAGTTATTCGCATCAGGTGGCCAAAGTATTGGAGTTTTAACTTCAGCATCAGTCCTTCCAATGAATATCCCGGGTTGATTTCCTTTAGGATTGACTGGTTTGATCTTACAGTCCAAGGAACTCTCAAGACTCTTCTCCAACATCACAGTTCAAAAGCATCAATTCTTCAGCACTCAGTTTTCTTTTTAGTCCAACTCTCACCTCCATACAGTCTTGCATATAGTCACTGCTAAATAAACACTTTTTGACTTAATGAAACAATACAAGTTTTGAAAGAAGATGTGCAGATTTGAGGGATGGTGACTGATACTGTTTTGTCGCAGTATATGGGTCCATGTTCACTGTAGATCTGCTCCTCTGTGTGGGAGGAGCCAGGACTTTCCAATATCTCCGGGTTTTCATCATCTCACCTGATCACAGGGTACACCTGACAGCCTCAGAGGGTCTTCTGAGCATCATCCTTAGTCTGGTGATTCACAGTTTTAAAAATTCTTTCAAAATAAACTATTTTTCTATTTCTTCTTGTTAGTTAGTCATGTCAAACTCTTTCGCCACCCCAGGGACTGTAACCTGCCAGGCTCTGTCCATGGAATTCTCCAGGCAAGAATACTGGAGTGGGTTTCCATTTTCTTCTCCGGGGGATCTTCCCAACCCAGGGATTGAACACGAGTCTCCTGCATTGGCAGGCAGGTTCTTTACCACTGAGCCACCGATTAAATGATGCTTCATTTCCTGTTAAACGTGCCAGGCATATGTCTTAATTCTGAGTGAGCTGGATGATTTTAAACATGTCAAGGTCATCACACAGTAAAAGTTGCCCCCTCTCCTTCAGCAAGGCCAGCGATAAAACCGTCCCAGAAAGACTCAGAATTTGCAGATTGTCAAAGAGTATGTTTCTGTGGCTGACATTAACTCATATTGTTTAAACAATATTATTTAATATTTTAAAAAAATCCTTGCTGAGTTTTCTCCCAATTTTTACCCCCTAGAGTTTAAGCCTGCTTATTTTTAATCTGCTCTCAGAAATAGAGAACCACTCAAGGTATTATAATACAAATAATAGTAACAGTAACAACTAATTCCTTCTGCTTTATAAAGCACTTTTTCACCAGAAGCTTTCCTAATTACTAAATTAACAATGTGACCATCCAGCGGTGGTCAAGATGAAGTCACCAGTCTCACTCACTTTCCTTCTCTTTACCGTTCATTGGCACCCCCTCCATGGCTGGGACAGGAGAAACATAAAAGAGACATTCATCAGACAATTTTTGCTATATCTTCATTTTAAGTAATTGTTCAGTTTTGGCTTGTAAATAATCTGGGGATTATCTGCCTTCTTTACCCATTAATATAAAAAGCTGCAACTTTTTGGTAATTGTGTTTAAACCCAATTGTTCTGGGTAAATCTGAATTTGTTAATAATTCCCCAACTCTCAAGTCTCACTTCTCTATTCTCAAACTATTTCCCAAGAATGTCTCATTTCATAAGAAATAAAGCTTTTAAAACAGTTATTTCTAGTATAGTATATTATATCAAGAAGTAAAATGTGTAATAATCCTATGATGCAGTTATTTATTGAGTTTTTCATGCAAGAAGGATTAAGTGTATATGAATTTCTCATCTGTCCTACATAGTAATAAATACTGTGACGATCGCAGCATTATTGAAGCTTGCCCGTGAAAATATAAAGTAAGAATTTGCTGCCAAAACAGCTAATAGTTTATTTTGTATCCCAGTGACCTCAGTCCCTAAGTATGAAAACACATTCGCTTTTCAATGAGATTTTTTTATTCCCAGGTGTCATTCCGTCTGTGTCTGAGAGTTACGGGATGGGATGTCATCACTAAGCAGCATCATGATGCTGCAGCCCATGTGAGGAGTGGAGGATTTGGAGAGAGGCCAGTCCCTTCCCTCCCAGCCCTCACAATCTGCAAAATAAACATTTCTGAATTTGATTTGCTTCTCCTAGAGATATAGTATTGCTGATATGAGCAAGGTTTTTCACTTTATTGCCCAGAGCTTCTAGCTAAGGTTGTCCACATTACATGTATAAAATGCTGCGTCATCTCACATGCACTGCCTTATTTAATCCTCTCAACCACAGCATGGGATCAGTTCTGATATTACTCCCATTTTGCAGATGTAGAAACTGAGGCTCAGAAACTAAGGCTCAGAGGGTTAAGAAATTTGTCCAAGCTCACATACCTAAGTAATGCCAGGACCAGCCATGTATTTGAGCTCAGGTATATTTAATTCCAGAGCCCATATATAATATATGTGTATGTGACATTATTCATATTACAAACCCAGGTTCAAGTCTTAACACTATCATTTGATGTTTGTCCTTAGTAAATTACTTAAAACTTCTATTCATTCTCATTTCCTTCAACTGTAATGGAGACAATAGGATGTATTCCATAGAGTTGTGATTGTGACAATTAAATGAGATAATTCCCCAAAGTGTGATAAAGTAAAAAATTATTGTGACAGCTGGCAGCAGAGTCATACTAAGAGACAGAATCATCATGGAAAAGAATATCCCAAGCTGCTAGGGGGTGAGGCTGAGGATAAGGGTTGGAATAATGTGAAGAAATGGCGAAAATGATAAACTCCCTGCAGAAGAAATAAACAGGGCTTGGAGGAAACCAGAGAAGGACGGAGAGTGCTCGGGGAAGGGAGCTGAGCAAGGTTTGGCAGCCTCAGGAGAAAGGTACCAGGAGAAAAATTTCCAAGAGTGACTGAGGTCAAAGAATTTTACAGAGGATATTGGAGTTGGACATGACTAAGCACAGCACATCCAACGTGAGGTTTTCTGTTTTTGTGATGTAAACAGGTTTCACCTCAAATACCTCCCTGATCCCCACCCAGAGAAGCCTTCTTGAGACCCTCTCTCAAATGTCTCCATCACCTTCTTTTTCATACTCCACTGAACTTTTCCTTGTAGCTTCTATAACTACTTAAACTTATTATACACACACATGTGCAGATAGAATAGAATGGACAGATGATAGATAAATCTGTTCTTGCCACCAGGATACCAGCTCTATGAGGACAAGGAAAAGTGTGTTTGCTACCAAAGCCACAGCCTGTAGAACAGTACCTGACACCTAGAACACGTTCAAAATACATTTGATTTAATGAATCAATGGTGCTGATGAAACCAGGGTTAATGAGGGTGTCCTTATCCATTCAAGTACACTCCTGTCTTTATTCTTGTGTTTGAAGTCCATAAATTTCCCACCACTTCTTTGTTTCACCAAATGAACTGTCTTGGCTCCCTGTAAATTTGTCTGTGTTCATTGCAGAGAACTCAGAGATACACAAAGGGCAGATTTTTATCTCAGTGACCTGGTGCTAACAGTTTTGTTTCTATCTTATTTTGTATTCTTCCATTAACTTGCTGTTGCAGTGAAATGGTGTCTGCAGAGATGGGAGATGAGATGCCTTTAAAATGCACCCAGAATCCCTGCACATGCCTGCCTCTGTGTCCTGTGGTGGTGGAAGGGGTTCCTTGGCCCCAAAAGAGCTATGAAGTTGAGTGATTATTAGGAATCTGAATCATTTCCCTCTAAACAGTAGAAGTAAACTAGACAGCATCCAAATAGGAAACAGGAATATTTATTGCACTGCAAGATGTGACTTCCCAAACACTCTGAGCCACACAAGAAAATCAATCAAATTGCTTTAGAATCTCATCTTTCTGTTTTATTTCATAATCCCAAAGATTATAATAACACTAGTTGATCTTGTACTTTATAACAAATCACTTTCGGTTTGTCCCTTCTACACTACCAAGTGTAAAACAGATAGTGGGAAGCTGCTGTAAACCGTAAGAAATTCAGCTTGGTGTTCTGTGATGACCTGGATGGCTGGGATGGGGATGGGGTGGGAGAAAGGCCCAAGAGGGAGGGGATATATGTATGCCTACAGCTGCTTTGCTTCACTATTCAGCAGAAATGAATACAACACTGTAAAGCAATTACATTCCAATAAAAAATTTTTAAATGTTTCAAAACACTTCCAAATATTTCCAAAATTCAAATCAGTCTTTAATAGAAGAAAATCTACCCCTGCTAACAATATCCAAAAAGAATGTGCTGTAAATCCTTAAGCTAATTCCGAAGAGACAGTCCAAAAATGTTTTGAAAGGCACCGTCACTGAAATAAATGAATAGCTTCCTCATGTGACCCGTCAATTAAACGTACACATTTTATTAAGATAATTCTATTTTCAGGTATACCTTCTATTACACTTGCACATATTTAGTTTGTGGTACATTAACTCTTCCAGAGTGCATTTCAGTTAATTAACAACTGGTTCATTACAACTTGTACAAATTATTTATGGGAGAACTATATCTTTTCAAAGATTACTTACTTTAGAAACACACGGTGCTGGTCAAGCATTTAAAACTATGCAAATAGCTATAAAAATTACTATCCTCTAACTCTATTAATTTCCTCAAGGTTTTACTTTTAAAAGAGACCTTCTTTAAAAGGGTGCTTGTTCAAAAGACATTGCTGATTAAATGCCATTATAAGTAAAAAAACTATTAAGAAGGAGAAGGTCAGAGGAGGGGAATGGAAGGAGGAGGAAGAAGGAGGAAAACAAACATTTCTGGGTGACAAAGATTTCCAAACTCCAGTCAAGACCCCAGTGATTTTCAATAGTTATTATTGTTCAGTTGCTGAATGGTGTCCAACTCTTGCGACTCTGTGGACTATAGCCTGCCAGGCTCCTGTGTCCACGGGATTTCCCAGGCAAGAAACTGGAGTGGGTTGCCATTTCCTTCTCCAGGGGATTTTCCAGACCCAAAGATTGAATCCCCGTCTCCTGCAGGAGCAGGTGGATTCTCTGCCACTGTACCACCTGGGGACTCACTACAGAAATTTTAGTAAGTTAAATATATTTGTCAGGACCTTTGAGTCTCATCCCCAGGCTTGGTTGACAGTAAATTAAGATGTGTGTCCCTTTTGAGCTGTTACTATATTTGAAATTTGAATTTAGTGGCCAATCTCCCCAGCTTTGCCAATTCCTTCAAGCTGACACTGATCTTTTTTCACATGGTCTCGATAGGCCACTTCAAATAATTTACCAGTTATTTCAGTCAAAAGTAGCAGATCGGTAATATACACAAGCTCATTCATTATAATCTCAGAAAAAGCCACAGGAGTATATTATAAATAATAGCACCCCCAGGAGAGTCATGGAGAAAGGCTGGCTTAGAAAGTTCTCTGCTCCTTCATTACTTTGCTGAGGCTTGCTCAGTCTACATTCAATGGGACAGAGAGTTCTCATAATGATTTGGTAAATGCACTGTGGCATATTTCAAGAAAAAAATAATCATTAATAGTGAGAGAGTTTCACGCTGAGGTCAAAGGCACTAAGGGGAAGCAAAGAACACAGAGGTTTCTACTTACTAGGGAACAAATCAGGGGCTTAGCTCTGGTTATGACAAAAGAGTCTGATTCTGAATCATTCAAGAGATATAAATTGCTCTAGAAGCCTAGAGCTTGTTATAGACTGCTGGCCTTGAAATGAAACTACCACTAGGGAAAATGGAAACAGAAAAGCTTAAATATATTCCTTTGTAGTTCCCTAGAGCTTTTCTTTATGCCCAGGGTGTTTCTGGTGGAAACAGCCTTAGGAGACAAGAGTGTTGTTTTGAAAATTATCCTTGTCTTTTCAGAACACTGAGAAAAATACGTATTTCAGTTCTTCCACTTCTGCCTGCCTTTTGAGCAAAATTAACTCTGGAAATAGTTTCTCTCCTGATTAGCCAAATTATTTAATTTTTCTCATCTAAAAATTAAACTATTGATTCAATGTTTCAGCAATTTTAAAACTTCAAAACCAAATTTAAATAATCATTTATACCACATATATTTATTTGAGCTCCTATAGGACACTGGAGAGATGATAGTGAAAACCCAACAAGGTCGTTACTCTTATGATGTTGACTTTGTAGTTAGGACAGTGAGGGAAGGGGCTACAAAAATAAGTAAGTAAAAGAGAAATCTAGCAGATGGTGCTGAGTACTGGAATCAAAATAAAAGTCTATGATGACCTAGAGGTGTAGGATGGGGGTGAGGTGGGAGGAAGGTCCAAGAGGGAAGGGATATATGTATACATATAGCTGATTTACATTGTTGTATATTATAAACTAACACAACATTGTAAAGCAATTATAGTCCAAAAAAAAAAAAAAGCCAGTCTGACAGAGGGTCAGACAGGAGGCTATTCTAGATTGACTGGTCAGGGAAGTCTTCTCAAGAGGCAACAGTTGAGCTGAGGATTGAATGATAAGAAGGAGCCAGCCATGCAATAATCAGGGAAAAAAAGCATCTGCAAAGAGGCTAACACTACTGAGCACACGCACACAAATAGCCCATGTAAAAGCCTTTGAGCAGCATGAGTCTGGTCTGTTCCAGGAGCAGGAAGAAGGCCAGGCTAGGTAAGTGGGATGGAATGAGTTCCAGGCCAGAAATGAGCAGCAAGGGCTGCGCTCTTGATTGCATTGGGAAACATCAGGGCAGTCAATTCTGATCTGATTTCTCTCTGCTTCCAATACAATTTGCACTTCACTGTTAATTAACCTAAAATACCATGTTAATTGATTCAACTTCCATGTTCAGAAACCATCTTATATACCATCTGCCTATAGAAGAAGGTTCAAATTATTTAGTTTGACATTTCCAGACCCCCCAAAACTTACACTTAACCCATCTGTACAACTTTATGCCCCTCTGCTCTTCTAATAAATATTCTCTTCTTGCCAAACCTTGATTCCAACCCTCATTTGATTTTATCCTCATGATATTTTTCCCTCCTGCCATCCCCCATTATGTGGCATGACCTTTTTCCTTCTCTCAACAAAATTCATATCAAGTTCTTAGTTAGAAGTCTTTTTGAAACGAAAATTCAACAGAGTGACTTAAATAAAAATAGAAACTTTCTAGCTTAAGTAAATTAAATATACAAAGTAAAATAAACTCTAGGCAGAGTTATATCCAGAGGTTAATGATGTCATTTACTTTGAGATCACCTTGACTCTGTATGGCTCCATGTGTTGACGTTGACTTTATTCTTGGGCTGGCTTCCTTCAGGACAGCAAAACTGGCTGCAAAAGGCCTTGTACTGGATTCAGCAGTGTTTCCTTAAAACTCACGTCCACTAGGAACCAGTGAATGTGGCCTTATTTGGAAATAGGATCCCTGTAGGTGTAATCTCTGGTAGCTCAGATGATAAA
This sequence comes from Dama dama, assembly GCF_033118175.1. Lineage (NCBI taxonomy): Eukaryota > Metazoa > Chordata > Mammalia > Artiodactyla > Cervidae > Dama > Dama dama. The sequence goes on from NC_083683.1 coordinate 61,067,991, forward strand.
GAATCTGCCTGCAATGCAGGAGACCTGGGTTTGATCACTGAGTCAGGAAGATCCCCCGGAGAAGGAAATGGCAACTCACTCCAGTATTCTTGCCTGGAGAATTCCACGGACAGAGGAGCTGGGCAGGCTATAATCCATGGGGTTGCAAAGAGTTGGACAAGACTGAGCACACACACACACAGACACCGGTGTAATCAAGTTAAGAGGAGGTCACACTGCGTTTTAGAAAAGGGCGTGGGGGAGTGGTTCTTCCCTAGAGCTTTCAAAAGGAGTGCTGCTCTGTCAGCACGTTCCTGTGGACATCTAGCCTCCAGAACTGAGAGGACATTTCTGTTTTAAGCCACCTAGTTTGTGGTGCTTTGTTACAGCTGCCCTAGGAAAACCAACACAGCCCATCTCTGCTTACCTAACACACAGGGGAGTAGAAAAAGATAAATCTGGTATTTCTCATGGGAAAGAAGCTTCTTTTCAGAAGCCTCAGCAACTTTCTCTTGTCTCTTATCCCCGTGTCTGTCTGAATCAGTCATGGCATCCAGATGTACTTGAAACTAATAGGTTGTCTCTCCCATTTAAGTCACAAGGAGAATTTGTTGAGGGGGTATTCCTGCCCTTTCCCTCCCCCCCCCCCCAAAAAGAACACCCACATAGCATTTAATTTATTTCCTTTGTTAGGAAAAGAGAGAAATACATGCTAGCAAAGGAATCAACTCCACTGTTGATAGCAATCTGCATGATTTTGGCTGGGAGTTACAGAAAATCTGACTCTATTGTGGCTTAAACAGTGAAGAAATGTACTCTCTAATATAACAGGAGATCTAGTACTGTCTCACATAATAGGAAATCTAGGGGCAGATCAAGCTCCAGGCGCAGTATAAGAATGCCTCCTGCTCTGAATCTCACCTGTTCTCCAGTCTCAGCCTTCCTCCATGTGTCAGATTTGTCTTTGTGCTAGGACCCCCATGACCTTAAAATGACTGGTGGAAGCAACCAGGACAATGATCTTTTTCCTGCACAGTAACAGAGAATAAAAATCTTATTCTCAATTGTGAAACCAAAGTCCCTTCTTTTAGATTCAGTTCAGTTCAGTCACTCAGTTGTGTCTGACTCTTTGTGTCCCACAGACTGCAGGACGCCAGGCCTCCCTATCTAACACCAACTCCCAGAGTTTACTCAAACTCATGTCCATTGAGTTGGTGATGCCATCCAACCATCTCATCATCTGTTGTCCCCTAGTGGTTTTCCCTACTTTCTCCAATTTAAGTCTCAATTTGGCAATAAGGGGTTCATGATCTGAACCACAGTCAGCTCCCAGTCTTGTGTTTGCTGACTGTATAGAGCTTCTCCATCTTTGGCTGCAAGGAATATAATCAATCTGATTTCAGTATTGACTATCTGGTGATGTCCATGTGCAGAATCTTCTCTTGTGTTGTTGGAAGAGGGTGTTTGCTATGACCAGTGCATTCTCTTGGAAAAACTGTTAGCCTTTGCCTTCCTTCATTCTGTACTCCAAGGCCAAATTTGCCCATTACTCCAGGTATTTCTTGAATTCCTACTTTTGCATTCCAGTCCCCTGTGATGAAAAGGACATCTTATTTGGGTGTTACTTCTAGTAGGTCTTGTAGGTCTTTGTAGAACTATTCAACTTCAGCTTCTTCAGCATTATTGTTTGGAATATAGACTTGGATTACTGTGATATTGAACGGTTTGCCTTGGAAACAAACAGAGATCATTCTATCATTTTGAGATTGCATCCAGGCACTGTATTTCAAACTCCTTTGTTGACTATGATGGCTACTCCATTTCTTCTAAGAGGGAGTTTAGGTTGATTGGACCCATTTAGGTCTTGTTCCTAGACCAGTATCAATTACTGGGGGAAATGCCAGACACTGATGGGCATTAAGTCTAATTCCCTGGACAAATCCTGGGGGAAGCGAAGAAGGAAGGGACACAATTAGCATGATGCTTCATATTAGACTAATCAGGGTTCTCCCTTGGAGCTTAGGATGGAGTTTACTTTCCCTAAGATATGTGTCCTGCATAGGAGAGGGTTTCTGAAAAATATGCAAAGAAGGCCAAGGTGGTGGTTAGGCAACAGTATGTCCATCAAGGTATCCTTTCATTGCAAATTGGATCCCACCTCCTCCATGAAGCCTCTCTAGATTAACCTGAAACAAAGGCTCTCTGAGTTCCTTCAAGCACTTATTGTTCACACTGATATTTCACACTTCTGTCTGTTTTTCATAATACTTTTATGTACATATTTCTAATCTGATCTAAATCCTTAAGATTAGAGTATGTGTTACCCTCCTCTGTGTATTGCAATATACTTCATGTATCACCCTGTCTGGAATATTTATGCTCAGTAAAATCTGTTGCCTAATTGAGTTATTTCTTATTTAAACATAAAGAATCAGGCAGCTTTGAAACTTAGCAACAGAAATATAGATCCAGCTCACTAATTCAGTTCTTCCTTCTTCCTAATAGAAATCTCCCCCTGCTCATTATCTCTCAGGAGTCTTTCATGCAGACATATTGGTGAATCTCAGCCTTTGAATCTGTACTTAACAAAATGGTTAGATTTTTAACCTAATTAAATAGTGAAAAAGCACTGATAATACATGGTTTAGCTAATATTTTGAGTGAGAATCTGAATAAGATACAAAAACCAAAGTAATAATACAACTTTCATTATGGAAGCTGAGTAAGATGAAGGAAGACCTTTTCAATCAGGCAGAGATGTTTTCATCATTTTTTCCATTTTAATAATGAATCACAAATGTGCTTACACATGTAAATGATAGACTGTTCAGCAGATACTAGGTCTAATCTAGTAGTCATGCATGAAAGTTTTAAGAGTTCCATTACTCAACATTATTTTATTAAATTTCTCTTATCTTTCTCTTATCTATGTTCAGTAGCAGAATTTTTAAGAAGGATTTCTTATCTAAAAATCTCAGTTATCTAGCATGGATTTTGATTGTAATTCATTAAGAGGATTATCAACACTTGGGAGATGTCTTGAGGATATCTGGAATTTTCTCTACAAATGAATTCCAGTATTTCTAATAGTTATTATTGTTATCATTAATAAGTATTATAATGTTCTGGTCTAGATATATAACCCAAAGTGATCAAAATGGTCAACATTGTGTTTCAAGGAAATTTCATCTTTCAGAGGATGAAAGTAAATAATTTAAATCTTTTGTTTAAAAATAGAGTTGAAATAAAAATGTCAAGATGAAATCACCCTATTTTCCCTCTAAGAAGGAAACGGAGGCAAGAAAATAGGAGGCACTTGGTCCCAGCAAGGGTTTCCCAGGTGGCACTAGCAGTAAAGAACCTGCCTGCAAATGCAGTAGACTTAAGAGATGCAGGTTTGATTCCTGGGTCAGGAAGATCCCCTGAAGTAGGAAATGGCAACCCTCTCCAGTATTCTTGCCTGGAGAATCCCATGGACAGAGCAGCCTGGCAGGCTACAGTCCATGGGGTCGCACAGAGCTGGACACGACTGAGGCAACTTAGCACACACACCCCCAGCAACCTTCCTCCGGGTTAGTGGAGATAACAAAGGCTGCCTTAAATGTGCAAGTGGATTACCACTTGGCCTCAACCTAGAGACTGTCATACAGAGTGAAGTAAGTCAGAAAGAGAAAAACAAATATCATAGATTAACACATATATGTGGAATCTGAAAAACTGGTATAGATGATCTTATTTACAAAGGAGAAATAAAGATACAGACATGAAGAACAAACATATAGATACCAAGGGGGAAGGAGGGCATGGGATGGATTGGGAGATTAAGATTTACATACATACACTACTGATACTATGTATAGAATAGATAACGAATGAGAACCTGCTGTATAGCTCAGGGAACTCTACTCAAAGCTCTGTGATTGCCTAAATGGGAAGGATCCAAAAAAGAAGAAGTATATGTTATGGCTGATTCACTTTGCTGTACAACAGAAACTACAGCTTGTAAAGCAACTATACTCCAGTAAAAGTAAACAAAAGAAGAAAGAATAATATTATGAAAATAGGCTTTAAAAAATTTCAACCAAGAAGAAGTTGAGCTCTAATAGTGGTTCAAATCTTCAGGAACATTTCATGTCTAACTGGCCATATTCAAGTCACTAGACAGGGTGAGGAAGAATATGGTCAGAGGTTTCAGCACCAAATCTTAGTTCTGAGTTCTTCCAGGCTTATCTTTTCCCTCTTCCTTTATAAGTGGGTATGTTTTTAACTCTTCTGTAGATCAACTTCAAGAGCTCTCAGGGGGGCTGAAGGGAAAGGCAGGTGGAGAGTAGGTGTTTCAAAGAGAACAGGATACAAATGGTCAAACTTGGTTTGACAGGAAGTATTTCCAAAGCATAAGATAAAAAAAAAAAAAATTCCCAATTTCCTGAAAAGAAGGTGGTTTGGGGTGGTGAGGGTGGGGGCTCTGGCAGTTACATACACCAAAGCCTTCCCAGCAGGCACAGGGAAGCAATGGGATGTAGCAGTTGAGGGAGCCATGGGCCTAGCTGAGTCCAAACACCAATGTCACGTCTTACTGTGTGACCTTGAAATGTTACCTAACTTTGCCTAGGTTCAATTTTCCTATCTATAAAATGACAGTGATAACAGGTCATTCTCAGCAGGGTGGTGGTCAAGGTTAAATGATCCAATCCATGTGAAGCAGCTAGCTAAAGGCCTGGAACATATTAAACATTCCTTGAATGTGAGCTACTATTGCAATTACTAGGGGGAAACCGGTAAGCCTGGGGCCCACTCTTGATCCTCTGCCCCACGGCTCTTAGTGTGCTGGGCAATATTCTACAGATAAAGAGGCTGCTTCCCTGTGTCTCATCTTTTCGCTGCCATTTTTCTTCTAGAATGGTTTATTCTCAAAAGAGATGAAAATAATAATGTTTCCATGTATATTGTATTATCCTTATTTTCTTTAGTCCCTCAGAAATGCTCTGGCATTATCGAATTAGGCACGTTTTGAAGATTACATCCCATAGAACTAATCAAACTGAACCACTTTTTGTTCCTTGATAATACCCTGGATTCTCATCCATTAATGTAACAGCTGCACTACTTTCAAAGGAGACGGAGAACACAGGCTGCAGACTTTTAGCACCCGGTAGCTGCAATCATGATTGTTTACTGAATACTCATATTCTGTATGTGTTATGTGGTTTAGCTTTCTAATATCAACACTCATTCACTGTAGATAATCATGAGTCTGCAGCACAGAGAGGCAGCCCTGCTCAATAAAATCTTTTATTTTGGTTGAGCTTTCTAACTCTTCAGTAACACTAAACTCTCATATCGAATTTCTGAATACATCTAATGAAAGATAATCATTTGGCAACCTTTCCTCTTGAGTACCAAACTAGCATTTCAACATTGCATGACCTTCTAGCAGTGGAGTGCTATTTGAACTTTGTCGTTATGTCTGAAACATACATCTGATGTGGCCTGTACATTTAAATGTCTTCCGTGTTTGAAATGTGACTGACACTGTTATTTCCCCTGCATATAGTTCAGTCAGTCAGTTCAGTCATTCAGTTGTGCCCGACTCTTTGTGACCCCATGGACTGCAGCATGCCAGGCTTCCCTGTCCATCACCAACTCCCAGAGCTTGCTCAAACTCACGTCCATCAAGTCGGTGATGCCATCCAACCATCTCATCCTCTGTTGTCCCCTTCTCCTCCTGCCTTCAATCTTTCCCAGCATCAGGGTCTTCTTTTTCAATGAGTCAGTTTCTCATATCAGATGGCCAAAGTATTGCAGCTTCAGCATCAATCCTTCCAAAGAATATTCAGGGTTGATTTCCTTTAGGATTGACTGGTTTGATCTCCTTGCAGTCCAAGAGATTCTCAAGAGTCTTCTCCTGCATACGAATGTCCCCTAAAAGGCAAGTGTAACACCAAATGCCTCCTCCCCTTTTCTCTAGGCTATGTCCTAATTCTAACGATATCTGCATGACAAAGGAAAACATCATCATTTACATACTCTTTGTAAATGATAGAAAACAGCTAATTATTTGGTATTGTTTCTGACTAAGGTTTCAGATGCTTGACCCCATCATGCCTGTAGACCTCACTTTTCATCTGAATATTTTGGTGGATTCTACTTAGAGCATGTATTTATAAACACCATTCAAATGGTAGGAAAACTGAAACACAAGACCACCAAACTGTGGTACATTTAAAAGACTCAATATTCCGTTGACATCACATTTGGTTGAGAAAAAATTGTCTTCTAGCTTTTTAAACCTATTAGTAGTTACTACTGCTTATGTTGACTACTCATTTAAAAAATGCTTTCCTGATTTATTCTTAGCATAAATATGACAAATGCTAATTCTAAGGAGTCAAACAGTGCAGAAAAACACCCATGATAGTAGAAATCACTTGAAACCCACTCTCTGAAGACAGCCACCGTTTGCATTTTGCTGAAAGCTTAAAATTATCTATGAATTTGTACACATAGATATAATTCTACATCACATCCTAGATCCTGGCTTTTCCAGTCAGGAGTGTTTGGACATTTTTCCATGCCAATAAATGCATGACTCTGCATCTGTGATTCTCATTATGTCCTCTATTCCCTTCCAGATAAGAGTAGAATGTAAAAGTCAAGTAGAATGTACAAGTGGAAGGATGTGGAAATAGGGAAAAGGGTTGAGAGACACTCATCTCCATCATCACAGTTCCTAATTTAACTCATCCCTTCATGATTGAGGCTTGTTTCCAGTATTTCACAATTATAAATGTGTTGGGTCCCAGCACAGAGACAGTTGTTTGAAAGGAGCTTGGGTCAGACCCACTTGCTGATCTTGGATAGCTTCCCAGAGAGGCAGGAGGCAACTGGGGCTCCCCCTGGAGATACAGGTGCTGGTGGCAACCATTTCTGAGAGTTCATTCTACTGCAAGGAGCTGATGCCCACAAGCTCCACTGTGGAGTCCACCCTCTAACCTATTAGCACCAGGGGCTTAGCTGCACAACAGTGGGCAGGCGCCAGTCCCAGACTCCCTGCGTTGAGCAGCCAGCCAAGAGGGGACCTAGCCCCACCCTCAGCAGGTGGGCACTCATCACACAGACTGGGGGCCAACTCTGTTTATCAGTGTACCAGAGCAGTCAGCCCATCACAGCAGAAGAGCCCATACAGCCCACCCAGAGGGCAGAGTTGGACGTGACCTGAGTGTCTAAACAACACCACAACAAAGTGGAGATAGGCAATCTACTCAATAAAGATTTTAAGGCAGTGGTAATAAAGATGCTCAAGAAACTCAGGACAAGTGTGGATGAATACAGCGAGAATTTTAACAAAGAGTTAGAAAATGTAGAGAAGAACCATACAAAATTGAAGAATACAATAACTGAAATGACAACTAAGCATGAAGGAATCAACCATCGATTAGAAGATACAGAGGAACAGATAGCCAACTAGAAGACAGAGTCGTGGAAATCACTACTGAACGGAACAAAGAATTAAAAGAAATGAGGACAGTTTAAGAGGCCTCTGGGAAGATGTTGAATGTACTGACATTCTTATTATAGGTGTTCCAGATGGTGAAGAGAGTGAAAGAGGTAGAGAAATTATTTAAAGAAATAATAGCTGAACACTTCCTCACCTAGGAAAGCAAACAAATATCTAGGTCCAGGAAGCATATAGAGTCCCAAACAAGATGAACCCACAGAGGAACACACCAAAGCATATTATAATTAAAATTGTAAAAATTAAAAATAAATAAACCTATTGATCTATGTAATTCTCAACTACCAGAGGATTAAAAATTCTTAAAAAAAAAAAAAAAAAAAAAAGCCAACCTCTTCTTTTTCTTTCCTCACTATGTTGAACATATTGAAAATTACCATATAGAAAAATAAAACCCAGGCACCTTCACTTAGAAGCTTGCATGACTGTGGCTAGGGTTTGGTTCCTGATTCTTATCTCTACCTTGGTTCTGAATCATGTTTCAAGGTCTAAGTATAGTGATTACTGGTCCTTTATTCAAAAGGAGGGTCTTAAAGATCAATGAAAGAGAAACTGTGATATGAGATGATTTTATCTTATCCCTAATCAGAAAATCACTTCACCTACTGGTGAGTTACTATGACTGTCTCATTCAGAAACAGATATGAAAACTGCTAAGAACCATCAGCTCATGACTGTGTCAAAGTGTCTCCTCCATCCCTCAGCCCAGGGAATGGGAGAACAAACAACAGTGTGGTTTAATGAGGAGTCCTCTTGTTATCTACCCACCAAAGGCCTCTTCATATTTCCCTCTTTCTCCAGCTACTCTTGACTTTGTAAGTTTTTCATCTCCTCCATCTCCAAAGTCCTTTCCTAATCTTGTTCCTCTCTTTCCAACAGAGCATGTTGTAAAGAGAAAATCTTTCCATCTTTAGAACCACACAATCTTAAAAGGAGGGAAAGTCTTTATGATTGTTGACACCAATCCTTCCTTTCTTCAGAAGAGGAAAGAGTGTCAGAAACAGAATTAAAATTAGGTCCTGGGACCTCCAGACCAATTCATCTCCTATTAGTTGAATCTATGAAGTAAGCGACATCGTTAGTTTTTAAGGTAACTGTGGTCTGTATTGCCTGCCCAGGGAGGAGTCACACCCACTCAGGCAGCCTAACCCTCTTACTGATGGCCCCCTCTCAGTCATTTCAGTCACTCAGTTGTGTCCCACACCTTGTGACCCCATGGACCGTAGCACACCAGGCCTCCCTGTCCATCTCCAGCTCCCAGAGCTTGCTCAAACTCATGTCCATTGAGTCTTTGATGCCATCCAACCATCTCATCCTCTGTCGAACCCCTTCTCCTCCTGCCTTCAATCTTTCCCAGCATCAGGGTATTTTCTAATGAATCAGTTCTTCGTATCAGGTGGCCAAAAGATTGGAGCTTCAACTTTAGCATCAGGCCTTCCAATGAATATTCAGGACTGATTTCCTTTAGGATGGACTGGTTGGATCTCCTTGCTGTCCAAGAGACTCTCAAGACACTTCTCCAACACCACAGTTCAAAAGCATCAGTTCTTCGGCACTCAGCTTTCTTTATGGTCCAACTCTCACATCCATACATGGCTCCTGGAAAAACCACAGCTTTGACTAGACAGACCTTTGTTGGCAAAGTAATGCCTCTGCTTTTTAATATGCTGTCTAGGTTGGTTACAGCTTTTCTTCCAAGGAGCAAGCATCTTAATTTCATGACTGCAGTCACCATCTGCAGTGATTTTGGAGTCCAAGAAAATAAAGTCTCTCACTGTTTCCATTGTTTCCCCATCTATTTGCCACGAAGTGATGGAACCAAACACCATGATCTTAGTTTTTTGAATGTTGAATTTTAAGCCAGTTTTTTCACTCTCCTCTCTCACTTTCATCAAGAGGCTCTTTAGTTCCTCTTCACTTTCTACCATAAGGGTGGTGTCATCTGCATATCTGAGATTATTGATATTTCTCCCCACAATCTTGATTCCAGCTTGTGCTTCATCCAGCTTGGCATTTCACATGATGTACTCTGCATATGTTAAATATGCGGTGACAATTAAGCCTTGACATATTCCTTTCCCAATATTGAACCAGTCCGTTATTCCATGTCCCATTCTAACTGTTGCTTCTTGATCTGCATACAGATTTCTCACGAGGCAGGTCAGGTGGTCTGGTATTCCCATCTCTTGAAGAATTTTCCACATTATTTTGTGATCCACACAGTCAAATGCTTTGGTGTAGTCAATAAAGCAGATGTTTTTCTGGAACTCTTTTGCTTTTTCTATGATCCAACAGATGTTGGCAATTTGATACATCTGATTAAAATGTGGGGAAACTCCATCAAGTGGCTGCTTGTCCTGGACACCCTTCCTCCATCTCACTCAACAGAGTCCATACCTACCATCTCCATTTATAACAATTCCTGCTTTTCATGACTGGTAATAGGAGAACGTATGTGGCAATGAAAGGCTCTATTGCAGTGTTTTGACAACAAGCATCTTTGTTTAATATAGTCTCCTTAGAGGACATTAGAATTTATTTTATTTGAATTGTCATGCCAATTTTTTGCCTCTATTGGAGTATTGTATATTTAAGAAAAGCATTGTTTTAAAATTAAGGTTTTCATTAAGAATGATCATTTATCTTTTCCTGTGTTTTTTTGCAGTAAATTGTGACATTTTTCTATTATTATTGCAGCAAGACAAATTCACTTTGGGAAGATAAATGTCACATTTTAATGAAAACCAGCTTTCAGTGTGGTTGGGGAGAGCGATTCAAAAGGGGGAACCAATGTGTGTACACTTTGACATTTCTCATTCTTCTTAGCCACAGCATAAGATATATTTTTATTTTTTTTAATATTGGAGAAGTTACCCTGTAAATCCCATCAGGAAGATGAACGGGATACCTTGGGAGCTCACTGCCTCTCACAAACTAAGTCCAGAAAAACTTCCTGACACAAGAAAATATTTGCAGTGAAATGGGAGATGAAATAAAGCAAATAATTGGAATGGGGAACGTTCTGTAGTCCAAATAAGAAAGGGGCCACGTGAACATGCCACATAACACGAGAGAGCCACTTCTTTCATTTGAGGTTAGGAATAGGAGTGGTGAGCCCAAGGCTAAACCACGTGGGAATTTCACCTGTGTACTTTGGCTCATGTTAAGGTCAGATACACACCTAAATGAGCCATGTTTTACACATAAACTCACGTTGTTCATAGTGGAAATTTATCTTTTTTTTTTTTTTGGCTGCCCAGCATCTGAACCTCCTTCTTAGGTTTGGGGAGTATCTTATATTGTGAGTCATGGTGGAAAGCAGGATTCGCACCCCCGCCCCCCACTCCAGAAACAGAAAGTGCTTCCCAGGTGGCGCTAGTGGTAAAGAGAATCTGTCTGCCAATGCAGGAGACATGAGATGTGGGTTCAATCCCTGGGTTGAGAAGATCCTCTGGAGGGAGGGCATGGCAATCCACTCTAGTATTCTTACCTGGAGAATCCCATGGACAGAGGAGCCTGGTGGGCTACAGTCCATAGGGTCAAAGAGGGTCGGACATGACTGGAGGGACTTAGCATGCGCTCACAGAATTGGAAAAGAGCAGGTACCAGGTTCCTCCTTTCTCCGAGGAAAAGAGTGCAGGTGTGCTCCCCTGGCTTGGTCAACCAGATGCTCCCACTCAGATCTTGGAGACGGGAGCCATTAGTGCAAATAGGAATTCAGTCCAGCTTCAGGGACACCAGGGGAAGCTGAGGGCAGAGAGCAGCTATTGTTGGTGGCAGGAACGTTACCAGAGGCCCATCCACTAGTTGGCATCAACGAGCATCCTTTCCAGACTCCTCCAGCAGTTGATATGGGGCTGGGAGTTTCCATGCCTCACATATCTCCTAAGTTCTGCCCAGTTTCCCATCTTGATTCTCTGAAAGCCCTTGCTACTGAAAGTGTGGTCTGGAAACTTGTTAGGAATATAGAACCTGGACCTTATCCCAGAACTACCTAGTCAAAATATAAAAGTGTAGTATAAAGCCTTGCACATAGTAGGGCCCTCAAGAGTATTTCTTGAATGTATAGATATATAAAAATATGCTGAAATTAGGTTCAGCAAGATCAGTTTGAAACATGTTTCTTCAATATATATATGTATGTGAACAGCCCTTAACCCAATGGTTATACTCCTGAAAAGAACATTAAGTATTGTTTATAAAGAATTGCATTTTAAATGCATCTTGTTGATATTTAGAAGATTCTTGTGTAAACTCATTACACCTTTTCAAAGTGGATAATCACCCTTTCATTCATCTGTGTTGCTGACTTGTATTCTTTAAAGCAGGGAATACCACAGTCAAGATTCCTCAGTGAAATAAGTTTTCACTAAGATGACCGTTGAAATTCTCTCCAAGGCCCTCATTATTTTGGTCCTTGTCTGTCTTACTTACTACTTACCCTAAAGTGCCAACTGCATGTGATTTTAGTGTGTATCTGCATTCAGCTGAGCACCCAAGATACAACAGTTTTCTTTAGAGAGTCAGCCACGTGCTACAATTCTAAAGCACCGAACTGTATTTTGCTACCTGCAATTATTGGACAACGTGGCCTTCCAGTTGGTATCACGCCAGCCTCTAGAGCCTTCAACAGCCTTCTGAAGCCAATGTTGGCAGAACGCCACTAATACAGTGCCTGAGAGAACACCCGAAGCCCTCATTCTCACCTAGAAGAGAACAGCTCCTGAAAAGCAAACTTATTTTTTAAAAGCTTTGTTGAAGAAAGCTGGAGAAGTGAAAGAAGCATCACTGGAGAAGGAGATAGTACAACGTTGCAATCAGACAATCAGCCACTTAATTCTTGCCCTGTTCTCAGCAAGGTTTCTTAATCCTCTGAGTCTCCAGTGTCCTCTTACTCCCATCTGGAGCTGGGAAGAATGCTTATCTAACAGGGTGCTGAGGGCATGAAGTGTGAGAGTGGATATAAAGCACCCAGTCGGGCACATAATTATTGTTCTGCAAATATTTGCTATTATGATCACTGTATTCCTACTTCAAGATCCGAGGTCATCAACAATTTATGAAATGATCTAAAACTAGTCATATGTCATAGATAGGATGATTTTTCAGTGAAAATGAATTTGATTCCCACTCTCCTCCCCAAACCACCATGACTTTTAAAACCTGTTCACCAGAGATTTCAAGAAATATTGCAACAGAGAAAAACAAAGCACAGGCTTTGGTGTTAGATCAAGATTGGAACTGCAAAACCATAAATGTTGCCCCCTTTCTTGATTCTAGGGATACCCAGATTTTTATTTAGGTATCAGTCTCTCCTCTCCACAGCCCATAGGCTGGAGGGCAGGCTGACTCAGACAACAGACTTAATGGACCTATGGAAAAGCCCGTCCCCCTTGCCAGAGTAATTGGTTCAAGAAATTAGGCCTCAGCCAATAGGCACATTTAATCCCCTTACACAAAGGGTAGCTCAGCTGGTAAAGAATCCGCCTGCAATGCAGGAGTACCCAGTTGGATTCCTGGGTCAGGAAGATCCGCTGGTGAAGGGATAGGCTACCCACTCCAGTATTCTTGGGCTTTCCTTGCGGATCAGCTGGTAAAGAATCAGCCTGCAATGCGGGAGACCTGGGTTCGATCCCTGGGTTGGGAAGATCCTCTGGAGAAGGGAACGATCGGCTACCTACTCTAGTAGCCTTCCTGGAGAATTCCATGGACAGAGGAGCCTGCCAGGCTATAGTCCACGGGGTCGCAAAGAGTCGGAGACGACTGAGCGAATTTCACTTTCAGTGAACTAGGAGGGGCGGCATCGCAGTCAAAAGAATGGTCTTCAAACACCCACCGTCCTAGGAGCACCATTGACCAAGGACTCCAGGTGCTGTACTTTGAAATCCATTCCCCAATATATGGATCCTCAGGGTGCTAAGACAGACCGGTTCCTGGGAGACACTGAACTCATCTCTCAGCTGATTTTGGCTACAGTATCCCCCTAAGGCTTAGCTTGGAAGGCACCACTTTGTAAGACTCTTTGTCCAGCTTTCTCTCACTGCACTGGAGACTTCCATCAAAGTCTGACAGCTCTTCCAGCCTTCCCAGCGACTATTTCCTTTCACAATTGCATTTTCCCTTATAGAAGCTCACCATGTATAATCCTACTTTGATATTGGCTCTTAGAGGACCCTAACACAGGAGGCTTGCGGGAGGCTTCTAGAAAATAAGACTCTTTGCTCTTCTTAACGTGCTGGGAATGATGCTCTTTCTTCCTCTGAATGCCATGGAAAGCCTAGAATTGCTCTGGACATTTTCCTAACAAGTGTTGTCTTCTCCAAGTTAAATGTCCCTAGATTCTTCCACATCTCTTTATACTAAGTGGTGTTTTAGACCCTTTAACTATTCTGAGTGTACCTAGAAAACAAAATTGTGTAGTGGAAACAGAACACAACAAGTATATATTCTCTCTTGCTTCTCATATTGCAGCATTATATGGCTTGAGCTTTCATAGCAGCAGTGTATATGTGTGTCTGTATGTGTTCAATCATGTTTGAATCTTTATGACCCCGTGGACTGTAGCGTGCCAGGCTCTTCTGTTCGTGGAGTTTTCCAGGCAAGAATAATGGAGTAGGTTGCCATTTCCTACTCCTATACATATATATGTATGTATGTACATATATGTATATATATGTACATATATATATATATATGTATATTGGAATTTGGTAGCCACTTTGACCTATTAGAAAGACTGACACATAGAATGCAACTATCAAAAGCTTATTAATTCACCCTTCAGTAAATGGAGCAGCAGAAAACCCAGACTCCAGAGAGCCAGACTGAGTACCAATGCCAACTTTGCCTCTTACAAGATTTGTATTCCTGGGAAATTTAATTAACCTCCCAAAACTCCATAACCACCTCTGTAAAGATAATTATAGCACCTACTGCATAGGGTTCTGTTAATTACTTATGAGGTATTTAGAGCAGTCCTGTACATTCAAGGTGTAAAGTAAATGTTAAATAATTAAATATTTAAAAGTACCTATTCTGGGCCAATGGAAAAGGCAATGGCAACCCACTCTAGTACTCCTGCCTAGGGAATCCTGTGGATGGAGGAGCCTGGTGGGCTGCAGTCCGTGGGGTTGCTGGGAGATGGACACGACTGAGCATCTTCACTTTCACTTTTCACTTTCATGCATTGGACAAGGAAATGGCAACCCACTCTGGTATTCTTGCCTGGAGAATCCCAGGGATGGGGGAGCCTGGGCTGCTGTCTATGGGGTCGCACAGAGTCGGACACGAATGGAGTGACTTAGCAGCAGCAGCATCCTGGGCCAACCCCTAGCCATGCTCAGAGAAGAACTAAGGTAGATAAATGAATGTGAGAATTACCTTGTAAGTATGTATTCCTAAGAACAGAATAGCTGCACAAGTTATAAGATTGTTGATTTGGGCCGTGGCTTTGTCAGGGATGTTGATAAGAGGCTTTCTAAAATACCTCTCAAAGTTTCAACTCTCAAAGTTCTGTAATTCTACTTCTGAATTTCAAAACCAAGATGTCACACTGAACTAGATCTGAATTGGCAAACTTTCTCTGTAAATGGTTGGATACTAAATATTTTAAGCTTTGCAGGCCATGCAGATTATGAAACAATGACATAACTCTACCACGACAAGGCAAAAACAGCCATGGACAATGTGTACAATGAACAAGCGTGGCAGCATTCAAATAAACCTTGATTTAGAGAAGCCAAAATGTCAGTTTCATATAATTTTCTTGTCACAAAATGTTATTCTTTTGATTTTTTTTGAACCATTTAAAAATAAAAAAACCATTCTTAGCAGATAGACTAAGACCAGGTCCATGAACCACAATTTGACCCCTGTGCTAGATGAAATAAGTATAAGGGAGAGCCCTAATCATGGAATAGATGTCAATTGTGGTAACATTTCAGAAGAAAGATTCCTAGTGAGATGCACTCTCAAGAGCACAAAAGAAATTCTGGGACACAAGAAGTCAAGAGAAAGCCTGTACATCCCAGGGCCAAGGCCGTCAGACATAATCAGACATAATCAACTACAGTCATCCATCCTCAGTAGCCACTGGGTGTTGGTTCCACTATCCCTAGCAGATACCAAATTCCTTGGATGCTCAAGTCCCTTATATAAAATGGCATCATATTTGCACATAACTTATGCATATCTCCCACATACTTTAAATCATCTCTGTTACTTACAATAGCTAATACCTAATGTAAATGTTATGTAAATAGTTGTAAATACAATGTAAATGTTATGCAAATAGTTGCTAACACTGCAAATTCAAGCTTTGCTTTTTGGAGTTTTCTAGAATTTTTTTTCAGAATGTTTTTGATCCGTGGTTGGTTGAATCTACAGATGCAGGACCTGTGCTGTGTAGGATCCAGTGTATAAGGAGAGGTGATTACTGGCTCTAGAGCTAGAATTCACAAAGGCTAATGCCCTAAGGAACTCTCAACTTATCTGACTGTTTTTTAATACCTTAGTCTTACCCCACGTGACTTTCTGCCTCTTGAACCTCATATCTATAAATCATGATAGAATATCAAGTATGTGTTCTTGTTTTGAAGGGAAATATTTGAAATTTCTTGTACGTAAGCTACATAAGTCCTATGAATAAATATACATTCTTTTCTCCACTTCCCCATCCTCCAAAATGTTTCTAAAATTCTCCTGGGATCTCCTGCTTAATCTAAATGTAACATACACTCATTTTTCTCAGTATATATTTTGGAAGTGTTTTGCACTTATAAGATACCAGCTTTGGGTTTAAAAAATTGAAAAAGAACTATCAGACCTTAGCTTTGCTCTGAATGCAAGGTACAGGGAAGCAAGCAAATGCATCCAAGACGGTTGGAGACCATTCTGTTTATTTGGTGAGGTTAAGGTGAAAGGATGATTTCCATACTCAGATAAATGAAAGTGCCAGCGAGGCAAAGAATTTTGCGATTTGAATCATCTGATGGTTTGCTTACAATGAGTAAACAAAGGAGTTGATTTCCTACCTTTCATTCCTATTTTTTGTTTATGCAGTTTATGGCCCCAGAGACGCAGGTTCGATCCCTGGGTTGGGAAGATCCACTGGAGGAGGGCATGACAACTCACTCCAGTGTTCTTGCCTGGAGAATCCCATGGGCAGAGTAGCCTAGCGGGCTACAGCCCATGGGGTCGCAAAGAGTCGGACACGACAGAAGCAGCATGGCGTAGCGCAGTACCAGAGAGTAGAACATGTACATGACACAGACTAGAGAACTAAATGCACACCTCTACACTAGGTGAGCACTGGGCTTCCTCTTTGCTATGCTTTCCTTTCAAATGTCTGCAAAATGAGTAGTGTAAGGGAATAGTTCTAGATTAGGAGAATTTTTCAGGAAATTATCTTTACTCGACCTACAAAATCACACACTAGAATAGTAACTGATTCTTATCTTAACCATCTCTGAAAATATTTATGTCATATTTTCTTAATATCTGAACTCACCTTCTGTAATGTAGTATGCAAGTTTTTGATTAAAAATAGCATTGAAACATGTAATATGTGAAATAGATCGCCAGTCCAGGTTTGATGCATGAGACAGGGTGCTCAGGGCTGGTGCGCTGGGATGACCCAGAGGGATGGGATGGGGAGGGAGATGGGAGGGGGGCTCAGGATGGGGACACATGTACACCCATGGCAGATTCATGTGATTATATGTCAAAAACCACTACAATAATATAAAGTAACTAGCCTCCAATTAAAATAAATTAATTATTTACAAAAAAATGAAACCTGCATAATAGCATAAAATATACATCTTTGCTACCTTTAGTTTACACCAAAATATCTAAAATACACAGAAACATAGTTAGAAAGTGGTTTTGAGACTAATGTCCCATCCTCCTTCCTCAGGAAGCATGTAATTTTTTTAAAAGGAAGAAGAAAAGGCCATTCCATTCCATATATACAGAAAAAGACAAGCTATTCCAAATTCCTTCTGGTTCTAAACACGCCCAACACATGCACTCACACACACACACACACACATAGACACAATCCTTCTTTTTCAGAAGCAAAACTCAAAGCTCTCGGGCTGAGTTGTCCCTTTTCCTCAAAGTTCTAACCTCTTACACTACTCTCCTATGGACTGAATCTCTCTCCTTCCCCCATGCTACTGCTCCTCCAAGGAAAGCCTTGATACCTTTTGGATAACTTGGTCTTACAATGAAAATTATAGAGAAGCTGATAGACAACAGCACAAGAAGACTTTAGTTAATTCACTTTCTCCCATCAGGCCCTAACATATGGAGACTGTGCTACAGCTAAATCTAAGTAACCATGAAATTTTAGAATAGAGTTGTAGCCTCCACGTTCCTAAGACATTGCAGTGGTTGGAGAAATGGTGGGGGCAGGTCGGGAGCGGAGAGGCATTCAGAATCCCGTGTTCCATCCTCCTTCTGCCACTAACATGCTGCTAACCTCCAGTGGATCCCTGACAATAAAGTGCATGGCATATCTTCTTTACACACCACCTCAAGTCCATCGGGATATTCAGGCTTCTGCCCTGGCTTTGGTTTGCCCCAAGCCTGTGCGGTTATTTATCAGCTTCTCTATAATATTCATCGTAAGACCAAGTTATACAAGAGATATCACACCACCCTCTCTCCCACCATACACACACCATCATTATCCCTGGTTTTCTCTAACTGGGGAATATTCAGAGCACCCACAAACTCTAAAGCCCCACCATTAATAGGTGTTTTCCTTAAGCAGGTCAGTTTTATTTTTAGCCAAATCTGACCAGAGTTGGAATGGTAAATCTTGTAGTGGAAAAAATAATTCACTTTAATGAAATAATCATAACTTACATAGCCTTCACTATATGCTACTCATAGTAGTATTTAAAGTTACCTCCTCTGAAACAATATTCTGGTGAATTAGGCATCACCATCCACGTTTCACAGGTGAGGCCTCGAGCTTACATTACTTATGTTACCCTAAGTCACAAATCTACTTGGACATGAAGCTGGAATTCAAATCTGGCTCTCCTGAGGTCTGCACCAGCAGGAGAACCAAATGTCCCTTCTGTTCTATTTTCCACAATGCGATTTGATTATTCCTTCCACCTTCTTGGCCCACATAATTGTGACCTCTTCTTTAAACACCCACTCTCATCTCCAAGTGACAAATTCCTTTTGAAAGTTAAGGTCATTCAAAGCAAACACCTCCATTTTGAAGTGGGTGTGGAGTAAACCCTTCCTTCTTCCTCTGCAGGGCAGCCCTGGGTCTGGTCCACACTGGCTGTGTCTGAACCATGGCAGGCAGGCCAGAGATTGTGGACAGTCATGACTTTATGAGGTCCCTAGAAAGGTTAAAGTCTGCCTTCTAGGATGTGGACAGAAGGAAGGAAGTTTACTCGATGTCTATATGCCAATTACACAGCATCCTCATTCCCTCATTCCACTCACAGCCACCAGGGAGTCCTGCCTGTTTTCCACAGGTTCCAGCTGGTCCACCCCTACAAGGGTGATGCGTGTCTTGTGCAAAGAGCATGTGCTTTGGTTGCAAACAACCCTGGGTCCAACACCACTTCTGTAAAAAGGTAAATACTACACCCTCCTCCCCCAGTCGTTTGGAGGTTGGAGCAAATCACACGCAGAGTCCATTGCACATGGTAGGTCTCCATGGCTTTGGCCTCCTGGCTACCGACCAGTCAGCTTCCTTTCATCTTCCTGATGTCAAAGGAGAATAAGAGCCTCCATGCCTTCCCCTGAGGGTGGAATCCAGCCTTGCTCAAGCCTCTGAGGCTTCTCAATCAGCCTCTTGCCCCTCTTGCCCACCACTCAGGGCTCCCCGCCTTTCCTAAGTCCCTTTTATTACTGTATCATTTCTTTATTCAGTTCTCAAAAAAAAAAAAAAAAAAAAAACTCCCTTCAGGAAGATGTGCATTGTTGCAAACCAGTGAGGAGCCCTAAATCTTAGAGCATGTAATCTGAATCGCACTTCCCCCTGCTTGATGATTCATCACACCAAACTGTTTTCTGTTTATCTTTCTCTGAGGCAACCTATGCTTCCAGTGCTCGGAGGCAACCTGTGTTGTGTTGAGTAGGGCCACTTGTGATGGCCTCAAAGATGCTCGTTCTTCCAAGGTTACACAATGCAGCCTGCTGACTCTGTATCTAATAAAAACATATGAACTGGGTAGGAAAATTCACCTGACTTTGATTTCCCACGGCTTCAGACTGCCATGCAGGGCTTCTGAGAAATCAAACTTTGGAAACTGGCTCGTTTTTGCAGCAAAATTCAGGTGGAACTCAGGGAAAATGTTAATACTCACCCACCAACTCCACGGTCCCCAGCCTCCAAGATCTCCCCCAGTGATTCCCACCTCCCTCCAACAATGCATCAGGGTTTGTCTGTGTACGCTCTGAATGTTTGTGTCCCTGCAAAATTCATACGTTGAAGTCTTAATGCCAGTGTGATGGTGTTAGGAGGTGGAACCTTAGGGAGGTGCTTAGGTTAGGGGGATGGAGACCTCATGAATGGGACTGGTGTTCTTAATGTTCTTATAAAAGAGACCCCGCAGAGATTCCTTGTCTCTTCTATCATGTGAGGACAGTGAGAAGGTGCTGGCTATGAATGCAGAAGACAGCCTTCACCAAAACTATGTGGTGACCATGCTAGCATCTTGATCTTGGATTTCCAGCCTCCAAGAGTGTGAGAAATAAATTTCGGTTTCTAAGGCACTCAATGGGTGGTATTTTGTTATAGCAGTCAGAAAGACCTAAGTCTGTTCATGTAACCAGTAGAATACAGGAGGAGGGAGGACCTTCTGGCAGTTCAGTGGTTAAGATGCTTCTAATGCAGAGGGTGTGGGTTCAATTCCTGTTCAGGGCACTAAAATCCCACGTGCAGTGCAGTGTAGCCAAAAAAGAATACTAGAGGAAGGACAGGATGTTGCTCTAGAGGCTAGATTACGCATGTCATTGTGGCCTCTGTCTTGCTTTCTCTTGGATCACTTGTATGAGTGGAGGACAGTGGCTATGTCTTAAGGACACCAAGCGATCCGACATCTGGCGGATATACTCACAGAGAGAACTGAGGCCTCCAGCCCATTGCCCTGAGGGTGAGCCTTCTTGGAAGCAAATCCACCAGCCCCAGCCAACACCTGGCTTACAGTTTCATGGGAGGTCCTGAGCCAGATCTAAGTTAAGTCACTCTAAGTGACTCTAAGTCTCCTGATTAAGTCACTCTAAGTCTCCTGATGTTTGGAAAAATAAATGTTATCTTAGACTGATATGTTTGAGAACAAAATTTTATGCAACAAAATATAAGTAATACAAACTCTCTATTCCTATTTGCTACTACCTCTCTCCGCTGTAGAAGTGCCCACCACCCCATGTGAAGTAAACTTGACATAATTGAAAACCGATTATACATACATTAAAATTATTTGTCCTTTTATTACCAGATGACACACCCAACAAAGTCAACCTAACTGTCCTTAACAAGAATATATAGTTTGATTATATCATAACTGGAACCAAAACCTAAAATATATTTGAGTTTTTTTCCCTAGAGAGTCAGGGTTTTAATGGGATACATTAAGAGAACTTGAAGAAAACTGCCACAAGTGATATTTTCAAAGTCAAGCACCCTCAGTCATTAGAAGCCACAATAAAGAAAATAAAGTCATAAATCACCCTCTAAGGATGCTTCTTTCATCCAAAGAGAACATCTCTCAGGACTGATACCATTCACATGAGGTACAAACCTTCCAGCACCTTCTATTCAGTACCTTCAAGTGTCAGGCTTCAGGCAGGAATATGTAACATAGTACCTCCAGAAATTCAGAATCTATATGCTCTAGACAGAATCAATCATCGGATCACAACTTTGTATCCTGCTTTATCTAGAAAAATAAGTGTGTGCAAGTGTACACACATACACACACACCCACACAGTTGGGTTGGCCAAAAAGTTTGTTTGGGTTTTTCCATTGAATCTTATGGACGAATCCAAATGAACTTACTGGCCAACCCAATATAGTTCAAATAAAGAATATTTACCCTTAAAAGACTGTTAGTTTATAGCTACTTGCTCCATACAGATACTCAAAGCAGATGATTAGGAATGAAGCTAATTCCAAGGAATTTTAAAGTCAGACATTTATTTAAAGTCATAGAAACACAACAGGCAATGCACAATTGTAGGGCTTAGTACAAAGTACAAAATAAAACGCAAGGTCCTTGTGTGGAAATGATCAAGAACTTCAAGATGACAGCAGAGCATTAACCTAAACACAGGGCTCTTCTGAGCGCCGGACCGCGCAGCCACCCCTATGACGGGAGACATTTAGCTGCCGCTTAAAGAGCTATCTCAGGAGTTATGTACCAGCAGGAAAGGGGGACCAGCAGGCATCAGTGGCTAGCTTACTGAGCGACACAGAACCATTTATTAGTGTGAGACTAACTCATACTTCTTTCATACTCCACAGTTCCCAAAGCACCCCCCCCCCCCCAGATCCAGTATCTTACCTAACTGAAGCAAAAATTCTGTGAGACATTAATGTTATCCCTCTAGGCAAACTGGGGGTCCACAGCGGTCAAGCGACTCCTTTAAGGCAACTCGGCCCACACAGGACTCAGATGCAGGTCACCCCTGACCTCAAATTCAATTTTCTTTCCACAAGATCAACACAGCCTGGTTAGGATTTGTGGGTTTCAAAGAGGCCAGAACTTCATGTGTGCAACCCAGCCGTTCACAGGTGAGAGCTGGGTCACAGGTAGCACTGATGGACTGCATGCTTGCAAGTTTCCACACCTGTGGATCTGACCCAGCTTCAGAGCCAACCACAGATCAGACTCCCTATTTCTGAGCCCTCCTCCCCACCTTCGAACAACAGCTTCAGACCTCAGCCCACCAACAGTTCACTGGATTGGACAGTAAAGTGCCCATCAGACAAGCAAGTTCCCCCTCAGGTTCACCCTTTATAATATCTAAGAATCTGAAGCAAATGTCCTATGTTTGACTGTTGCGTAGTCTTTTTTAATCTAAAGCATGATTATATAACTTTAATAGCAGCTTAGAAGACTCTCAAAAATTACAGACATCATCTTAACTGATCTCTCATCTCTTCCAAAAAGATAGATGAGAGCTAGAAAGAAACCTGCCAGCATTAATCTACCTTTGAGGAAAACAAAGCTAATAGTCATTCTAAAGCTTATTTCATTTTCTCCACTGTTGCACTAAAGCCATGATAATCTATGTGGTGCTTGGATAAATTTTAATTATAAGAGATCTAGAAGCAAATAATTAGAACAAAGCTCACATTGTACTACTCTTAAATGACATTAGTGTGTGCATGCTCAGTCGTGTCTGACTTTTTGTGACCCTGTGGACTGTAGCCTACTAGGCCCTTCTGTCCATGGAATTCTCCAGCCAACTACACTGGAGTGGGTTGCCGTTCCCTTCTGCAGGGGATATTCCCAACCCAAGGGTTGAACCCAGGTCTCCTTCACTGCAGGCAGATTCTTTACCATCTGAGCCGCCAGGGAAGCCCCTAAATGACATTACTTGTAAAATATTAGCTTTTAGTTGGTAAATACATAAATGTGATTAAAATACTTCCACAACCCTAACTTAAAATGTTTCCTTATTTCATGTTTCCCGGTACAGAAAGTCCAGTGTTGAGTGTAAGGCATTTCCCTCAAATTCCAGCTTCATTTCTGACTTGCTGGAAGGCACTGGTGCAAGCTCTTAGCATCTCTCTATTTCAGTGTTCTTGGCTATAAAATTGCGAGTGCTCAGTGCCTGCCTGGTTTGTAGGGAAGCTTGGGAAATTCTGGCTCTAGGAGTGCAAGACATTTTAAAAGTACAAAGTGTTATTATATTTATGCTTACAACTTTCTTGACAGTTTCATCGTGCTATAATATTAATATAAGAATTACATATTTCAAAATAATGGTAAAATGGAAGTTGGACAGTTTCTGAGATCCGGCAAGAGGTAGAATATCTTGAAAAGTACTGTGAACCTTCAAGTGCCAAGATAAAACTCAAACCTGGAGTCTGTTCATATCTTACAATAAAAGAAGACTTTCAAGAATGGTATATGCTTTTTCTCAACTGCAAAGCCAATATACATGAAGATATTATAGCACATACTATATAATCATGCATATTTAGTATATGTAACATATAACATATTATTGTCAACTTTTGTTTTTATTGCTATTATCCTACTTCTTAGTCCTTATGGCAATTAGGTGAGGAATGTGAAATATCAGAAGTGACCAAATAAGAAACTTTCATTAAAGAAATAGGAAAGCATGGCAACAAATGAAGACACTGGAAAGGGACAGTGATGAGAACTCAAAGGATCAAGAGAGAAAGGCAGGGACCCTTTTGAGAGGCTTCTTGAGCCAATTTGTCCACTCCTTTTGGAGTCCTTCTCTGTTCTGACTGGTTCTTTCTGTTTTTTTTTTCCCCCATCTTGGTCCAAAATTCCAAAAGGAATATTCCCTAGTATTAAATGGAGGAAAGGTCAAGGTACAAACCTTTGAATAAGATGTTTTTCTAATAAATGATTTAAATGCCTCTGCAGACTCCAGCAATTACGCAATGCTACATGTTTGACTGGGCTTCCCAGATGGTTCAATTGTAAAGAATACTCCAGGTGATGCAGAAGACACAGGAGACACGGGTTCAATCCCTGGGTCGGGAAGATCCCCTGGAGAAGGGAATGGCAACCCCCTCCAGTATTCTTGCCTGAAAAATATCATGGACAGAGGAGGCCTGGCAGGCTACAGTCCATGGGGGGTCAGATCTGGACACAAATGAGGTTGCACACACACATGTGTTTGATTGGCTTTTTCTAAAATGTCTTTAAAGACTTTATTGGGGGGGGACAGTTTTACAGTAAGATCGAGAGGAAGGTACAGAGATCTCCCCCGTCCCCTCTATGTCGACACACCCATAGCCTCCCTAGTATCAACATTCCCCAACAGAAAAGTGAGTTTTTTTTTTTTCCTTTCATGTTTTCCCTGGCTGGTCCCCAAGTAGCCGCTTCCTCCCTACTAACCCTGTGTATTATTCCCTCCCTACTTCCCTTCATTTGTTTTTCTTGTGGCTCTCCTACACTTTGTTTTGTTTGTCTTTGGAGCCATCATATCCTCTATTAGCTGAGGTTATCTCTGGGGCTGGCTTCCATCAAAACAACATTCATTTTATTCTGACCCTACTCTAGAAGGGAACTTCAATTAATTATTCATGCATTTTTTCCTCCCAAAGGGGTGATCCCTGAGATTTGCTAAGGTCCCTGCCTGCCCTACACTATTACTGAGATTCCGCAGCTGGAGGCCAGCTGCCAGGTAGCACACAAGCCCACCCTTCCCTCTATTTAAGGATCACCCCCACTCCCAGCAAGCACTAGCCAGCCTGCCTCCAGCCTCATCCATCTCTTGGCTCTATTTTTTCAAAACTCCTTCCTTGATCTCTAGGTATTGTCAGTTGAAAATTCAAGCATGAGTGAGAAAAGAGTGCCCTGAACGCCATTCCATTCCAGGACACAAAATATTGTCAAGATAGGCTCAATCCTAATCCTATGGTAATAGTGTAACTGAAGGCTTTTTAAAAATAACTGTGCTTATTTTTTTTTTTTTTTTGGCTGTGCTGGGTCTTTGTTGCACCGGCCTTTCTCTAGTTGCAGAGAGTAGGGGCTACTCTCCAGCTCTGGGGCATGGGCTTTTCATGTGGCGGCTTCTGTTGTTGCAGAGCATGGGCTCTCGGGCGTGCGGGCTGCAGTAGTTGTGGCGCTTGGGCTCTAGAGCACAAACTCAATAGTTGCAGTGCATGGGCTTCGTTGCTCTGAGGCATGTGGGATCTTATCAGACCAGGGATCGAACTTATGACTCCTGCATTGGTAGGTGGATTCTTTTACCACTGAACCAACAGGAAAGCCCCTAACTGAAGGCTTTTAATATAATATTCTACAAATGACTACTTCTGTAAGGCTGAGTTCATTCCCAAGCTGCTAGGGCAGACATAGGAGCAGCCATAGAAGAAGTGTGTGACGGTAAAGAGACACCGGCCTCAGACAGCCTTTCTCTAGGGACCGTGTCTCAGCAGTTTGGGGTAGTATGTGATCCAGTGAGAATTTCTTCTGCTTCCTCCCCACCTTAAAAAAAAAAAAACAAACAATCTTGATATTCCAGCATACACATACCATTTTAAATAGGTTAAGGAAATTTCCGTGGCACGTCTTGAGAGGCTGACTTTTGTTCCAAGGGTTTTGTTGTTGTTCAGTCGTTCAGTTGTGTCTGACTCTTTGTGAGCCCATGGACTGTAGCCTGCCAGGCTCCTCTGTCCATGGAATTCTCCAGGCAAGAATACTGGAGTGGGTTGCCATTTCCTTCTCCAGGGGATCCTTCTGACTCAGGGATCAAACCCACGTCTCCTGCATTGACCGGCAGATTCTTTACCACTGAGCCACCAGGAAGCCCTCCAAAAGTTCAAAGCACCTAAAAGATAGGATCCTGTACTTAAGATGAAGAAATGGCAGGGTCAGGGAAATTGGAAGCAGAGGCTAAATTACTTGTTTCACAAGAGGACTGATGGAGAAAGGATTAGATGTTTAGTTGCTGGTTCTTTATGGCTAATGCCCTGGCCATGTGCTCAAGGCTCAGGGACACTAAATGAAAATGATGGTGGCTTCCACAGAAGACCTGAACCAGAGACTCCTAATATTCCCTTATTATAGCACCCTGGGTGGGTTTTTTCTTTCACAGCTTTATCACAATTACAATAAAAATATATCCATTATTGTAACTGATATGGAGTAACCTGCTCCAAGCAGGTCAGTTCTTCGGTCCAGCAAAACAAGAAAGGTCCAATTAAATGCAGAAATCATCTGTCTGAAGGCAGTGGAGAGCTGCTGAGGAGCTGGGAGGGGAATAAATAGATCCTCAGAGAGGTGATCTGACTCCAGCAGCTCCTCTCATCTCTTGTCCCAGCAGGAACTGAGAATCTGGGGACAGAGAATTTGTCATCAGGATACAGGGGCCCTGTAATACACAATCAGATTCCCCTTCAGTGTATTTCCTGAACTGGGGGTATATGAGGCTTGGTGGCTAAAAGGCAGAAATAGAAAGACCCTGAAAATCATGTTTTCAGAAGTCTCACAAGAGGAAAGTCAGAGTCCCGGACCTGCTAAGAGGAAGGGCCAGGTGAAGACACCAGATCCTCAGGCCAAAATTGGACCACTGTCTGGCCTCACACCAAACCAAAAGTTAAATTGAGATGAAGCAAGACATCAACATAATAGGTAAACACAATAAACTCCTGAAAGAAAACAGGAAACATCTTCATAACCTGAAGTAAAATTTCTTTTCTTCCCCCAGTTAAAATATACAATGCTAAAAAAAAAAAAATACAATGCTCTATTTTGCTTCCAAAACATTGCAGTATTCTGAAGAAATCTAACCTTTATATTAGGAGTGAAGATGGAGGTTATCTATGGGGGGTGAAGGGGAAGCTGTAACTGGGAGGGGGTGTGGAGGGGGCACTTCTCATCCTGGGCACTTGTCACCCAGCTGTGTTCACCTTGTGAAAACTCATGAAGCTCCACACTGGTTAGACATGCACTCTTCTGTCGTATGTCATGCTTCGATGAAAACGTTTACATGAAATGGAAGTCTCAGCTTTCTAAATATATGAAACAAAATGCTGCAAATTGTGTGTTAGTGAGAAGGCTTATGCACGTTCCTTGAAGCAGTGACTATCCACTTCTCTGACAGTGGAGAGTTTTACAATTTGCTTTCCCAACTACTAGATTTAACAAAAGTTAATCAGAACGCTTCTCATGCCAGCCAATGTCCCTCCTTCCGTAGCTGAAACGTCAGCAGGATGTTACGTCACTGTGTAGGACAATGCGAAGCAGAACCAGCAGGTTGGGCCTCATCACTGAACTCACTCCCACAGGTGCCGCCTGAATTCCCTGGCGGTCCAGCGCTTAGGACCCTGTGCTTACACTGCACGGGGCCTGATCTGATCCCTGGTCAGGAACCAGGAACGTGCAAGCCACCTAGAGCGGCATTACAAATACCAAGCGTGAACCACAGAGGTTGCCCACTTTGTTTTGTTCTTTTTTGCAGACTATAGGTATATACAGTTGATAACTCAGGGTTTCTAATGGATAACACTGCCTTACAAATAAATTACAAATAATTTTAAATCCTGTTAAACATTTTAATGGCCCTCTCACATGAATCTCTAAGTTGACAGAATGAAGGCAATAAAAGTGTCTTTTTGTTTCAGAATGACTCAGAAATTTGAACTGTTTTCTTGATGGCAGTTGGCCAAGGGTCTGTCTCAGTTCTTTAAGACTGCTTGAATGCCTTTCACATGGCCTCCATCTTCAAGTCATATTCTCTTCATTCTTTATCTCTCTCTGACTTATCCTTCCACCAACTGGAGAAAACTCCCTGCTTAGGAAGTTTTCATTGATTAGATCAACACACCCAGATAATCTATTTTAAAGCCAACTCTGCCATAGAATGGATTTCCCCTGTGGCTCAGTGGTAAAGAATCTGCCTGCAATGCAGGAGACTCAGGCTTGATCCCTGGATTGGGAAGATTCCTTGGAGAAGGGCACAGCAACCCATTCTAGTATTCTTGCCTGGGAAATCCCATGGAGAGAGGAGCTTGGCGGAATACAGTCCATGGGGTCCGAAACAGTTGGACATAACTGAAATGATTGAGCTTGCAGGCATGCTTTCACAGAACACAATCACCTGAGTGAGTGATGTCTCATCCCTTTTATAGGAATGAAAATTTAATTAATTCCTTTTCCAGGAATTAGCACAACATATCTTTGTGTGGGCATTTTACTAATTCTGCATGACATAATATGTCACCAGCTTTTTGTCCACATCTCCAATGGAAATGCCTGGGTTTGTGGATTTGATCTTGGGCAGAAATCTAAGTAGAAGAGGAAGAAGCCAGATGGGTTCTGGAGGGTATTTGGGATATTGGAATCTTTTTTTATTACCTCTCTTAACTCATCTTCAACTCTTCATTTCTTGCTCAAAGTGCACTTTGCCATTTCACCAAATTTGTATTTCTCTTTCCCACACAATGTATTGCACCTCAGAGTACTTGGAAAATGCAAAGCACACAAGATCTTCAGATTTTTCTCCACAAAGATGGCATGAGCAGACATCTCACGTCTCATCTGTTGGTTTCTTGGGGTCCCCTTTACTATCCTGACTGTAGTGTTTGCTGGTCCAGGCAACATAGTGCATAACAATTTTCCAGCCTTGCATTAGCTGCTGCCACAAGAACTGCCTCAGGCAAAGATTTCTTAAGACACAGAAAGCAATAACCATAAGGGGAAAAATATTGATCAATTGTACTACATTAAAATTAAGGACGTCTGTTCTTCAAAACCATCAAGAGAGTGAAAAAGATAAACCACCGACTGGAGGAAGAGAGTTTCAATACTTATCTCTGACTCTGAAAAAGGACTCTTCTCTGGAATATATAAAGCAGTCCTTCAAATCAATAATAAAAAGGGAGAGAACTCAATAGGAAAAGGGACAAATGTCATAAAAGATAATTCACGAGAGAAGACATCCAAACAGAAAATAAACATGGGAAAAGACATTTGGTTTCATCAGTCATTGGGAAAATGCAGATTATCATTATAATGCAGATACCACAATATACCTTCCAAAATGGCTAAAATGGAAAAGACAGACAATTTGGAGCAACCAGAACTTTCATACTCTGCCAACCAGAGTGTAAATTGTGACTATTTTGGAAAAATAATTAATAGTATCAATTAAAACTGAATCTACTCATAGCTTACCCTCAACAATTCCATTCCTAAGTATATACCCAACAGAAATGCATGCATATATTCAACAAACAGTGTGTAAAAGAATGTCAACTGCAATATTATTGTGGTATTCCCAAACTGGAAACACCCCAAATGTTATCAACAGTAGAGTGGATATGAAAACCATGGCATATTCACTCATACAGTAGAATAATACGCAAAAATGAGAATAAATAAACTATAGCTCACACACAAAAAGGATGAAACTCACAAACATAATATTGAGAAGAAAAAACCAGTCACTAAAGAATACATGTTATGATTAGTTTTGCCTCTTTTTAAACTTTATAAACAGGTAATTTGTGGTTTTAGAAGTCAGAGTATTAACCCTGGGATGGGGGGTGGGGGTTTTGAGTGGAAGGGGGCACAAGGTATTACCTAGAGGTGCTAAGAAGATTCTTGATCTGCATATGATCTATATATGTGTGTGGTCATTTTGTGAAAACTGAGCTATACACTTATTATTTATGCACTTTCTGTATGTACTTTATGTGCATGCATGCTCAGTTGCTCAATCATGTCTGACTCTTTGCGACCCTATGGACAGTAGCCCACCAGGCTCCTCTGTCCATGGGATTTCCCAGGCAAGAACATTGGAGTGGGTTGCCATTTCCTCCTCCGGGGGATCTTCCCTACCCCAGGAATCAAACTGGTGTCTCTTGCATCTCCTACATTGGCAGGTGGATTCTTTTACCACTGAGCCACCTGGGAATTTTTCATATGTCTACAAAAAATTTTACACTATGCAAAGCAATTTATACATCTCTTTCCTACTCATGAGTATGGAGTCACATCTGGTTTGTTCACTACAATATCGGCAGCCCCTGGACTGTGCCTAATACTCTTTGTTACAGAGTGGTTGATTAATGATGAATTTGAATTTCCTTGATATTGCTGATGCTTTTTTTAACCCTCCGCCCATCAGTGGAGTAGCCTTTACCTGTGCTTTAGCAAATATCTTTAGATATTGTAAGGCAGGTATTTCAGACAGATCAGCTTGTGGAGAAGTGAAGGGAGAATGAAATGCAATAAGGAGCTGGAATTGAAGCTCCCTAAGGGCAAGAGCTTTTCTACCACTTATTCACTTGTCCTGATAACTTTATGTGTGTAAGTCATTGAATCCTCACAACAACCAACAAGGCGCTTCACAAATGAGGTAACTGATGAGAAAACTGAGGCTTAGAGAAGTTTGATAAAACGGTAAGCAGTGAAACTCCCAAGATTCAAATCCTGAATATAAGCTTGATCACAGAGTTGTGTAGTTGCCTCTGGTCATAGCAGGCTCTTGAAAAATATTTGTGGAAAGCACAAACAGACCTCTCCAACATCCCTATTGTTCTCCTCCCCACTTCTCCACACAGTCATCATTACTTACTACTAGTTGGGTCTCAGGGTGGGCTTGGGGGCTGAGCAGCTGAGGGAGGGAGAACATTTTAGCCCAGACTTCCAGTTTAAAAAGTCTCAAATACGGACTTTTGACATCATTCCCAAATAAGCATACAAATGCAGTAACCTTCCCTCTATGACTGGAAGGAATCGGCCATCACACAACCTTAAACTTGGGCCCCACTCTCTACAGCGTACCCTATAGAAAAATGCTGCTTATAAACGGCGTAATCTTTGGAAAAGCAAGATCATTATATCACGTCTTTTTTCACATGTTAAATTTACTAATTTTTAAAATATCAATGTTTAAAATGCACCACAATGTTTGTAATTATATTTTGGCTTTTCACTTTTTAACCTCCCAGGAATATTAAACAAGAAAAACTGGAAGTGGCTCAGGCATCGTGATTTGCGGGGAGACCCTGGCTAGTGCACAGGCGGGTTCTGCATGCACAGAGCCATTTCATCTCTTGCCAACTCCGGTGTAACCGCTGCTGCGCGGGGAGACACAAAAGGGGAGCCCTCAGGCTAATTTGAATCACTAAAACCCACAGAAAACTGAAAGCCTCATTTAGTTTCAACTTTATACCCTGCAAGGCTTGTTCCTCGGGTGGCTCTTAAATAGCAACCAAATGCTTGATTTTCCTTTCACTTCCTTCCCTCCCCATCTCCAGCCCCTGGTGGTGGAGGTTCTTGTGAGGTTCTGCTGACAAAGGCAAACAGTAATACCTTCCACTGACATGAGCTGCTCAGCAGCTCACAGACCTGAACAGAAGTTCAGTTCCCTTCTGTCCTCTCAAGAGCCCCATCAATAGCAATTGCTACTCTTGTTGACAGTCGTGGTGACTGTCACCCCAGTCCCCAAAGTAGAAGTGACTTCTTCCAGGCCACAGAATAACTAAATAACCAAACATGCATCTCACCCTGTCCCAGATCCCAATAGGGAGGAAAAAAATACAGTCCATGGACCAAGAACTTTAGTATTGCCTTAAAACCTCATTGCTTACTGGTGCCTTCACCTTCAATTACAAGGAAAATACCAAAAAAAAAAAAAAATTTTTTTAAATTTCAGTCTGGCTGCTTTACCGTTTTCATCTTCTGGAAAAATCAGTCCACTTCAGCTTCTTTCAGCATGCGCTCTAAACCTATAGAACTGTTTGTGTGACTCAGGCAAAGGAATTAATTTTCATATGTTGGAGAAATCAAAGGTGGGAAGACATATTCAGCAGAGGATGAAGCCATGCTATTTCAAATGGGGGGGGGGGGTGGTGAATATAGCATAAAAGGGAAAATATTTCAAATTTGTAAGGAAAAATATTTTTCACTAGAAAAATTTCCTCATGCTCTCATTTTTGTTTGGCTTAGCCTCCCCATGGCATTCCAGGCAATCTGTCTCTTAGCACCACAGATGTGAAATATATACACAAAGGCGACTCAGTCAGTTCTAACCCCTCCCCCAATTTTATTAGCTTTCACTGGGTTTCATTGTAGGTGGTGTCTTGCCATGGGCTCGCACATTGTACCGCCTAAACTGTTTCATAACTCTATTTTACAGAATAAACATTTTCATTAAGAGAAGTTAACATGGCTTGGGGAAATGGTAACGATCAGAATTAGAGTTACCGGGGCTTCCCTTGTGGTCCACTGGTTGAGAATCTGCCTAGCAATGCAAGGGACACCGGATCGACACCTGGTCCGGGAAGATCCCACATACTGCGGAGCAACTATGCCCATGCGGTCACAACTACTGAGCCAGCACTCTAGAGGCCACAAGCCCGGAACTATTGAAGCCCAGGCGCCTCGATCCTGTGTTCTGCAGCCAGAGAAACAACCGCAGTAAGAAGCCCATGCACCGCAACAAAGAATAGCCCCTGCTCACTGCAACGAGAGAAAGCTCTTGTGCAGCAAAGAAGACCCAGCACAACCAAAAAATAAAATAACTAAATAAGAGAATTACAGTCATAAAACCAAATCGCCGTCTTTGAACAGCAGTTTATTATGTACACTATTAATCAGGCCATCCTAGAATAATGGGCTAATTGAAGAGTCAACTTAACTACAGACTTTATATCAGAAATTTGCATCTGCTAGATTAGGAGCTCACAAACTTTTTTCTCTTTTGGTAAAAAGCTAGAAAACAAATATCTTAAGCTTGGCAAGCCTTACAATCTGTCTCTTTACTACTCAACTCTGCCACTGCAAAGAAAGCAGGCCAAGACAGTCAAAAATAGCAAATGAGGGCTTTCCTGGGAGCTCAGCTGGTAAAGAATCCACCTGCAATGCAGGACCCTGGTTCGACTTCTGGGTTGGGAAGATCCCTGGAGAAGTGATAGGCCACCCACTCCAGTATTCTTGGGCTTCCCTGGTGGCTCAGATGGTAAACAATCCACCTGCACTGCAAAGACCTGGGTTTTATCCCTGGGTTGGGAAGATCACCTGGAGAAGGACATGGCAAACCACTTCAGTATTCTGGCCTGGGAAGTCCCCATGGACAGAGGAGCCTGGCAGGCTACAGTCTTCGGGGTCACAAAGACTCAGACACAACTGAGCGACCAAGCACAGCACAGCACAATAGGTAAATGAACAGGTGTGGCTGTGTTTTAATAAAACTGTTATTTATAAAAACAGATGGTAATCAGATCTGACATGGAGCCACAGCTTGCCAACTCCTGGTTATGTTTGTGACTGCCATTCAAAGGTTGAGCTTAGACTCTAAGCCCTAAACATCTATTTGACAGCTTACCCCAAAAAAGGTGTGTGTATGTGTGTTTGGGGGTGGGAGTTAAGTTAAAATTAAAATGAATTTTCTCATGAGAAAATATTTTTAAAAGTAGGTATTAATATTTTCCAAATATGTTGAAGGATGCATTAGTTATTTTTCTACATTATAGAAAAATTCATATAAAATATTGGAATGAATAGAATCTTTTTAAATATTCTGATACACTGAATAAACTGACAATACCCAATTGAGCCTTGAGCACTGTTCACCTTGACCTTCAACTTTGCCCATGAGCAAAATCCAGTCCCATCACTTCATGGCAAATAGATGGGGAAACAATGGAAACAATGAGAGACTTTATTTTCTTGGGCTCCAAAAGCACTCCAGATGGTGACTGCAGCCATGAAATTAAAAGACACTTGCTCCTTGGAAGAAAAGCTATGACCCACCTAGACAGTATATTAAAAAGCAGAGACATTACTTTGCCAACAAAGGTCCATCTAGTCATAGCTATGGTTTTTTCAGTAGTCATGTATGGATGTGAGAGTTGGACTATAACGAGAGCTAAGCACCAAAGAATTGATGCTTTTGAACTGTAGTGTTGGAGAAGATTCTTAAGAGTCCCTTGGACTGCAAAGAAATCAAACCAATCAATCCTTAAGGATTGGAAGGACTGATGCTGAAGCTGAAACTCCAATACTTTGGCCACCTGATGCTAAGAACTAACTCATTAGAAAAGATCCTGATGCTGGGAAAGATTGAAGGCAGGAGGAGAAGGGGACAACAGAGGATGAGATGGCTGGATGGCATCACCAACTTGATGGACATGAGTTGGAGCAAGTTCCGGGAATTGGTGATGGACAGGGAAGCCTGGCATGCTGCAGTCCATGGGCTCACAAAGAGTCGGACATGACTGAACGACTGAACTGAACTAAGAATCTCCCTTCCAGGAATTCTAGCACACAAAGTCAACGTCACGTGTTTCCCGGCCTCGTTCCTCCTCCTATCTTGGTGGCACTATGGGCCTCATATTGTGGTTTCATCCAGGCCAAGGACATGTTTGTAGAGAGCTCAGCGTGGCTTTTCCAAGGCCCCTCTTACTTTCTAATTTTTGTCGATGACGATGGTCCTTCCCTTTACTTGAGCCTTTTCCTAAGATTTTAACAGATGCTTCCCAATGAGGATTTTATGTAAATTTCAAGTAAACCAGTGCGTTGAAAACATCCCTTGCCAGGCAGCACATGATAGAGCATCAGGGGAGCACAGCGTCAGTCCCTCTGCTGCAGAACCTTCCTACTGCACAGAGCTGCCAGGCTTAGATGCAAAACTCGGGCAAGCAGTTTATACACTTGTATTCCAAAATCAGTACTTGTGTATTATGATGACTTACTTCAAAATATGCAAGTAAATTGCATTTACATCAAGAGGGAGTATAGTGTTAGGTATTAAACTATTTCGTAGGCTGCCCTGCAGAGTCCCAGGATAACAGGAGCAGGCCTGCCCTCTTTTTTCTCAGGAAAACAGGAGACAGCAGAGGGAGAAGAGGAAAATCCTGACTGAATTTTTTCCCTGGCTGAACCTGGCTTAAAGACCTTTCTTTGTCTCTAACTGAGCTTTTCCAGTGGCATAACCAACACGGCAGCTACCCTCTACTATTTGCTTATACCATGCCTGACTGCAGTGTTATTTTCATATTTGCCATTGGGCCTTTAGCCGTCCTTCCTCCTTGAGGTGTTCACACATAGGAGGCGTGGGAGAGGCTCATCCTTTGTCAATATCAACATCTCCCAAATAAATAAATGAATGACATATTCCTTTATTCATTGACCCCATGATGCCTCCTGTCTACTAGTCACTGTTCCAGGGCGCGGGGTAAGCAGTCAACAAGACAGGGAAAATTTTTCTCCTTGTGGAATATGCATTCTCGTGGATGGAGCTGGAAAATTAAAAATAATTTAACAAGTGGTAAATTTTGTGGAGAAGAGTAAAATAGGAAAGGGAGAAAATGATGCTAGAAGAAGGGCGGGGATATGATTTTGAATGTGGTAACTTGGGAAGGCCCCTTAGCTAAGGAGGATGTGTTTGAGCAAAGACCAAAAATGAGGTCCAGGGGAGACAGCTATATGGGTTTCTGGGGGAAGAGACTTCCAGGTGGAGACAACAGCAAGGGCCCCATTTGGCCTAGAGGAGCAGCTCCAGGCATTCAGGCTGCACCAGAAGGGAAGAGGATTAGACCATGAAGAGGACATGGGCGTTGATTCTCAATGAGACAGACCAGATACTCTTGACCCTTGAATAACACAGGTTTGAATTGTGCAGGTCCATTTACATAGGAATTCTTTCCATGAAAAATGTGTGTCCCCACATACTATAGTACTACACAGTTGAAGGTTGGCAATGTCCAGGGATGGAGAACCACAGACATGGAGGACCTACAGAGTTATACACAGATTTTCCACTATGCTGAGGACTGGTGCCCCCAACGCCTGGGTTGTTCAAGGGTCACAACTGTAGTTGCTTTTCTGGGTTTTCAAAAAGTCTATTCAGGCAAGACCTATTCTATGGCCTCAATCACCTCTTCCCCAATGAGTTGACCCCAGATGTCTGTTTATTCTTTCATTTTCTATGTTTAATTTACTTATACTTGAAGCTAGGAAAAATAGCTAAGTTACAGAGAATGTTGAAGGGCTCAAATGACCATTACTATGGGAGGTTAGACTGTTCAGTAAACACAACTATTTAATCAACAACTGTCTACTGAGTGCCATCACAGGGAAGGCAAATGTTACCTGGAGGAGGAAGAGGGGATTGAGAAATTGGAGCAGGCTGGAAGAAAGACAGCAAAGTCAGGAAGATAGAGAAGGAGGAAAGGGAAGGGAAGTAAAGGTGCTGGTTTCACATGTCTAACCACAGGGGTAAAGAGCGAGACCTTGGGGATTAGACTGACCTTATTTCAAAGCTTAGATATTCCACATACGGGCTGTGTGACCTTGACTATGTTACCACTTTGAGACTGCTTGTCTCCATATAAAATGGAGATTGGATATTTGCCTTCTAGCATGTTGTTGATATTAAAAGAGATACTGTACATAAATATCTAATACAGTGCCAACACTGGTTTACTCAATAAATAGTAGTCACTTTACTATTGTAACTGTCATTACTATCATCATTCCAAGAGGACAGGAATCTAGAAGCAGCCCACCATCTTCTGACAGGAAAAGATAAAAGCAGGAATGAGTTCTTGAGGAGAAAACTCACTGTAAGTATTCATTTTAAAAGCACCTAATGGTATGATTATGCACTGGGATCGAATTTACTACATGAATGGGGTTGAGCCTAAAGGGACATCTCTTCAGTAGTAATTCAGTAGATCCCCAGGAATTTGGCTCAACTGTGAAACAATTTATCCCAGAGAATATATATCTATAGGAAAAAAGAATTCTAGAAAAACATGGTGATGATTCCACATTCCAAACAAATATAGAAGACCTTGTATGACTTGGATACAGACTGTAATGTATTAGCAGTTCCAGGAAAGGCAGAAGACAGATTTGTAACTGAGCAATGCAAAATGAAATAGTGCTATGCCAGGGAAGAAGGGATTGAGTTAATCAACTGCCAAGTGCTTTTCCATTTGGGACAGATAAGGTTTATAGCACGCAGCAGGAACAGCCAAAGACTTGATATACATGAATCCCATAAAACTATCTGAATATATTCTGTACTGTAATGGGCATCTGCCACTTTTTTGGTTTGTCTGGCATCCTTTACTGCAGAGAACTGCCCCTCTTCAATCCCATATGATTCTCTTGAGTCTGTCAATCAAGGGGCCCTGCTACCTACACCACAGGGATGGATTGTGACCCAGGGTATTTAATAAGAATATCCCATTCCCTGGTGGCTCTGTGGTGAAGAATTCACCTGCCAATATGGAGATGCATATTCCATCCCTGGAGAAGAAAAAGGCAACCCATTCCAGTATTCTTGCCGGGGAAATCCCATGGATAGTGGAGCCTGGCGGGGCTATAATCGATGGGGTCACAAAAGAGTTGAGCACAACTTAGCGACTAAAAAAAAAGAAAAAAATTCCCTGGGCCACATTGATTGGTCCAGAAGAGGACACATGACCTAAGCATGACCAATCAGGGTTTTCTGGAGGGACTGATAAGGATGCTGAAAGTTAGAGTCTCTCCTTTTGAGATTTCTGACTGCCAGTACCTCATAAGCTTGGAGCTTTCCTAGAGTCCTGTGTTACCATGTGGAACAATATTAGCAAGCCCAAACCTGGACAAGAATCCTTCTCTCCTTGTCCAGGGGGAGAGACACAGAGACAAAGACTCCTGTTGATACTATTTAATTGTTTACACCCCTTGATTCAGTCATGCCTGAACCTGCCACTTCTTGGGAGTTTCTAATTGTGTGAGCTGGTAGACTGCATTTTCTTTTTTTTTTTTTGCTACTTTCAGTTTGAATTGGAATTTACAACCAAAAGAGTCAATTAAGAAAAATTTGAAAGAAATTGAATCTAACCAAAGGATAAAAGCAATTTGTGGCAAACTAAACAGAAATACATAATTGAGTCTACCAAAAAAAATATAAGTTTAAAGATGTTATGAAAGATGCAGGTAAAGATGTAATTTGGGGTTAAAGTGTCCATGGGACACCATATGCCAAATCAATCCCAGAAAAAGGAGAGAAGATAAAACAACACTCAGTATATCTGTCTGTAGTTTGAGCAGAATCCTTCTAGAAGTTTGTAACGCTATGACCCATGTCCTGGTCTTGAACATTTTGATAAATAAGTAACTATATCACAGCCCCAAGTCTATTAACCTAGTAGCCTCAGTGTACCTGAGATAGTAAAACCACTCCTCTTCACTGGGAAATGATTTTACAACTATAGGAGGCTTAGAATTAAATATAGATCATGAAGTAAATTGGACCTATTAAACTATTAATTAATAGGCTTAGGAATAGAATTTATAATTTGTATGTTTAAAGTGTTAGAAATATTTAAGAAAATCTGACATATTAGAGAATCTAAAGAATTTAGCTTCATGATTTCAATTTGAAATTTATACTTAATTTTATTCTCATTATCTTAAGTTGGAAAGTTCTGATAATTTGATGCTTACGGTCTTTGAATGTTTTGACTCATTATGTTTTAAGGGCCAATTTTTAGATTTACAAGTACTTGCACTTTGTTGAGGTTTAAATCAGCCTTGTCAGGCATCTGAGTTGCTTGATATTTAGTGCACATTGTTAAAAACCTTAGGGGAATTTAATTGAGGGTTTATTAATATGACTAATTGTATAGGGGATTTTAACCTGCTAAAATTGAATGAAATAAATGGAAAGATGGTTTTAAATTTTATAAAAATTTATCAGTTTATAAGTAAAATCAGAATTGCAAAGTGATCTTAAAGGCCTAAGAATATTATAGTTTCAAATTTGTAGCTTAAATTAATTAAATATTATTCCAATATTCAAATACCTTTTTCCATTCTGTGCACAAAAGCCCTCATTTCCCTCAAACTAAAAAAAAAACACCTCAACACACATAATAAGGAATATCATTCTAGATGCAAAAGCCATAGATAAAACAGAATTTTCTGTAGAGAATGAAAAATGCAAGGCTTGTATGGGGCCTGAGATAAGGCAAATGATACAATAATATTTGGAATAAACAATGATGAACCAACTGGATCCATTACCAGGAACTAAAAGAAGATCAAATATCAACAACTCAGGTGGTAGTAATCAAAACTGATTCATTTGCTTTCACTCAACAAATATCCAGTGAATGTGTACTACACGTCAGGTTGTATTCTAGCAGTTCTAGGATAGCAAGAAAGACAGGAAAACATGGATTACAAACTGGATGTGAAAAAGACAAAAAGAGAGTAAGTGAAGTAATTGGAAATGAAGGAGAGATGCCAGCAGAAGTTTGCCTGGATAGAGCAAAGAGCAGGTTGTCTTGTCTCAGAGTTCTTTCTCCACCTGATGTCAGTAAGCATAGCAAATAAGGAGCAAGAGCATCTCAAGATATCCACAGAAGACAAAAAAAAAGCAACAGAAAAGAAAAGGGGGATAACACATTCACTAATAATAGATTCCAGACACAAAAGAGAAAAGGCTGCAGGGGAAAGGAATTGAGCCTGAGACAAGGAGAGGAAGCAGCTGGCACAGCTGGGAAGAATGGGGGAGGTTCACACCAAGGCTTACCGGACTAATTAAAACGACACAGATATGGGTAAGGCACAGCACAAAGTAGGGACAGGCAATACAGAGAGCAGGAAGGAAAAAAGCACTCTGGAGGGGTAAGTCTGTGTGAGTCTGGGAGGAAAATCTGGAGATGAGCTGAGACGAGAAACAAGCCTGAACACCGGAATGGCTTGTTCCAAAGGACTGGGGCTGGGTGCTGTGTGCGGATCTGGAGAGGACGGGAGACACATGGGATAAGGACAGCTCAAGAGAAGAGGGGTGTGACCGGCTGCAGAGCAAGGAGGGTGAGCTGGTGCCTGGGCCCCACTGCTCGCCAAAGTGCAAGCCCCTGGAGGGCCAGCTGATGACATCCTGGCCATGCCTTCTCATGACCCAGAGGCAGACAGCCAGAAAAATGGAATAAGTAATATAAATGATGACTGGGGGAGGGGTGTAATTTTGTTCTGATTATTTATGAAGTATCCCCTAAACATAAGTTAAATATAACCATTTCAGAAAAAATGAGAAAATACAGATAAGCAAAACAGTGAGAAAAGACAAATCACCACCCTGAACAGAAGAGTGATACTTCTGAGGAAGAAAGGGCCACTGACTTTTCTACCTACTTACTCAAAGTTCTTGCAGGAATTGCCAATGCATCCTGATCCCATCCTGAAAGTTGACAGTGATGGTTTGTACCCAAGAAAGGTAATAAACAAGACTACCAAGCCCCAGTTGAGAAGAAAGCTTTTAATTAGCTCATCTAAAATATCCCCTTTAGGTTCCTGCAAAAATATGGTGACACGATCTATAAATGTTTCCTTTCAAGTGTTCATCAGACCAGTTGTTCATACACAATGAGGAAACAATGCAAGACTAGGGAAAGAAACAGCCAGAGGATTAGAGAGCACAAATCAAGTGCTCGCATGTGGTGGGGCATGATGCCTTTTCCCACAAGCCAGACTGGAACATCTTATATTTCACAGATCCTTGAGAGCTCAGAAAAGTCTTGCCTTAATAGTGGAGTAAAGTTAGTCCACTTGCTCCTTGGAAGTAAAGCTTTGACAAACTTTTACAGCATATTAAAAAGCAGAGACATTACTTTGCTGACAAAGATCTGTCTAGTCAAAGCTATGGCTTTTCCAGCAGTCATGTATGGATGTGAGAGTTGGACCATAAGAAAGCTGAGCACCAAAGAATTAATGTTTTTGAACTATGGTGTTGGAGAAGACACTTGAGAGTCCCTTGGACCGCAAGGAGATCAAACCAGTCCATCCTAAAGGAGATCAGTCCTGAATATTCATTGGAAGGACTGATGCTGAAGCTGAAGCTCCAATCCTTTGGCCACCTGATGTGAAGAACAGACTCATTGGAAAAGACCCTGATGCTGGGAAAGATTGAAGGCAGGAGAAGAAGGGGACGACAGAGGATGAGATGATTGGATGGAATCACTGACTCTATGGACATGAGTTTGAGCAAGCTCTGGAAGTTTGGTGATGGACAGGGAAGCCTGGCGTGCTGCAGTCCATGGGGTCGCAAAGAGCTGGACATGATTGAGTGACTGAACTGAACTGAAAGTTAGTCCTAACCTCAGTATTGCTGAAGTCCTGCTTAACACATCTTAAACGTATGACCTGAAAGAATCAAACTATTTTCAAGTAAATTAACTGCATCCCCAAACAAAGCTTAAAAAGATTTATAGGAATAATAATTTTTTTAAAAAACACTCGACAGGGAAAAATACCCAATATGCCAAAATACACATACAGTAAAAACGTTATGAGGAAAGTAATATAGCAGAAAAATATAACATGAGGAAAAACTGTCAATTGAAACCAAATCAAAACTGAGGCAGATGTTAGAATTAACAGACAAGGATATTAAAACAGCTGTTATAGCTGTGTATTGTATGCTTTAAAAGTTAAGACATGGAAGATATTAAAAAGATACCAGTCAAACTTCTAGAAATGCAAAAATATGTTTGAGGTGAAAAATTACATGAGTAGGATTAATGGCAGAATAAACATTTCAGAAGAAAAGATTAGTGAACCTGAAAACTCAGCAATATAAACTATCCAAAATGAAATTTAGGAAAATATTATATGGGGAGTAAAATAAAATCTATTGAAGGTAGACTGGGGTGTGTGTGTGTGTGTGTGTGTCTGTGCGCATATATATATGTGCTTAGTCGCTCAGTCATCTCCGACTCTTGGCAACCCCATGGACTGTAGCCCACTAGGCTCCTCTGTCCATGGGGATTTCCTAGGCAAGAACACTGGAGTGGGTTGCAATGTCCTTCTCCAAGAAGGAGTCCTTCTCCAGGTCTCCCACATTGCAGGCAGATTCTTTACCATCTGAGCCACCAGGGAAGCATGTATATGTACATTTATACACATTTACATAACTTTA
This sequence comes from Dama dama, assembly GCF_033118175.1. Lineage (NCBI taxonomy): Eukaryota > Metazoa > Chordata > Mammalia > Artiodactyla > Cervidae > Dama > Dama dama. The sequence continues at coordinate 61,110,110 of NC_083683.1, forward strand.
AATAAGTTATAGCTTATATACAATAAAAGGATATAAAATAGAATCATAAAAGAATTTAGGCAATCCAAAAAGAGGCAGAAAAAATAGGAAAAATTAAAAAAATAATAGGGGAATAAATAAAGCAGATAACAAGGTGGTAAATGTAAACCTTAGCATATCAATAATCATATTAAATATTATTTAGATATCCTAATTGAGATTGTCAGGGTTGGGTAAAAAAATAAAATCCAACTATGTTCCTTCTATAAGAAATGTACTTTACATACAGAGAAACAAATAGTTGAACATAAATGGTAGAAAAGATACACCATGCTATTACAAAATGAATTGTGTATGCCCCCCACAACACACATACACAAATTCCTATGTGAAAACACTCTCAATGTGAATGTGCTTGGAAGCAGGGCCTTTAAAGAGGTGACTGATGTTAAATGAGGTCATCAGTGTAGGGCCCTAATCCCATAGGACTTACAAGAAGAGGAAGAGACACTAGAGATATGTCATCTTCCTCTCTGTCATTCTGCCCTCAGCACACAGAGCAAAGACCACACAAGCGCACAGTGAAAAGGCAGCCAGCTACACTCCAGAGAAAGTGGTCTCACCAGCCCAACCCTGTTGGTACCTTGATCTTGGACTTCCAGTCTCCAGAACTTGAAAAACTTCTGTTGTGTGAGCCACCAACCAGGCTCTTATTTTGTTATGGTAAACTGAACAGACATGCTAAGATGAATCAAAATGAGGCTCAAGGGACTAGGTTAACGTCAGACAAAGTAAATATTAGAACAAAGAATAGCACCAGGGGCAAAGGTCATTTCATAATGACTAAGAAGTCAAATCATCAAGAGTACATAACAATCTTAAAATGTTTGTGTACCCAACAAAAGCAATTCAAAATACATGAAGCAAAAACTCATTGAACAACCAAGAGACATAAACAAATCTACAACCAAAACAAAAATATCACTACCCCTCTCTTAATAATCAATAGAACAATGGAGAGAAAATCAGTAAAGAGCTAGAAGACCTGAACAAAACTATCCACTAATATGACCTAATTGATATTTATAGAATACCTCATCAAACAGCTGTATATACACTCTTCAAGTGTACTTGTAATATTAACCAAGACAGACCATGCCTCAATAAATGTGAATGAATTCAAGTCCAACTAAGTATAATAGAATTGAATCAAAAACCAATAACAAAAAGATTTCTGGAAAACTCCCAGATTTTTGCAAACAAAACAACACACGTCTAAATAACCCATGGATAAAAGAAGAGGGCAGAGGGGAAACAGAAAGTATTTGAGCTAATTGAAAATGAAAAAAAAAAGAAGAACATAAAAAAGTTGGGAGGATGTCATTAAAGAAGTATTTGTGTGGGGTGGGAGGGATTTGTAACACTAAATGCCTTTATTAAAAGAGAAGAAATATCTCAAATAAGTGATCTCAACATTCTCTTAATAAGTCAGAAAAAGAACAAATAAACCCAAAATAAGCAGAAAGGAAATAGTAAAGATCAGCGTGGAATTCAATAAAACTGAAGTCAGAAAGACAATCAAGAAAATCACTGAAACTGAAAGGGGATATTAAAGATCAATAAAAATTATAAGCCTCTAGCCAGGCTGGTCTGGATAAAAAGAGGGAAGACACAAATTACAAACATCAGGACTGAAAATGGGGACATCACTACAGATTCTAGATATTAACAGGATAATAAGGGTATATAAAAAACTTCATGCCAAAATTATATACAGCTTAGATGAAATGGAACATTTTTGAAAGACACAAACTACCAAAGCTAATCCTAAAATTCACATAGTACAACAAAAGACTTCAAAAAGTCAAAGCAATCCTAAGAAAGAAGAACAAAGCTGGAAGCACCATACTTTCTGCTTTTAAAATATATTATAATACAGAATACAATATATTACAAAGCTAATACAACAGTATGGTACAGGAATAAAAACAGACCATTGGAACAGAATAGAGAGCCCAGAAATAAACCAATGCATATGCAGTCAAAGGTGCCAAGAATATACAACGGGGAAAAGATAGTCTCTTCAACAAAACTGGATATTCACATGTAAAAGAATGAAATTGAACCCTTATCCTACACCATAGGTAAAAATTAACTTAGCATGGAACAAGAGGAAAATCTTCATGACGTTGGTGTAGGCAATGATACCTTGGATATGACACTAAAAACATAAGCAACAAATCAAAAAGAGACAAGTGGGACAAGTGGGACCACATCAAGCTAAAAAGCTTCTGTGCAGTAAAGGAAACAGTCAATTGCCTTTCATGTAGTCAACAGAGTGAAAAGGCAATTTACAGAATGGGAGAAAATATTTTCAAACCATGTATTTGATAACGGATTAATATACAAAGTGTATAAGGAATTCCTGCAAACTAACAGCAAAAAAGAAAAATCTGATTTTAAAATGGGCAAGGGACTTGAGTAGATATTTTTTCAAAGAAGATATACAAATGGGCAACAGATATGTGAAAAGATGCTCAATATCATTAATCAACATGGTTGCGTGACTGCTCAGTCACTCAGTTGTGTCCAACTCTTTGCAACCCCATGGACTGTAGTCCACCAGGCTCCTCTGTCCATAGGATTCTCCAGGCAAGAATACTGGAGTGGGCTGCCATGCTTTCCTCCAGGGGATCTTCCCAAACCAGAGATTGAACTGGTGTCTCTTATGTCTCCTGCATTGGCAGGCAGGTTCTTACCCCTAGTGCCTCCTGGAAAGCCCCTCATCAACATGGGAATGTATATAAATCAAACCCACAATGAAATATTTCACACCTGTCAGAATGGTTATTATCATAAAAATGAAAGCCAACTAGTGAGGATGTGGAGAAACTGGGATATTTGTACACTGTTGGTAGCAATGTATAAATGTAAAGTGACGCAGCCACTGCATCAGTAGTATGGAGGTTTCTCAAAAAATTAAGAACTGAACTACCATATGATTCAGAAATCCATCTTCTGGGAATATATTCAAGAGAATTAAAACTGAATTATATTCAAGAGAATATATTGAAATATATTCAAACTTGGAAATATACTCAAGAGAATTGAAACATATTCAAGAAAAATCTCAAAGAAATAACTGCATTTCCAAGTTCATTGCAGTATTACTCATAATAGCCAAGGTATAGCAACAAACTACATGTACACTGATGGACTAATGGATAATGAAAATGTGGTATTATGTACAATGGAATGTTACTCAGGAAATCCTGCCATATGCAACAATGTGGAAGAACCTGGAGGACATTATGTTAAGTGAAATAAGCCAGTCACAAAAGAAGTACTGCATGAATCCGCTTATATATGTAAAAGAGTTATAGAAACAGAGTGGAAGGTGATTGTCAGGGGTTTGGTATTGGCGGGAGTAAGGTGTTGTTCTGTTCAATAGCATAGGTTCAGTTATGCAAGATAAATAAGCTCTAGAGATCTACTGTCGGAGAAGGCAATGGCACCCCACTCCAGTACTCTTGCCTGGAAAATCCCACGGACGGAGGAGCCTGGTAGGCTGCAGTCCATGGGGTCTCGAAGAGTCGGACATGACTGAGCGACTTCACGTTCACTTTTCACTTTTATGCATTGGAGAAGGAAATGGCAACCCACTCCAGTGTTCTTGCCTGGAGAATCCGAGGGATGGGGTTGCACAGAGTCAGACACGACTGAAGTGACTTAGCAGTAGCAGAGATCTACTGTACCACATTATGCCTATATTAATACTGTATTGTGCACGTAGAAATTTGTTAGGAGGGTAGATATGATGTTAAGTGTTCTTGCCAAAATAATTTGAAGAAAGATATAACCTGAAAAGTCTTATATCTATGAAAGAAAGAATTCAATCAAATTCATACAAATTCTTCCAAAAAAAATTGAAGAGGAGAAAACACCTTCCAACTCATTCTATATAGCCAGCATTATCCTGATAACAAAACTAGACAAAGAGATTAAGAGAAAACTATAATTTCTCTCATGACAGATGTAAAAATTCAAAACAATATTTTGAAAACTCAAATACTGTATATGTGAGGCTAAGTCACTTTGCTGTCCACCTGATTGTTAATCAGCTATGCTGCTGCCAAGTCTCTTCAGTCGTGTCTGACTCTGTGTGACCCCATAGATGGCAGCCCATCAGGCTCCGCTGTCCCTGGGATTCTCCAGGCAAGAACATTGGAGTGGCCTGCCATTTCCTTCTCCAATGCATGAAAGTGAAAAGGGAAGTGAACTTGCTCAGTCATGTCTGACTCCTAGCAACCCCATGGACTGCAGCCTACCAGGCTCCTCCATCCATGGGATTTTCCAGGCAAGAGTACTGGAGTGGATTGCATTGCCTTCCCCAATAATCAGCTATACTCCAATACAAAACAAAAAGTTAAAAAAAATTAGACAGAGGGAAGATGAAGGAGGGAGCTTATAGACCAAAATCAATTTAAAAAATAATAAAATCAAATCTGACTATAAATAAGAGGGTAATACACAGCAATTAAGAAAGGTTTATCCCAAGAATTCAAGATGGGCTTAACATTAAAAAAATCAATGTAAGTTATCATATTAACATTTTTTTTAAACCATATGATTATATCAGTAGATTCATATATGAATGCAGTAGCTCTATTTGTAATTGATCAAAAACTGAGGGGAAAAAACAAATTTCTACCAACAGGTGAGTTTGTTCATTGTGGTTTATCCACACAAGGGAGGCACTATTGATACCCTCTGTAACTTGGATGAATCTCAAAATAAGTATGCTGAATGAAAGAAGTCATATAACAGTACATAGTGTGTGACTTCATCTACCTAAGATTTTAGAAAATGCAAACCAAACTGTTCTCACAGAAAACAGAACAGTTGTTGCCCGAGGAGGCAGAATGGAGAAAAGCAGGAAGAAGGAATTGCAAAGGGATCTGAAGACACTTCTGGGCACAATGAGTGTGTTCATTATCTCGATTATAGTGATAGTCTCAGAGGTGTGCACATATGCCCCAAACTTAACCTCTCTACCCTTCTCTCTAAACCTCCATTCCAGAATACTATTAGTTTTACATTTGTTCTGTAACTCCACTTACTTCTGGATGCATTGTCTCTAAATTCTTTTTCTTTTAATTGAAAACTAAAAAACAGTATCCACAATACTGTTTGTATAGAAATGTTGTTCATTGCAGAACTGAGAAGTACCGTTAAGCCTGTAGAAGTACCACTAACCCTGTAACTCTTGTCAGTTTATTGTTGGAAGTAGAAAATAACTTGTGAGTTTGGAGAGGGTTAGGATGGCACAGATTTATAATGATATAACATGCCTTTGCCTTGTCACCAGATCACCCAACTTCTTAATCACTGTATTTGTTAGAAGAAACCCATATTCTACCAAAAGAGATTCTTCACAGAGCCTCTAACTTCTGGTTGTAATTTGAACTGAAGGCTCTCTAGGCCTGCTTCAAAGTTCTCATTTTGGAATTACTTTTCACTACAATCCTGGGTTAGATCCACTGCTCCTTGGAACCTGTGACTTCCTCTTACTTGGATTCTCTTTGTTTTGCTTGAGTAATACTTTCAGAAATAGTCTGTGGGTGGTAAATGGTCTGAGCTCTTACATGTTTGAAAATGTCTCACTCTCGACTGATAGTTTGGCTAGGTACAGAATTCTAGATTCAAAAACATTTTTCTCCTCAACATTTACAGACTTGCTGTTTGTTTATTGTTTTGTTTTTTCCCTGCCATAAAGAGCTGCTGATGATCTATTCACTATCACCTGGATCTTCATTTCTTTTTGAGTGACCTATTGCATTAGCTTTCAGAATATTCCCTCTCTTCCTAGTGTCTAAAATGTCACAAAAATGTGTCTTAGGCGAGTTTATTCATTCATCATCTGCATTTTCTAAGCCCTTACAATCTGAAGTCCTATGTGTTCACACTTAGAAATTCTTTATCATGCTTCTCTGTTCCGTGAGTTTTCTCATTCCAAACATCCTTTTGGATATTAGAAGTTTTAGACTGTTCTCTAATCTCTTCATTTTTTCTCCCATATTTTCCATCCCTTTAACTTTTTGTTCTACATGCAGAGATAGTTCTTCCATTCTTTCATCCACTGAATTTTTAACTTTGACAATTATTTTTTTCATTTTAAGGACACTTCTTAGGTTAAATTGCTCTTTTCATTAGCAGCCCATTTTGCTTCACAAATGCTTTTTTTTTTTTTTTTAATTTTCTTCTCTGAGGAAATAGAATTATTTGAAAAATATCTTTCTGCATTATCTATTTCCTCCAGGGTCAGTTCATTGCTACCTGTCTTTCTGTCCTCATCTTTTCTGAGATATTTATGATCCTTTGGTTATCAATTAATAGTTATAACTGAGGCAGACCAGCTTATTTAATACAGATAGCTCTGCTTGTCTCAGTTGGTCCATGTGGGTGGGCCTTTTGACCTTGAGGGGAGAGAGGAGGTGGAGGATGTCCCTCCCTTTCACCTCCCAGCCTGAAGGAGAATTTTATTCAGAGTGGGCATCACCCCTTCCAGGGCTACATCCTAAGCAGACACTTCTCAACTATTTCAAAAGATTAATCCTCTGGTTTTAGCCTAAGCATGTGACGCAGGGAAGGGGAATGCAGGCTATGACTCACAGTTATTCCACAGTTGACTTCTGTCCAACTTTCTCTCATGCTCCAAGTTTTGAGCCTCTCTGTGAGTCTGCTGCCAGGAAAAAATAACTCTGGCCCCGACTGCAACCCTCTCCTGTAAATGCGATTGAATCTGTTAATACAGTTCCGAGTAGTTTTTGCTTCTGAGCAATGCGTCTCTATCTCTAGTTTCCCAATGTCCCTTCTCCTGTGCCCAGGACTATCTTTCATGTATTATTTTCTGTTCCTCTTGACTGACGTCGCTATGGGATTTGAAAGCCAAAAAGAGATGCATGTATGCACTCTGTCTGCCATCTTGAACGAGAATTCCCATTGTCTCTTTGGACACCTTTGTGATTCCTTCATTTCTGTTGCTCAGTTGCTAAGTCAAGTCTGACTCTTTGCGACCCCATGGACTGCAGTGCACCAGCCTTCCCTGTCCTTCATAAGCTTTCTTTCTTATCTTTGGGCAAAAAACTCCTTATAGCTTCCACTGAAGGCCAGCCATAGGATCATGCAAACAAGGCTGAATTTCTGCTTAGGCTCTCCAAATATGTGACACTAATTTTATATCCTCCTATCTTCCCCAGGTCAAATATTTCTAGTTTTACTAACTATGCCTCTTTGAATTTTTAGTCTTCCTATCATTCTGATCATTTTCTTCAGGTCATCCTCCATCTCTCTAAAAGAATTCAGTGTAACGCCTAGGGAAATGAAGCTGGAAGCTGGTTTACAGTGACCCAGTCCTTCCTCCCACAACATGAATCCACACTGTCCAGTTGTTTCATTGCCCGAGACACACACCACCAGCACCTGCTGGAAAGACTCTCTGTAATGGGGATATATTTAAAAGCCATAAAGTTATGGGACGATAGCAAGAAGAACTGTCATCCAAGAATTTCCAGGCTCTCTAGTCCAGCTTCTAACTTATACACAATTATTTTATCACTTATATAAAGATCATTTTAAAACACAATTTTAGTTATTTTGTAAAGAATGGTACTATGGGATGAGGAAGACATTTGGAGATGAATTGTTCCAAGTCTGACTGAATCATGCAACTGAATTCACTATATATATTTTTAAGTATTTGAAAGTGTTAGTCACTCCTTTGGGTCCAACTTTTTGCAACCCCATGGACTGTAGCCCGCCAGGCTCCTCTGTCCATGAAATCCTCCATGCAAGAATACTGGAGTGGGTTGCCATTTCCTTCTCCAGGGGATCTTTTCAGTTCAGGGAATGACCTGGATCTGGGTCCCTGGGTCTCCTGTATTGCAGGTAGATTCTTTACGACAGACCTGAGCCACCTGGGACGCCTCAAGTATTTGAAATGCAACTTCAAACCCCAATGTATTTCTCATTAGCAAAAAATGAACCCTTTCCTAAGAGTCTCAGATCATTATAAAATTATTACTAGTTAAAATATATATAAAACTTAAAGATAAATTAAAAGAAGATAAAGAAAAGCATTATGCAAATCTAAAACATAAGTTATAGTGACATCCCAATATAGCAGACAGTTTTAAAATTCAAACAAAATACTGCCTGACAAAATGACATGGTACAGTTATCAGCTAATACAAATATTTTTGTGATATGTATCCTTGGAATATCCCCTGCCTTCAGTTCCTTGAAGAGCACATTTTAAAACTACTGTAAAAATAAATAAATAAATAAAACTACTGTACAAGAAAAGGCTTCTGAGTATATTAATATATATGGAAAAATTTGTAAATCTGATGAAAGACCAAAACATTTTATAGGAATTTTGTAGGAGTTTTCAAAATCTGTTTGTTAAAGAGAGTTGTTTAGGAAACTACTATGTGCTAGGTATTAGTGGTTCAATAATACACTAGAAAGATCTGCAGTCTATTTTCATGGAGTCTATTTATTCAAATTCATTAAATTATTTTCATAGTCAATTTTATCAGATTTATTAAAATGCCTTTCTTCTACAACTTTGGTTAAGGAAGATGGATTCAGATGTACATGAAATGATGCCACCAGCCTCTAGAAAGCAAGAATCTTTTCCATTCTTTAGTATCTTTTCCATTCTCTGGGCCAAGTGGACTATGTCAGTAACATTTGTGGAATGTTGACTATGAGGAATCAGAGCTGAAAAGTTGGCAAGAAGCTAAGAAGTCATCGCAGGCAAAATTTGTTATCCCACCCTTGCTTCCTCTGATAAATCAACAGCCAATTTCTGTGGTCAGTGGTAATTTGGGGAGAAGTCATTCCAGTTCCTACAGGTATGTGGCAGCACCTGGCATTACCTGGCATTGGTGGCCCTGCGGGACCCCCTACCTTCATGACTGGCTCTCCTGCAAGCCTCATAAACACACCCTGCGCTCTAGGCCTGGGCAGATATTTCTAGTTCTCTGTGGATGTCACACTCTCCCATACCTCCTTTCTTTTGCCTGAAATGCCCTTCCTCTCCTCATTCAACTGGAATCCCCTTACTCAGGTTCTGGGGGACAGCTCAAACATGACTTCCTCTGAGAAGCCCTCACTGCCCTCCCAACCTGGCTGGCTCATCAGCTCAGCGGCAGTGTAGAACAGTGGTGAGAAAGGATAGACCAGGAAATGGATCTGGGGTTCTAGCTTTTACCAGGTGTAGAACTGTGTAAACTTTCTAAACATTAGCTTTCCCCACTGATAAAATACAGAGGCCTTTCAGGGCTGTTCTGAGGCTGAAATACAATGGTGACGTATTGTACAGATGTGCCAGCAGAGAGCCTGGCATATAGGTGCTCAGTAAACACTGCTTTCCACACCCTCCTCTCTGTCACACCCAGAAATGGCACGAACTTAGAATTTATGCTAGATCAATCACAGTCCTTATTTTGACAACCACTAGGATTATGATAATCTAAAGTCTCAAATTAAAAACAGTGTTATAAATCAAAGCTCATTAAAGAGTTTCCAATTACTCACAAAGATCCTTTGCGTGAAGAATAAAATAATTAGGGTGATCTTTTACTTGAAGTGTATGCATGCAATACTTTCAAAGGTCTTGATCAAAAGCCTCCGCACAGTGTGTTCCAGGCCTATAAATTTTACATAGAGGTCATCGCTATATTCTTAGCAATCACGTCTGCTCTTGCACCTATTTTACAAACTCAGAGCTAGTCCAAGAACAGCAGTATATTGATAGCAAAGATTTCTAAAAGACAGTAACATTATAAAAGCAATCATTTTGCAGGTAATAAGAATTTGCATTTTTCCCCAAGTTTCTCACTCATGCCTTAAACACATTACAAAGACTTATAAAGTCTTAAAGAGTCTTCTTCACGGCATCTTCTGTGGGAGGTCAGTGGTGCTGAGGTGACTCCGTTGTCACAGTCTCCAGAAGTCCTTCCATATCAGTGTAGCCGAGCAATGCTGGGTGTGTTTTTTGAATAAGAGGAATCAGATGAGGAATATGGAATCCTCCCAAACCAGCCAGAAAGTTTCATTTTCCAGTATAGTTTTCATTCCATTTAGAGATATTTGGGACTCTTTAATACCTTACTTAGTTATTCACTCAGCAACTAGTGGGTAGAAACACAGAATCTGGGTTCAAATTCCAGCTGTACCACTTGTAGCTATAAGGCCTTGGGCTAGTTACTTCCTCTGTGGTTTAGCTTTCCATTTGTAAAACTGGGAGAACTACAACACCTACATCCTAAGACTACAGGGAGCAGTGCCCAGGACATAATTAATATTCCTGATTACTGGGAACTATTAGCATTAACTTTTATTCCTGTCCTGGGACCTGAGATGCAATGGTAAACAAAGGCACTCAAGAAATATTTACTTGATGAATAATGTAAAACCACAATAGAACGAAGCTTATAAATATGCTTTTGGATACCCAGTGACTTCCACAAATGGTTGATGTCAGAGAACAAAAATTTAAACATTCATATGATTAAGTCTCAGCAACATGCTCATTTGCCCAAGAGCGGAAATAGAAAGATACAATGAAACTATTCACCTGACATCACAAAAGACAGACCAATGAGAATAAGCCAGTGCACAAGTATTCTTTCTTAACTTGCTGTATTATGAATTGTTTAATAAGCTTATAAATCTTGTTTAATTTTTAGCCAAATACAGTGACTCTCCAATGAGGTCATGTTTGGAAAAATATGTATCAATATTTAAACAACTCAAAACCATAGGAAAATCTTAAATACTTCAGCAAATTCTGTCTCAATATTGAAATAAGTAAAGTATGAAAATTAAAGGAAGGCATACTCTTAGGATCATTGTTTTTTGTTACCTTTTATATATGAGTGCAGAGTAAAGGCATTTCAGGATATTATCATTAAAATCATTTGCAGTTATAAACCAGTTCTAATCATGGCCAAACTTCCAGCACACTTTAAAAATACTCAAGAGAGCAGAACCACAATATTTATGTCTGCCTACAAGCACATAATCATCTTCGGTCTCAATTTTAAATATAGATATCTTCCTTTAAAGTTCTTTAAAAGGTATGTTCTGTGGAAAGGAGAATTCTAAAAGCATTACCTAAGGCTGCAGAAGAGCTAGAGGTCTTAAGAAAGGTGTGGAAAGAGTCAGTGCAAGCAACTGATATAAATAAAAAATGGCACAGCAGGTCAAAGAACAGAGGGGAATGGAATAAGACAATCACTTTCTTCCAACTATTGAGAGGAGAATGTGTGTCTGCCTGACTAGGAGTGCTGGCTTTTTATATTTCCCCAGAGATGATGAACTATTAGGAACCAGGCATACCTAGAAAGTTGACCTTTCAGAAGTCAGGATAGATATAAGGGTGGTTGTTTTTCAACAACTAATGAAAACAGATTACTGACAAGAGAGAATAGAAACCCAGAAAGAATGGGGAAGCTGTCCTGACCTTCAAAATACAGTCATGGGAAGCTGTCTTCAGTAACTGTGCACCCTGAACATCACACACACATTCAAAAGTAATGACTGATAAAGGACAGAATTAACTGTTACTCAGAAATACTTTTGCAGGAATTCCCTGGCGTTCCAGTGGTTAAGAATCCACCTGCCAGTACAGGAGACATACGTTTGATCCCTGGTCTGGGAAGATTCCACATGCTGAGAAGCCTGTGCACCACAACTATTAATACTTAACAATAGTTCTGACATCAAAAGTGTGGGGTTTTTCCCGATCTCAAAAAACCAATTCTTCGATTCTCCAAACAGTTGTCCTACAAGTGAATTCACTTCTGACCCTAACTACTGGAGTTAGTTTCTACTATGCAGGACAGTCCACCAAGGACTCAGTCCTACAAGACTTCTCCCACTCCAGACACCTGGCATTAGTCCCAGGTTGTCAGCTGTGCTGCTTGACCAACCTGCTATAAACTGGGGGTTCCCACTACGCCCTCCCAGGTTCAATTTGCTATACGCGCTCACAGAATTCAAGGGAACACTTTACCTAAGTTTACCAGTTTATTATAAAGGATATAATAAAAGATGAAAAGGCACATAAAGGGTGAGATCTAGAAGAGTCCCGAGCACAGAAGCTTCTATTCTTGTGGAGTTAGGGTGCACCAAACTTCCTGCTTATGGATGCCAACACCAACCCAGAACCTCTCCAAACCCTCCAGCTGAGAGATTTTTATGAAGGCTTCGTCACAGACAGGCATGATAGGTTACTAACTCACTCTCCAACCCCTCTTCCCTCCCCTGAGATCAGAGGGTAGGACTTGGTTTTGCCAGGGACCAACCCTATGCTGACACCATCTAGGGGCCCCCAGTCACTGGTCATCTCATTGGGTTACAAAAAGACATTCTTATCACTATGGAGATTCCAAGGATCTTAGAAGCTCTTGTGTCAGAAATTAGGGACTAAGGTCAAGTACACATTTCTTATTCTACCACAATATCACAAGTTTCAACACATGAATTTGGGGAGGGGTAATTACAGTTCAGTCCATAACATCATGTCCTCTAACATATTCAGAGCCTCTGGGAATTAGGACAAGGACATGTTTGGTAGAGCCATTGTTCTGCCTGCTTTGAGCTTTGAGCTTCAGCCCCACCATAATCTGCTCCTGAGGGCAAATGAAGGCACAATGGTGGGCTGATCACAGACAGGACTGGAGTTATGACACTGTGCGAGACCACAGCCCTTTGATTGTCATGGATACTTGGGCCACTTCCAAGCAGAGAGCTGGCTTCCCTTCCTCTCTGGCACCAGTTCAGGGCAAGATCAACTTGAGCATGTGCTCAGAGTAAAAGGGGAATGCGGCAGTGGTATTGAGCCCTCCAAACCTTGGGGCTTGGATGGTTGCAACACTGAGGTGACTTGCAGGTGCCCAGGGGTTAATCTGAACATGGTTAAATGGTGTGTGCTGAGCAGATCCTGGGGAAGGGCCTGGGGATCAAACATTCTGCACTGGGTTTTAAAATCCACATTTCAAGAGTGCATGATACATGAAAAAGACAAGAAATAAGCACAGCTCACTGTGTGTCATAAAGGAGTTGCCTCTGTAAGTCCAAGGGGAAGAAACTCCTGATTCCCGGAGAAGGCAAAACCTCCCATGTGGATATTCCCCTTTTATCGTTCATGAAGGTCACTGGGTTAATCAGGACCATTATTCAACATTCGTGTGTCAGGACACACAGGGATGCGGCCATCTTGATAAAAAGCCTTACTGTTCTCAAGAGGAAATAATTAGCTTGGGGAGTAAGAAATTTGCAGATTCCAAGGCTCAAAGGAGACAGCAAGTATCTGAAGAATGAAAATCTGCAGTTTCCTCCCTGTCATCTCTACTAGTCCACCTCTTATTGCTGGCCAGATGCTTGGTAATAAATTTTTACCCAGAATTAGCTACCATTCTGATATCACCTGAAAGATCTAACAGTGACAGGAAATACTTTTTTGCCCTCCCATCCCATGGAACACACACACAAGCCGTACTGATATAAAAAGCATTTATGCCTTTCACGTTATGCTGATTCCTCAAGAAAAAGAGAAAAACAAACACCTTTACATTAACTAAGGTCTAGTCTCTGCCACGTCCTGAACACAATGTCCACACGTCAAGACAAGACTTGAGGCAACGCTCAGCGGAATATAGAAAAGTCTGTTTGACCACTAAACCCTTCCTGTGCCCATGGAGGACATTGCTAATCAATCATAGCATTATTTCCTATGAACCCAGAGGAAACTTTAAAGTCCCAAGGCAAGATTCTAGGTAGCCACTATTCAGGGCTGACACTAAATATGGTACTTTTCCTGCCTTCCTGGTATACAATATTTCTAATTTCTCCCTTGCTACTGTCTTTTTCCTCACTTCCTCCAAATATACATAGACCTTACTCTCAACAGGAAATATTTGTGGAGGACTGATTGTGTGTTGGGCTTCCCAGGTGGCGCCTGTGGCAAAAACCCACCTGCCGATGCAGGAGCCAGGCAAGAGACATGGATTCTATTCCTGCATAGGGAAGATCCCCTGGTGGAGGGCATAGCAACCCACTCAGTATTCTTGCCTGGAGAATCCCATGGATAGAGGAGCCTGGCAGGCTACAGTCCATAGGTAGCAAAGAGTTGGACATGACTGAAGTGACTGAACACACACACACATTGTGTGCCAAGCAGCATTTAAGGCAATGGAAATACAGAGATAGCAAGAATCAGCATGATCTCTGGTAAGGAGATCAAACCAGTCCATCCTAAAAGAAATCAACTCTGAATATTCATTGGAAGGACGGATGCTGAAGCTGAAGCTCCAATACCTTGGCCACCTGATGCGAAGAGCCAACTCATTGGAAAAGACCCTGATGCTGGAAAAGATTGAGGGCAAGAGGAGAAGGGGGTGACAGAGGATGAGAGGGTGGATGGCATCACTGACTCAATGGACATGAGTTTGAGTAAACTCCAGGAGTTAGTGAAGGATAGGGAAGCCTGGCGTGCTGCAGTCCATGGGGTCACAAAGAGTCATGACATGACTGAGCAACTGAACAACTAGTCTCATGTAAGTTACACTTAATGAGGGAGGCAGACAATAAACAATCATTAAACTTTCAAACAAGATAATTCCAGATACTAATAAATGCTTTAAAAAAAAATAAAACAGGGTAGTATGATGGAGAAGGATTGGGGGTGGGGGGGATGGGCATTGGTAGGGTAGTCAGGGGAGTGCTATCTGAACAGGTGGAGTCAGAGCTAATGAATGATGAGTCAGGCAAGGAGGGGAGGAGCATCTCAGTGGAGGGAGCAGGAAGTACAAAGGTCTTGAGGCAGGAATGAGACATACATCCAGGGGACACACAGAAGACAAGTATGGCTAGAACATACTGGGCTGGGGAGAATGAAGTCGAATAAGGTTGGAAAGTGATGGGAAACAGATGGTGGAGGGTTTTGAAGGAAGGTCAAGGAAATGGCCTGTTTTATCAGTGTGATGAGAGGGCAGTGGAAAATGTAAGTAGAAGAAGGCACAATAGCCTGATTTACTTTTGCCTATTTGGAAAAACATCCTCACTTGACCCACCTTTGCTAGCCATTTTATCAGCATCTACCCACCTTTGGGACTGGATCTGCACCCATCATACCATTTCCTCACACAGCCTTCTTCCTTCACCACTTGAAACGCTCCATTTCCTTCACTCTCCTGAAACCTTTTGCACACATCTCTCTTTGACCCTCTCCAAGCACTTTTACTTACTCAAGAGTTTTTACTGAGGCACCATCTCGCACCAAACTCAAACTCCGGGGGTTCCATGGTAAGCAGTCCTGGCCCTCATGAAACTTAAAGGGCAACAGTCAAGCCAGTCCTAACAATGAAGCTGAAGGTCTATGAAGGCGGGGCTTGTGGGTTATTAATGGGAAAGCACAGTGGAGCAGCTCAGACAGCCTGGGGAGGCCTGCGTGGTGTGGGGGACAGGGAGGGCAGGGAGAGCATGGTCACCCGAGGCTTAAGGACAGCAAGCGTCATCCAGGCTGCCGAGGGCGAGAACCACATCCAGGTCTTCCTTTACAAATGCTTTTTTCTTAAAGTATATTATATTTTAAAAAATATTAAGATGTGAATGCTCGTTGTGAAAATTGATGAAAAATATCTAAAGAAAATTAAAATTAAAATCAACTCCCTGCTAAAACACTGGTCTATTTCTCTTTGTTTTTTCTTTGCCATCTCTCTGCCTCCATCTCTTTTGGAGGAGAGGGCATTCAGTTTTGAATCTTATTTTATTTTTGAAGGGGAAAGTTTTTGGCTTAATGTTTTGATGTGAACATTTTCCCCATGAAAATGCATAAATTTCTTATACTTGAAGCAATTCTCTGATGGATACAAGGTTTTTCCTTAGTTTGAAGGCAGGAGGAGAAGGGGACAACAGAGGATGAGATGACTGGATGGCATCACCAACTTAATGGACAAGAGTTTGAGCAAGCTCCAGGAGTTGGTGATGGACAGGGAAGCCTGGCATGCTGCAGTCCATGGGGTCACAAAGAGTCAGACACAACTGAGCGACTGAACTGAACTGATATATAATTATGATTATCCTTGTACACAGATCTTTGTTTATATCATGGATTATTCTGAGAGATTATTTCTGGAAGTAGAATTGCCAGGTAAAAGGATGTGAGATTTTCTGAAGTTCGTCATGCAGGTCACCAAGTTGCTCTCCAGAAAGGTTCTGCTAATTATATCCCAGCAGCATCAAATGAATGTTTTGAGCCACCCACACCCTTACTAGCATGGAGGATTTTTGTTTTATTTATTTATTTTTATTTATTTTATTATTTATTTTTATGGGTTAAAATGTTTTCATTGCTCTAATTGACATTAGTTTGGATCACAATTTTAATTTTTTTTTTGGTCAATTTCTATTTCTTACATAAAATTTTCAAACATGTCATTTATCATGTTTGTGGTTTATTAGTGTGTTTTTCTTAGTGATTTAAAAAGTCCTTAATAAATTAATTAAATTGAATTGGTGCACCTTGAGATTTTATAGGCAAGTAGTCCTCTCTCAAATTTGTCAGAAAGAAATCTTTTACTTATCTGTAATTTTTATATAGTCATATTTTATAAAACACACTTTCATCCCAGTCTATGCAACTCTAGTTATAACAATAACAACACAAATGGTACCTTTGGCGTGGTCTTTTAACCCTCACCTCACCTCACTTCCTAAACAGAACCTGTGGTGTGGGGCCTTTATTAATCCTATCAGACACGTTGTCCATAAGTCCTCTCAGGCGGTTAGGGCTCACGCTGTCTCACCAAGTCTCACCATTTCCACTTGGCTCCCTTCCAGTGTTTCTCCATAGGAAATCTGAATGACTGTTTAAAAATCTGCTTTAAATGCTTCAATGGCTTCCTGGGGCATTCAGAACAAACTCCCAACTCCTCACGTGGTCTAAACAGCCTTCTCTGTGGTCTGGCCTCCCTTTCTCTTCCTCCTCCTCATGTGTCATCTTTCCCTTCGACCCCAGTCAGTATTCTCGCCTGGAAAATTCTATGGCCAGAGGAGCCTGGTGGGCTACAGTCCATGGGGGTCACAGAGAGTCAGACATGACTGAACACACACACATACAGTTGATTAACAATGTTGTGTTTCTGGTGTATAGCAAAGTGATTCAGTTATATAAATCCATGTATCTATTCTCTTTTAAATTCTTTCCCCACTTAGGTGGTTACATAGAATTAAAGAGAGTTCTCTGTGCTACAGAGCAGACCCTTATTGGTTAAGTATTTTAAAGAGCACTGTGTGCATGTCCTGGGCTTCTGAGCTGCCCTCGCCCTTCAGAATACCACACCAACACCGTCACACCAGAGGGGCCTTTGCTGACTGCCCAGTCCACTTTTCTCTCTCACAATACCTAGCTCCTTTTCCCTCATGGCACTTCTCATGATTTATACCTGACATTTTCAGGATTATCTGTTAAACATCTGGCCCCCTCCCCTATTAAAATGATATCTCTAGACACCTCTCTGTTCAGCTGGCAGTGAATGCCCAGAGGGTAAGATGGAGGGAAGCAGGGCAAAGGATCTCATGTCATGTCCACTCACCTTCTACTCATCAAAACTTCCTCCCAGGTGCTAAGATTGCCAATGTTAGCTTTTGGGAAGGGCCCCCTTGCCCACGCTCAGGTAAAGGAGGGCTTTGGAGAGGAAGTGATGATGTCTGGCCTGAGCTGAGGCCCACGCAGAAACAGTTTGGGAAAGGCATTCTTCACAGGGCATGCGTTTGTACAGTTGTTGTGACTTGAGAATGTGGCACGTTTGAGGAAACCAAAAGGCAAAAAGGCTTCACCCTTCAAAACAAAGGAATTATCCTTCACTTTCTTATTCTGCAAAAAGCAAACAAACAGAAAAAGCTCAGTCTCTGCCTAGCCCTTACATTAGGCCAAAGAAAAAAATCATATACACCAAGTGCTTAATAAATATTGGATGACCAGAAGAATGTATGATACGCGACAGGCCCAGCTGTAGAAAGTCTCTTCGAGAATGCTCTTTTTCTCTCTGCCAGTTGGACCACCAAGACCTGGCTGGAGACCTCCTCCCTGAAGCTTTCCTTATCTAGCAGCAGCACAAATAACCTTTCCTTGCTCAGAATTTTATCTTTTATTAACGTTTTCTATCTAATCTTATCTTCACAGTTAACATAAAGTTAACTGGAATCTATCTCCTTTACCTTCTCTTCTATTTTTTATTGGGGGGGGGTGGTTATTTTGTTTTGTTGTATTCAAATGTCTGTACATTAAAAGTATGACTTCTATGGAAGGAAGAAGGGAGGGAAAAAGAGATGGAGGGAAACCCAAAGAAGAGGATAGCTGTTGGGGAGAGATTTGGCTTAGCCGACCTCCACAATCCCCTTTTTCCATCTTTTTTCTTTCTTTTTTACAAATTCTTTTAAACATACAATTCCTGAAATTTTTTAATTCTATTAATAAATGAGATTTGACTCAAAGTCCTCAAATTTCAGCTAGAGATAAATAGCTTACTAGTACTTTATAGTAACTCTATATCCAAAGGCATTAATCTTCACCCTTCTCTTTTCTCCAGCAAACCAGAAACTGTATTTCCTTTTGATGCAATGTAGCAAATCAGACACTAAAATAGCAACAGCTACTTTTCCTGCACAAAGAAACACCACTATTATCTCTACCTTAATAGTTCTGCATCTTAAAAAGCCCTCCAAGCCATCCTCTTTGAAAATCTCCATTCCTGCCCTCAGTTCTCAATTTACATCTCCTGAGAACACTTTGCATTGGTTTTCCTTTCTCTATTCTGACCCGGCTCAGCACATTCTGCTAAAGACAGCCAGGGAGAGCCCATCTGCTCATGGCATTTTCCTCCTTAAAAGCCCATGGTTGCTTGCACATAGGATAAAGACCAAAATCTTTGACAGCACCTACAAGGCTTGGCATGGCCTGGGGCCCAGTTAGCGCCCCTGCTTCATGTCACGCCAGGTTCTCTCATTCCTGGGGATCTTGCGAGTTTCAGCTGCAAGGACCTTCCTTTAATCGCTCACACATGCCTTGCGCTTAGCTCAGTATTTCCGTCCATGCTCTCCTTCCTCTGTTCACAAAAGCTCTGTTCACTAGTGAAGCCTTTCTTGATCCATACAACACAACCTCCCCACTTTCCTTATCCACACTACACAGCACCACTGTACTTTTTCTTTACAGATTTTTACACTTACAACAGTATTTATTCATATATTTACTTGTCTAACGGCCTGTTTCCCAGTCTAAAAACCTAAAGGTACGAAGTTTTGTTCACCAACATTTATCATTAGTACCTAAATAATACCTGACATGTAGCAGGCGTTTAATAAATATTTGACAAATGAATGCCATCTACAATAGATATTAATAAGATGGACATCTGGGGGGGGGGGTGGTTTTTGTGTTCTTTTTTAAAATTTAAGGCTACTCAAGCCAAAAATTCAAATAAATCGAACTCTAGATAAAAGGTAAATTAGGTTAGGTATCCCTCTTCAGAAAAAAAGGATAAAAATATCAGTCCAAACGTACCCATACACTTTTTCCTGAAAATCTTTATAAACTGCTTGTACGCTAATCTATTTCCCCCTAAACAACAGAAAACTATTAATAACCTCTTACTTTAAATGATGCAAGCCTGTTCATGGGTTTTTGTTTTGTAAATAACACACTTCATTTCTGTAAGTGAAGAAATAATTTAGATACTTAAAACTCCTCAAACTTAGGAGGGGAAGTAATTTGGAGTAAAAAGCAAGGAAAGACACAATATTTCTGTGTGTAAAATTGCTTTATTTACAATTTGGTATTTTAAAATTATATTTGGAATTTTAATTTTTATATATTTCTTTGGCAGGCATTCTGTTTCTTAAATAGGGAGGCAAAGGAGAGGAAACCTGAGTAAGTTTGAATTTAAGAGATTTACCTGCTGCTAGTCAAATTTAACTTTTAATCCCTGAGATTTAGTGAAGAGTCAAAAATATTTTCATACATTCAAATGTAAAAGCATATGTTAAGAACAATAAAGAATAAAGCCATTGTAATTAATCTCCCCCCACATGGCAATATGAGAAGTCCCTCTTTCTTAAATTAACTGAAGGGTGTGCTGACAGTGCATTTACTTATTAGATATGCCAAAAGAAACTAAGCTACTCTTGGTCCTCAGCTTCATTTTGCTTTTTTTTTCTTTGTAGTTTCTCCCCTTTTAAAAAATATTCCTGGAAACTGATACACAATTTATTCAAATAGAAACGCCCATTGCTAGCTCAAATTCTCTCCCCTTTCTAAATTTTTGGTTGTGATGTACAATTAGGGATTTTCCTTTATTGTCCGAGACCAAAGTTCATCTGATTGCAACCTGAGGCCCAGTTTTTTGCAGTCACTTTGGAGCAAGGCACTTCAGTTTCCTCAAATATCAAATTAGGGTAATTACAGTTCAGAAAGATGAATAAGGCTGAAGTGATGTTCATACACCACCATGAGATCTGGGAGGCTTTCTTCATAAAGAGCATACAAGAAGCTCTGGAACACATGGGAGTTATTATTTATCTTGTTGCTCCCTTCTATAGATGGCTAGTTAATACTCCTAAAATCTCAGCTTTCCTCAAAGGAATGAATATTAATTTATTAGTTTGCTCATTAAACGTCCTTGAGATGCAAAGGTATGGCAATTATGTTTCTTCTTCCCATATATACGAAATGCAGCACAGATATTAAGGATGTGACCACAGCAAAACACCAAGTCAAAGTCAAACCAAATAAACCAAATCCTTTGCAGTAAGATGCAATTTTCTTTTGTATGTGTAATGTGCTGGCAAGTCATTTTTCATTTTGGAAGGTGTTAAACATCACTCATGACAAGTGTTTATTTGCCTGATGGCCCAAAGGAAATGCAACATAATTCAAACTTTTTTAAAACAGCAATGAAACAAAGTCACAAACACCCTTTTTTCAAAACTCTCTCAACAGTTCTTTTTCCAAAACAGAAAATAAACTGATTTCTCTTGCTCTAAAAGATCAATACCAATGCCAGCTAGGAACACCCTCCAATGCTGGTTTGAAGACAACTTTGAGGTTCCAAGCATATTTGTGTATTTATTCCAAAAGGGAAAAGGTTACAGAAATTCAATTTACGAAAGAGCTTTCAGAGGATCTGATGATAGAGAATGAAGAAAAACTATCATCTGCTCTGTCAAATCTGGACAATATTTTGAACTGTAGCTTTAGCATAAACTTTCATTTTCATACATAATGCCCATCTCTTAAAAAATCTGTATCAAATATACTAGGTTTCTTGGTTGGTTGGTAGTTTTTCACTGGGTAAGAACTCTGAGAAACAAGAGAAGCAGTTACAGAAGTCCATGGCCTAGGCTGTGATAAGACCAAGTCTGGGGTTGGGAACACCTATTGCATGCCCTTGTTTTCAGCATAGCCCCCTTCTGCTGCAGGAAGCCACACTAAGTTCCTCTGCTATAGGTGGCAGGACGGGTGTAAATAAAAATGTGAGGTAGTTCTTTCCACAAGAGGGAAATATTTGTCTACACAATAACCCTGCAATGTCTGACAAATTACCACAGCATCTGCTCACTGTCATCTGGGAGTAAACTCTCCGCTTGGTATTAACTGAACTTGACAAACCATGAGCTAGCTGCAATTCACAGGCCTTATTTTCTGTTCCAGCCATGACTAGAGGAGCCACGAAAAACTCCCAAAAATGTGAACCAAAGAGACCACCGAGTACAAAAACTGCAAAAGCATAAGCATTAAAAAAAATATGGGGGAGCTTGTGAGAGCACATTAAGAGCTTTAAGTACAGGGAAGAATGAAGACCAGTGGGAAATAATTTCAACTCTGCTCCCACGGCCCTGAAAATTAAAAAGAAATTAAAAAGCAAACACACACAAAAAGATCTGATGTTCTAGCAAGATACTAAATATAAGATAGAGAATATAGCAGAGGCTCACAAAAAAACTAAAGGTAAAGAACAGAATACATTGAGAAAAAGCAAGAGTGATCTAATTAAAACTCTAGCCTTTCTGACTTGGCATTTGTACTTTTATATGGAACTAATAAAAAAAAAATCTGTGATTGCTGAAAAATATTTGTATTCTAAACTCTCTCCAGGCTACCAGACCAAGACTAACACCAGAAATAGATCAAGAATAAAATTACAGTTAGAAAAGGGGAGAAAAGTAAGGTAGGACATTAAAATTTTATTCTGAAATTATCTCTGGCCACGACAATAAAATTTAACAAATATTCACTGAACAGTCTTACTCCTGTCATCAGCTATACAATACATACAGTATCATAGAACTGGCCACTAGGATTAAAATCCACTAGAACATATTTCATGTTAAGTGGCGACAGCAGCTTCTCACAGAAATTTTTACATACATATATACACAGTCCACATTCAACCATTTTCACATATTTTCAGTACACACAGTTGCAGCATATTACAGTCACGTGTCTAAGTTGTTGCTCGAAAGAAACCCAAGCCACTGCCTAGACATAACTGTAGCAGTTGAGCTGAGTATAATTACAATTAATTTTATCTATGTCCATAGCAGAGATGTACAAGCCCCTAAGAAACAGAGTTCACAAATACTTTTTTTTTTTAATGCTACCACAGCATTATGTTGGGCAATATTAAAACCTTTACCAACCAAATCAGTTTTAAGTCTTCTGCTTACCAGAATATTCTTGATGAGATAAATTACAAAAATGAATGCTCTCTTGAAAATAATTCACACTTTGAAGATTCCAATATGGCCCAATGCTACTGATGCCTAAAGTGTTTCCTATCATTCTGATGGAGTCCTTCCACATGACTCCAAACCACCTAGTAAGTTTAAAAGTGGCTTAAGTGCCTTGCACCCAAATTGTAAAAATCCCTGGCCATCCTTACTAGAGCCAGGCATATATAAAAGGAATGCACTTTGGTTCATACCAAATGCCCTGGGATTAATCACACTATAAAATTAAATGGTTTGAGGTAAATTTTTACAAATACAGTCAATTTTTGTCTAGTGTTAGCATAACAAAAAAAAAATATCATTTAAAAAATCAGTCTGATGTTAAGATACAACAAAGACCATCTTTAACCCCTTAAACATAGGAATTCCATGTCTAACTAACCAGTGGCGACCTTTTTTGGTGCCTGACGATGATTTACGCCTTATGGTTTCTATTAAGGCTAGCAAGTATCTGGATGTTTAAGACAGATGTCTCTTTGCAGAGGTGGGTTCCATTCTTACTGCCTAGTATTCAAAGAGTTAAAGAGGCCAAAAAATGCATGCCCTACAACATGGCATTCAGAACAAAAGGCACATTGTTATCACTAAGGGCACAAGTTCTCCGCTACTGTTAACCTACACTGTCTTGCATCACTGTTGTAGCAGTACACGTTAAGTGGTAATGCACGCTCTGGGGGTGCAAGAAACGGAGCCAGATGAGACCACAACCGAAGACCAAACCACGCTGTGCTCTTCCTCAATCTGAAAACAGCTCAGACATCCCTAGACAATGGCAACCTGTGAGACCAAGGACTGTTTCCAAGCCAACTCCTAGTAGCCTATCAGAGCCCTTCATTGGTTTATGTTTTAAAATCTCAACGATGCAACATTTGTCTTTTTCTTTTCTGACATTGTAACTAAGCTAGACTTAAAAAGCAGCTCTATCACTAAACACTGAACGTGGTGGCTCTCTGTGAATAAGGAAAATTTCACTGTATTTAGGAGGTGCGGTATGGGGGGAGCCCCATAGTGCTGCAGTTTTAGTTTGGCTGAAAAGTTTCCGGTTACATTTGTGAATAAAGGCAGTCACAAATGCACTGTTGGCATCTTAAGAACTAGTTCTGTGTGGTGGGGGAGGAGTATTAGTCTGTTTATAAACTTTAACATGGATAATCATTCTATAGGGAAATTCATATTAATGGCAGGCTCAGGTTCATTTATTTCAGTGAAAATCTTGGGAGTGGCTACAGCAGAAGAGGAGCATTGCAAGGGGGAAATAGCCTTTATGCTTCTGTTTGTTTTAATGACCTAAAGACGCTAACCATCATTAAGAGGCTTATGGTTTTAAAAAGCCACCACAAGTCTTACACTTCTTATGCCTTTAAGCCAAAATTTTAATAATACACAATCTTTAAATTCTATAAGCCACTGACTGATCACATGAGCATCATTTAAAATGCAACTTACTAACATTATTGCACTTCCACAGATTACACAGAAATGTGTACAACAGGCTAAAGAATTTGACTAGGGGAAAGAAGCTATAATTTCTAAATACAGAAGTATAAATTAATCAGTGACAACCTTAAATAGTAAAGCAAATATCAACACTACTACCTTATTAATAAGCTAATCTTATTACTGATTTTTTGGCAAATATCTGTAATATTTCCTGAGCATTTTTCTCCACCATCAACTGACAAAGTCTCAAGATAAGTAAAGTGTTTTGTTCAAAAGCACTCTCTTTTTTAAAGCAAGAGAAACTGTAGGATTAATATTAAAAGAACTTAACCGGAAACTTTCTTGGCCTCACTGGGGACCATGCTTTAAGTACTTGTAAATCAATTTACAGGCAATCCATACAATAATATCTGTGCATATAAAAGAGTATTTATCCTATTTTATACTACCCAAACCTATTGTCCAAACAGGCAGAAATCTTTCTATATTAAATTGCACATAACTAAATTTTTTTCCACGTGCCTTGAAACCGCTATGTATCACTGCTCATACATTAGTGATAAAATACTGAAATTTTCACTGTGAAAATAATTCTTATTCAGAGGAGAAAATATTCTTTTACCTAACTCTCAAGAGTTACTTTTCCAGGTAAAGTGTCATTCCTACAAAAACAATCAAGTGCAATCCAAACCAAAGTAAAATAAAACAGAGGAATGCAATGTCTGTGGTTCTTCTAATGATGCATAGAGTAAGTCAAACCATTTAACTTGAGGCTGAACTTTTCCTCCTTAGAATTTGTTAAAATTGGCCTTGCTGGACAAGGACAATTGATGTCTGTTCATGAAGAGGATTTTCAACCCTCTTTCTTTTTAAAGAGGTGATGCTTTCCCAGGCTAAAAGAACCTTACTGTGGCACCTGAAGTGTGAACTCACTCAAATCTGCTAAACCGTCTTTGGAACTATGGAAATCCCCACCTTAAGTAGTTAGGCTGTTCTTTTTTAAATTGGAACATGAAAAAGATGGTCATAATCACAGCTAAAAATGTCTCTTTTCTGTATTAACAGTCTGGGATATGTATTTGAAGGAAGAAAAAGAAATTAGATGCAAGCAACAGATATGTGGTGAAAGAGGAACAGTGGGGAGAAAAGCAAAGAGAAGGGAAGAACAGTTAGTTCATGGAATACATTTCTAACTTTAGGCGCAAAACCAAATTCTGTTAAACCAGACTTCTTCGCAAAACAGCTCGCTGATCACACTGGAGAATTTGGAGGGGCACACGCATTTCCATTCATCCACCAGGTCTGCTTGGCTGGCCTTTAGAATGTCAAAATGCTAACTGGGCATTTCAACTGTGGGGATTTTGTCTCTGAGCACTATTTCAGGGAAAAAAAAAACCTCTAAGGTGGAGTTTTTCTTACAATACCATTTTCGTCCTGATCATCCTCCTCCCACCGTCACTACCAGCCAGGTAACTTACGGAAAACGAAGCAGGACATGCTGCACCTGTGCATGAACCTGGAGTGTGGAGAGAGAAGGGCATGGGGGTGCGGGGGCCCTTCAGAGGCAATCACCTGGGGGAGAATACACTATGAACCATGAAGACATAGTGAATGTCTCTGACACCGATCTGTAGATGCGCGGCAGTCACGACGTGATCAATGGCCTGCCACTGATGTTTATTACTCTGCCACACTAGTTACAGTAAGGCGCATCGTACTTTTAGAACACAAAAACAGTTTCAGAAAGTATAAAAACTTAAAGCATTGTCCCCATGTATTTTATAAAACAAAACAACTTTCTTACATTAAAACAAGTGCCGAAAAGATACAAATGAGTCGAGTTATTGAGCAAATAAAAACAAGTCTGAGCTACTCTTTTTCAACCCAATAAGGCTCAGCAATGTCGTTATCTTTCAGAATTACCAGCATCGGGGGGCTCAGCTCAGCTAACCAGTTTTGGCAATACTGTCCTCTGCTGAATATTCCCATTGGCATCTGTCATCTGTGCCAGATTAGTCCTCAGTTTGGAAGCTGAGCTGGAAGGTGGAGGTAACTTGGAAATGGATGTGATAGCACCAGTGCTCTCAGTGATCCTCTTCACAGACGTCTTCTCCCCCGTCGGAGGCTTTGGCAGCCGCCTCCTCAGCCAGGGGTGCCGCAAAGCCTGGCCAGGGGTCATGCGAACTGCAGGATCCCATTCTAAACACTGTTTTAAGAAGTCAAGGAAGAGGGGGTCGTCACACCCCTTCAGTGCATTCCCCCACTCTCTGCTCTCCGGTGGGCCCCTCAGTTTCCCCCTCCGGGAACGGCCACCGTTGAGAACCACGGAGCCGTCTGAGAGAGTCGTGACAGTGCAATAACGAGGATAACCCTTGGAGCTCACAAAATTTTTGGCTCGTTTGGATGCATCCAGCAGTTTCTGGGAGGGCATGCCCAGCAGTTCAATCATACAGGCCAGCTGGTCCCCTTCATCCTCCCCAGGCAAGAGGGGGTAACCGGTCAGGAGCTCTGCGAGGATGCAGCCCAGGCTCCACATGTCGATGGGCATCCCGTACCTCGCGCCAAGGATCACTTCCGGGGCCCGGTAGAAACGGGACTGGATGTATGTGTAGACCCGCTGGTGCTCGTAACAGCTGGAGCCAAAATCAATCACTTTAATCCCGCTTCTGCCCTGCTGCTTCAATAAAATGTTCTCGGGCTTCAAGTCACAGTGAATTATCCTGTTTTTGTGCAGAGCATCCAGGCACTGCAGGATGGAGTGGGCGAACTTGCGGACCAGAGGCAGACTAAAGCCTTGGAACTTGTTCTTCTTGATGAGCTCATAGAGGTTCATGCTGAGCAGCTCGAAGGTCATGCAGATGTGGTTGCGGAAGGTGAAGTTCTCCAGCATGTGGATGACGTTCATGGTGTTGTCCTTGTCCTGCTTACGCAGGTGCTCCAGGATGCGGATCTCCTCGGCCGCCTGCCGGTGGAAGCGCTTCTCGTTCCGCACCATCTTCAGGGCCACGTGCTGGTGGACTTTGTGGTCGTAGGCCTTGACCACCTGCCCAAAGCTCCCCTTCCCAATGACCTTGAGGACCTCGTACCTGTAAGCCACGTGGTCGTGGGGCACCTGCACGTAGGATCCCTGGTCGTCGTCATAGCCACCGTTGTTGGGCCCGCCTGTCATGCCCTGGCGCTTCTTTGCATTTGGACCCAAGAAGTATATTTCGGGGTAGCTGAAAATCTCATGGTGTTCAAAGCTGGTTAGTTTTTGCATGTATTGCTTCATCGCTTGCTCGGGCGTCATGGGGCTGGCCTTCACCTTCCCCATGCCTTCCAGAGACTTCAGAGAGGTGGAACTCCCCTGCCGGCGGTGGATGCTGTCCAGCTGCCGCTCCGGCACCACTGGTAGCCCCGTTTTGCCCACCGTGGTCAGCCCATTCGGCTGTGTCGTCAGCACGGTCCGCTTGTTACTGTTGTCCTCAAACAGCTGCTGAACCTGGATCTGTCCGTGGCTGCCGACGTGTAGGTGGTCATTCATCGTGTGCTTACCACTGCCGATCTGGAATGCAGAGGGGCAACATGAGTGGGCAGAAGCGGTTCGCTCCCAAGGGCCATTTTATAAGCTGGCTCCCACCCCCACCTTCACGAAATCCAACTGGGTTTGAATGTACAGTCGGTATCAGGTTTCTTCAAAAGAAAAGAGTTGTGCATGCAGCAGGGACCTCACCGACACCGCCACAGGGGGAGTGGACGTGGTGATGCAGACAGCCTCAGACAGAGGCGGAGGAGGCTGAGGGGCTGGGGATGGCTACGGAACTAGGGATCTGGGAAAAAAAGAAAGGACCCCAGAACTGCTGCACCTAACAAAGAGTTTGCTGTACACATTTTCAGGGTCCTTAAGAGTTTTTAGTTCTCACTGGAGGCAGAGATCAGGTTTCTTGGCCATCGTTCTCTACCTAACATTTAGCACAGGCATTGTGGTATCACAGACATTCCATTCAACCCATACTTGATATCGAGATGAAAGGATACAGAAAGAGCATGAACACGTCGGCACTCTATGGGCTCTCCCGCCCCCGGATTACAACATTTTTCACACTTCACTTAGTAGCTTCTTTATTACCATGAGGGCAGGGACCAGGTCGGTCTTGTTTACTACTCCATCTCTGGCATCTAGCTCTATTCTGAGAGCACTGCTGTCTTCATTTCTGGTCTTCTCCACTACTTGCAAATCAAACTAATTACACGTAGCAAAGTACATGATCCAGAAGCAAAGAGAATTGTACTTTTAGGCTGGAAAAGATTCCCATGTAGATATGTACCGTAGTATCTTGTAAACCCCAAACCTATTTTAAGTCTCTGGGCTTTACTGACTGTGATGACCATTTAAGGCCATCCAGCCCAACAATCCAACTGCCACACTTGGGCCTTCCTTTGGTCAATGGCTTGGCTCTCTCAAAATGTGTATTTCTTCCTGCTGCTGGGATACTCAGCTTTCCAACAAGGAATACAATGTAGCGATTTCTATTTCAGGCACACAAGCCATCCCTGAACATTCCTGTATGAACAAAAGTGATGGCATAAGCCAGGGGGCCCCAGCCTTCTCACAGAGAATCTACTTGGGATTTCTCTCAAGCATCATTATGGCCAAGAAGTGAGGGGTGGAAGAAAACTAACAGCCAGGATCCCCTCCCAGTTAGGAATTCTTGCCAGCCTCAGACAATAACTCACAAGTCTTAAAAGCATCCCAGTAGGTGATTTTTTTTAATATGAAAGCTTAAAGATGAACTTGCTGTTTGCAATCCATCTCATTCATTCAGTGTTCTCTGAGGTCTGGCCACACAGCCCTTCAGGAGAATAAGGTCAATTATCTGAAGTCCTCAAATTTCAGTATTTTCCCCATCATTTCCTAAACCCTATCTCTTGGGCTTTAAATATCACTAAATGCGTAGAAGTGTTCTATGTAATATCATAATTCAAGAAATGGTTTGACACTACCTAGATTACAAAATGAAATTCCAAGTCCTTCTTACTAGGAGTCCAAGACCTTCAAATTTTCTTTAACTGATGCACTATCTGAGGCATGCGCTTTCTCTCTGCAAGCTTCTAAAACAAAGGAGAATACAGTTCAGTACTTGGGCCTGTCTGAAGTGTGATTTCAATGACTGAGGGATTTTACTTCTTAGATTTCTGCAAGACTTCTAGTTGAACCCTTCTACTAAGCTCACAGATGATATTCTATGCTAAATGAACTTGTCTCCTGTCATTGTAGCTAGACAAGTTATCTTATCCTCATTCTTTGCCAAAAGCAAAGCAGTTCATAAAAATGAATTAGGGAAGTCCTGGATATATATATAAAAGTAGTACAGGCTTGTCCAATGCTTTTTGTCCAAGCCTCACTCTCTGTACCTCTCCTCCTCCCCACTGTGGTCTTTCAAGTACCAGGAATGAAAGGACCTGAAATTAGAAATATATGTCTCCTAGAGAACCATTCCCTTCAGGGCAGCCTGGAGAGATTTCAGAAGAAAAACCAACATTACCAGTATACACAGGACAAAAGCATGAGGCTTCAATGGGGACAAAATTGACCTTGGAGCTATAAGAAGTTCTAAAAAGAGGGTAAAGTAAAACATTCTGAGCTTCAGAAACCGACTTCAATTTTTATAATAGCAATTTTAATGTTCTGCATAATTTAAAATACCATCACAAAAGCTGAGTGACTAGAACTAGAGTTTGCCAATGAATTGGATGACCTTCTGTCTCTTCCAACTACCTTCTCTTGGTCTCCTCCACAGCAGCAATCAAGGAGGGTTCCAGGGTTCCCCCAGAGTTCAAGCCTCAAGTTGCTCATGGCTTTTCACTCCCGGAACTCTCCTGGAACACCTCCAGCTTAGACAAGCCCAATCCATGACTCCTGAACTCGAGACTTGCTGTGTCCAACTACAGATCAACTGCGTTCCTCATGGGCAACTCAAACTCCACTTGCACTTTTTCCACTCAAACCACTTCCTCCTCCCATAACCCTGAATTCTGACCAAGAAAAGGCTGTGCTGCTGTACTCAGCTGTGTCCAACTCTTTGAGACCCCGTGGACTGCAGCCCAACAGGCTTCAGTGTCCATGGGATTTTTCAGGCAAGAATACTGGAGTGGGTGGCTATTTCCTCCTCCAAGGTATCTTCCCTACAGAGGGATCAAATTTGGGTCTCTTGCATTGGCAGGCAGATTCTTTACCTACTGAGTCACCCTCCCAAATAGTCTCTCAGTCCATCTCCATATCTCCTGTACCTTCCCAAGTCACCATGAAGCCCCACTGTCATTTCTAACTGACCCACTCCCCTCCAGCCATGCTATCCCACCTGGCATTCTTGTGTCTTTTACTGGAACAATGGAAACAGCCTCCTCACATGTCCTTTTGCTTGTAAGCCTAGAATTCACCATCTCTTCTCTCCGCCGTTTCTGGAGTTACCACTGAAAACTGTCACTCACACTGCCCCTGACTTTGCTTAAGGCTCATGTGGGCACTCCATTTCCACAAAGAACTCAAGACCTTACAGGCAAGAACATGAGGTTCTAAAATGCTGAGCCTAAATGACCTGAGTCTTTCCAGTGTCACCTACCACAGTCACACTCTCTCTGAGAATAAGCTGGATTCCCTATGACCCGTGGAGACACCACTCTTTTACATTCCTCTCTTTTCGGTGAGGTCATGTTTCATAATGGTTAGGTGTTCAGGGATTTTCAATTAGACACAAGGGAAATGAATTGAAGCTCCACCACTTCAAACTATATGACCTTAGGCAATTAAGCTCTCTGAACCTCAGGGCCCTTATCGGTATAAAGAGGGTAACAAACCTGCCTCATTAGGGGCGTTAGGAGGGTTAAACAAGGTAAAAGGCACAGTGTGCTTAGTATAGTAGTGAGTAAGCAGAGACATTACTTTGTCCACAAAGGTTCGTCTAGTCAAGGCTATGATTTTTCCAGTGGTCATGTATGGATGTGAGAGTTGAACTATGAAGAAAGCTGAGCGCTGAAGAATTGATGCTTTTGAACTGTGGTGTTGGAACAGACTCTTGAGAGTCCCTTGGACTGCAAGGAGATCCAATCAGTCCGTCCTAAAGGAGATCAGTCCTGGGTGTTCATTGGAAGGACTGATGTTGAAGCTGAAACTCCAGAACTTTGGCCACCTGATGCAAAGAGCTGACTCATTTGAAAAGACCCTGATACTGGGAAAGATCGAGGGCAGGAGGAGAAGGGGACAAGAGAGGATGAAACGGTTGGATGGCATCACCAACTCAATGGACATGGGTTTGGGTGGACTCCAGGAGTTGGTGATGGACAGGGAGGCCTGACGTGCTGCGGTTCATGGGGTCACAAAGAGTTGGACACAACTGAACTGAACTGAACTGAAAGGAGAGCTAGAACCGTCGTCCTTTCCAAGTGCTGCCTGAAATCTCCTTGCTAAAGTGGGCTATGTGGAAAACTCCTATTCACCCTTCAAAGGCCAGTTCAACTCTCACCTCCTCTTGGAAAAGGTCCTTTTCCCTTCCAGGGTGCTTACAGAGCACTGATATATTAAAATACTTATTTCATTTCACACCTGTTTTCACACCTGATATACCAACCAGGATGTGAGCAGTTCCAGGGTGGGGTCACCTCTTATCTTTTTAAATCCTTACTGACATAAATCCAAACATAGCACTCAGTCAATTTCTGCTGAATGGAAGAATGTATGTCAGTAACTCCTTTTTAACTCTCACCTCTTTGAGTTATTCTTGAGAACTACCTTTGTACCTTCATAAGAAAACATGAAGTTAACACCCAGGGAACTAAGACTTGTCCCTGGTGACTCAAGTCACAAAATGTTAGGATTGCAATACATAAGCAGAGACATGGAGGCAAGGACAGCCTGTTAAAAGAATAATAGCATCAACTAAATACCTAAAAGTGACATGTGGAATCTTAAAAACTTTCCAGATGTTAAGGAAATTCATTTGAGGGGCTCCAGTAAAGGAGGATATTGTCTTAAACACCATAGGACTCTACAATCACAACCTGGGTCAGAAGCGCAATGAACTGTTCTATAAAAAGGGGGAAAAAAAACTCTAGAAATGCCAAAACATTTCCAGAATACATAGGCCAAGACTATACCATAAACTTAAGGATGTTTAAAACCTCTTACTTGCTTTTTCCTTTTCTGCCAATGCCTACCTAGCACAGTGCCTGTTGAATTTAAAAATAACACAGTGAGTGGATGTAACTGTTAGATAGATACCTAAAAAAGCCCTCTTTGACCATGAAACATTTTTGCACTAAAAATTATGTAAGAACAATAGTCTAGCCAATTTGGTAGTTTCAATCTCTTCCAAAAATAAAAGGGAAAATCGCACATACTTCCCTATGTTAACATTTCTGGGAGTTTTAAAATTTCACTGGAGTCATCTTAGAAATGCTATATAGTGTTATGGGAATAGAACTGAGTCCAAAAAGATTGGAATTTTAACTCCTCCTCAAACACTGATAGTCTGTGTGGCCCTGAGTCAACTCTCTACTTTTCTTCTACCAAACTCTACAGTTTTTTAAAGTGGGAATATTCATTCTTCAACTCCAATTATTTTACAACAGTAAAACTGGTAACTGGAGAGTGTTTTAAACATTAAGCAGTTATGAAAGTGATACAATACTAATATTTCAGAATTTTAAAAATAAGCAAATTAATATCCCCCATAAAACATTAAAAAGAAAAAACTATTAAGAATCAGAGTAGTTACCAGGTGTGCTTTTAGGACCAAAAGACATAAACAAAATGACTAAATACAAGATATCCATGGAGACAAGGAACAAGAGGGCAATGCACTAGATAAATTCCAAAGTTTACAATTCTTATAGTCATATATTTATCTACCTACATCATCACTCACAAGGGAAAACAGGCAAACACTAGTTTCTTCTTCATAATGCCCTTCCCCTACTCAATCATTAATAGCTATTGTAGTTGTAACTGCTGTGGAGTTAAAAACTAAAAACTTAAAAAAATCTCAAAGACATACAGAAACATGGATCTTTAAGGTTTGTGCATTTATAACCAAGCCAGTTCAATTTCCTAGCATTAGCAGTCAAACAGTATGTAAAGCTGGACTCAGGAGGGCCTGGGCTTTAGCTCCAGCTTTCATAGAAACTAGCTCAGGCATCTTGACCAAACCAGTTAACTTGTCGGCCCTCCTCATCCGTAAAATGAAGGCGTAGAACCAGATAAAACCCCGTGGTCCTTTTACTCACCCATTTAAGAAAGTCTGCAATATTGTGTAAATAAAATCAAAACTAAACAACAACCAGAACCAAAGTTCATACTTTCAAAACCAAGCTTCTAATCAATGGCACACTGAAGTTTTAGGTGAATCAAATAGATACCACAGTAAAATTTAAGCACTATCATTAGGAGAGCTGAGAAGCACCCACATAATCTTTTCATTTCTGGTCTCCCACAGACTACTCCTATAGTAATCACCTTTCATTTTTCATCATCTCATACACATCTCATTTGCAAAGAGGTTCTGATCAAGCAAAGCCCACTCTTAGAAAACCAGAATCCAGATGCAAACCACGTAGTATTTCATTTCCAGGTGACACCAAGTCATATGATTACATTCAGACATGGAAAAAAACTGGATGTTATACTTTCCAAGTTGTCAGATGATTCCAAACCAAACAAACAAACTGAAACACCTAAAACCCAATGGCAATTTCTCAACTAAAACATCACCCGCGACAAGAACACGCAGAATCAGCAGTCTACTGATTCGCTTCCATCAACCGCAGCCCCAACAGATTGGTTAACTTCTGTGCAGTGAATTCTTAGCCCCTGGGTCTAGATGTGTCATGAGAGACAGAAAAAGAAGGAGAGAGAGAGAGAAGATTTAACAAGAAAACATTTTCCTGTGGAACTGTACACAGATAATCAGGTCTAACAGAAAACATTCCACTTTGGCCATTCCCTCACAAATTCTCCTCTGATAAACAAGTTTCCGCAGAGCACATGACCCTCAGAGCTATCCCGCTGTAGGCTAGAAATAGCCTTTTCTACAAGAACTTAACTTTCACTTGGCAAACAAAGCCATATCCCTAGCAAGCACCCCTCATGTAGAACCATCTTAGGCGTTTCCTCTGCAAGATCCAGAGGAATATGTAAACAAGACCCTGGAAACCATCACCTCCTCCAGTGCGCAGCTCCGCTAGGCTGTCAGCCACCATCCAAGGGCTCTCTCTGGGACCGAGAAAAGAGGTACACGCTGAAGTCAAGTCCAGCTTGCCGATCTCTGCAGCCACCGGTTTGGGGCTGGGCTCTCACCTCCCTCTGGGCCCTGTCAGGCGCCCTGCCCTTCCCACCTCCCTGGGAAGTAAAGCTGGCCCTTTCCTTTTGAATAATACCCAACTGCAGAAACCTACAGGGGTGGCTTGTTTTGACTGCGGCTGCGGCTCTTATTTTTGTTAATGTTAATTACAATTTCTGCTATGCTCAAACCTGTAGCACTCATAAAACATGCTTCCACACGCG
Organism: Dama dama; assembly: GCF_033118175.1. Lineage (NCBI taxonomy): Eukaryota > Metazoa > Chordata > Mammalia > Artiodactyla > Cervidae > Dama > Dama dama. The sequence continues at coordinate 61,144,929 of NC_083683.1, forward strand.
GGGGACAACTGGCGGTGCTCCCTGCTGGCTGAGGCCAGGCCTGCGAGGCTCTTTGGGGGATCTATTTTCCGGGCAGGACAGCCGGGCTGACCCTAACACATATCTATTTCTATAAATATCCACTACCCAACTACTCCGTGGTGGCGGAGGGGGAGGGATGTTTATCGGGTCAGGGAAACGAGCTCGAGGAAGCAAGGACGGGGTAAAAAAAAAGAGGGGAAAAGAGCCGGAGGAAGTTCGAAGGAAGAGGAGCGCAGGGGTGGGCGGGCTCCGGAGGGGAAGTGAGGGGCCCGTGCCACGAATCCTCCTTTGTGGCTGCAGCTTTGGGCTCGCCCAAGTTCCAGAGGGCGGCGTCCCGGACAAGCCACTGGCCAGGGGCGTGGAGACACCCGCACTTCGACCTCTCTCCCCTCTCCCGGCTGCAGAACCCTCCAAGTCCGGGTGCTGGTGCCCCGGGCCCCTCTCCCGGCCCCCGGCCCCCGTCCCCCTCCCAGCCGCCCGCGGGCTGGGTCTCACCGTGTGGGCTGCGGTGGCAGCGTTGCTGGCTCGGAGTGGCGGCAGGGCGATGGGGGAGGGCGGGCCGGTCCCCACTCCGCTCCGGGGGGCCCCCGCACCGAGCCCCGGGGAAGCCTGAAGCTGGCGAACGGCGCTGTCCCCTCCTCGGCCTGGCAGCCACGCGCGGGAGGAGACAAAAGAGGGTCAAGGGGGAGAAAGTCACTAGGACCCCGTGGCCCCGCCCCACCCCACCCCTCCAGGCTGCGGAGCCCGCTCTCCCCCGGGCCGAGCCAGGGACCTTGAGTGCGAGCGCCCGGGGAGCGGCGGGAGGCCCGGGACGCAGAAACCCGGCGCGCCCGCGGGCGGGGCTCCGGCGGCTGCAAAGTTAAGTAGGGTTCCCCGCGCGCGAGCGAGTTCGCGACCCCGCCAGGGAGCCGGGCTGGGCCGGGCCGGCGGTCCACTCTGCGGGCGTCCATAGGCCCGGAGCGCGACTGGACTGCCGACCCGGGCGCCGCCGCATCGCCGAGCCCGGGACTGGGGAGGTCAGGAACGGCTCCCGTCCGGACGGAGGGCTCAGTTCCGAGGAGCCTCGGGGCCCGCGTGTTAACAATGAGCCGAGGCGAGGGCGCGTCGTCCACCCGGGGAACCCCGCGCCGCCCAGCCGCGGCGCAGACTTTGTTCGGCAGCGGGCGCCGGCGCCACGAGGGCTGGCCCGGGGGCCGGCGGGGGCCGCGGGGCCCGGGCCTCCTTACCGGTCGGGTAGGCGGCGGGAGCGGCGGCCGAAGGTTTCCTGGTTAACATGGCCGCTGGAGAAGAAAATGCATCTCAAGGCTGCCGTCTCCGCCGCCGCCGCCGCCCGTCCTGCTGCTACTTCTCGCGGCCGCCACCGCGGCCGCCCCCTGGTCGCCCCTTTGGCGGATCTCCGGCGCCTCCTCGCCGCCTCGCGTCAGCTACAGTCAGACACACACACAGTCCGCTGCATCCCCTCGGCCCGGGCCCGCCGCCGCGAGCCCCCCGCTCTCCTCGCCGCCGCCGCCGTCCTCCTCTTCCTCGGGCGGCCGCAGCACCCTCCGGCCCGTGCACATGCCTCGCCCTCCCCGGCGCGCCGCGGGCCTCCCCGATTCCCTCACATAGGGCGCGGGGGAGCGGCGGGCTGCGCCGCCTGGGCCGACTCGCTCGGGAGCCTCCTCCCGGGCCCGCGCGCCGCCTCCCGGGCCCGCGCAGGCGCGCCCCCGCGCACGCTCGCCCGGCGCCCGCGCGCCGCCCGGCCCAGGAGGGCAGCCCCGCCCCCCGCTCCCTCCGCCGCCGGGCAGGCCCCGCCCCCGGGCTCCCGCGCCCACCCCTCCCCCACCCAGCCGCCCACCGAAGTCCCTCCCCCTCGCCCCCGCCCCCAGTCGTCGGCGTCGACACCCCTCCACTCCCCGGAAAACTCCGCAGCCTCCGCTCGCCCTTCGCCTACCCCTCCGGCCATCTGCACTGCTCCCCTCGGCGCCTCAGCCAACGACCTTCTGCCCTCCCCGGCTCGTCCTCTCCCCGCCCAGCGCAACCCACCACCGCTTCCCTCCCGCCGAAATCACTGCAGAAACCCCCTCCTCCCCTGCCGGGCGCTTTCCCCAAACACGTATGCATTTTCAGCTTTCCGAACCTAATGGCTGCTCACAGACAATGCTGCCCGCCCCCCTCCCCGCCTTCCGGGTCCCAGCGGCTTAACCACCCCATCGCCCCATCTGATCTTGGAAATAACTTAGTTGTGTGAGGGCCACCTGGCTAAGGTAAGTCTAGCCCCGTTGGAGGGCCGGGTCTTAGCCTGGTGACCCAGAACGTGTGCCAAGGAGGGGGCTGCCCTCCCACCTCCACCCCCACCACACATCCTCCCTCCCCGGTTTACTGACACCAAATGACCACTCTCCAGTCGCTAGGACGAGGGGAGGCAGCGAGGCGCGTGTGGACGGCTGCCGGGGAAGCAGCTGGCTGTGGGTTGCTAGGCAAAAATAAACATCAGAGACACCTCCCATTTCCTTAACAACTCCGAGCCTTTCCCTCCGCGGCCACTGGGAGAGACACACCTTCCCAAGCGATACCTTCAATTCCTCTCCTCCAGAGACACAAAGTGTCTTTCCCTTTCCCATCCAAGACACGTGGAGAATTTCCCTTTTTATTTTGCCATATACAGCCTCTCTTTCCCTTGCAGACGGAAAAACTGCTTGCCCTTCTCACACCCGCCTCGTGTGGTCTGTGGCACAGGCCTTTGTGCAAAGGTCACAGGTTTTGTTACTTCAGCGGGAGGGGAGACGGGAGGCGGGAAGCTCGCCTTGCGCTTTCCTCCTGAGATTTGCCTGGTTTCTGAAGTTCTCCTGGGGGCCTAGGTCCGGTAAGTCTGTCCTGGGATTCTGCGGCCAATGGCCAGACCACGTGTGCAGGCCTGAGCCAGTGCAGACTCAAATCTGAATGGGGACCCATCCCCTCTACTGTTTGCAAATTGTCATAGCAACCTCCCGGCAACGTCACCCTCAGCTTTATACAAATGCCCCCAAATGGGTGTTTCAAAGTTACAGTGTGACCCTCTCAGAGTCTCCAGGGATCCCACACGGGGCAGCAAGGATGGAGGGCATTGGCAGAGAGAACAGGTGGCAAGGCAGAAAATTGTGCCTGGTAGTATGTACCTCAATCGGATCCTCTGTGTGCCTTCTCCTAATAAAGTAGAGCCACAGTGAAACAGTCAATCCAGTAATGAGCCTTTACAAAAGGAGATCTGGTCCTGATCTGGTCCCAGAAGAGGATAGTCCCCTTTGCTTGTCATCACAGGCTATCACATTCAGACTCACCTAGAGAAACATATTCAGTATTCTCAATGAAAAGAGATTCCTTAGTAGCAGAGTTGAAGCTAGAACTCATTTTCTGAGTCCCTCTAACTCTGCTCTCTGTTACACTACCTTGGCTTTTTAAGAAACCGCATACCTCTTTTCCTTCCTTCCCTTTCAAAACAATTATTTTCATACTGTTTTCCTTTTCTTAATGAGCCTTCCATACAACTGATGTTCAAACGAAACATGTGAAGCCGAAAATTCAATTTTGATATAACGTTACACTGTTATTTTACTCAAATAATTATTATATTACTTCAACAGAAACTAAATATTCTCCTGCTTTTTCATGAATAAGAAAAACAATAACTGCTAGATGTCATAGTTTGTGAAATCCATATTAGTAATATTAATTTCCACATTAAACATGAGGGAAAGGAACACTGACGTTTTTTCCAGCGAAGGGACACAATGAATCATTAACTTTGACCAAAGAAAAACTGTATGTTTAGAGAACTTTTCCTAGTATATTGCTTTATGACATGACAAGTGCAATTTCCATTTTTTAATTTTTTGCCTTCTTAAGGAAAATTTGCAATTAGTCTAATATCTTTTGCTATTTTAATTACAAATGCTACACCTTTCAAAGACTTAAAAATCATATTCTTACTGACCTCTGAATTAGCACTTACAATTGCTTGGACTTCTCTCATTCTATTTATTGATGACTCCAACCTGTATTAATGGCAAATATAGAAAGATATTTCTATAAATAATTCTATAAACAAATTTCTATAAACAAATGCACTCTCCGAGCTTTTGAGGAGAATGAACTAGGTGAATTCTAGGAGTTACCCTCAAACTTTATTATTCTAATGCTTCATGACTAATTACACTACGTTAATCTCTATATAGAACCCTTTCACAAATACTATCCTGTTTAATCGTCACAACTCATAACCAGACCAGAGTTGTATTGATGTTAATGGTAACCACATCAGGGCTCCATTCAGTTAGTAAGACTCTGCTCCTTGGTTCTTGCCCATTGTAAAAATGTCATCTGCTCTGAATGTTTACAAAATCCAGATTGAAATAACAGGTAGGCAGGGTGAGCGAGAAAGAAATTTGGGGGAATTCAGCCTGATGTCTTGTAGAAGGGAGTTGATTCTTCACTAGGAAAAGTGCTGATCACAGAGAAAATTGCAAATGTAGAAGAACATTGCTGGTTTCAAAACTTATTCACTCACTTAATATCTTTATGCCAGAAACATTTACAAAGAATTTAGTATGTGCTGGGCCTAGAGGACAGGATGAATCATCAGATGTAGTGGGAAAGGCTTCAGTCAGGCAGTCTGTTAGGACCTCGTTCTTTTATTCAATGAAGCAATAAGCAGTAAGCACCTAACATATTTTTGACACTACTGATACTGGAGCTGTACATTTAAATAAAGAATCCTTGGCCCTGGCCATGGATATTAATAATCACAATCCAGTAGAGGAGATGAGATACTTAATGATGCGATGGGACAAAAATCAAGGCAAGCAGGAGGCACAGTGGTGGTCCATGGGAAGGAATCATGACTTCAGCTTAAGAGGTGACTGGCCTCAAAAGTGCTGTGATGTTAAAGATACTTGGGAGTTTGGCAGCCAGACAAGCCAGGCTAGGACCTTCTAGGCAGAAGAATAGGATGTGCAGTGGCACGGAGTAGAAGAAAACATAGTGTCCTTTGGGAGAAGTGTAAGCAGTTCAGAACAGAGGAAGCTGGAAGTGGCAGGGAGAGAGGGTTAGTGCTGCTATGTTTACAAGGTTAGGGATATTGATGATACATTTGGGGTAAGAATGATCTGAAACTTTACTAGCTGTGGAAATATGGAAACAAAGTACAAAGTCTTTTAAAGCAACTAAGGTAATTCCTAAGGAACTGACTCATTTTGGATAACCTAGACCTGTCAGTTAGGCCTAACGCCCCTTAGTAAAGTAAGTAAAGTTGCCCAGTCGTGTCCAACTCTTTGTGACCCCGTGGACTGTAGCCTACCAGGCTCCTCTGTCCATGGGATTTTCCAGGCAAGAATACTGGAGTGGGTTTCCATTTCCTTCTCCAGGGGATCTTCCCAACCCAGGGATTGAACCCAGGTCTCCAGCATTGCAGACAGACGCTTTACCATCTGAACGCCCCTTAGAAGGGTACTATTTGTTGATGGTATCATCCCTGTGTCCGTCACCAAGGTCCAGAACCATCTAGAGAAGAATATCAAGACCACATGGCCTGACGTTCAGGAGTGTTACCTCCTCAGATGTAGGGGGCATGGATGTCATAACCAAATGGCCGCTGGTATTTGCATTTGCCTCTGTGGCCACTGCTGATGTGGAAATCTGGAAGAAATGTCTGTACCACTAGAGAGCTGGTGATCTGAAGTGTCTAAGCAGGTTGGTGGTGTTCTGGTCAGGCTACTTACAGAGCCAGTTTCCTTGGTCCTGGGAAAGGGGGATGCATTTGTCCCCTAGGTGAACTAGGTATCTGGAAAGGCTAGGCATATTGTCCAGCATTTCTTAGGGATGGTTCATCTGCTTTTTTTCCAACTGCGTCCTAAGGACAGAGTTAATGTTAAAAAGAAGTAAGAAGAGAAAAGAGAAACCTATATCCTGGACATGGAGAGTGCTGTGTGGGGTCTCTACCTTTGATGCCACCAGGACAAGTGCCAGCAGAGTGGTGCCCAGTGTGTCCAGGAGCTTCAGAGGGATAGGAGGGCCATCACTAGGTAGGGCCCCCAGCAGCAGGCCCCTAAGCCAGGGCATCCCCTGCCACTGGCTCAACTCACAGAGCACTTGCTAGTAGAGTCAGTCACCAGGAGACAGGATCACCAGGCCACACTGGGAGCTACCACCCAGAAACAAGCTGATTCCAGGACACCAGCATCCATGCAGGTCCTTGTACCTGGTAAGGAATGAATAAATAAGAATAGTACAGCAGCTCCAAGAGTGACTCTACTGGGAAGTTTGCTGTAAAAGAAATAGTGGTACAATTCTGCAAGCCAGAGAAGAGTAGGGGACAGGACCTGTGGTTCCAGCTCTTGGGATCTTTGCTGACACTATAACCAAAAGTAATGCCATCTAGAAGCTGCTGCTGCTGCTAAGTTGCTTTAGTCATGTCCAACTCTGTGTGACCCCATAGACAGCAGCCCACCAGGCTCCGCCGTCCCTGGGATTCTCCAGGCAAGAACACTGGAGTGGGCTGCCATTTCCTTCTCCAGGAATCTGAAGCTAGGAAGGGGCTAGTGGGAAGGAGTGGGTGCCCAGGGCTGCAATGGGGACTGCTCCTGGCTTGCCTTAGCACAGACTCAATAAAAACATTTAAATGGTGCACAATTTAGCTTAGCCTAGGATGGGCTAAGACTGAACATCCACATTCAAACTTATAAACAATGAAAAGGGATTCCACTCCACTTTACTTCTACAGAAGACCTATAAGAGTACCTGCTTTCCCTAACAGAAAGAAATCCAAAGTGGATTTTCATTTTTACAAAAAAAAAAAAAAAAGGTGAAAGCAAAAATAACACCCTTCAAATTTGTTGTGCAATGAGTTCTTAGAGCCATCACACATCCCAAGGAACCAGAGTGAGGCCACCAAGTTCTTTCCCCTGAAACTGCATCTCAGCACAAAGCCACCATCGCTTTGAACTTGTCGCTTTATCTGGACTTATTCTGCTCCTTTGTTAGCAGGGCATGTCCTAAGGTCACTATTTCTCCACTTGATGCCATTTTGGCTTATGAAAGGTTTCAAAGGAATGCTGTACTTTGAGTAGTGGGGGGAACTATATATGTATGTATATAATCAATTATCAGCTCCTACTACATGACAGGCATTGATCTTGGTATTTGAAACAAAGCAAAAGCCTCTTGATGACAGTGAAAGAGAAGAGTGAAAAAGTTGGCTTAAAGCTCAACATTCAGAAAACTAAGATCATGGCGTCTGGTCCCATCGCCTCATGGGAAATAGATGGGGAGACAGTGGAAACAGTGTCAGACTTCATTTTGGGGGGGGCTCCAAAATCACTGTGGATGGTGACTGCAGCCATGAAATTAAAAGACGCTTACTCCTTGGAAGGAAAGTTATGACCAACCTAGATAGCATATTAAAAAGCAGAGACATTGCTTTGCCAACAAAGGTCCATTTGGTCAAGGCTGTGGTTTTTCCAGTAGTCATGTATGGATGTGAGAGCTGGACTGTGAAGAAAGCTGAGTGCCGAAGAATTGATGCTTTTGAACTGTGGTGCTGGAGAAGACTCTTGAGAGTCCCTTGGACTGCAAGGAGATCCAACCAGTCCATCCTAAAGGAGATCAGTCCTGGGTGTTCATTGGAAGGACTGACACTGAAGCTGAAACTCCAGTACTTTGGCCACCTCATGCAAAGAGTTGACTCATTAGAAAAGACCCTGATGCTGGGAGGGATTGGGGGCAGGAGGAAAGGGGGACGACAGAGGATGAGATGGCTGGATGGCATCACCGACTCGATAGGCATGAGTTTGAGTAAACTTCAGGAGCTGGTGATGGACAGGGAGGCCTGGTGTGGTGCGATTCATGGGGTCGCAAAGCGTCGGACATAACTGAGCGACTGAACTGAACTGAACTGAAATAAGATCCCTGCTCCCTGGGTCTTGTCTTCTGGTGCAAGGAGGATAACAAGTAATGGACAATACATACATCACATGTCAGAGAGTGATAAATACTATACAGAACATGATGTGATGTAAGAGGGGATAGAGAAATGAGAGATGGTACTGTTTTACTGAGGATCATCAGTGAAGGCCTCTCTGATAAGACAACATTATAGCAGACTTGAAAGAAGTATAAAGCATGTGGAAATCTGCAGGCAAAGGGCCCAGCGGATGCACAGGCCCTGAAGTGGAAATATACTTGGGGCACAGCTAGAGGGCATATGGCTAGAGTAGTGGCATGGGCAAGAGCTAGGAAGTCACAAGGTTGAGGTCAAAGGGACAGCTAAAGCCACATGGATTTTACTTTGAGTTGGTAAAGGCTTAGATGTAAGTAAGTAAGTAAGTAAGGCTTAGATGCTTCAAAAGATACCAAACCAAAAGTGGGAAGTAGGGAGAAGGAGGTTCAAGAGAGAAGGGAGATTGCATATATATGTATGCATGTGTGCTAAGTTACTTCAGTTATGTCCAACTCCTTGCAACTCTATGGATTGTAACCCACAAAGCTCCTATATCCATGGGATTCTCCAGGCAAGAACCCTGGCGTGGGTTGCCATGCCCTCCTCTAGGGGACTTTCCCAACCCAGAGATCGAACCTGAATTTCTTACATCTCCTGCACTGGAGGGTGGGTTCTTTACTACTATCACCACCTATAACTATGTTGTGTTGCTGTGTGGCAGATACCAACACAACATTGCAAAGCAATTATCCTCCAATTTAAAAAAATAGAAAAAAAATGATGCGGGAGGTTAGAACCAGCCCTCTTCCCCTTTATTTTTCATACAATCTCAATGTATATGTATTTTTACACTTTTCCTAGTTCACACTGAGCTAAGCACTGTGGAAGACAAAGGCCAAACACAAGTCATGGTCTCTACCCTGTAAGTCTAGTTTGGGAGAAAACGTATACTCAGGAAACTTTTCAACCCCACAGTAACGACCACATGTTGCGTGTTTTCCTTTTGCCCCTCAGATCCATTCTTCCCACCCTACTCTGTGCCACAGGGGGCTTTACAGACAGCATCAATGAGCTCTCATACCCACTGGCTTCCAGCTGGATTTAGCTGATGGAAAGTTCTGGCAAGAGACCCAAGGCTCAGGACAATGAGGTCAAGCTCTTGATCTTCCTGTCTTCCTGCCATGACAGCTTGCCACAGACCGGCCGGGTTCCTTGACCTCAGCTCTTGTCAGATAGCCTTTTCCTACAGCGACAGCTTGGAGTTCTCGAAACCATTCAGTTCCCTTGCCCTTTCAAGCCTACAGGTGGTTAGGAGTTTCCCGAAGTTGCTAGCTCCATCCTGCTTCATTTCCCCTTGCTTATTTCTCTTTACCCAACCCATACTTTCGCAGTCTTTTAGCTAAACTCTGTGTCATGTTTTTTTTTTTTTTTTCCACTGGGTCCTAAGTGATCATCGAGCTTCCCCAGCAAGTAAAGAAGGTAAGCAACAGGCTCAGCAGTTAAAGAATCTCCCAACAAATCAAGAGACACAAGAGACGCAGATTTGATCCCTAGGTCAGGAAGATCCCCTGGAGGAGGAAATGGCAAACCGCTCCAGGAAGCTGGAGAATTCCATGGACAGAGGAGCCTGGCAGACGACCAGTCTAAAAGATCACAAAGAGTCAGACATGACTGGGCAACTAAGTACACTTAAGTGATAGGGAAGATAACATACATATAAGTCCTATATAGTATAGGTTATGGGATCTAGATACCATGGAACCTGAAAGGGCCTGAAGAATCTGGGTTTGTTGGAAAAGTCAGTATAGGAATCTTGGAGAAGACAGAATTTGATCTGGACCTCATAAAATGGGCAGGCTTCTCTTAAGCAGAAGAAAAAGCACCCTGGGTCAGGGGAACCATGTGGGGGAAGGCAGAGAAGTGGGAATCAGCACTGGGAAGCAACAGCCCCCAGAGTAGCGAAGAGGACAGAAAACAAGATGGCGGGCGGCAGAGTGCGTGTGCCCAGGTCCCAGACTTCAGTGGCAGCTGGAGAGGAGAGTTTCTACTTGGTGTAGATGGAAACGCGGAGCCCCTGGAGATTTCCACGTTAAGCAAGAAATGTAGATCAATTTGGCTGGAGGGGGCTTCCCTGGTGGCCCATCCGGTAAAGAATCTGCCTGCAACGCAGGAAACCCAGGTTTGATCCCTGGGTGGGGAAGATTCCCTGGAGAAGGGGATGGCAACCCACTCCAGTATTCTTGCCTGATGAAGTCGATGGACAAGAGGAGCCTGGTGGGTTATGGGATCGCAGAGAGTCAGACACGACTGAGTGACTAATGCTTTCACTCTCACTAGATCTCAAGAGAGAGGTCTTTGAAATGGGGAGAGGCCAGAAGTAATGGAGGGTGCAGATGGTTTCCTTGCTACATCTGGGTTTCAGAAGCAGACACAATTCTTAAAGCTACTTATCTAGGCATTTTGCAGTAAACCTCATTAAATGATCTGCTAAAAGTGAGACATAACTAAGAACTTACAGATTAAAAAAGCTTTGAATCCAAAAAGATTCTCCCATCATGACCTTTCTCAGCGGTCTGTAAAGAAGATTTACCAATCACTCAAGGAGAAAATAAGGTATTATAAGTATGAATAATGGTGCCATCACTTTATGGCAAATAGAGGAAAAGTGAAAACAGTGATAGATTTTCTTTTGGGCAGGCTCCAAAATCACTGAGGATGGTGACTGCACCCATGAAATTAAAAGAGGCTTGCTCCTTGGAAGAAAAGCTATGACAGACGTAGAGAACATATTAAAATGCAGAGACATCACTTTGCCAAAAAAGATCTGTATAGTCGAAGCTCTGGTCTTTCCAGTAGTCATGTACAGATGTGAGAGTCGGACCGTAAAAAAGGCTGAGCATCAAAGAATTGATGCTTTTGAACTTTGGTACTAGGGAAGACTCTTGAGAGTCCCTTGGACTGTAAGGAGATCAAACCAATCAATCCTAAAGTAAATCAACCCTGAATACTTATTAGAAGGACTGATGCTAAAGCTGAAGCTCCAATATTTGGGCCACCTGATGCGAACAGCCAGCTCATTGGAAAAGACCCTAATGCTATGAAAGATTGAAGACAGAAGGAGAAGAGGATGGCAGAGGATGAGATGGTTGGATGGCATCACCAATCCAATGGACATGAACTTGGACAAACTCCTGGAGATGGTGAGGGACAGGGAGGTGTGGCATGCTGCAGTCCATGGAATTTCAAAGAGTTGGACACAACTTGACTGAACAAGAGATTTGACAAGATCACCACCATGATGACCTCAACCTCATTATTACCAACAATAGCATTTTAAGCACACAGTGAACTTTGGGGGGAACCCCCTTATGTTTATATGGTCATTCAGCTCTCTGGTTATCCTTGGTAACCAATAACTCAAGGCAAGCATACATAATAGATGAGTAGAGTGAGAATTCCTTGGACAGAGGATTCTGGTGGGCTGTGGACCATGGGGTTGCAAAGAACTGGACATGACTGAATGATTAACAGTTTCACACTTTCACTTTCAGAGTGAGGTGAAAACAGCAAAGTGACATACCATGCCCAGAACCACCGTTAGGAGTACAGGAGGCACTATGGTCAGAATTCAGTTTTGTCGATTGTAATACAGGGTTTTTTTCTCCCAAACTAAGTAATCATAAAATTTCCTCCATTTCAGAGATAAAGGGATATATACTCCTTAGAGAGATGTATGCATGCCACATAAAGGACAAGTCTTAAAACATTGGGACTTTGGGGACAAATTTTTTATTGTGGCTTCCCCCAAGAATGATTTCAGTCTGGCCCTAATTAAAAACCAGAATTAAAGACTTAACTTCACCAGAGTCACAAAGTGTCCAAAGACAAGTAACTAATTTCTTCTTTATATTATTTGTAGCAAACCAGCCCTTTGCCTCAAGCAAATGGAAAAGAGGTATCTACATTAGTTGAAGTGGGTCCTCTCAACCAACATGGACTTCCCATGGTGGAATCTAGACCACATAAAGTTCTTGGGGAATTGCTCTTCATTAAATCACACATATCCATGCGTCTACACTGTAATTCAGGTTAAAGTCTGACTTAACAATGCTCATGCTCATTAAGGTAGTATAAACAATCAGTGGATCAGCTAAGCCAGACCCACTTTCATCTTCAGTTACCTTGGAAAAAGCAAGGGAAGTCATTTTTGGTGAGTAATTTGGGTACTTGTTGTTAAATAGTCTGGGACAATTTTTTAACACTTTTATATTCCAAAATATCTTTGTTTGAAGAAAAGCCACTCTAAATATCACTATGGACTATTACATTGTACTTGCTAGTTATTTCTAACAACATGATAATGGATAAGGCCCTCTGTTCACATAGCAATGTTCTCTAACAAAGGTTTTGAAATACAGAAAATCTGAAGGCCAGTAAGCAAACACCTGCATTTAGCACATGTACAGGTGAATGGTCCTTGAGCATCTCCAGGTGGCATGAATAACAAAAATTAGCCAAGAGAAGATGAGCGACCAGTGGGGCAGATAATAATGGATACGAAGAAGAGAGGAGTTTGTGAAGTAAAAAGAGGACTGCTTTTAGAGAAAGAAAAAATAGTTTTCTCATGATCTGGAAGGGAGAAAAAAGAAGGTAGCTGGCAGGGTAGAGAGAGTAATGCTTTACAAGAACAGCAAAAGAGAACTAAATCATAATGAAAGTACCAGTAAGAATTAAGAGGGGAAAAAATGGGTGCGGGAAGAGAGCAAGAATGAGGGAGGAGAAGGGGGAGGAACCTTACAGAAAATCTTATAAGGAAGAAGAGGGGCATGGTGAAATGTGTGAGGTGAGGCTGAACACAAGATAAAAGGGAGAAAACAAAACACTGCAGTGGAACCAGAATGCTCAAATTGCATGATTTTCTAAAAATACACACAGTTGTGCCTGTGGCTTACCTTACCTAAGGATTCTCTCTGTTGCTTTGTCTGCCTCTTTCCATGTAGAGTTATCTGTGGTCCCCTCTCCCTGGGGTTCCATTCCAGTGCTCTGATTTCCCTTCTTTCTCCTCTCCCACCAATGCTTTATCATCTTTCCCCTTTGCCTAATCCACAGCAACTGAGGAACCTGCCAAACATTTCATGTAATACATACACACTTTAGCAAAAAAAAAAAAAAAAATTCTCGATTGCTTTCTCCTGGAGCTGTGTGTCAAGTTCTGTGCTTCTGCACTGGTTTGTCTGGATCATCTCCTTTAATTATCCTACAATTCAGTGGAGCAGGTATAGTATTATCCTGATTTTAGAGATGAAACTCAGGTCTCAGTGAGTTGTTAGTAATGGGCAGTGAACAGATTAGGATTCAGGGAAATCCAGAGCTCACTCTTATCCATCCAGAACCGATTAAGAGGGCGATGGCATGTAGTTCTCAGACTGCATACTGCTTGGGGCACGAAGGATGTCCACGGAGCTCCATCTGACCTAACAGTGTCACCTTCACTTCCCCGCTGGTATTTCTGTACTTCCCGTCAATGGCTGAGTAGTGGAAAGACAGAGAATTCCCCTCCATAGAAGTCCTGCCATTCGTGTGTGCAACCTAAGCAGAACCCAGGGCCACTTCCTCTTTCCCCATCCCGACTCCCCCTCCCGCCTCCCTCCCCATCCCATCCCTCTGGGTCTTCCCAATGCACCAGCCCTGAGCACTTGTCTCATGCATGGTTTTTTGTGGGTTTTTCTTCATTGAGAAATAAAAAATCAACATAATCTTTTGCTGTAAGCACCCCTTTATCTAAAACTGTTGTGGACGGAGACCATAGATCTCATCAGATGACTAACATCCATAACCCAAGTATTTAATGAGAATAAAATAATATGCTGACCCTCTAAAAAGAAATAATATTCTCTAACCTGATAAGGCAAGGGAAAAGAGAAAAGACACTTCCCTTTCTTCCCTTTTTCAATAAAAGGAGTTTCGCATGAAGCTAACTGGTAGTAAAGGGTGTCTAAAAGGCCCATTTATGAAGAGTAAGTCAGGAGGAAGCACTAATATCCTGAAATCCTATGGGATTTTACAAAGTGCCAAAGAAATCACTGAGCAAACACATGGCTAGCAGGCATTTGCACCAGAGTCTACAGCAGAGAACTTCCTTAATTGTGAGTAGGGTCACATTTTCAACAGCAGTTTCTGACCTCAGGCTTACCTCAGCCCGATGTTAGCAAATCTCTCCAAAGTTTGCCTAGGAAGACCAGCTCCTTTTACAAGTAACTGACCAAGATAGATTTGTCAACTCAGAGCCAAGCTCTTCCACTTTGCTTTTTCCTCCACAGTTTTCCACACATCTTTTCCACAGTCAGGAAAGTTTTCCTGAAGGCATCAGACATTATATACAAAATGGGGCTTGGGTGAAATAAAAAGTCAACATAATCTAAATAAATTTAGATTTATTTAGAAATAAACTAAATCAGAAATAAACTAAATCAGAAATAAACTAAAGTGATCCTTCCTCTCTCTAAATTCTAAGCTCTTTTCTATTTTCATCTGGAGCAACAGATACTTTAAAATAAAAAAAAATTCCCCCCAAAAGCCTGAGAGCATTTTGATTTGTCACTGCATGGAGATTTGAAGTCTCTATCTGCACCCTCGCTCTTCTGGGAATTGGAGCTAGCACTAGGCAAAATTAAGCGACACCTCACACCTCCAGTTCACCTCCTTTCCAGACTTCTGGAGCCTCTGTCATTTCTTCTTGCTCTTGCTGTCTCAGCTCCCTGCCCCTGTTGAGAACAGAAAAAAAATTAAAAGTCACTCTCTCGCATAACGTGTTAGCTAATAAGTGTTTTAAGACATCACCCTACTCTGGGGTATCTGCTTTCTCAATTATTTTAGTAAAAAGAATGAAGACTCCTGCCCGCTGCCCCATCTATCTGTATGGGTAGAAATGAAGCCACCATAGGGCAAGCGTCCCTAAGGAGAGTTTTCCTGGAAGATAGAACTCTGCCCAGATCTTTTTCAAATCACAGGGCCGGAACCCTGGTCTAGCTGTCTGCTTGGGTTAACCCAGCTTAGAGGACATCCGGATGCAAACCAAAGGAATTCAAGCATTCTTCTAAAGCTCTTCACTCATCCAGTATGCTTGCTTTTTAATGGAAATTTCTATATTGAGTGATGGAGAAAATGAGTTATAGGAAAGACTATGTAGACTGACCTTAATCATAATGAAATCTGCTCCCTCCATTTGTTCGTTCCAGTTAGAACCAGTCCTTTCCCACCAGCCTATATAATTTCTGAAGCTGAGCATCCTTAAAAGAATATTTCACGAGAAGTTTGCAAAATGTCAACCTATTTTAGAAGCAGCAGGGCATGGCTGCCTCATTCTGCATTATACTTAATTTAATGTAGACTTTAGTTTGAGGAGATTTATGCAAGAATGGTAACAAAAAAATCAGTAACTTATATTTTTAAAAACCCCCAAAAGGAATTATTTTCATTATATGATTACCTTATATTTATTCTTTATATTAGGACTTCATACTAAAACAGAAACTCCAGGTCCTACACAAGAAAAGAATGGGTTCTCCTGTGTAGGAGAAATAATTTTCCTAACTATGTTGGAGTTTAATGGCTCAATTTAGTCAATAGTTAAAACTATTTGTATGTAAATAGCAGTGTTAGAAGTTGTGAAGTGGGGACCTAAAGACTGAAAGCAGCTTGCAGATAAAGTTTTGTTTGGCTTACATAGCGCCTTTCGGAAATGTGAGCTAAATGACCATATTTACAAATCAGGAGATTTCACGTGCATATCTAGATGTCTGGCTTTTCTTAAAGTCAGGTAAGATCTGGCCACGCTGTACTCCCAGTCTTGTGTGACAACAAAGGGCCTTGCCCGCACCCCCGCGCCCCGACACGCTCCCTTTCGGAGGAAACCTGTGCCCGGCTGACGGATCCCCTGGGTCCCCACCACTTCCTGTTATTGTGCGTCTGTGCGCAGGAGCGCAGGAGGCTGGCTTTACCCATTGACACTACCTGCCTCTCTCCAGACGGCGTGGTTTTCTAACCTCTACTCTACGTTTTGTATTTCCTGAAATTTCCTCACTGCCGTTCCCTGTTGCTCCAAATTTCTCTCTCCATTTCTTTTTCTATTTCTCATGCTCCGTGTCCTGGTGCAACTGCCGCCCCTGACAGAGGTCAGTTGCAACTGGAGTGTTCGTGCTGAGAGCTTTCAAACTATTTTGTGCAAAAATACATATCTGGCACAGGAAACATTGTTTGCCCGTGTGCTTGAAAATCAAATCAATCTATACTTAGTACCAAAGACCACGGAGACGCTTAAAACCATGGCCTATTTGAGGTTGAACTACAGTTAAACCTGCTTTTACCCTTTGGTGCCTGTTGCAGCTGCTGTAGGCAGAATTAGCTCTATCTGGGACTCTTTCTACTCATAAGCATATGAATTATATTCTTCCTGTTAGTATTTTGCTTTCTCTGAAAGCAGCGTTGAGGTTCCAAATTTCTTCTAGAAGTTCACACACATGTTTTATATCAAGTGGCAATTCATGTATGTCTCAGTAGTGTTGAAACATGTAGCTGGAAGGACCATATTCAGGATGCAGAAGAATCAGAAAGCCAACTGCATATTCCACACTGCTGCTTAGATAGCTAATAAACAGGTGTCTCAGACTTGTTGTGTCTAATTTCATCTCTCCAAACCTGTTAATCCCAGCGGGATACCTATTCAGCAAATGGCAACTCCAGCCTTTCAGTTGTTCAGGCTAAAAGTCTTGGAGTCATTCTTGATTTCTCTCTTGTTCTTATACCTCACATTTCATCCATTTGCAAATCCTGTTGTTTGCACATCCAAAAATGTCCAGAATCCATCCATTCCTCACTGACTGCCATTAATATCAGCATGACCAAAGGCACTGTTATCTCTCACCTGATTTACAGAAGTAGGCTGTTACCTGGTCTCTCTTGTCCCCTTTAGTTCATTCTCTAAATAATAGCCATACCGCTCTTCTTAAACGTAAGATCGGGACACTCCCCAGCACTCCCCAAATTTCCCGTTTTCCAGACGAGAAGCCAAAATCCTTAGAGTGGCCCAGGTTACTATGTGGTTTACGTGCTGTCCCCTCATCCTGATGTCTCTAAACGTACATCCTGCTCTTGCACCCGGCCTTGCTCAGTCTGCTGCAGTCAGACTGATCCTGTTCTCATTCCTCAGATACACATGCCCCACCTCAGAGCTTTGGTATCTCTGGGTCCTTTGCCTAGAATGCTCTTCCCTTAGAAAATCCTCAACTCTGAGCTGAGTCATGTCTGATTCTTTGCGACCGCATGGATTGTAGCCCACAAGGCACCTCTGTCCATGGGACTCTCCAGGCAAGAATACTGGAGTGGGGTGCCATTTCCTTCTCCAGGGGATCTTCCTGAACCACAGACTGAATTGTCTCCAACGCTGCAGGGGAGATTCTTTACCATCTAAGCCACCAGGTAAGCCTCATCTCCTTGAGGTCTTTGCTAAATGTTTCCTCATGGTCAGGTCTTCTCTGACCACTCTATTTAATTAATTTTCTCTTTGTCACATAGCATATTGCCCTCACTTGTTTTTTCCTTGTCTGCCTCTGCAACATATACACTCCATTATGTGTACTCTGTGCAATGTATACACTCCACAATGAGTGCTTTATGAGGGCAAGGACTTTTCCATTGCTCTCTTCAGTATCCAGGACAGTGCCTGAGACATAATAGTTCCTCAATAAATATTTGATGAATGGAT
The DNA here is from genome assembly GCF_033118175.1 of Dama dama. Classification (NCBI taxonomy): domain Eukaryota; kingdom Metazoa; phylum Chordata; class Mammalia; order Artiodactyla; family Cervidae; genus Dama; species Dama dama. The sequence goes on from NC_083683.1 coordinate 61,162,664, forward strand.
TAGGTAGAAATGCCATCCACTTTTTAATTATTCTATTTTTATCACTGAAGTCTGCAAAGAAGAATGCATGCTTTCAGTCATGAGCATATTTATGTGATCTTTAAATGAACGGAAATCAAAAGAAAAATGGTTTATATCTTATATTTTCTGGATATGAGCAACAATTCTTGATTTATCAAAGTTAATCCCTCCTCCTGAATTCTAAACATGTGGAACCTTAAATATCTGATGAAAGGAAAATTTGCTATTTCAAGTTAAGTCAAGCTAAGGGGTAAAGGATTCCGGTTTTGGTATTATTTTGACTCTTGTCCCAGTGCTTCTTAAATAGGCCCTTTGGGGAGACATGCTTCGGCTATTATGTGGGGCATGGTTCCGGGTCTGAGGTCCTCTCTGTTAATTCAGTGGCATCATTGACTGCTGTATTTGTTTTGCTCAATTAATTAAACAAGGAGACCATTATACCAAGGTGGTTCTAATGCCTCGGTAGCCCACATGCATAAAGAAACCAAAACCTTAGCGTGTCTGTCCCTCAAGGTTAAGGTCTTGAAACCTGAGGACAACTCACCACAAACAGGAAACTAGGCTTTCCCAAATAATGCAAATGCGTAAGCTACGGGCAATCAAAGAGTGTACTTGCATACTTCTGCCTCAAAAAGCCTGTCCCCCAGCTCCTGTGGGCAAAGGGCTCCTAACAATTTCCAGTTGGGTACTGCCAGATTCAAATTGATTTTTGCTCACATCAACTCTTAAAATTTTTCATAGTCTTCCATTTATCTTTTAACAGTTCCAACACCTTAATATGGGTTAAGACCTTACAGCCATTGAAAGGGAAAGTGACAGTCGCTCAGTCTTTGCGACCCATGGACTATACAGTCCATGGAATTCTCCAGGCCAGAATACTGGAGTGGGTAGCCTTTTTCTTCTCCAGGGGATCGTCCCAACCCAGGATTGAACCCAAGTCTCCCGCACTGCAGGTGGATTCTTTACCAGCTGAACCACAAGGGAAACCCAAGAATACTGGAGTGGGTAGCCTGTCCCTTCTCCAATGGATCTTCCCAACCCAGGAATCGAACTGGGGTCTCCTGCATTGCAGTCAGATTCTTTACCAACTGAGCTATCAGGGAAGCCCATTAGGCTATATTATTTAAATGCATCATGCTTCTTCAGAATTTGAAAAAAATATAACTGCAGAAGAAAGACAAAAACAAAACCCAACAGAGAAGTAGGAACAATGATAAAACAAAACAAAATAACCACAGATTGACCATCTTAAAGTTTCTGACTTTTGTTTGTCAGGGTTAATTTCGCATGGGTGTGATCCTTGTTCATTGCATATGCCACTAAATAAGTTAAAACATGATGTGACCAATTACCCAATGCACTTATTAATTCTGGAGTTGCCATTCACCTATTTCAGGGGATTCTTTAATGCTGACTTTTATTCAAAGTGCTGTGGGACAACATAAGACTTGACAGATAATCATAGCTAATATTTACAAAACTCTCACCTTGTACGGGCACTCTTCCCTGGGCTTAAGCATATTAACTAATTGCAATGCTGTGAAGTGGAGACTGTCATACAAGAGGAAAAGGTTGTCCCCGACCTTCTTCTGAGTCAGAAATTTTAACAGACAAAGACAGATTAATAGGTGAAAAGCATATTAAGTGTGACTGTATTTTTACATTATACATGGAAACCTTCATAAGATGTGAGGAAGTAACCAGAGCAGGAAGCTTTTATACATTTTAGACAAAGAAACAATTTGTGAAGAACTGATAAGATAAAAGGCTTGGCCTAGGGATAATAAGCAATGAAGAAGTAACTAGGAAGAATGAGTCTAGTTTAACAAAGTTTGTTTGTACCTGTTTCTTAGCCCCCGATTCCCTATCTCTGGTAATAAGAGTGTCTTCCTTCCTCTTGGTACGTGGAGGACATTTCTCATGTGGAAGTTTTACAGTCAGTTTCAGGGAAGAAGGGCAAGAGTGAGGAGGTCAGAGTGATCTTCCTGCTTCTGCTTTGTTTTAAATTCCTTCAGTGTAAGAAATTTAACATGTCAAGGTGGCATATTTTGTGTGTAAACCCCATCACTGTTATTATCTCCATTTTACAGATGAGGAGACTGAGTCAAAAAAAGCTTAAGTAATTTGACCTAAGGTCACAAATCTAGTTAGTTGCAGCACTTGGTTTGGACCCAGGTAGTCTGGTTCTAGAGTTCATTCTCTTACCCATGGCTATAAAAAAAGGAAATAATACTGTAGTATAATAAAAGGCTTCCCAGGTGGCACAGTGGTAAAAAAATCCACCTGCCAATGCAGAAGACACAAGAGACGTGGGTTCAATCCCTGGGTCAGGAAGATCCCCTGGAGTGGGAAATGGCAACCTGCTCCAATATTCTTGCCTGGGAAATCCTATGGACAGAGGAGCCTGGCAGGCTACAGTCCATGGGGTCACAGAGTCGGACATGACTGAGCACACACACATAATAAAAAATATATCTGGTGTTTGTCCCCAGTTTTCTGGCAGATCTCCTAAAATCCTTGAAGTTTCCTGAGAGATAAGAGTGACTTCTATTATTCACAAGGAAGCACCCCTTTGGAGCACAGATACCTGAGTATATATTAGTGAAGCGGCTTAAACTTAGTCTTCTAGATGGTCTCAGAAAAGGGCTGTCACTAGAAAGAACAAATGATTGGAGAGTTGGAACTTTCAGGACCACCCACTGACGTCTGAGAACTAGGAGAGAGGGGGCTGAAGATTAAACTCTTAATCTGTGGGATTTGAGTTAAATTGGTAGGACACCCAGTATCTGCTGAGAATTGGAGAATTAACTTGATGGTATTGGAAAACATGCCAGAAATACAAAAACAGAACTCAAATATTGCCAATGAGATAAGAATCCTCACTGAGAGTTATTCAAAGTCTTATTCATAAGTTCTGATGGAGGTAGCTGATAAAATCTCTCTCTTGCAGAATCACTAGCGCTGTTTTGAGTTTGACAAAATTTGAACACATATATTTAATCAAGAATGTAAAACTCTAACCTCAAGCAATATTACCTCTTCTGGAAATGCTTTTTACCTCCCCACAATCCTCAACTTTCTTGATACGAAATCGTGAAAGTGGTTAGAGATCATTTAACATCAGAAAGGTGGAATAAGGGTACAGAAGGATATTCTGCCCCAGAGATTCTTTTTATTGAGGCCCCTACCAGGAATCTCAGGACACCACTGGCTATTTGGAGAGTGTAGCAGGGAGGGGTAACTCTTGACACCTCAGTTATCCTCATGGTAGGGTATGACACCAATGATAGGATGGTTAGCCTTCCCAGGCAGAAAAGGCCAGGGGCTTATAAAGAATGTAACTCTGCCTCTTTCTAAATTCTAGTCACGTGTATCAAACATACTTTCAGAATACATGTCAGCTTGCTTCTGCTGCACATTTCTGAAGCAACAACAAAGATTTCTGACATTGAAAGTTGTAAATGTATTCCTTCTCAGTCAGCCTTTTGAACCTTTAGTTTTTAATTTTAGGAAATAAAGAAAACTGAATTTGTTTAACTTATTTAATAATAGTGAAATTAATTAAAAGGAAAATAATTCATTTAAACTCAAAAAATTTTTATATCTTTTCCATATTGTAATTAACTTTGGAAAAACAAAGCTTTTTTCAATACCTATTATTCTTATGCTTAACACATGGTTTACCAATACGGTTGAAAATTTCTTTCCTTAGGCATACCTTCTAATTTCCCCCAAAGCACAAAGAAAAAGCATTTTGATTATTGTAAGCATTTGATAAAATGCTTGTTTAACACACTTTGAGAGTCAGAGGACAGTGTGCTCTTTCTAAGAGGTAAATCTGGTTATGTTACACTCTATTTCAATGTTTCCATGACTCCCTACCACTCTCAGGGTAAAGTCCAAATACCATAGCATAGAACTGATGGTAGGTAGCAGCCATATCATGCCAGACCTTTGAGCATCCTGCCTCCTTCATCTGAAGTGTCTTCTGCACACTTTGTGCCCTTCATCCAGCCTCCTCCTGCCTCAGCTCTCCGTTTGATGATCTGTCTTTCCTGAGCACCCCCCGCCCCCGGTTGGACCGGGCTGGGTGCCCCTGTTGTGTGCTGCTCGTCTGCACCTTCACTGATGATAGAAATTATATTTTCTCTTCCTTGGATTGCTGGGACCTAGGACAATGCTGATACATAGTCTGACTGATGACTATTTGTCAGATCAACAAGTCAACAACATTGATCTATATTATCAAAAAGTTGACATGAGACGAAGGTAGGTCGTGGATACCCAGACAAATGCCGTCCACAGCATACTGTCTGTACTTTCCTTTAAACATATTTTTAATTCATTCCACAAATAATATTTGAATGCCAATTTGCCAGGTACTACTCTAGGTCCTTGGGATAGATGTTGGTGAACAAAACAAGGATCTCTACCCTGCTGGAACTTAATATTCTAACAAAGAGAGTGACAACAGACATAACAAATAAGTTAGGTGATAATTTTTATGGAGAGAAAATGTAGAGCAGGGCAAGGGGGTTCAGATATGTGAGGACAGGGGACAGGTTGTAACTTTAAATAAGGGAGTTAGATAGGCCTCATCGAGAGGGAGTCATTTGAGCAAGTGTTAGAGTAAGCAAGTGTTTGCACATGGATGTTGAGGGGAAGAAAATTTAGGCAGAGAACAGCTGATGCAAAGGCCAGATCTGGAGTAGGAGTTTGCCCAGCTTATTCCAGGAACAGCCCAGAGGCCAGAAGGGTTGGAGCAGAATGAATGAAAGGGATAAAGGGGAAGGGCGAGGCAGAGAGGAGGTGGCAGAGGTAGGCACGAGGTGTATAGGACCTGAGATCCGTTCTGAGTCAAATGGAGGGCCTGGAGGCGTGGCAAGCTTTGCCTTACATTTTGAGAACATAAGCCCTATTTGGGAAATGAGCTCTATTTTTATAAATAAGAAAATTATCTTTCTTAATTGATCGTTTCCACTTTCATTTTCTTGGGCAGCCAATTCTGTACCAAAGAAGAGCTTCCTCCTATATGTCTGAGTCTTATCCAGTATTTCTCAGCCAAGTTACTGTAGTGCACAGGGATGTTATGACCTGTGGCTAGAGTTTTTCCAGAATTCACAGTCAAGTTGATTTTTGGGATGTTTTAAGATGGAATATAAAAAAATGTGATTTTAATTCTGATTTTTAAATATTATTTCAAAATAAGGAGTGGTAAGAGTTCTTATGTGAAGGAGCAGGAGATTAATGATGTGGTATAAGAATTGATCATTATAGCTACATAATTGTCCTGCAGAATGTTACAGCATCATTGAATCAAATGCTCTATGTGAACCTTGGGAACAAAGCCAACATTAGAGAAAGCCTCACTTCCAGATTCTAGTGTTTTTACCATATCAAAAGAAAATGTATTTTCTAGGAACTGGTCCTAGACATGTTTTGTTATCAGTTCAAAGGAAAAGCCACATAAAGAGTGTTTCCAAAATGCATTAGAGAAGATATCTTACAGAAGATAAATAGATAATAAATCTGACAAAAACTGTTTAGCTGCAAAAACAATGCAAAGCAATCATGAGGTACTTAAATGAATTTTGAGAAGAAAAAAAGAGAATATTAGAATATTCAGATGAGAATATAGAAAGTTAGTGAAACACATTCTCAGACTGTTTGGGAGTGAGAAGATCTCTGTTTTCCCTGTTGGTGAACAGAAAGCAATGTGATACTGTGGATTATAAATCTGAAAAGGTATCACATCTTTTGGCCTTGTACTCCTGGGAAAGTTTGTTTAGGAAATAATGCAACAAAAAAGTTAAATTGCAGTTTTAGAGAGAAATCATATATATTATATATATATATATATATATATATATATTCCAAAGAAAAGAGTGTTAAATAACACTTAATCCATATTAAGAAGTGTTATACAACTTTAAATATTTTATGAAAAATTAATGATATTTATAATGATGTTTGCAGGATGAAATAAAGTTCAGCACATGGCCTGAGCATATAAAAAAAATGATAGAAATAAAACCTTAGTGGAAATATATTAAACTATTAACAGTCATTACTTTTAAATGGTGATGTCATGGAAGGGTATTTTTTCTTATATTTCTATTCACAGCATTGATAATAAATATTTATGTATAATATTTCTAACACTTTTCTGTTTTACTATAAATTATATATTTTAATGTACAAATCTGTTTAACTTTTTGCACATAAATTTTTAAGAGTACTTTAGAATAAGATAAAACTATTTTCAAAGTATGCTTGCTCAGTCGCTTCAGCCATGTCTGACTCTTTGTGACCCCATGGACTGTAGCCCACCAGGCTCCCCTGTCCATGGGGTTCTCCAGTCAAGAATACTGGAGTGGGTTGCCATGCCCTCTTCCAGGGGAACTTTTCAACCTGGGGATTGAACACACGTCTCCTGTAATGCAGGTGGACTCTTTACCACTGAGCCACTTTTTTTTAATTAAAAAAAAAATTAAAATCTTTCATCTAGTCAGAGGTATAATATGAATACAAGCATATAGGATATACCAGAAGATCTTCATTGAAGACTCTTATAAGTTTTCTAGTGTCAAACCATTAACTTGCTATCAATCTGAGTAAAATGAATTAGTGACAGTCTATTTGGTGCTAACTAGGATATGTTGGGCTTCCCCAGTGACTCAGACAGTATGATATGTTAACATTTACCAAATTATTCATGAAACTGGCTTTATGGAGATTTTAAGATAGGTCAAAACTTAAAAGTACTACCATAGATGCACAGGATAAATATTTCATATAAATGTATGTAAATATTTTGTGTAAAAAGCAACAAGACAAGGAATGTTTGTGTAAGAATCTTAACTCTGTATACCTACAGTGTTCTTGTAGGAAGTGTGGAAGAAAAACTGATGCAAATTTGCAACTCTTGATGAACGCGTTAAAACCTCTATATAGACATTACAGATAGAAGAGCATCGTTGCTTGCTAGTTTGATATTTCACTCTGTTAGTTTTGTTCAGTGACAGCCCACATTAATGTCAGGCTTGATAAAGAAATCACTGCCTTTCTTTTTGGAGAAGGAGGCTTGTTAGTTTTTCAAAGGCAAGCCACTTAATTTTCTTACTAGTAAGAATGGGTATCTATTATTTTAAAAACATAGGTTTTTTTTTTTTTTTTTAATTAAGTTTTTGCTCTTGAAAGCCTGGGAAAATCAGCATTTTTAGAGCGCCATTCCATTGTAAGGCAGTTTGGCTTGATGAATTCAAACTTTGAGGTGTTTTCTTTCTTCTGGAAATCCTCATGGCATAGTTGGCTCACTTTTCTACACCTTTGTGGCCTCAACTGTTCCCAGCCTCCCTCCAAAACAACCTAAGCATGTGGGCATTCAAACCACTTTTCCAACAAAGTGTATTTTCCCTCCAGATTCAAGACCTGGTGATTACAATGGTGGGAATTCTGAATATTGTCCTGACACAAAGCCACCCTAACACTTCCAGGACTTAACTCTTAGTTCCCCAGAAAGGCAGTTTCCTGGAAGAGCTCGCCGAGTTCATCCAGGTGAGCAGCTCTTTTCTCCAAAGCTTGCTTCTCACTGTGCTTCACCCTTTTGGTGCTTTTAAATATTTTGTTGGAAATCCCTCTCCCAAGAGTTGGAACCCTTGATACAAACTTGTTATGGTAGTCCCTAGTTTTCAGTTTAGTGGGAGTGGACATTAGGGTTTTTTAACCGATGGTCACATAGATATTTCAGCTCCTTCATTTGAGCAATGAAAGCCATGGTATGAACTTCACACCAGCTCTAGCAAACCACTGCATTTTATGACCCCTTAGTCATAAAAAGACACAGTATCATCACAATTTAATACCCAAAAGTAGGGGGAGGATGGGAGGTCCGCATCCTACCATCCTTACTTAAATTCCTTACTTAGCTTGGCAATCACTTACTTTCTTAGATTTCTTTCAAGTCAGTCCATAACAAACTTAGTAGAGCATGAGCCAGCTGCCCTGTGGGTGAGTTTGGAAGCTGATCCTTTAGCCCCAGTTAAGCCTCAGATCTGCAGCCCCTGCTGACAGGGGGATTGCTTAGTTACATGCTAACATTCTAACCTGCCTTTTAGAATTGCCAGGTCTGCATTCAAGGGGGCAACTTCGTGTCTCCATGAACACCTTGATCTCCCATAGAGAACAGCTCCGCAAGAGAAACCATTATGGAAATATTCCAGAAAGCCTTACTTCTCCATTTAGCCACAGGGAAGAGGTGGGAAGAAGATCTGAGCTTGAAACCTTAAACATTTAGGATTGGAGGAGCTAGTCTCAATATTACTTCTAAATTTCCTCAAACAGTGGGTGTTCTATGCCAGGAAAGTGTCTACCATTCACTGGATCATCATCTTGGAACACCTCTCTTGTTCGATCTCTGTTTTAGTCCATTTTTTATTTGGTAAGGAATCAAGATACTTAGGGGAATCATTCCTCATTCTCCTGAAAAGCGTAGTTTTGATTCCTAGTCACAGGTGTTACGCTTGTGTTTACCTGATGTTCCGCTCCAGCTAATCTGGAAATATAGTCATTTTTATATTATCTATACATGTGACACATGTACTTTAGAGATTTTCATACTGAGCATGTAAGCCTTTAAAATTTTTAAATCTTGTAATCTATGGCAGTTTTATAGAAATCTGACAGTTAAAGCTGGATAAAGAACCGCAATGGTGTGGGTGAGTAAAGAAGTTATTTAGGGGGAAGAGATGGCCTTGAGCAATATTGTGAGATAGACCCAGGGTTCCTTCTGAGGACTGACAATTTACCATCCATCCCCCATTCTTGCCTCTTCCTCTGAGTATCTGTGATGAATCATTACCCAAATAAACCGGACTAGCTACTTCATCGCAAAGCTTTGGGTGTTCGGTTATTAATAAACTCTTTTATACAGGAGATAAGAACTGAGGCTTAAAACAAGATGCCTAGCTTAAAGTTATACAACTCATAATGGCAAACACAGAGCTTAAAAACAGGTTTTTGGGTTTAAAATTCCATGCTCTGCCATATGCCAGTGATGCTTAAACTAACATTGGTTTTTATCTTTGTAAAATGATCTGCAATTAAGGAATAATTTGCTCTGCATCTTTTTAAAATTAAGAATGTTTATAGCTACTACTAGCAACATCTGCATAGAGGGTCTGCTAACCTCTCTTCAAGAGTCACTGTGAAGGTAGAATGTGATGAGGTCTATAAGCCCCCACCATGGTATCTGGGCAGTACCAGCTCCCTGCCCATGCAGTTCTTACCCTTCTAAGCTTACCTGCGTGAATAGGCACCCAGTGACTACCCCTGGGATTTCAGGACGAAGTTTCATTACACTGTTATTTCAATGTAAGGCTAAGCAAAACTAAGCTTTTCCCCCCTAAAAGTATGAAAACCTTTTCCAATGAATGTACAATTTGTCTTAATATCAGAACTATTTTTATTAACCTCTTCTCAGTTACTACTTTCCTAGTTGCCTTACAAGACCAGTTATGAACCCACAGAGCATATCTTTCCTTTTCTAGTAATCTGGAATCCTCTGGTTCAAAGGGTACGTAAATTAACTGACTGTTAAGACTTTGGTCTTAATCATTAATATGCCATCCTTTCCTTGGGTATATTTTCCTTTCAAAAAGAAGAACCAAGAGAAAGAAATATTTAACACAAAGGTCTCCCCTGGGGGCTCAGCTGCTAAAGAACCCGCCTTCCAGTGCAGGAGATGCAAGAGTCTCGGGTTCCGTCCCTGGATCAGGAAGATCCCCTGGAGGAGGAAATGGCCACCCACTCCAGTATTCTTGCCTGGAAAATTCCATGGATAGAGGAGTCTGGAGGACTACAGCCCACAGGGTGGCAAAGAGTTGAACACGACTGAGCACGTATGCAATTGAATAAATACTGATGGAATTTCCAATAATGTATGAAATAGCAGTTATATAGATTGGAGGAAAGGAACATGGTTTAAGCCCTCAGAAGATCCTAAGAAGAGCCAACTTTCTTCTTTTTTATATATGGGTGATCTTTTAAATAATTGGAACAGGCACAGAGAATGAGATAAAATGTTACCTCTTCTCCTCTGCTTGAAATGTTGCCCCAGAGTCAACGATATAAAGGCATCATGATGGGAAGCCAAGGCTGTGGGGCTCAGACAAATCTAGATTCAAATTCCTAGCCACATACAAGCCACGTGTCCTTTGGTACGTTGCAAATTGATCCTCAGTTTCTTCCTCTGAAAATACAGGTAGCTCCTTGGCAGAGTGGTTGCAGGATTTAATGAACTGATATAGGTAATGCATCAGCCCTACCTAGCACTTTGCCTTCTGTACATCATTTCTTCTCCATCCCTGTAGCATTAAAGTGTGCTCACAAATCCCTTTCTTTCTCCTCTCCAGATAAATGCTGCGGTTTCTTGGATTTATTTCTTAAAACCAGAGAAATTTCTAGGAATTGGCAGCAGTTAGGAGCACGGGGAATGATTTAGAAGCTCCCCTAAGAAGTCAGAGAAAGCAGTTCCACGGTAGAGATATTCTTCTGCATCCACAGAAGTTTATTTACTATTCAAAAGACTACACGAGTTTAAAAAGATGAAGATTCATTAGATCCGAATCCCCACTCTCTTTTCCCGGATCTAAATCAGATGTTCCCACAGTTACCTGTGTGCTGCCCAAGCTGCCAAAACTTGAAATTTACAACCCCCTTGATTTTGTATTTCAGGAAATTTGATTTTGCGATCTAATTTTAGAATAACAACTAGTCCTCCACGGAGAGTCTCAAATGTTCCTGTTTCTCAAGGAATTACAATTTCTGAGTTTCTCTATGAAAATCTAAATATATAATCTTCTATTTCTGTTTTTTTTTTTTTTTTTTGCAGGAAAGGGGATAAATCACTCAATATATAAATTCTGTGAGAATCAACATTAGAATCTTGTGCAGAACCATCATTAATTGAATAATTCTCCAATAAGGCAAAATATACTAAAGTACTCTGTAAAGGCTCAGTGATATTTACAAAGGCCAAAATAAATCTGTAAAAGGTATGTACATAGACATATTTTTATTTTTAACTGGTCTGAAATAAAACCGTCTTCCTTATCTGAACTCTTCACAGAAGCCATACTGATCGTCTAAGGCTAACAATCACCTGAGTGATCATTTCATCAACAACTCAGTGCTTGGCCCTGCCCTCTGCTCAGAAAACAGCATCCAGCTCAGCTTTGGACACGTATACATGGAGAAGGCAAAGGCACTTCCACTCCAGTCCTCTTGCCTGGAAAATCCCATGGATGGAGGAGCCTGGTGGGCTGCAGTCCATGGGGTCACTAAGAGTTGGACACGACTGAGCGACTTCCCTTTCACTTTTCACTTTCATGCATTGGAGAAGGAAACGGCAACCCACTCCAGTGTTCTTGCCTGGAAAATCCCAGGGACGGGGGAGCCTGGTAGGCTGCCATCTATGGGGTCGCACAGAGTCGGACACGACTGAAGTGACTTAGCAGCAGCAGCAGCAGCAGCAAGCCTGTATACATACTTTTGTGTAGTTTCATCTTTTCCTTGCTCTCAATTCAAGAGTGAGATCTTACTCCCTGGTTTCAACATCATCTGTCCTTTATTTTGGAATTTAAAAAAATACAAGTTGAGCAATATGTGATTTCCTATGCCACAAAGTCAAAGACCCACATAATTTTCCTGGTAGAACTCCTGACATTCAAGATGTTTATAAACCTTCAGATTTATTGATAAAATTTTTTTAATTGGAGGTTAATTGCTTTATGTTGTGGTGGTGGTCTCTGCCATACGTCAGCATGAATCAGTCGTAATTATATATATATATACACATATATATATAAAACCCCTGCTTCTTGTGCTTTCCTTCCCACGCCCTCGATTGTCACAGGGTGCCAGGCTGGGTACTGATAGAATTTTAATTCTGTTTTCTCCAGGTTTCTCATAGAGCTTACATTCTGTGCCCGGGATTTAAGTTCTCTACTGTGTTGTTTTTCTGGTGTGACTCACTGATTTCACAAGTAAACCTCTTGTCTCTGCAACAACCTTCAGCTTCCCGACTGAGGAATCTACCATGTTTTAAAGAGTTCTTAAACCTCCCACTATGTCTACCACTGAGTTTGATGATTAAAATACCATCAGTAAAGTTTAGATGGGTTAAAGTGAATACCTGATAGTTGAAGATATTGGTTGAAAGACTCAATTTGAACAAATACATTGTTTAAAACTTTATTTTAATGGAAAATTTGGAGAGAAGATATATAATGAACCTCATGCTCCCATCACCAGCTTCAATAATTCTCAACTCATGAACTAATCTACTTCATATGTGTAGTTTTTTTTAAACTAATAGACTACATTTTGAGTTTCAGGTTTATAGACAAATTAAGTGAAACAGAATTCTCATATATTCCTTTCTGTCTTTTCCCAGTTTCCCCTATTATTAACATCTTGAGTCACTGTGGTACATTTGTTACAATTGATGAGACAATACTGAGACGTTATTATGAACTAAAATCCACAGTTCATTTTAGGGTTCACTCTTTGTATACTGTACATTCTATGATTTTAACAAATATATAATGACATGTACCTACCACTACTGTATCATACAGAATGTGCATGCGTGTATGCTCAGTCATGTCTGAATCTTTGGGCCTCATGGACTGTAGCCTGCCAGGCTCCTCTGTCCATAGGATTTTCCAGGCAAGAATACTGGAGGGGGTTGCTATTTCCTTCTCCAGAGGATCTTCCTGATCCAGGGGTCAAATCCACATCTCCTGCACTGGCAGACAGATTCTTTACCGCAGAGCCGCCTGGGAAGCCCCATAATACAGAATAGTTTTACCAAATAGTTTTTCATATTAAGAAAATAATAACTAACTTAATTACCACAGGGATAATTATGTTCACACTATTGAAGATATTTCTATCCAAATTCAATTCACATTTTATGCTTCTTATGATTTCATATCTATTGTGTATTTCAATTCATAGCAGTCTCCTTTGGTAGGCATTTTTATCCCCATTTCCTAGATAAAGATATCGGAGATCTGGAAGATTAAATAACTTTCCAAAGGCCAAACAGCTAGTAACTAGCAGAGCAAGGATTCCAACCTAGATTAAGTGGGATTAATTCATGCTGCAAAATTTATAACTTGGTAAATGATGGAAATGCTAAAATTAGTCCTTTCTACCATTTGCAGAGCAATTAAGCATGTAGTTGAAAGCAGATCCAGATGGCAGAAGGCTTCCCAGGAGCAAGGTTTCCTCTGCTACGGCAGAGGAGTAAGAATCTGGAAGTGATGCTGGGGGAGTGCTTGATGGCCCAACTCACCTCCCCTGAGCTTGTGCATCACGTGTAAGAATGAACAATTGTAAGAAACGTGTTGGGTCCAGGGAGATGGCCAGGCTTCAATCAGGTGATGGAGCTGGTGGTAGAAAGTGTTATTTGCGGTGGCATAGAGCTTCCATATGGTACACGGGGCAACTGATGAGGGAAAAGGGAGCCGGGGGAGGATGTGTGCAGAGGAACAGAAGCCCTAAGCTCAGTGGGGATGAGCACAGAAGCCAAAAAGTCTTCCATCTCAGCCAGTAATTGAGGGAAGAAGAATGCTAGGCGTGATGAGTTTAATTGACCACAAGGTTTTCAAAAGCACCCTCCTTTGAAGCCCCTGGGTAGGATTTGGCAATCCCCACTCTGAGTCCAGAACATCTGCAGTAAAAAATCTGCTTTCCAGTTGCTCAGAACCACGCTGTTTGAGAGGGAGTCTCTCGCTCAGCAGCCTGGCCCCTCACACAGGCTGGTCCCACCAGGTCCTAAGGGGTAGTGGCCTAATGCTGAGCATGGCTCAGGTTGATGCAGGGGTAGGATATCCCCTAGGGTTAAGCTGTGAGCTTGGTTTTGATGGAGAGGTCTCTGGAGACCTAAGGCACATGAGCAGGGCGGTGACAGTGAGAATGGCCCTTGAGAAGTATTCTGCCCTTTCCAATCATACTATAGGGCCAGTTCTCTGAAAAGCTGTGTCACAGGGGAAATATACTCTTGAGTTTAGAAACCACTCTTTTTCTTCCATTCTGGTGCCTTCCTCTCTACCCTTCCCCATGACTCCATCATCTCTGCTGCTGTAGCCCACCACTAGATAGAGTTTCTCCCCTGGGCATGTTTTCATGCAAACTTCTTGTCTCTCTGGATTCCAAAAGAATGTAACTGTTTTATATCTAATCCTATATTAATTGGCCCCACCATTCTGATAATCATGCAGTATGCATGTTATAAATCTATTTGAACTACTTATCCTATGAATAAATGCCTCAATAATACCTGAATTGAGGAATAATGATAACTAGGAATTCAGCAGGAAACAACAGAGATAGTCTTCCTGTTTCAAAGAACTTGCACTGTGATAAACTATGAAAGAAAAGTACAAGTTACCCTGGGGAGATTTTTAAATGTAGTCCTAACTTACTGTAGGTGGTCAGAGAAAGCTTCTTAGAGAATGAGACATTTGAGAAGAAATAAGAGTGAGCTACTGGTCTCCACCAAAGGGTGTTGTCATCTTGAATACATGTAGGGACAGAAAACTCACTACTTTACAAATCAGCCTAGCTTTAGGTAGGCCTGAGTGATAGGAAATTCTTGTTGAGTTAAAATCCTTTTAGCCTCCCCAAATATAATTCCTCTTCAGGCCATCCATTCAAATATCTGCCCCAGGTTTAATTTACTACGGCAGCTGCTGAATCCTATGTGCCTCAGACATTGAATGCCAAAGTTGAAGGGTGAGAGCACAGCTTCCAGATAAGAAACCTGCCTCTTACCTTTTTAAAAAGCCACATTATACCTTTACTCCATGCCAGACTTAGTGCTAATTGTGAAGATTAATTTAATTTGATTAATCCTTCCAACAAACCCAGAAGGGGAGTATTGTTTTCTTTCAGCAGATGAATAAACAATGGCAGAGAGAAAGACATGATTTACCTAAGGGCAAGCTGAGCCAGCGCTGAAACTTGGGTCCTCCAAAGCTGTTTCTCCTGCCATTGCATGACCAAGAGTGACCCTCTTCAGACAGTGACCAGTTCAGTGTTGGGAAGTCCATGCAAAATTACAGGTCTGAAGGCTGAGGGACAATTTGATGCTTTTAAAAAAAATTTCCAAAAAGCATAATATATAGGTAGTGTGTGTTTGTGTTAGTTGCTCAGTTGTGCCCAACTCTCTGCAACTCCATAGACTGTAGCCCACCAAGGCTCCTCTGTCCATGGGATTCTCCAGGCAAGAAAACTGGCGTGGGTTGTCATTTCCTTCTCCAGGGGATCTTTCCGACCCAGGAATCGAACCCAAGTCTCCTGTCTTGCAGGCAGATTCTTTACCGGCTGAGACACCAAGGACGTCCTAATATATAGGTAGGTAGGTACTTTTCTTTGTTACTCTCGAGGCCAAGGTTAGTGCGATGGGATGGTGTCATAGTTACGGTAGGAGGCAGTAGTTACTATGACAGCAAACAGCAAAAGTGTCTCACACTGTGTCTAATGAAGATGGCCCTCTTTGACAGATGACCTTCCCTGCGGCCTGCTATGGGCTGAAAAAAAAACTGATCATGTTGAAGTCCTAAGCCCAAGTACCTCAGAACATGATCTCATTTGAAAATGGAGCTGTTGTTGCAAATGTGATTAGTAGATGAGTGGGGTGGGCCTCTAATCCAGTAGGTCTGGTGTCTTCATAAAATGAGACACAGGTGCCCATACATGAGGATGAACAGGCCTCTAAGAGCCAAGAGAGTCAGAGGACTGAGCCCTCCTTGCAGTCCTCAGGAGGTACTCACTCTTCCCGAATTTTGAACAGAAGCCTCTAGCCTCTCAAACTGGGAGACAAATTTCTGTTGTGTAAGCCACCCAGTTTGTGGTACTTAGTGATGGCAGCTCTAGCAAATTAACACAAAATCCTCTAGAGCCATTTAGACATCTTGTGGCTCTGCCATCCTCTAGAGCCTCACTGTTCTTTACTGAAGCCTCTGTGTTTACCCAGTGGAAGAAGAAGAGCATGTGGAGGATCACACAGGAATTTATAGGGTAGTTATGAAAGGAACATAGATGTTTTCTGACCACGTTTCATTGGTAAAAAATCAGCCATGTGGCCAAACCTAACTGCAAAAGAGGCTGGAAAAATGTAGGCTGGCTATCTACAGCCTCTATGAGCTGGAGGAAATAGATACCAATAAATACATAGTAGTCCTGGCCACAGATAATTTTGAGTAGAAAGATACTGGAAGAAAGAGGCCACTTCTAGGAGGCTGAACAGGAATCATCTATCACCCACTGAGTCCTTCATCCACTCATCAAGTATTTTTTGGTTGCCTGGTATTTGCCAGCATTGAACTTGATAACTAGGGATTCAGAAGGAAGCAAAAGAGATAGTCTTTCTGCTTCAAAGAGCTCACACTGTGAAAATCTATGAAAGAAAAGTACAAGTTACCCTGGGGAGATCTTTAAGTGTAGTCCTAACCAACTATAGGTGATCAGAGAAAGCTTCTTAGGAAATGAGACTTTTGCGAAGAAATGAGTGAGCTACTGGTCTGCAGTTCCTTTGCTACAGTTCTCAGTAACTTTGAAGCTCCTCTTGATGCCACATAATTTAAACCAGAGATCAAGGCCAGGTCAGGGCTTCCCAGGTGTTGTCAGTGATAAAGAACTTGCCTGCCAATGCCTGAGACGTAAGAGAAATAGGTTCGATCCCTGGGTTGGGAAGATCTGCTGGAGGAGGAAATGGCAACCCACTCCAGTATTCTTGCCTGGAAAATTCCAGGGACAGAGGAGCCTGGTGGGCTACAGTCCATCGGGTTGCAAAGAGTCGGACACGACAGAAACAACAGCGCACAGCACACACAAGGCCAAGTTTATGGAGACATAGCCTGATTTTTATACTGAATGGAGTAAAGTGAAGCTTATAAATAGCGATGTGATGTGGCTTCTCCACAGCTGTGAGAGGGTGATATGAGATCTCCCACTTCATAGATATTTAAGGACAGTGTCAATGACAATCTCTCTCAAGTATTTTACACTTGAACTTAGAAAGAAGGGAGAGGCAAAGAAGTCAGTCTTTTCCAGCCCCAAGTTCTTAGGAGTGAAAGTTGAATAAATTTAGCCTTATAAATCCCCTAAAAAAAATTTCCCTATCAGAAGGAAAGACCAAATTCTGAAAAATTTCTCAAAGTTCAGTAATTAGAATGCTGTGAATTTTTTTTTTTTTTTTTGAGAATTATTGCACTGAAAACCTATAGTATTTTTTAAGGAAAACTGAAATCCTTATCCCTGGAATAAGTACCTAAATCAAAAACAGTCCTATAAATATGAATTTGTTTTTGTTCTTCAGTTACTAAGTTGTGTCCAACTCTCTGTGACCCATGCACTGTAGCCCAACAGGCTCCTCTGTCCATGGGGTTTTCCAGGCAAGAATAGTGGAGTGTGTTGCCATTTTCTTTTCCAGGGGGATCTTCTCAACCCAGGGATCGAACCTGCATCTCCTGCATTGGCAGATAGATTCTTTACTGCTGAGCCAGCAGAGAGACCCGTAACTATAAACAGCCTACCGAAATGTTCATGCCAAACAGTACATATAATAGTAATGGCAGAAAAACAGGATTATGAATTCATCTTCTTTACTATGTGAATGTCAAATGTGGTAGATTTCTTTTTCCTCTGTTGGCATAGATTTAAGGGTAATCCTTCACTGAGATGTGTTTAGAAGTACTATTGTGATGCTTCTGCTAATATCCTCTGGATTACCCCCCTAGACCACATGGACTTATTCAATTGGGGACAAAGATGTGTAGCTGTATTTATCCCCTGTTATTCTCCACTATCAAATTTGTGTATTTAGAGATGAGGGGGGAACCAGGGGAGGCTGCTATCACCCTGGAAAATCTGTTATACAGTGCTTGAATTAGCTTGGCTTGTTGTAGTCATTTAATAGGACATTAGGACCTTGTAACTTTTTATGTAGGCCCTTTTGCAAGTCTGATCTCCTCTGCTCCCACTTGCTGGTTACATGCTTACCTGTCTCTCTATACATGGACCAGATCTTTGCAGAGACTGTGCAAAGAAAGTATCAGCAAGAGACAAATAGCATCATTTAATGGATAATTTTTGGAATAATTAATTATTATTAGTCAAAAGTAGTCATACATGATAGAGATAATGCCAAGATTTATGAGCTCATAAGGTAGAGGGAGAAAGGAAGATTTTGTGAAATGTCCTGAACTACTTTGGCCATTCACAATTGATCATGGTTGATAGCCTCATTCAGAGGAAGGTGGGGAAGCAATCCATGTGCCAATCAACAGATGACTGGTTTAAAAAGATGTGGTTTATATAAACAATGGAATATTACTCAGCTATAAAAAGAATGAAATGTTACCTTTTGCAGTGACACATATGGAAAAAAGTAAAAGGGAAAGTGAAAGTTGCTCAGTCCTGTCCAACTCTTTGCAACCCCGTGGACTATACAGTCCATGGAATTCTCCAGGCCAGAATAATGGAGCCGGTAGCCTTTCCCTTCTCCAGGGCATCTTCCCAACCCAGGGATTGAACCCAGATCTCCCACATTGCAGACGGATTCTTTACCAGCTGAGCCACCAGTGAAGCCCAAGATGAACCTTGAGAATATTATGCTTTGTGGAATAAGTCAGAAAGAGAAAGAAAATACTGTATGATATCACTTTCACGTGAAATCTAAAAAATAATATGAGTGTATACGCAAAACAGAAACAGACTCACAGATATAGAAAACAAACTTATGGTTCTTAAAGGGCATGGTGGGGGTTGGAAAGAGATAAATCAGGAGTTTGGGATTCACATATACATACTACTGTATGTAAACTAGGTAAGCAACAATGACCTACTGTATAGCACAGGGAACTATACTCAATATCTTGTAATAACCTATAAAGGAAAAGTATCTGAATATATATATATATATATATATATATATATATATATATATATATATATATATACGAATCACTTTGCCATACACTTGAAACTAGCACAACATTGTAAATCAAATCATACTTCAAAAAAAAGAATTGTCTCTTAAAAAAAAGATCCTTTCAGTTTTAACTAACCACGCTTGGATTATGGATTTCTGAATGGCACACTTCCGTTCTTATTTAACTGCCTCTGGAAAGTATAACTGTGTCCATAAAATGGATACAGAACTATTTCTAGGAAGTTAAAGGCAATATAAGAGAGTAGTTGAGGGAATGAAGACTTGAGCTACACAATCAAAGACTTTCAGAGCTCTGACCTACAGATTTGGAAGATTATATTCTATTATCCACCTAATTGCCTCTTTTTAGGGCCAGGTTCCCCAGTCTTCTTTCTCATCTGCCTTCACCCCAGATCATTCCTATAAAGCAATAGTGGTCAGAATAAGAGTAGAGCCTCTGAGGTCAGGCTCCCTGGTTTGAAGCCTGGTTCTGCCATGGCTTAGTCATGGTCTATCTTCTCGATAACTTCATTTCCTTATCCAGAAAATGAGGATGGTGATACACTTTTGCCTTTAGGTTAGTCTGTAGATGTTAAGTGAGTGACTAAACGAAAAGCCTTGACACCGTGCCTTAGACTTAGCAAGTGTACAGTGAATATTTAAAGAGAAGCAAATGTGTGCCTGCAATGACGGGACTGTCTTAGGCAGCAGTATATGGGATAAAAACCTCAGTTCCCGGTCTCAAGGAGCTCATGACCCGGTGGGACAGACAGACAAGTAAATGGTAATAATGTGGTTAATCAGTGACCAGTACTGTGGAAAATGTATGCAAGCCATAGTACCTAGAGTAAACTGCCAGCCTAATTATCAAACATATATGTATTGATATACCAAAGTCCACCAGAAATTTCCAGTATCTAAGAGGAGGATTAAGATAACTTATCATTCATGGTGCTATACTGGGTACATTACAGCAAAGAAAATATTTTAAAGCAACTGATGTATTGGAAAACACTGCTTCATTTGAAATGTTCCACATTAAAATTTGTCTCTGTTGGATGCTGAAAACATTTTCCAGGGCCCATTTCCAGTTAGAAATGAGACTAATGTAAACAGTCCAACAATTAACTACATGCAGTTGGCCTTTCTGAACTAAAACACAGTTATTGAGCCCAAATCTATAACTACAAAACATTCTGCCAGCCACAAAAACAAGGCCAGGATCATACCAGAAAGCATATGGATTTCAGAAAGGACAGAAAGTTTCATCTTTTTTTGGATTCCTTTGTCTAATGGTTATTTTAATAGGTCATCTACCTCTTCACAGTTAAGCTCGATGTTGCCATTTTCTTTGCCAACCACAGATACAAACTGAGATTTCAGTGTGTGAATATGAACCATTTCACAAGAAAAGACAAAATGGCCAATCTAATAAATCTTCAACAAAAGCTAGAGTTTGTTTTTGAACAGGAATGGCAGACCGAGAACTATTAACCTGCTAATCTGCAGATGCTATCAATGTCTGTGACTAGTCAAGCCCATGATGGTTTTGATACAATTTTCCTATTTTTATCATGATAAAAGAAATTCTACATGTCCTTCGCACTTCTGGAGCAAGGCGGATAGAACCAACTATTCAGGGTACAAGTATAAGAGTATTTTTCTTACACATATTTCTTTTTCAAGGTATCAGACTACTTTTCTTACATGTATTTCTTTTTTAAGGTAGCTGAAAGTCAGGATGCTTCCAGGTGGCTCAGTGGTAAAGAATCCACCTGCAGTGTGCAAGATGTGGGTTTGATCCCTGGGTCCGGAAGATCCCCTGGAAAAGGAAATGGCAACCCACTCAGTATTCTCGCCTGGGAAATCCCATGGACAGAGAGCTACAGTCCATCAGTTCCCCAGAAGTCGGACATAACTCAGGGGCAGCAGCAACTGAACCGCAGGGGCAGCAGCAACCGAAAGTCAACCAAGAACTCACCGTTTTGTTTTCCTAAATATTAATTAGGGTTCATTTTGTCTTATATAATACATGGATAGGTTTAAAGCTTAGAAAAATAAGATTCATTTTGAAGGCATAAGAAATGTGTATTTTCGGTCTTACAAGAATCTTCATAATGTAATAATTCAAATCTATATACTCTTCTTGAATAAAAGCATTATCAGAATGCTAATGAGCTCAATTTTAAAAAATTCTTTTATAAATGATTGGGAGTGGAGCTGGGATTTATACGTGAAATGAAGGAAAGTGAAGAGATGCCAAGATAAAAAGCTTAATGGAAATTATGATTAAAACCCAATCTCCTTTCATTGGAAAGTGTTGTAGAATCTGGAAGTATTACTGTGTTCATGAAGGTGAGAAAAAAAAAAGTTAGCTCTAGCTCAACTCATTTAATACCAGAAAACATAATTGATTTTCATTTTTAAAAACTTAATTAGGTAGTTAATATGGTCCATTAATATCCAGATTTTATACCTGCCTGTGCACTGGAGCATCAACCCAACTTGATTTGCTCTCATCAGCGATTTCATTTTCATGGAGATTCACAAATGGAGAATAAAATTATAACTCTATTCTTTTGCAGAGTTAGAGCTTACACATTTCTCCCATTTATTTTACCTGAGAAAGTAGTTTGAGAGAGGAATTAAGAGAACGTTGCCAAAAAGATCAAATATAGAAATGAGTTTGTAATTTTCGGTCTCATTTAGTTTTATATTCAACAGCATGTTAACAATTTGGGAAGGAAATTCTTCATCAGTTCCTTTGAAAAGTAACACACAAACTATGATTCCTTTCTGAATCACCAACCATTTGGCCTCAAGTCTTCCCAAGAGCACCTCCTTTCAAGTAATATGCACCCACTACTTGAGGCATGCCTGGTTGTCAATCAAACTTGTCCACTGCAAGGATGCGCACATTTATTTTATGTTCTCAATTAAATTTTTAAACAAGCCTGAGCTTATTGCCATGCCAGATAAGCAAGAAGTTTCACCTCTTACTCTTGAGGCTATGCCTTTCCTTTCAACATCTAAGAACCCCAAGGGCATATACAGTCTAATAGAGGGATTCCAATAGTGAAGCTCCGATACTTTGGCCACCTGACATGAAGAACTGATTCATTAGAAAAGACTATGATGCTGGGAAAGATTGAAGGCAGGAGGAGAAGGGGATGACAGAGGATGAGATGGTTGGATGGCATCACCAACTCGATGGACTTGGAGTTGAGCAAGCTCCATGCGTTGGTGATGGACAGGGAAGCCTGATGTGCTGCAGTCCATGGGGTTGCCAAAAGTCGGACACAACTGAGTGACTGAACTGAACTGAACTGAGAGGGATTCCATCTGATTTCCGTATCCAAGCAGAGCTCAGCCATTTACTGTCATAATTTTCACCAACACAGAGTGTGACTAAAGTAAAATTCCATAAAATCTAAAGGCCAAGGAGATATTTCTGGCCCACGTCCCTGTGGGTGGATGGGAGTGAAGAATCACACCTTGGAGGAAGCTGATTCTACCATGTTGTATCTTTGAATGAGGCTAAGTTCCTTCCTCAGGCCAAGCTTAGGCAAGGAGTCTCTTCACTTGAATTCCAGGTTTACAATTTAATTTTAAACTATCCTCCAAGACACCAGCTGCCCTATGTCACAAGAGGCCCAATAGCCCACCATTTGAGGACCCCCAGTCAGCATCCCTTTTATTTTTGCAGGGATTTGAATGTCAAGTGTGAACCTGGGAAGCTTCTCATCTACAGACCTCATCCACAATGTGCTGTACTTAGTCGCTCAGTCATATCCAACTCTTTGTGACTCCTTGGGCCGTAGTCTGCCAGGCTCCTCTATCCATGGAGATTCTCCCGGCAAGAATACTGGAGTGGACTGCCATACCCTCCTCCAGGGGATCTTCTCAACCCAGGGATTGATCCCAGGCCTCCCACATTGCAGGCAGATTCTCTACTGTCTCAGCCACCAGGGAAGCATCCATAACAGGTTATTTAAAAAAACTTTAAAATTTTTACTTTATTACAGGCTTTTCTACTTGTAATCATTACATAGGTTTTCAACCTTTCATTTTTCTGCTCCATTGGATTCCATTTATTGCCTCGTAGGTCCCAGGCACTCCGAGCAGTAAAGGTCTTCTTGCCTTTACCTGACATTGGGCCTTGACTGCTCCCAGAGGGTCTAGCTTCCCTGCCCTCTTTCTGGGGATGAAACTATGTTGTTGCTGGTAGTGACTTACTTTTTCAAGGGTGATCCAGGAGCAAACAAACAAGCAAACAAAAACAACCAGCGAATAAAAATTACAAGCACAAGTTAAATTTTCAGAGGAGACATTGCACTATGTTAAGGTACAATGATATATGATCATTTCTTCCTGCCAATAGTGTATAAGTCTGCCTTCACTTTGCTAGATATATTATTCTGCCCAGGCTGCAACATACCATAGATTGGGTGGCTTAAATGACAGAATTTTATTTTCTCACAGTCTGGAGCCTGGAAGTCCAAGATCAAGATGCCAGCCAGCATAGTTTGGATTCTGGTGAGAACTCTCTTCCCAGCTTATAGACGGCCACCGTCTGCTGTGTCCTCAGGTGGCAGAGAGGTATAAACTCGCTGGTGTCTCTTGTTACAGGGGCACTAATCCCATCGACCAGTCTGCACCCTCCTGGCCTCATCTAACCTTAGTTACCCCCCAAAGAACCCCTCTTCAAATATCATCACTTGGAGAGTTAAGCTTCAGTGTTAGAATTTGGGAATGAACTAAACATTCAGTCTTTAACAGTAGATAAGCCTAATTGTCATTTTTTTTCTTGGCTAACATTTAGAAGATGTTCCTTGTTTAAGCTTTATTTTATTCCTGTGATGTATCATTTCAACCATGGTGAAACTGACCAACAACAAAGGTTTTATATGAGATCATTAATATTGTGAAAACTTAAATAGAAAGAAATGCACATTTTTATCCAAATCAACTCAATCTCAGCTTTCATTTTTCCAATTTATTGCTTGTTGTCATACATGATTTTTAGAGAAAGACAGAGTATCCCAACATGGAAAAAGGATAAATACACATACATGTTATCTGAATGTGGTTAGATATAGAATATACAGAAAAATGTTTTAAAATTCTGAAATTTTCAACCATTTCTCTAACCAAATACATCTGAACACTTTTATCTAAGAATTCTGAGGTTTCTTTCATCATGAATAAAGGCACCTACAGCTTCACTTACATGTATTTTTATTTTACACACTTCATCAGGGACAGCAACATGACCCATTCTAGTAAAAAAACATTGACAACTCATTACAACATAAAATATTAACATTAAACTAACATTGATATGAAATCCCTACTATATAAAGGCTGATAGGAGAGAACTAGAAGCAGTATAATTCAACATTTATCTTATCTGTATTTATGCAATTTCCAAACAACTGAATAATAATAATAATATTGATAGTATAACTTTATGCAATGAGACATTTAGATAATTTAGGAGAAAAATTACTTCCCTAGGCCCCCTTTCTAAAAACATATACAGCCATCAGAATTCATTCTTAAGTATACACTGGAAAGAAAAATTAGCTTGATATCAAATGTAAAATATCTCAGTAACTTTAGAATCCAGAGACAAAGTTGGAAACAGAAGACTGCATTTATTTTTTGAGGTAAATACCCTTCTAGGAGCTTTTATAAGCCATTATGCTATTTAGTCTTATAGCCTCTCTGTAAGTGAGAAAATATCTCAATTGTGCCATTAAAACGGGTATGACCCAGTGTGAAGGGCCAGGAGATCTGAATTGTCAATGTATGTTCTGTACCCCTCAGAGTGCCCAGGTATGCCACTATTTTATATTAAGGGAAGAAAAGATCCATGAAATTTTTTCTAAGGTGGGCTGGAGATAGTTTTCTATACAGGAGCATTTCATTTGCTTCAAATGAGTTTAAGGTACCATTTGTAAGACAAATATTATGGCTTAATTCTAGTGTAGGAGAGATGGTGCTGGGCAGTGGGAGGAGCTTACCATGGGTCATCCCAGATGTGGCAGGGTCTCTAGTCTTGGAACCAGTACTTGGAATTTCAAAAGACTTTAAATCCTTGGGAACTTTCTTATGTTCCATGTTCTATGTGCTTTGTCAGAGACAGCAAGGCAGAAGGAGCTGAGGAGACTGTGTTTCTACATCCAGGCTTGGGGAAAGAGGGACGCCTAGGGTAGCTCATGGGGCAGCAGTTAACTGCAAGAGAGAAAGAGAGAGAAGGATTGACATAGAATGATGGCCTGTTGCACACCAGGTTCTATACTGGGCACTCTGTGTGTATTATCCCATGTGAAGAGTACAACAAATCTATGAGGTCTGTGCACTATTAGTCCCATCACAGGTGGAAAAAAATCAAGACTTGATACTCAAGTCCACATACTCATCACAGTTGGGGTTTGAACTTGAATCTGATTGTGAAGCCCACATTCTTTTTTCTCTCCCATATGTACAAACATACCATATCGTTTCTACTACATCTCAGAGCTTTTTTTTTTTCTGGCTAGCATAAAACCATTAAATTTACATTGCAGGTTGTGCTTATAGCATTCTTATAGATCCATCAGGTTCTCCTGCTTTAAAAGACAGTGTATCAATCTGAATTTAAACTTGAAACCTGAAGCCATTTTCATAAATTATACACTGCTTGAAGTTTTGAAAATGTCTCTAGCAACTGGCTAGAGAAACCATAGATTCATGATGCCTGCCCCCTGGATATTTATACTTTTGTGACTGTCATTGAAAATTATATACAGGATTGATAAGTCGGAGTTCGGTTGTACCTTCTCTAGTTCAAAGGGTTTCCCTTCTACCTGACATCAAGTTTTATATCTCATGACCACAAATTAGATGTTGTCACTGGTCTTAGAGTCAAATTTCAAAGGTAACCTTAACACATTGCTATGTTTTATGGGAAAAGATAAATGCTGAGTCATGTTTCATATCTTGGAACCTTGGGAGCTTCACACTTCTAGGTCCTGGGCCGTTCACCAGTGGTTGCTTGCTTAAGGTGCCTGGGTTGGTCAGACTCCTGAGATTCTCCACTTAGCATTCTATGCTAGCCTGGCTCTGCCTTCAGCTCTTCCTTCCAACAGGAAACCATCACATGTTATTTGAATTCTCTCTGGCAACAGCCTTCTTCTTGCCTTTGAATGGAAGTCATAGCTCTCATCTGCGCTACCTGTTGGGGAGAAAATGGTCATGAATTCTTACTTAATTCTTCTTCACTGCAAGATTGTCACTCTACAACAAAGCGTCATGGCAAAAAAGCTAAGTAACTAGAGAAAAAGTCATCCCCTTTTGCCTATGACTAGAGAGGCAATGCGGTACCATGGACAGAACACTGGCTCTCAGTCATAGCCCACTGTACTTCTCGGGGAGGTGGAGGCCACACCTGAGGTTTTGTTATCAGCCAGCTGTGTTCCACTGGACAAGTCACTGAATCCTGGTGGCCCGATTTTTTAGACATAAAACAATAATACCTTCTCCACCTTCCTTAATTTGTTATAAGATTAAAATGAGATGGTGTATGAAAATGCTCTGTAAAATACAAAGCACTTAACAAAACTCCAAGCTCCTGTGATGTTACTGATTCCAACCTTCAAAAGCCTTTATTGTCTCTCTTACTCATTTGGTACCTCATGAGATACTGATATAATTAGGATGAGCAACTCATTCCAATTTGCCAGGAACTTTCTCGATTTTCACAATCACAATGCAGAAGGCCCTGCTTTCTGGAGACCCTACAACCCCCAGCAAATCAGAGTTGTTTGTTGCCCTAACAATAGTGAAGTTACTTGATAATAAGAATGCTGGCTGGTGCTAACATCTTCTTTCACCATCCTCTCCATGGGAAAGACAGCAACAAGTTGTTCCCATATGTCTGGGCTATAAGCAAAGAGGTTTTCAGAGAAAGGGGTAAACTGGGTGGTCATTGTTGAGAAGGGGATAGAAAAATCATTATAATTGATATTTAGCAATATATTAATTAAAATAAACTGGAATTAATCAAGATACCATCCTTAAAATCAGGCCTGACTCACTTTTGTGTGCCCATTGGCAGATCCCAGTGTTCTATGCTGGTTGTGAGAGTGGGAATCTCTGAGCCCAGAGCCTACTCCCAGGCAGCTCTGCTCTCCCCACTTCCTCCCATCCCTTCCCACGCACATCCAGAGAGCTGTCTGGTATTTCATGCACTTTCACAATCATGGGAAATTATTCATCCTGTTGAGATGATGCAGGATGGTCATTTTTTTAAAAACCACGCCAATAAAGCAATTATCTCAACTTGAACTTTAAGCTCCCAACAGCCTTGAGCTGTTCAACTCAGCTCAGTTCTTTTTTTCAATTAATTTTTATTGAAGTATTTACTGAAGCTTTACAGTGCTATACCTATGCATACAATCCCCCTACTTTTGGATTTCCTTCCCGTTTAGGGCACCACAGAGCACCAAGTAGACGTCCCTGTGTGGTACAACAGGTTCTCATTAGTCATCTGTATTATCCATAGTATCAGTAGTGTGTATATGTCAACCCCAACCCCCCAATTCATCTCACCTTATCCCTTTGCAACTCCTCGGTTCTGTCCTCTGCACCCCCATCCTCCTCAGGAGCATGGAAAGAGGTTGGCATGGCCAGGATCCTGCTGCGGTGACCTGCAGGGGTGTACAGACTGCCTGATGAAAAGCCTGTTGTTTTCTTTCGGCTCTGGAGCTCCGAGGCTGTGGGCGTCTCTGTAGTACCATCATGGACCAATGCAAAAGGACAGATCCAGCCCTATTGCTCTGGCTCTAGTATATTGGCTTATGGACAGAGAAGACATAAAATGATACCGACATGGTAGCAGTAGGATCAATACTTCTCTTTGAATTTCATAGAAGAAATAAAACTTTGAGTGATCAGAGGAGACTTCAGTGGTTCCAAAGCGGTCAGGAAAACAAACCAAGAACTGGCCGAATGAGCTGGATTGCTTTCCTGTGAATCATCAGAATAACCTCAGGCCTCAGATGGGCTGGCACCCATGAGCCCAGGCCCATCTCACCTGTGGGAAACAGGCTTTTAAAAGGGAGAGCTGCCGTATCTCCACTTGCCAACTTCTTGGTGCCCAGGGCTGGGCATAAGAATCACAGGACCTGTCTTTATGTTTTGTAAAGTTTTTATCCTTCTATGCTTTTAATGACATCTTTCAGAGTTTATTTTTTTAAAATGCTGATAATCTTTATAATGAAATGGATTTTAGAACTTGAGGGAGTTGGAAAGGGGAATAGGAACTAAACTGTGAAAGTTTTTAATGATTCCCAGCTCTTTCACTGGAAAGGGATTGGTGATGTGCTGAAAATTGTCTAACAGGCACTCTGAAGAGAAAAAAAATTTAAATCTGATTTTTAGTGTTTGCTAGTTTCCATAGTATAAATACTCCCACCATGACCGATTTTGCTGGCTCCAACATACCGCTGGAGGGACTCTGTTTTCCTTTGCCAAGGTCTGTCTTACCTGATGCAGGTCCTGAAGATATGTTTATTAAGAATTAAGCTTTATCCAAGGAACTGAAGTTAAAATAATTCTATCGAAAATGTTCCTTAACTTTCCTTACTTTCCTTTAGAAATTTGGCATCTTGTTCATATTCTCAATACCCTACCATGCTCATTTTTTTTTTTTTTTTTTTTGGCTATTCTCTATGTGTGTTTCTCCATTGCTGCCCTGTAAGCAAATTCTTCAGTACCATTTTTCTAGATTCCATATATATGTTAGAATACGATATTTATGTGTTAGGATACAATGTTTATCTTTCCCTTTCTGACTTACTTCACTCTGTATAATAGGTTCTAGGTTCATCCACCTCATTAGAACTGACTCAAAGGCGTTTCTCCTTATGGCTGAGTAATATCCATTGTGTGTATGTACCACAACTTCTTTATCCATTCATCTGTTGATGGACATCTAGGTTGCTTCCATGTTCTAGCTATAATGCTGCTATAAACAATGGGATACATGTGTCAATTTTGGTTTCCTCAGGTTATATGCCTAGGAGTGGGATTGCTGGGTCATATGGTCTTTTATTCCTAGTTTTTTAAGGAATCTCCATACCGTCTTCCACAGTGGCTGTATCAATTTACATTCCCACCAACAGTGCAAGACCGTTCCCTTTTCTCCATGTCCTCTCCAGCATTTATTGTTTGTAGACTTTTTGATGATGGCCATTCTGACTGGTGTGAGGTGATATCTCATTGTAGTTTTGATTTGCATTTCTCTAATAATGAGCGATGTGTTTGTTAGTCATCTGTATGTCTTCTTTGGAGAAATGTCCGTTTAGGTCTTTTCCCCACTTTTTGATTGGGTTGTTTGTTTTTTTGGCATTGAGTTGAATGAGCCACTTGTATATTTTGGAAATTAACCCTTTGTCAGTTGTTTCATTTGCTATTATTTTCTCCCATTCTGAGGGTTGTCTTTTCACCTTGTTTAGTGTTTCCTTTGCTGTGCAAAAGCTTTTAAGTTTAATCATTTCCCACTTATTTACTTTTGTTTTTATTTCCATTACTCTAGAAGGTATGCTCATTTTTTGAAGTCTGTCTCTTGTTCCTACCTAGCTCTTATTCTGGAGAAGGCAATGGCACCCCACTCCAGTACTCTTGCCTGGAAAATCCTATGGACGGAGGAGCCCGGTAGGCTGCAGTCCATGGGGTCGCTAAGAGTCGGACACGACTGAGCGACTTTCACTTTCAATTTTCACTTTCATGCATTGGAGAAGGAAATGGCAACCCACTCCAGTGTTCTTGCCTGGAGAATCCCAGGGACGGGGGAGCCTGGCGGACTGCCGTCTATGGGGGCGCACAGAGTCGGACACGACTGAAGCGACTTAGCAGCAGCAGCTCTTATTCCCTTTCTCTGTGCTGAGAACTAATCTGTAGCCAGGTTTTTTGTTTTTTTTTTTTCTATTTTTATGTTTTATCTCCGCTTTTTTTTTTTTTTTAATTGGAGTGTGTATGTGTGTATATGCCCAGTTGGGTCTGACTCTTTGAGACCCCATGGACTGTAGCCTGCCAGGCTCCTCTGATTATCTAAAAATCTTCATGTCATCCAGCAATTCCCTTCCCCCATCAATACTTAGAACCTTGATTGGCTTTTAGGACAAAGTTCAGATTCCAGAAGTCTTTGGGATACAGCTTCGACCTCAGCCTCTAACTTTAGCTTAAGGTCCTTCCAGGGCCCCCTTATGAAACTTGCACTCTGACAGCTCCAAAATCCTTGCAGAAACTTGAATACTGAGCTGGTTCATGGCTCCAAGCCTTCCCACCTGTGGCTTCCTCTGAGAATTCCTCCTCCCTGGTCCCTTAATTTTAAGTTCACCCTGGGTGTCAAGGTGGCTCAGGGATTCCCAGGTGACTCAGTGGTGAAGAATTTGCCTGTCAGTGCAGGAGGCCCAGGAGACGTGGGTTCGATCCCTGGGTCGGGAAGATCTCCTGGAGGAAATGACAGCCCACTCCAGTATTCTTGCCTGGAAAATCCCATGGAGGGAGGAACCTGGTGGGTTACAGTCCATGGGTCGCAAAGAGACTCGACTGAGCAGGCACACACAGGCGTCTAATCTCTGCAGATGCAGCATCCTTTGCTGATCTGTATCTCAGCAGTGATAGTAATTACTGACACTGAGCCCTCTCCCTCCATTTGGGCTATAACCCATTTGGCACAGGGACCACTGCCTTTCTTTGATATTCCCAGCATCTAACAAAGTGTCTGGTTCTATTCTAGATAGTTCTTGTTGTCAATAGTCAATAAGTGCTTGTTGAATAGGTGCATAGATTAATGAATGATAATTAAAGTAATCATTTTTGATCGCTATTTTATTCTATTTGTGGCAGGAGGTGAACTTCACAACCTTCTACTCTACCATCTCGATACCTCCTCCCTATCTTGATTCTAAAGTGTCAAAATCCCTTAAAAATTCATTGAAAACAATGTCCACCAGCACATCTGCAAAAGGAGATTGTTTCAGTAAAATATGACACAGCGTTGAATTAAAATATCAGAGTTCCCAAAAGTGAAAAATCCAGATGCAAGGAAAAAACGTGAGCAGCATTACCTATGTTATGTAAGTAAATAAAAGAGCAGACACACAAAAATAAGGTAGTTTCTGGAATCACATGTAAATAGATTTCTACTTTCTCTTTTGTACTTTTCTGTTTGATCTGTTTCACCACGTACTTTTATCATTTTTATATAAGAAAACATTTATATGAGAAAAATGTTAACAGGGATTATACGATGATAGAATACTGAGCCATTCTTTTCCTTCTTTATACTTGTATGTAATTAGCAAACATAAGTGATATTTCTTTAACTGAAACTGAAGGCAGCAATGTTTCCCACACAGGCAGATTTTTCAGTGTTGCCTATGAACCCACCTCCAGGAAGTGGGTTATCTAATTTATAGCGTCAGTGAAACCTGTTTTCTGGCAATGGTTGCCAGGGCACACCTCCTTCTCTCTTGTTCTCCATCACTCTCACTCCGAAGGCCTAAGGGCAGGAAAGATACTGACGGGGAAGCAAGAAGTAGCATTAGCATCATTTTGTGTGTGCTGGTTAAAAAGGAGCTCTCAGCGTGTTCCCCTGAGCACTGAACATGCTTCTGATTCTGCCAGCATCCTTCACAGAGGAACGTCTCCTATTAAGCCTCTGGGAAAAGTCTCAGAGCACAACCAACGAAAAATAACCACTTCTTCCTGCTTTGGTGCCAGCCTGCACAACAAAGAGTTCCTTTAACTGCCTTAGAAGGAACAGACTCCTCTCCACACCTATCACATTTTATTCTCTTAACATAATGCTGCAAACTGAAAAAGGAAACAGGTTGTGAAATAATACAGAAAGTTATTTTTAATCAGAAGAGTCAATTTATCAACATTAAAAATAAAAAAAGGAGATTCAAATGATAAGGAGCAGCAGAGAGATTCTGAAAAAGAACTGCCTACCAAAGGCAGGTGCCAAATAGCATCCCAAGTTGCCAACACAGACCCTGAGACATCAGATTAATCAGTGAGGGTCGAGAGCTTACTGACTCCAGGTTTCCATTTTCCTCAGACAGAGCCCCAGTGTCATTGAGAACCTCTGTGGAGAATTTGGAATCAGGAACCACAGGAGATGTGTAAAAATTAAGAGATGAAATAGTTTCCCACCCTGGGGCTGAGACCTGGGTTGGGAGTGATACATCACTGAATCCCTCTTCCCAAGCCATATTGGAAACTCTTACAAGGCTGGAGATGGGGGTTGGAGGGAGTTGTGGGAAGTGTGGAGAAAGAGAGAAGAAAGCATAACCCGAAAGGATTCTGAGTCATTCTAACACTGGAGGTGGGGTGTGGCTTCAGAGCTACAACATATCTTTAGAACTTTCTGGGACTTTATGTTCTGAAGACAGGTATCACTGAGGAAAGCTTTGAGCCAATGAGGATTTGAGGGTCTTCAGGATCCAAACTCTCTCTCTCTCCAATTTGGACTTGTGGTTCCTGCTCTGTGGACAACTTGATTCTGATAGTCTTGAAGCCAAGACAGAATCTTAAAGAGAGGAAAGAGGAAAAGAATCTGGCCTCTTAAGCCTGGCCCTTGGCTTATAAGAAAAGTGTTAAATAGAACTTCTTATTGTCTGAGACATCCCAGGTACATGAGCTGCAGACACAATGAGTGTGGATAAGAACTTGTTGGATTGAAACCTCAGGTTACCAATTGGCCAGTTGAAGTTATCTGAGGCTCCCTATAGAGTAAACCTTAACTTAAAACTTTCTACTGTTCTAAGCATCAGCCAGACTCTGTTGTAAATCAGCTATCCAATCCGTGTTGAAAGCCATTTCTTCAGTTTCCTTTACAACTCATCTCAGGTTTATAAATTGGCATTTAATCTTGGTTATGAAAACTTGGGACATTAGGGAGCCTCTCTTGGCCTTGTTTCTTCATTTCTAAGAGGAAGACAGACTGGAGAAGGAATAGGTCTCTGCATCAGTTAGGATGCTTTTGGCTGCCAGGAACAGCAAACTCAATTCCAACTGGCTTGAATAGTAAAGATAAATACTAAAGAAAAGAAAGTCCTCATGAAAGGAAGTCCAGAGTTAGGACAGGCTTCAGCACTGGCTGGCTGCATTAGTGATTCACCGATTTTATCATGGACACAGGTACTTCTATCACTCTATTCTCTACCATCACAGTTTGGCTCTAGTGTTGTAGCATGACTGCCCATAGTGTTTGGAGCAACCTCTTTCCAGTATTCTAATCAGGTGGAGGAGAGAAATTGACTCCCCGGGCCTTTCTTAACTATGCAAAAGAACTTTACCAGAAGCTTCCAGGAAATGTTTCCTCAGGCCTTTTTAACCTGGATTAGATCACATGCTAATTCTTGAGAAGAAGGATGATATTGATTTAGGCCTATTAGATCCACTCCTGAAATTCAGTTTGTCCCCCTGAGGTTCATGGAGAAAGGTAGATACCTGAATGAATTTAGAATTTTGTTAGGAATGAAAAAGTGAAAATGGATGCCACCTTGGCATCTAACTACCATATATAATTCTTTCCAAATCATTCTTTCTCTCAGATATAGGTTACTGTATTGGGGTGGCATTCCCAATTGTGTGTTGAACGTATTTGTGGCTAATTGTTTCTGAGATTTTCTTGTCCTCTGACAAGAGTAGAAATACAGTATGTTTTTATTTTTGTACTTGCATCCACTTTATAATGCCAACTATTTATATTTGGAGATATCAACTCTTGAAGAATCTTTTTTAAAGAAGAAAACTTCTGAATTTAGGACACCAAGTTTTAGCAATTTGGATGGCCACATTTGACTTTTAAGACTTTTAAAAACTATTTGCTTGGAGTTGCCAAAAGATTAACCTGAAGAGTGCTGGTATTGATGCCATTTCAACTCCTCCAAGTCCTTATTTCTCCATCTAGATGTAAGGATTCTAATACCTGCCCTGCTATGAGATAATGTATGTGAAAGAGTTCTGTAATTTCCTGGTGGCTCAGAGGGTAAAGAATCTCCTTGCAATGTGGGAGACCCAGGTTTAATCCCTGGGTTGGGAAGATCCTCTGGAGAAGGGAATGGCAACCCACTCTAGCATTCTTCCTGGAGAATTCCATGAACAGAGGAGCCTGGCAGGCTATAGTCCATGAGGTCTCAATGAGTCTAACTCACTGAACGACTAACACACACACTGTAAAGTAAAAAATAAAACAACTAAAGAGGATAAGCTATTACTACAGCCAGTGCCCCACTGTCAAAACAAAATACTGATGAGAAGAGAGACATTTCTCTAAAGACTTTCAGGTCTGCCCAATCGATAAAGAAGGAAGATTCTCTAAAATACACCTATGTGCAGGAGGGCAGTTTGTCCATGTATTTTAATGTTCATTGGAAGTAGGTTTCTGGGGTTTCTATGCCTCAGGTATTTTCACTAGGAAGAAGGAAGAGGGCACTTGAATTGAGTGTTCTTTTCTGCCACTTGTAAAACAAAAACTCAAGAAGATACAGAAAGCATCTTGGTTAAGGCAGGGAGAAGATGGACGCTTTCCAAGACAAGGAAGTGGGGAAGGAACGGGAAGGGGAAATCTGTGGATTTCATGAGCACGTGAGATTTGAAACCATTCCTTGGCTGTGTCCCAAGGAAGTAACAGACCTATAAGCTGCCTCCAGAGAGCAAAGCCCATGTTGCTTGGGACAGTCCATGAGACATGGGATCTTCTGTACTAAAACCAGGGAAGCCCTGGATAAATAGGATGGGTTGGTTACCCCAAGGGTCACTAAGTGGCAGCCGTGATGACGTAGAGATAAGAAGACCTTCTCTGGGACTTCCCTCGGGGTCCAGTGGCGAAGTCTCCACACTCTCAGTGCAGGTGGCCCACGTTCAATTCCCAGTCAGAGAACTAGATCCCACATGCCGCAACTAAGACCCAGCATAGCCAGATAGTAAACGCATATTATTTAAAAAGACAAAAACAAAAACAACAAAAACCTTCTGATTTGTAGCTCCATGTATAGCTTTCCCATCTGGAAGTTACCCATGAGAGGAGAAGGTCTGTCAGTTGTGGCCAAGTGCA
Organism: Dama dama; assembly: GCF_033118175.1. Lineage (NCBI taxonomy): Eukaryota > Metazoa > Chordata > Mammalia > Artiodactyla > Cervidae > Dama > Dama dama. Next base: position 61,197,805 of record NC_083683.1, read on the forward strand.
TTAGGGGACTCAGATTCAACTTTAAGTTGTTTTAAAGGAAACAAAGTCAAGTCTTGTGGTTTTTTTTTTTTTTTGCACACCATAGCTTGAGAACTGATATTCACACCTAATAGACAGGTAAAAGACATCCTCAATTCCTTAGGGAAACTTTGTAGACAGATATAGGATACAGAACTTTTTAAATTTTAGAAGGGATCTAGAAACACATTTTACAGTGTCGCTTATAATACTTGGCAGCTCCAGTATAGTACCCTATAATCAGACACACTGATATTTCTACAGAAATGTTAATATTTAGATCCAATGAGTTAAAGGATAAATGGGGCTTCCCAGGTGGCTCAGTGGTAAAGAATTCACATGCAATGCAGGAGACATGATTCAATCTCTGGGTCGGGAAGATCCCCTGGAGAAAGAAATGGCAGCACACCAGTATTCTTGCCTGGAGAATCCCATGGTCAGAGGAGACGGATGGGCTACAGTCCTCAGGGTCACAAAGAGCCGAACATGACTGAAGCCACTGAACACCCACCCACACCCACACCCACACCCACACACACACATACACACACACACACCCACACACACACCCACACACACACATACACACACACACACCCACACACACACCACACACACACACCCACACCCACACCCACACCCACACCCCACACCCACACACACACACACCCACATCCACACACACACCCCACACACACACACACACCCCACACACACACATACACACACCCACATCCACACACACCCACACACCCACACACCCACACACACACACACACATACACACACACACACACACACACACACACACACACACACCCCACACACACATACACACACACCCACATCCACACACACCCACACACACACATACACACCCACACACACCCACACACCCCCCACACACACACATACACACACCCACATCCACACACACACACACACACACACACACACACACACACACACACAGGCTTATGTCAACCAGGCTGGGTTGTGCTGCCAAATGAGGTCAGGTTAGCTTAGGTTTTGCCACCAAATTAGTTGCAGTTTTCATAAATTTTAATATCTTGGAATTATGGATAATTAATGGATTGGTGTATTCATAAATATGCATACATTTATAATAAAATCAATCTATTATAATATTAGCTGAAGTATAAAATCTACCTATGTTTCCTGATATTGACTTAAGATTCTGGAGAATTTATGAACAGATAGTACTGCTTAATACATTCATAGAGTTTATCAGATTCTATTATTGGAATTGATAATTCATTTAAATTACAATATAAGGTGATATATGCAACATTCAAATGTTCTATTTACATGTTACAGATTTTTATCCCAACAACCAAGGTGCAATTATCACAGGTTAAGATAACTTTCCATTAAGGTCAATTGAGACCTGAATGTGCTTGACCTGATAATGAGCAAGGAAGACTTTTTTCCTTGGATGATACCAAACTGCAATAATAACCTCTAAGTTTTCTCCAGGGCAACGACCACAGGGTTTGGGGTCAAGAAAATTTTGTTTGTTGACTCTGTGGAAGCAAAGTCAAGGACACTGGTTTACAACTGCTTTAAGAGAAATAATGGTGATGATGTAGCATTTTTTCGGGAGCCTAGAAGGTGTGGTTATTATAACACTATTGGCACAGTCATTCTCTGTTCTCTGACTCAAAATTACAATTTTCGGGGCTTGAAAAACTGTACCACAGAAGTTAATAATCACTAAAACTTTGGTGATTCCATTATCATTCTTTGCTGGAAAGACAGCCCAGATCTAATTTATTCAGAGCTTTGAAGATAAGGTTCAGTATCTTGAATCAAATTCAGTTGTGTATCAGCAATAACTAAAAAATTTAATGTTTGTCATAATTCTTAGATTTTCCTTTCCAGAGAGAAAGCCATGGGGGGACATAGAAGCTTTCTTAGACAATTTCCCTCTAATGAAACAATGTATAACACGTACCTGGATTGGATTTTATGTCCATGTTTGCACTGACCTTATTTTGCCATGTAAAGTGCAATTACTCTAATCACATGTGATGGTTTGTAAAACGATGCTTTGGATGGGCTTTTTTCTTCATTTCATGTGATTTTCAAAAGGCTTCGGAATCAGTCTTCTCGTCAGAACCATTTATGCTGTCTTTTGAGATCGGCTTGGTGTCAGGATTCCCTCAATCTTGTTATTTATGACAAACTTGTTACATGCGCCAAATGTAAAATATTTATGTGTAGACAACAGTGCCTCTAATTATTGCAAACGAGGCTCCTTGTCTCTTTTATGGTATCTCCTTAGAGAGCAAGTGTGTGAAGAGTTGTGATCATCTTTTTTTTTTTTTCCTCCTTTAGTCAGTTCCTTTAAAACCTCCATAAAAACTCTCTTCACACCAGCTACCCAACGGTAGACCAGTGCGGGTCTCTTACATTGCAGGCAGATTCTTTATTATCTGAGCCACCAGGAAAGCCTACCCAACGGCATATGCAACTAATTGATCCCTGTTGTCTACGCCTCGCTGACTTGCCTTGCTAACGCTGCTGGGCCTGATCTCTGAACTTGGAGGACTCCTGGGACCCATGGGTTGTGTCTCGGCCCCGTGGGAGCCCACATCTGGAGGAATCCCAGCATCTCAGTGATAAACAGCCCAGGCTGCCTTTTCTCTATCCATAGTGACTAATACTTCCTTCTTTTCTGCTGCTACATTCAATGGACTAAAAGGACACAAGGAAGTTTTAATTCAATACTGTGCTCTTTGCCAGAGTTCTCCCAGGATTCCAGCTAACACTAACCCCAAACAAAACAAAAGGCCAGAATAGAAGTACCTGTCACATGTTTAGGCTTAAATGATTTCTTCATCCTTGGGCATGTAAGTCTGTCTGTATTTCTTTTTGTTGTCATTCTATAATTGATCACCCTGCAAAATAAGAAATCTAAGAGAAACAGAAAGTCATGGAAATGAACTCATATGAGGAGTATGTTAAACAGACTTTATTAGTTCACAATATAGACTCCAGACCGTTCACACTGCAGTTCAAGCTAAAATCTCAGTGGGAGGATTCTGTTTTTAAAAGTCCACTTGTTGTTCATAAGACTGTTACTATAAGCAATAGATAATTAAACTCACTTAATATATCTTTTATTTATTTTTTTTGTTAAAGAGTAACTCGGTCCTGTAACAGTTGATGTTCCAATGACTGTTTATTCCTTATGCTGTGCTGTGCTTAGTCATTCCGTCAAGTCTAACTCTTCGAGACCCCATGGACTGTGTAGCTGCCAGGCTCCTCTGTCCAAGGGGATTCTCCAGGCAAGAATACTGAAGTGGGCTGCCATGTCTTCCTCCAAGGGATCTTCCCAGTCCAGGGATTGAACCGAGGTCTCCTGCAATGCAGGTGGATTCTTTACAGTCTGAGCCACAGGGAAGCCCATTTATTCCTTAAATCTAATCATATACTCAGTGCTATGGCTCGAACCCAGGAGGAATGGTGTCTATGGAACATGATGAGCACTCTGACACAGTGAAGACTTAGAATGGAGACTGGCAGAACCTCCATCTTTGGCAGCATCTCATCTGATTGTCTTTCACAGGACTGATTTCTATATATCAGACTGGAAAGAAGATGCATCACCCTCAACAGGATAGCATCTACTATCCCTCTTTCTTTTCCATTGTGTGAGTGCATGCCTGCTAAGTCACTTCAGTCATGCCCAACTCTTTGTGACCCTATGGACTGTAGCCCACCAGGCTCCTCTGTCCATGGGATTCTTCAGGCAAGAATACTGGAGTGGGTGGCCATGCCCTCCTCCGGGGGAATCTTCCCAACCCGGGGATTGAACCCGCATCTCATGTCTCCTGTGTTGGCAGGCGGGTTCTTTACCACCTGGAAAGACCTTCTTTTCAACTGGGAGCCAACATTTTCTTCTAGAACTTTAGAAACAATGAGATCAGCCAGCTCAGAGTTTAAACGAATGGGAGAGTAGCATCAAGTCTGATTGAACAACAAGAATACAAATTGTCTAGAAAAATGGCCAACAGCAAGGAGGACCCTTATGTGAAATTACTAGTGTTCAGTTTCAAAGTCCTCTTTGTACCTCCTACCTGTGATACATTCATAGGTGATGTTGCTTAAATTATCTATGCTTTGAGTTTTCCCTGAAAATGCAACATTTGGTGTTCTTTTTCTTTCTGCCACGTAGAAACTTTGGAAGCATCCACCTGTTGAAAATAAAATCAGGTTATCCATTTTGTCATTAAAAATCTAAATGGAACCAAGACTGCTATTTTAAGGCAAAACATTTGTTGCAAAAGTTACATTAATACTGAATAGGTGTATTTAACATGAAACTCCTAGAGAAATAAAAGGTCTGCCAGAAACTTGCCCAAATCATGCTTCAGAACAGCAATTAGGGTTCAGAAAAAAAATGGTCATGTGAACTGCCACTGAGTGACTCCTCAGGTACCCACTTCTTGGTAGCCGGGCTCATCCCCACTGAGCATGCCAGGGAGCATTGAACACTAGTATCTACTTAACTGGGAAATACAGCACACCTTTGCTCCCAGTGTACAAAGTGGGAAATATGCATTTCAAAAAGCTCTGTTTCCAGTTGCAGATTTATGTGACAGATGAGTTAGGGCAAGAAACATTGTTCTCCTTACCGATGTACCCCCAAGAACCTAGGTCAGTGCCTGAAACATAGAAGATACTCAGTGAGTGAATGAATGACTCATACCATACAGAACAGATAGGCTGCTACCAGCAAAGGGAGGACTCTCAAGGTCATAGGAGCCCATCCCAGTAAAGAAGGATTTCCTGGAGCCCTAACTTATCATTTCTAGCTTTCCTGGGTTGTTTCTGCCCTGTCTTTCTCTTTCCACAGAAGACACAATGGAATTTGGGGGGGGGGGGGTGCTATAGGTCTAGAAGTAGAAATTTTGTTCATAGGGCATGTATATAATTGCCATATTGCTCTGCAATCATTTACTTTGTCTTCTCCAGGGCCAACCTATGCATTAGGCACCACCTCCCTCCCCCAGAGAATTCTGAGTCTAAAGATAATATTTAAATACATAATAAGCTTAAAATTTCATCTTCATATTAACACAGTTATAAAATACCACTTTTAATCTTTTTCATGGAGGAAGGGGCCCAGGAAATTGAGAGTGCCTAGGGTGCATGAAAGTCACACAGGAGACCCAGATCCATGAGCGTACATTTTCCTGTCTTTGTAAATTCACAGCCTAGCCCAAGACATGGGAAATGTTTGGTTGCTTAACATATGTTTGAGGAATAACCAAAAATGAATGACTATGTATTCTTAATGGAAGTCAGACAGAAAAAAACATACTGGCCACCAATATGATTTATTTATTTTAAAATGAGAATAGTTATTTAATTTATGTATTTATTGCCACTTGGCACAACATGCAGGATCTTAGTTCCCTAGCCAGGGACTGAACCCGTGACCCCTGCAGTAGAAGTGTGGAATCTTAGTCACTGGACCACCAATAGGAATTAAATACAGTAAGAGGAAGCAGAGAAGAAAGGGCTGATAAAAGAAGAGAAAGTCATGTTTTTTTTTTTTTTAGGAATGGGCTGGCAATAGTACTTGAGAGGCTTGGGAAGGAGGAGGCTGAAGCCAGGGAGGTGTGGAGGGGTAGCCTGGGAGCTTCTGTAACACGTAGGCGCTGAGTCCACATTTGGCAGGTGATGTATTTTTCTGGCAGGCTAATGAGCAGGGAATCTGAGTAGTGCTCTTAGGAGCCATTCTAGTCCAGCTCCTCATTTCACAGTTGAGAAGAGTAAAGCCAATTAAATTATTGGGAAGTTAGAACCTGATTCTCAGGCCCTTTCCACTGCTCTTCCAACTCTTCCAATCGTCAGAATTGTATTTACAAGGCAGGGTGGTGAAATGAACAGACACGTCATTCATGTGTTAATTTGTGTGTGAATAATACACATAGTGTGAGCAATTTCACATGGAGCAGAAGAGAGTCATTTTTTTTTTTTTCATTTATTTGTATTACTTGTAAAGTAAGAAGAGAGTCATTTTTAAACATCTTAATAGATCTGCAAGATTTCTTTCAGGTCACAGAATGGGATATTGTCATTTCTTATTTCTTCTCAGTTCTCTGCAGCTCTGACCTGAAATCATTAATACTTGCCCAGCCACCTCCCAAGTAAGGAGCCTGACCCTACTCACATTGCTAAGACTAAAAGTACAGAGGGCCAAACCTGTTGAAAGTGAAACCAGAACCTAGGAGCCTTTCTGAGCACAAGGGCACAAGGACATAAGAGGGGAAGGTGAGATTGTTAAGCAAAGAGACTCTCCCATTATTATCAGCTGAGGAACAATTTGTAGGTCACTGAAACTGTTCTCCCTCCGAACCAGACAGAGTCAGTGGGGCTGATTCCACTCAGCCTTGAAAAGACTGGCTCTGCACAGTCCCTAATAGGCTTTCTATTATTAATAGATAAGGACTGGTACAATAGATAAGAATGAGCCATTCCTGAGTCACTTGACAAATACATCAGGAAGATTTTCTGCTTGAATCACAGAATAGAATGTGGAGACCCAAGGATTTATTACACTTAGGCCCTGTCCTCAAGGAGTGTATGGTCGAGTTGAAGGGCACCCCAGGGAAGGGAGAAGAGCTGGCAGGATGGTGTTTGGCTCATGATGGCAGTGAACAGGGTCACTTGGCTTCATTCTGCCTCTGGGACATTCTTTTATGACTGAATGCTTGGGAAGTTCTAGAACTAAATCAGTTTCCCACATGTAAGCCAGAACTAAGAAAGCTAAAGTGAAAGGGAATGAAGGTAGGAAGCGGTAGGAGCAAGTTGGTGGTAGGCGGAGGGGAGGCTGTGCAATCTCAGAATTTCTCAAGGACGTTCCAGTTCAGTGGAAGCCACAAGAGGAACTAAATTTTATTGTTTGAAACCTGATATAAGCTTCATTCGGAATTTCCCAAATGAAAGAACTGCCTGATGGGTACATTTAGCATCCTCCCAGAATCAACCTACATGTGGGTTATACCACCTAACAGGAAAGGGGAAAGCTTCCACTCTCCATAGGTTGTTACCCTCATGAGGTAGGTATAGGCCTTTGTCATTATCTATAGCTAGGAAACTTTGTCATTCTTCAGTAAACTAGCAACTTACTCCAGGTTCTTGGGAGGCAGACCCATTTCTGTTCTTTATTAAGAGCCCCAAACTCCTAGACCCTTAGTCATAGTTGGTCTTATGATACTGTTCCCATTTATGCTTTATCTTCTCACCTGGATTCTATCAGGGCAGTGCCATGATTTAAATGTCTTACAATTCTTATGAGCATCTAAATCCTCATAGGAGCTCAATAAACATTAATTAAATGTGTGATTGCATACATGAATACAAGAGTGAATGAAAGAGTAAATGATCTTAGTTAAGACTACATGCATGGCCATTCGATGAGCCTCATCAGAGGTTACTGCAGCAGTACAGAAGATACGTATTCCTGAATGTTATAGAGGACAAGATTCACTAGTCACTCATCTTATTAAATAGAGTCTCAACGCAACATCCTCTGAAGAACCATAGGGGTGGATGTGCAGTCAGAAAGAGCGGGCTCTATTTAAAGTGCCATGAGAAGATCCTCCTTCTCTAACTAACAGATGTTAGATTGTAAAAATGTTGTCCTCAAGGAAATCTCAAAATAGGATGTGCTGGGTTCTATGGATCCAGTGCAGAAAAAAGAAAGAGAAATCACTATAACTAGCCTCCAGAGAGGGGAACCTTTCAGAAGGAACCTGGTAAAAGATGTGTGAGTACTAGCTCCCCTAAAAGCTAATCTTTTTCACCAACCAAAATATAGAATTAATACTATATGCCAAGTCGCTGCAAATTCCCCTTGCTCTGTTCCAATGACTGCCAATTGCTGTATCTCAATGGCTTTCTGCCTCTTCCATCTTTATTATTCAACTTCCTTGCACCCAACCTACCAAATTTATGCCAACTCCGATCTTCTTTCTCTCAAGAACACTTCAAAATGGAACGTACTCAATTTCTGTTGGGTACAACAGAAATCATCTCAATGAATTTTTAGTACATACTTGTGTTTGAAAGCTGGCTATGATGGGGCAAAAATATAACCATAGGGAGGTAGCCTACCCAGAGAAGGCACAGAAGAACCAAATTATTTACACCTCAGCCCCTGGTCTCTGAATTTTCCCATACTCTGGATTTGAGATAAAAGTAACAGAATGGGAAACATTTTGCTTAACATAAGTAGGACTGCAATTTTTCCTGTGGGAGCCAAACCAGAACATATCCAACTAGGCCTGGCATGAAGAACACTCTAAGAATAAACAGGAGTTCAGTTCAGTTCAATTAATATCGTGGCACCTGCTAAATTGCATACTCTGCACTGGGTACTAGAACTACAAAGATAAAGGGAATATGGTCATTGATTTTGACAAGCTTGCAATACAGTAGGGGATTCAGACACTTCAGCATCCGATCCCTGCACTACGTGGTAAGGGCAGTGAAAGGGAAGCAATGAGAAGCAGAAATATTTTATCCATTTCAGGGCAATGTAGGAGGGTACATGGGTCTAGAGGGTTAAAAATGATTATGAAATGGACATACTAATGTTATAAAGAGAGTCATGTTGTCACAGAGCAACATAGTTCTGCATAAAAGAGGTCACTATGTATCTGCAAAACAGTTCCTTAATTTTTGGCCTAATGGATCAAATGAGGATTCCACGGCACAAATGAAGCCAAAGAAATATGGAACTTAATTACTTTAATCATTAAAAATTGGCAATATACACTGTTCTTTGCTCAGACCCTGAAATTTGACCCAAACATCTATCAGTTGTCTAGGGCAGCATTTATCAACCTTGGCATGTTTTGGACTGGAGAATTCTTTGTTGTGGTGGCTGTCTTATGTATTATGGCATGTTTAGCCTCCATTCACTAATGCCAGTAGCTCCTAATCCCCAACCCCATTCCCTTTCCTCTCTTTTGGACAATTGGGACAAGTCAAAATGTCTCAAATTACCAACTGTCTCTTGGGTAATGGGGACAAAATCACCTCCCATTCAGAACTGCTAGTTTAGGATGTTTAGCAGAAATGAACACAGTCATGTCTATTTTTTCAATATAATCAGTTCCCATCTAAGGCTCTGTGTAATAATCCAAACCTGGAGACGTGTTGTCATCATTGTAGCTAAGCCTTTTCTTTGACAATTTCTACTTGGGGCCCAGTGATACCTATGACGGAAGCTTCTAGTTTTTCCCACTATTTGTTTTTCTTTTTCCTCATCCTGCAAAAATAACCTCTGATTTCTAGCTGGGTGTTCAGAACAAGATATTTCCTGGTCTTGCCAATGAGTTATAAGCAGGATTAATGTGCACAATTTCTAGAAATGTCCAAGGAAGGAAATGTGCTTTTCTTCTTTCCTTCTTTCCACTGCTTGAGGGGAATGTAATTGCTGGAGCTCCAGCAGCCTATATTTGATTATGAGGTTATCTGGGGAATTGAAGCCACATGTGCTGCAGAAACAGAAAAAACTGACATGATGACAGAGCCTTACAAGTCTTCTAGACAACTTCTTAAACTGTTGCATCCAGACTACTGCATAAGAGATTGTGTTTTCCAGTGTTATTATGAGCCTCTGCTACTTCCAGCTAAACCTGATATCAACCAAGGCAATTGGCTAAGTAGACATTTATTATATTTCCAAAAGTCTCTGAGCCATTATCTTCCTCATACTAGGAAGCTTGCTCAGTTGTTCTACTAAGACCTTTGCAGAAAATGCTATCTTATCATCTCCTCTTCCCTTAGAGTACCCAGTACAGAAAGTTTGTTATTTCAATAATAACCCTCCCACTGCCTTTCACTCCACTTCTCTTGTTAGTTACACTAGATTCACTGGTGCTACCCAGTTCCTAAATGCTGACATCTCCTTACACTTATCAGACACAAAAATGAAATGATAACACCTATTACTTGCAAAGGTACAAGGGATTATTATGGGAAAATTATGCTTTCATAGATTTCTGGTGGAAATGTGGCATTGCTGTCTTTTTAAAAACAATTTAATAATAGCTGGTAAATTTTAAAATAGATATGCCATTTCACCCAACTATCTACAAGTAATATTAATATTAATCAAGAAATCAAGGATACGTATGTAAAGGTATTTACTGCATTTCTTCCCACAGTTGCAAAAAAAAAGGAAATCTCTCATAAAAGACAATTAATTTGAGATCCATCAACATACAGTTGCTATTTACAGGATGAAATTGCCTAGGAAACTAGTGGGAAAAGAAAATATTTTGAGGAATGAGTCCTGGAGCACTGCAACATGAGGGGGTCAGGAAGATGAAGAGGTTACAGTCAGAGACAACGAGACGTGTGGCCAGTGAGGCAGATGGAGAACAAGGAGAATAGTTTTCCACTCACGAAGAGAAGAAAGATTCAGGAAGGGTGGAGGAATCAGCTCTGTCAAATGCCACCAAGAGTTTCAGTAAGGTGAGGACCAAGAAGGAGCCATTTAACGTGACAGTGTGGAAATCACTGGAGATGTGGGAAAAAGCAATAGCTATGATGGGGACATAGGTCAGAGTTCAAGAAAGAAAGGAAGATGAGGAAATGGAGATAATGAGTATAGATCACGCTGGATTTTTGCTGAAAAGAGGAAGCAGGAAATGGGTCTGTGAATTTATAGAAGCTATTTTGTTTTTAGACGCAAGGCAGCACAACATGCTTTGTTTTTAATTACATAGCATAAAGGGAAAGCAGATGAGGCAAGAGAGGGCGGCAACTGCAGAGTCAATGTTGTTGAATAGGGAACCTTATAGAGAAGTGAGCCTGAGACAGGAGGCAGAACAGCACACCCCCTCTGGGCCAAGGGAAGACAATATAGTTGGGTACCAACACAGGTATGATGCACATTTGGTGGTGGAAGGTAAGACTGTGCTCCTTGATTACTTTGGCCAATATCCAGCCAAAACCAGAAGAACTGCTCAGCCTAAGTCAACAACCTACAGACTCTTGAGCTAAATAAATAATTACTATGTTAAGCCACCAAACTCTGGATGATGTGTTACATGACATTATGGTGGCAATAGATAACCAGTGCAAAGGTTGTTCCACATTAGTACATAGAGAGCTGCCTCATTTTTAAAATTGGCTACACCCAGCATTGCATTGTTTTACCTTATTTTATTTATTTTACCATTTCTCTCAACTGTTTATTCCAGTTGTTACTATAAGCAATGCTACAAGGAATAACCTTCCTATATATAGCTCTGCACACATATGGATGTGTACGATGAATTCCTAGAGATAGGATTTCTGGATCAAAATGTATATGCCATTTGTATGGAAATACAAAAAACCTCACCTCGAATAGCCAAAGTAATCTTGAGAAAGAAGAATGGAACTGGAGGAATCAACCTGCCTGACTTCAGACTATACTACAAAGCCACAGTCATCAAGACAGTATGGTACTGGCACAAAGACAGAAATATAGATCAATGGAACAGAATAGAAAGCCCAGAGATAAATCCACGAACCTATGGACACCTTATCTTCGACAAAGGAGGCAAGGATATACAATGGAAAAAGACAACCTCTTTAACAAGTGGTGCTAGGAAAACTGGTCAACCACTTGTAAAAGAATGAAACTAGAACACTTTCTAACACCATACACAAAAATAAACTCAAAATGGATTAAAGATCTAAACGTAAGACCAGAAACTATAAAACTCCTAGAGGAGAACATAGGCAAAACACTCTCCGACATAAATCACAGCAGGATCCTCTATGACCCACCTCCCAGAATATTGGAAATAAAAGCAAAAATAAACAAATGGGACCTAATGAAACTTAAAAGCTTTTGCACAACAAAGGAAACTATAAACAAGGTGAAAAGACAGCCCTCAGATTGGGAGAAAATAATAGCAAATGAAGAAACAGACAAAGGATTAATCTCAAAAATATACAAGCAACTCCTGAAGCTCAATTCCAGAAAAATAAATGACCCAATCAAAAAATGGGCCAAAAAACTAAACAGACATTTCTCCAAAGAAGACATACAGATGGCTAACAAACACATGAAAAGATGCTCAACTTCACTCATTATCAGAGAAATGCAAATCAAAACCACAATGAGGTACCATTACACACCAGTCAGGATGGCTGCTATCCAAAAGTCTACAAGCAATAAATGCTGGAGAGGGTGTGGAGAAAAGGGAACCCTCTTACACTGTTGGTGGGAATGCAAACTAGTACAGCTGCTATGGAGAACAGTGTGGAGATTCCTTAAAAAACTGGAAATAGAACTGCCATATGACCCAGCAATCCTACTCCTGGGCATACACACTGAGGAAACCAGATCTGAAAGAGACATGTGTACCCCAATGTTCATCGTGGCACTGTTTATAATAGCCAGGACATGGAAGCAACCTAGATGCCCATCAGCAGACGAATGGATAAGGAAGCTGTGGTACATATACACCATGGAATATTACTCAGCCATTAAAAAGAATTCGTTTGAATCAGTTCTAATGAGATGGATGAAACTGGAGCCCATTATACAGAGTGAAGTAAGCCAGAAAGATAAAGACCAATACAGTATACTAACGCATATATATGGAATTTAGAAAGATGGTAACGATAACCCTATATGCAAAACAGAAAAAGAGACACAGATGTACAGAACAGACTTTTGGACTCTGTGGGAGAAGGCGAGGGTGCGATGTTTCGAGAGAACAGCATCGAAACATGTATATTATCTAGGGTGAAACAGATCACCAGCCCAGGCTGGATGCATGAGACAAGTGTTTGGGCCTGGTGCACTGGGAAGACCCAGAGGGATCGGGTGGAGAGGGAGGTGGGAGGGGGGATCGGGATGGGGAATACATGTAAATCTATGGCTGATTCAAGTCAATGTATGACAAAAATCACTACAATATTGTAATTAGCCTCCAATTAATAAAAATAAATGAAAAACAATGTATATGCAATGATAATTCTAATAGATATTAGCATTCAATAGAGTTTATCAATGTACATGCTTGCCAAAGATTTATGAGTTTTCACACATCTTCATGCTTTTATTTTTTACCAGTATGGAATGTTAAAAAATGTAAATTCCCATGGGTGTAATTTTCATCCCTCTTCCTATCCAGTCCTAGAATGAACCCACCATCCCTACTGGTTCCCATTTACTCTGAATAGTCCTGATTTCATAATCATCAGCCCTGCCCCCAAAGGCACAGTAGCCTCCTAGCCTCACCCAATCCTAGTGGTTCTATTTGGTCAATGCTCCCCTTTTATTGATAGCCTATCCACTAAATTTTCATAAGTTATGAGTAATCTAACAGAAGAAAACTTGGGAAAATATTCCACAGATTTAGAGAGAAATGAATTATGCTCAAGACTGTTCAGTACAAATGGAAATGTTGGAAGATGGTTGGAAAAAGCTAAAAAGGAATAAGGAAATTAAAACAGAGATGATGATGGAACAAATAAGGTTTTTTTGAGGTCATTTCAACTTCTACCGTATTTTCTAACTTTGACTTCTCAAGGGATTTGTATGTTAAATGCAATTTACATTACTTAGGCATGGACAGTGTAATAAATTTGTGAACATTAATGAGTTTTTAATCTTAGAACTTATCAGCTGCCCCAACAGGGTCCCCACTCTCACAGGTCTAAAGAACAGTTGTCCAAATGAAGAGTAATACCAGTAAAAAGATAATAAAATGTACATATGGAATATATATGGATAATGGGGGAATGCTAAGATAATGGAGGAAATATTAACCACTATAAAAGGGACAATAAGTGCATACAGTGAGAAAATATAAATCTCAGTTGTAGAATTTGGGCCCTTTTATATCTTCGCAATCCCCAAACTACTACATCAAACATATGTTTGGAACTTTTATATTATTTTTCAATGTGCTATATAATTTAGAGTAGTAAAACAAGGAGGGGAAACTTCATTTGTGGAGAAGTGTAAGTAATCTGACCTTAACCCAAGGCTCAAATTGTCATGTTGGAAGCATTTCTAATTTTGCCATAGATTCTCAGCTTTGTTACTTTGTACTAAAAGGGCAATTAGCTCAGAGAGTGGTTTCTGATATTTAAGCATATTTCTTTTGTACATCTAACCAAATTGCATTTGGAGTACTAACCCTCTCTATCGTCAATAGGTCTTTGGAAAAAAGCATGTGGGGGACTGGAGAGAATGCACATGGAATCCCACAAAGGACAAAGCAGTGAAGCTAATACAGCCCTTTATCTTCTCCATTAAACGGTCATGCAAATAAGGGCTCAAGTGAGTCAACCTTCTTGAAACTGATATGACTTCTGGATGGGCTCAAGAAAACATAATGTGTGTAAGCTTTGAGTTGAAACCCTTAAATAAAGCACTAAATTGAAAAGATATATTTAAATTCAGCTGTTCATTGTCTTTTCAATTCTATCACTTTTCAACTTAGCATATTTTTTCTTTCTTTCACACATAATAAGCCTTAGTTATGAGAAAAAGAGACTGGCAGGAGAGACAACCCAGCCATTCAGGGTTTCTAATGGTCTCATCAGATAATCACAAAACATTGGTGCCTTTGAGAGAGCACAGTCTGCAGGGAGGGAGCATGACGTGACCACAGGCTCAATGGCTGGGCCTGGGTTGAGATTCTGCCCCAATCTTTTCTACCAAGCCACTCAAACAATTGTTTTCTTTTCCCCCAAATCAACCAATTATGTGACTGAACCAAGAAACAAGAGATTGTTTTGACATTAGGCTCTAGCCTAATACTAAACAGAAGTTTGCATTTTACCATAGCTAAATTCAATTCACTACCAAATTGAGGTTCAGTTTGAGACACAAAGCAGCAACAAATTATTTCCTAGAGCCAGTAAATCACTGTTGACTTATTTTGTGGCTTTAGGATTACACCAGACATGTAAAGATAGAGGAAGTTAGACACATTTCTTTGAAAAACCTAAGCAGCTAGAGATCGTCTCCTTGTTTTTCTTTCACCACTGCTGTTTTATTTGGTTTTGTTTGGGTTTTGATTGTGATGATACACTATCCCAGGATGAGTTGGTTCTGGCCCATTTATTTTTGTTCACATTCACCAGATATGTTTCCAAGAGCACCTATTTCCCTGTACCCTTTGGGGTGGTCCAAACTTGTGTGACCTTTCTCCTTAACTTTCCCATTCTTGCCTCTACATCTGACAAAGGGCTTGAGTTGTTAACAACTAGCCCGTGGAAAGATGGGAGCAAGCATTCACCAGGGAGATCTGAACTCATCCCAGCTTCCCCTAAGGTTACAGGCCACCACCTGCAACTTGGACTTCTGTCTGTCGCAAAAGAGTTACAGGCCTGCTAAGTCACCCAAATAACTAGGAGAAGGTTGGCAAAGGGGATTGTCATTCATCATGGTAATTCGGATTGGTGGATTGATGACAATGGCATGACTAGCTGTGTCCAGGCCTGGTGGAAAGAAAAAAGTGGTTGACAGGCAATGTCCAACGTGGGTGCAGAGCACACTAGATATTTGCCTTCCCTCCTAGTTTTAAAGAATTGTTCAGGCTCAATGCACTGGTTGAATCAGTGCAACCAGAACAAACCATAAACAGGTCCTTTTCTTCATAGGTTCACTGGCACTCAGCACTCTATTGAGTCTCTTCCTTTTTACCACCCTCAGGGGTCAGAGAAAATTTCTTGTCAAGGTGACTTGTATAGCCTCTGTGACCCAGCAAAGGAAGCCTAAGCAAAGTCCTCTGACAAGAAGTCTGTAATGAAGTGACCAAGTCAGAGCGGCAGAGGGACCAGAGTACAGATGCAGGTTTCCTCCTCACTCCCATTAGCTGTCCCCATGTCGCACGGAACACCTGGGAGGCAGTGAGGCTGGGGTGATGAAAAATGGAAGCATGACCCCTGCTCCCTGGAGCTGGTCACCCACTGGCTCCGTCGCCTGTACTTGCCCCCACTGAGCTGCCAATCTTGGGAAACCTTTCGCCCAACTTGAGCCGGTTTTCATCCTGCTTTATGGGTGCTGCCACTCTTTAAGACGCAAAGTGTTAGTTGCTTAGTCATCTGACTCTTTGCAACCCCACGGACTGCAGCCCACCAGTCTCCTCTGTCCATGGAATTCTCCAGGCAAGAATACTGGAGTGGGTTTCCCATCCCCTTCTCCAGGTTCGGATGCGATGCCCCTTCCAAATAAGGAGGTTCAAAAAAGTGAGTTCACGCTGTGTGTTTATCCAGGTGTTTCTTGTTAATGACAGTGTTTTGCTATTCTGAGATTAGGGCTGGGGTCACAAGTGATCTCATGTTTGTGGGTTTTCTCCCTTTTAGCTTTTTTTTTCCTGAGAAAACATTTGGATTCATTTTGGTTTTCAGTTTTAGTTCCCGATTCTCATTTTCCTTCTCAATTTCTCCTCAAGCCCTACCTACCTCATTCTACTACCTTCTCTTTCTTTTTCATTCTTGGCCATCCCCTGTTAAAAAAAAAAGCATCTTTTCCTGTAATGATCCCTGTAAGTAGCACTGCAACAAACACACACATCCTTGCTGTGGATTTCACATTCTCTTTTGCTGTGAGTCTGAAGAGCTGGGTAGCAACTCTTGCCCCAGCGGAGTGAGGCATGTTGGCAAGCATGTAACCAGAGGACCTGGATTCTCCCACATATTAGGTGTGATTAGGGGCAAGTCAGTCTCTATTTCTTCATTTATTAAAAAAAAAAAAAAAGATAATTTTTCTTGTCTGCTTCACAGAATTTTTACAGATAAGTACTCATGAAATCTCTTTGTAAAGTATAAACTGCAATGCAAATATTATTTTATTATTGTTACCCTTTTGCACATCTGGTCACCTGCTGTAAGGTGCTAATTACATTACAGGAGGATCTGATTGTCTTCTGTGGCACCTGACCAAAGAATGGCAGCTTCTCGGCAATGCCCATCCTGAGCAATTCTCGCTTATCTGGGATCCTCTTCATCATTCCCAAGAATGCTAGGACTCCCTCACATTAGCCATAATAAAGCCAAACTCAAGAGGGAGAAGCTACTTGGGTACCTTGAAAAGTCTAGGAAATACCATAGCCATCAGCAGGATGCTTGCCACGTTACTCAGAGACTTTTATCTTAGCCTTCAATAAACTTCCTTAGATGCAGGTCAGTAATCAGATCTCTTCCAGGCCACTATAGATAAAACTGTATGGCAAAAATATGCTTCCAGTGTAGGGATTTCTGTTCTGACAGCCTTGCATTCGATCTCAAACCCAACTACATCTGTTTCCCTGTTGGATATTAAAGACAATTGCTGCTCTAGTTTAATAAAATGGTAATTTGCATCTCATCTGGGCGAGACTGCTTGAAAGCACTATCCTTAAAATCTCCTACATGCTTTTATTTTAAAAAAATGATTTCATTGAAAAGGTGATGATGTTTTTGGAAATGACACCTAATTAAAATCTCAAATATCATATAATGTAAGCAGTCCATATTTTCAGTATAATTCCTCACCAAATGTAGAAAATTTGATTTCTGAAAATCTCCAGGGTAGAAGAATTTATATTTGAGAAATGAAAGATCATGCAGAAAGAAAAACAAAAACAGGACTATAGAGCTAGGATTCACTGTAAACCTTAAAAGTTTCTTACAAATACCTTTCTATCAATTTCAATGAAGCAATTGCAGTAACGCACTCCGTAAAGACAATCAATGAGATGTTTTCACCATTTGAAATCTGTGATGGTGTGGAGTACTTGCTTTGCCTCTCTCTCCAAAAAAGATATGGCAGGTAGGGACAAAAGTTCTCCTGGGCTGGAGGAGGGTGAGCACTTCCCACAGACTTGGCTGTGGGAGGTGGGGATGGGATGGAAGGCAGGCTGGCTGCCTTTCACCTCCTGCCAGTCTGCATGAGACCAGAGAGCAAATAGAAAAACGGTGCCCTGAAGCTCTAAAGGGGAACCGGGGGAGTATGTCCCAAATAGATCAATCAATGTCAAGGGAATATGGGGTGAGGTACAGGACAAATTACCAAAGTTGAGACTTAGAGTCCAACAAATTGCTGAGGAAGGAGATAAAGAAGCAAAAATAGCAACAGCTCAGAGCACAGAAGTCAGAGACAAGGCATTAACTCCATTAAAAAAAAAAAAAAGGCATCTTTTCCTGTAATGAGCCCTGTAAGTCGCATCACAACAAACATACGCATCCTTGTTGTGGATTTCAAGTTCTCTTTTGCTGTGAGTCTGAAGAGCTGGGTAGCAATTCTTTTTCCCCAGTGGAATGAGGGATGGTGGCAAGTGTGGAACCAGAGGACCTGGATTCTTCCACGTATAAGGTGTGATCAGGGGCAAGTCAACTTATTTCTTTATCTATTAAAGAAAAAAGATAATTCTTCTTGTCTACTTCACAGAAGTTTTACAGATGAACACTCGTGAAATCTCTTTGTAAAGTATAAACTACTATGCAAATATTATTTTATTATTGTTATCCTTTTGCACATCTGGTCACCCCATTGTAAGGTGCTAATTACATTTTAGTTCATTAGTTTGTTCATTCCAGACACACTTTTGCGTGGACGAGCCAAGTCCATCTAAGAAAAACAAGAAAGAATAAGGAGTAATGCATTATTATTATCCCAATTATTCCCAGTAAACAGAACTCACAATTTATCTATATAAGAAATATAATTTTTCCAGTTACCAAAAAATATATGGAAATTTTGCATAAGAACTTGGGATCAGGAATAATTACTATAATAGCTTTAAAAGATCTGTTTTCATAGATTGAATTTCCTTCATGCTTCATTTTAGATGTCCTCTAATCTGGTAAAAAGCAAAATGGTTCAAAGGATCCATTATTTCAAAGAAACTGAAATTTAGACTTGGTTTTTAAACCTGCCATAAGGCTGTTCTGCATCTGAAGAAAAAGCTATTTTCACCAGCTTTTGTGATTTTTATTTCAATCATTACATGAATGATCAAAATTCCTTCTGATCTACATATCACTATTTGAAGAGACTCAACTTCTGTGTTGTACTTCTACATGCTTTTGATCAGAATCCCATGAGATATAGAACCATATTCTTGAGTTGCCTAATTGCTCTAACCATTTACATGCTCTGCCTTTGTAGTATTAGACAAATGTGTCTAACACTAGCAAATATATTAATTTCCTATTGTTGCTGTAACAAATCACCACCATCATAATGGCTTAGAACAACTTTATTATCTTACTGTTCTGAGGATCAGAAGTCCAGTGTGAGTCTGGTTGTGGTTTAGTCACCAAGTCATGTCTGACTCTTGCAACCGCATGGACTGTAGCCCACCAGGCTCCTCTGTCCATGGGATTTTATAGTCAAGAATACTGGAGTGGGTTGCCATTTCCTTCTCCACGGGATCTTCCCAACCCAGAGATCAAATCTGGGTGTCCTGAACTGCAGTCAGATTCTTTATGTACTGAATTCAGGGAATTTCTGAAATGGTTATGGTGGTGGTGGTTTAGTCGCTAAGTTGTGTCCGACTCTTGCAACCCCATGGACTGTAGCCTGCCAGGCTTCTCTGTCTGTGGGATTATCCAGGCAAGAATACTGAAGTGAGTTGCCATTTCCATCTTCATGGGATCTTCCTGACCCAGGGATTGAACCCAGGTCTCCTGCATTGCAGGGACATTCTTTATCAACTGAGCTATGAGGGAAGCCCAGTATGAGTCAAAATGGACAAAAATCAAATGTCCATGGGGCTGTGTTTTTTTTTTCCTAGAAGCTCTAGAGATAAATCTGTTCCCTGCCTTTTCTAGTTTTTATAGGTCACCTGCATTCCTTGGTTCGTGGCCACTCTCCACCTTCAAAGCCAGTGATGGCAGGTCAAATCCTCACTCCCTCACTAGCATCAATCTAAAGCTAACTCTTCACCTTCATCTTTCACATTTAAAAATCCCTGTAATTATGTGGGTCCATCTAGATAAGCCAGGATAATCTCCCTACTTTAAGGTCAGCTGACGAGCAACTTTAACTCCATCTGCAACCTTGATTCCCCTTTACCATGTAATATAACATATCCACAGGTTCCAGGAACTAGGATGTAAACATCTTTGGGGAGGGGCATTATTCTGCCTTCTACGTGAGCAGATAGTCACTAGGATCTGGTTCCATGTGCATAATCTAATAAAGTTATTCACAGAGATTGTGTATTGGGATAGTTCTAAGAACTTTACTAACAGAGGAAATAGAAAAATTCTTCTTCATATTACTATAATTATGTTGAATATGAAGAGAAACCAGAATTGGTTAAAATGGTAAAAGAAAACAAAAAAGAGGGTCATTATTGCATTGTCCACATGTCACAATGATACCTATGGAGCCCTTTGACCTCCTGCAAAGGTATGAAACCAGCTGCGAAAGATGTAGGACTTAGACTTTCCTGTGTTCAGAGCCAAAGAAGCTTAGGTCCTAGGAGGGCATGACTCTTACGGAAGGAGGAACACCCCACACTGTGTTTCTGACAGTAGGTCAAAGGTCCCTCCAATGATCTATGTCTCTTTGTGCATCCTTTAATCAGCTGCTGCTCTGTAGATAACGTCAGGTCTTTCAGGCGTTCTGCACTTTCAACCATCTTATGAACAAAACTAACACTTGGTGCTGCTTGCTTATTATATGGGTTGGCCCAAAAGTTAATTCAGTTTTTCCACACCACCTAATGGAGAAAATGGACAAACTTTTGGGCCAACTCAATAACTCCTTTCCAGAAATATCTTTCCGTTCTCACTCTCCCGCTGTTACAATCATACGGCATTTCTTTGATGGACAGCCTAATGTCTCAGCAAGTTGTGATACAGTTATGTTCATATCTGTCACTTGATAGAACTGAACTTCCTGCTAGCCCTCATCTGTTGTAATCTCTGCTTACTCCCAAAGTTTATTTCACTGTGTTTATTAGCAGTATATTTAGTTTACTTAACAAATTTGAAGCTGGAGAAATCAGTTGTCAAAGAATCTTCCTGGACCTATCACAACAGCTCCCTGACAATTCAGAATAAAGGAGTTTCTCAATGAAGTGCCTCTGAGATTTCCGCTACCAAAGTTTCCAATATTTCAGATGAAGCTTCAATGAGCAAAATGTCCAGTTTTAGAGTATGCCTCCCTCAGGCAGAGCTAGACTCCGTCTGTATTAGTTATCTCAAGTTGCCATAACAAAATGCCATGGTCTGTGTGGCTTAAATGACAGACGCTGATTTTTCTCTCAGTTATGGAGACTGGAAATCCAAGATCTAGGTGCAGCATGGTTAGTTTCTGTGAAAGCTTTCTTCCTTATCTGTGGATGGCTGTGTTCTCACATGGCAGAGTGAGAGCAAGAGAGAAAGAGAAAGTGCAAGTTCCCTAGAGTAAGAGTGCTAATGCCAACTCTGGGCTTTCCTGGTGCCTCAGTGGTGAAGAACCTGCCGGCACTGCAGGAGATCCCTGGGTTCGATCCCTGGGTGGGGAAGATCCCCTGCAGAAGGAAATTGCGACCCACTCCAGTACTCTTGCCTGGGTAATCCCATGGACATAGGGACCCGGCAGGCTACAGTCCATGAGGTCGCAAAGAGTCGGACACAACAGAGTGACTAAGTGCACACACACCATCCCATCCTGAGGGCCTCACCCTCATGACCTCAGCTAAACCTGATTAGCTTTGAAAAGCCAGGTCTCCAAATACCATCACTCTGGGGCTGAGGGGCTTCAACATAAATGAATTTTGGGAGGACGCAATTCAGTCTGTGTCATTATCCGAAGAGCAGATTGGGTAAATTCTAACGATTACGACAGAGCTTCCTATAGGCTTTCTATGCCAAACCAAGAACAGTATGTGACAAATAGTAGTTGTTAAATAAACACTTGTTGAATAAATTGAAAAATAAAAACAAAAATGACTGTCTTTACCACTAGACCTGTCCTTCCAATGCCGTAATGTCACATAGGAATCAGTATGCTTTTATTAGGCAAACAAATAAATTAATGAATTAATACTTGTGTGTGTGTATGTTAGTTGCTCAGTCATGTCTGACTCTTTCCGACCCCATGGACTGTAGGCCGCCAGGCTCCTCTGTCCCATGAAATTCTCCAGGCAAGAATACTAGAGTGGGTTGTCATTTCCCACTCCAGAATTAATACTTAGTACCCACATAATCTAACATTGGAGATAGCTGGATGTATCTCACTCCTTGCTGCCAAAATTTCTTTCTGCTTAATGTCTGTTCACTGGATTCCTATTTCCTCTGTGGATGAGTGGGATGAGGTTTGAATGAGCCATGATCTCATCCCAAAGCAGCCATTTCATGTTTGGGTGAGACTGGGAGAATAACTGGATCTCTTTGATAAACTTAATCTCTCTAGGGATACAAATATCTTCCAAGGAAATCAATGAGTAGTTGACGATTTAAACAAAATTCTATTTCACCAGCTTGGAATGGTTTTCCAATAAATGTCTATTCTCTTCTGATAGTGGACAACTTTCATTTTCTATAAGTTCTGTTTCATCTTGGAAATTTTTTGTCTAAAAATACTATGTTCAGCCTTGTTGCCAAAGATAATCCAGGTGTTCTGCCCTCTTGAAAGGTTCCTGAAATTTGTTCTGCCTGATCCTTCTTCTTGCTGCCTCAGTACATCCACGGGGCAGGCATGTGTCCTAAGCTTAGACAATCAGGTTTCCTCTTAAGACTTTCCTGAACAGACTGATGAGAAGACAAAAGAAACTGCTAACAGTTCATTAGTTCCAGGTGTTAAGGTGTTTCCTTAATGATCAGGCAATTTTTATCCTGGTTCCTGTCTTATTTCTCAGCCTGATTCTCTGGCCTTCCTTTTGACTATGTGACCTCTCCAGTACCTTTCTAATATATGATTAAGTTGGCCAGAGTTATAGTCTCTGGCATGCAATCACAAAATGCTAACTATAAGTTATTTTTTTTTAACTTTAAAATATGACTAAAGGGCATAAAAGTAACCAAATAAAAAGAAGTAGATATCTTATTCATAGGCAGAGAGATTTGATATTATCAATATAATGAATTTTTTGTAATAAAAATAACATGATAGTGATTAAACCATCAAAAAGCTTATTCCCAACTGGAATTAAAAGGATGAAAGAAGGAGACCTACTCTACTAAAGAGTCAAAATGTACTATTATGCTCCAAATCATCAACACTGCAGTACTGAATTATTTAATTAAGGCTACATTAATAGTTCTTTTGAAAAAAAGCAACTTCATGTATCAAGATAAATCTAGACATTTAAATACAGAAAATAATCGTAAAAACTTTATAGGAAAATAATATATTAATGTCCCTATGATCTTTGAGTGAGGAAAGTATTTCCAAGAGTGCTGCAAAAACTAAAATCATAAGGGGAAAATTAATTAATTTGGCACGATATGTTTTAAAATTCTCTGTAGAGGAAAAATATCAAACATGATCACTCAACTGAACAGATCTTCAGTTTTCTCCTAGCCTTGTAATATCACCTTAATCTACCATTTAATCACTTTAACTGTTTCTTTTGAAATCATAGTAAAGATTCTAGTTTAGCAGCTAGTTATACAGTATAGATCCATATTTAGGAGTCTGGTGACGGTCACCTTGAACTGAAATGTGCAGTATTGAAATAGGCTTAAAATAACAAAGATAGTGTTTTAAAACACATATGTCAAGGTAAGACCTTTACATTTACTGCCTCATTTAATTCTAACAAATCTATAAAATAAGTGCTGTTGCTATAGCCACCTTATAGGTGAAAAAAATAAGAGTTGGAGAGATTAAGTGACAGACATAGTTATTAAATGTCAAAGTGAAGACTTGAACTCGGGTCTGTCTACGGAATAAATATGTGTTCCTAATGGCTTCTTTGCACTGTCATTAGTGAAATGGAGATACAAGGTATGTTTCAAAGGCTTAGTACAGAGAAGACAAAACAGTTCCTGTATTTCTCCCTTTCTCAATAAAAAGCCAGCTTCACTACGTATTCAAACACATTTTCTTTCATTCAAAAACCTTTATTGAAAGTGTACTATGTGCCAAGCATAAGTTCTAGACGTTAGTAATGCATCAGTGAATAAATCAAAGTGTCTTCCCTCAAGGAAGGAAACGGGCAGTACAAAACAAATAAATACATGATATGCCATATGGCAATAAATGCCATGAAAAAAAGGAAAAAGCAATTAAGAAGATCAGAGTGATAGCAAGAAGGCAGGGTGCCCGTTATAATGGGTGGCCAGGAAAGGCTTCTCTGTTAAGAGGATATTTGATACTGGAGCAGATACTGGTGCCAAGCACATATTTAAGAAGAGTAATGAGCATGAGAAGTTCAAATGCAAAAGCATGAGGCTGCTGGGAGTGCTTGAGGAACACCCGGGAGAGCCCTGTGGCTGGAGCGAGCATGGGGTCAGAGTGGTGGGAGGTGGGAAACGAGGTTAGGGGTATGGGAGGGGCTATCACACACCTACCACACCCACAGAGAGCACCTCCAGTGCCAATGTCTCCAGGATAGCTCTGGGCTGACTTCCAACAAGAAGCCATTCTAGACTCTCGAGCTCTCAGTAGAGATCCACACGATCTGACTACAGACTCGGATCACCCAGCCCTGCTGTTCTCAACCAGAAAGACACGTCAGGCCCTTGGAAAGTGGGAAGCCAGAAGACGTTTATGATTAACTTACACATCTGCTAGATAATCTCTTCCATTATTGTTTTTATCAAGCAGCGTAGACTAAACAGTTGAAATGATCAATTTGCTTAATTGCGACTTGGAGCTGTGTTCCCTACCGTGAAATGAATTATCTCTGTCCTGAGTTATGTGTTTGAGATTTACATGTGATATTGCTATCATGATTTTGGCTTAAAATTACTCTGATTCCCCTCTTTCTGAGTTCCTGTTAAAAGTTGAACTTGCCTAACACTCAGAAATCAGCACACACTGGGGGAAATAGCTTTGTGGATTCCGCAAATAAAATCTTTTCTCAATTCTATTCAACTATTGTCAGATGTCCTATAAAAGTTTGTGATTAGAACTCAAGTCTGGTCAAAATCAATATCATAACATGCTTTTCCCCCCAAAGAGTGAGGGGTTAGGAGGGGAACTTTACAAAAAGATTTTTGTTTTACCAGACTTGTGTTTTACTAAGAAGTCATATTTCTAAAGAGCAAGGGTTGGCAAAATTTTTTCTTATACAGAACCACATAGGAAATATTTTCAGCTTTGTGAACCATCAAGTCTTTTTATAACTACTCAACTGAGTGTGAAAGTATATGTAAATGGATAAACTTATCCAATAAAACTTTATTTACAAAAGCAGGTGGCAAGCCAGATTTGGCTCATAGGATGCAGCAGGCAGACTCCTGCTGTAGAATCTGATTATTTTATTCTTGCAAGTGCTTAGGGAAACAAATAGAGAGGTAGAAGAACAGCACTGTTCTTTAATTCCCCTGCTCATGAATATCCTATTCAATGAAATTGTCAAAAAAAACTAATGAAGCTAAAATAAATGTCAAATAGAAAAAATAAGTGGGGCTCAGGTTACAGATTACTTCTGAAGTTAAAGGGTGATGCAAAATATATTAATGCTTGATGATGGCAGGGACTAACCTACCTTTGCAATATAACATGGCAATTGTCTTATGAAGAGGAGTTTCTTATGATGAGGAGGTCAGTCATAGTCTCCTTCCCCCTTTCTTTGTTAGGCGTGAAATCTGATGAACATTCTTGGGGTCACTATGACACTTGCCTCAATATTCTATCACAGACTTTTCTATATGGGGCAGAAGAAACTTCATAGCTCTTACTGGGCTCAACTTGGTTGTCTTTCTGGTCCTGTCATGCCAGGACCTTCCACAAAGCATCTTCAGCATGTCACACAGAGTTCCGTGGCTGAACACAGGTCACCAGGAGTATGGGCTTTGAAAAAGAGGAGGGACAGAACTGCTTCACATAGCTGCTCAACTCAACTCTAAACCCTCAGAAGGTCTAGGTCATATGGTGTATTTCTTCCCTCTGCTCTATAAGAGGCTAACATGGCCCCGTCTACATAGAGGATGCCTGACGGTGCTGGCTGAAGGGAGATGCCCAAGACACCGCTGCCATTCATTTATCCATCACTTGGGGCCTTTTGAGTCTCAATAGTCAACAGCTTCACTGACCTCCTCATGGACCACCTCATACACCAGCTGAGAAATAAGTCTAAAGCTAAGATTCTTAACATGTTGGAGAATCTCAGAATTTTGCCTCAGAATTAAGCAGTGTGTGCTTAATCATTCAGTTGTGTCAGACTTTTTGCGACCCCATGGACTGTAGCCCACCCTGTTCCTCTGTCCACGGAATTTTCCAGGCAAGAATACTGGAGTGGGTAGCCATTTCCTACTCCAGCAGATCTTCCTGACCCATGTCTCTTGCGTTTTCTGCGTTGGCAGGTGGATTCTATACCACTGTGCCACCTGGGAAGCCCAAGGACCATAAACAGTTAAATTTAATGATTCTGTTGCACTAAATCAGTCCCAATGGGTCCCCATTAACTATCACAAATGGCAAAAAAACCCAAAAACCAAAATAGAGAATGGTGGGACCTTCAAAACATGCATGTTCCTTTTTCCTCTTCACCAGTGGAGATTTTTTTCCTTTAAGGTTATAGTAACAAATTGTTCTCAGAAGAAGGCATTGTACTCCAAGTGCTGGAGGATTTGTTGTCTACTCAGCATTACCATTACCCCAAGGCTGGTAGCCCCTGCCCATTTTTTGACTGGGTTGCTTGTTTTTTTGTTGTTGTTATTGCAACTCTTATTTTTTATTACCCGAAGACTCCACTGTGCCCATCAAAACCAGAGAGGCAGCTCTTTCCCACTGCAGAGCAGCACTTAGGTGCTAGTAAATGTTTAACAACAGACTCTCCAGGAGGTAAACAAAGCCCTGATTCTTGGCATGTGCCCGTTTCTGTAAAGTAAATACTTACCCTGACTGATTTCAAACTACCAATGTGACAGGACTGAACGCAGAGCTGGGAACGTAGGAAAGCAATCAGCTCTCGGGGGCTGGTACAAACGGACCCCAGGACACCACTGCCTTTGTGGACATTTCAGAAGCGGAGAAGACGGACAGACAAGAACCAGTAGCTGGAATACAGGAGCACAGCGAACACTAGGTCACAGGGGCCAACGTCTGCAGGTCCTAGAGCAGGTTTTTGCAAGAGGCCACCATCTCCAGGCATCCTGAGAGGTCACCACCCCAGCTCCATGGGTGCTGGCTGGGACAGAATCTACAGTGAAGATCTGATAGAAATTTCAATGTGCTTTATCATAGATGCTTATTTATTTTTTTAGAAATGTGTTAGTTGCTCAGATGACCCTTTGTGATCCCATGGACTGTAGCCTGCCAGGCTCCTCTGTCTGTGGAATTCTCCAGGCAAGGATACTGGAGAGGGTTGCCATTCCTTTCTCCAGGGGATCTTCCTGACCCAGGGATCAAACAGGGTCTCCTGCATTTACCATTTGAGCCACCAGGGAATCCTGGATATCTGCTAAGGACTCAGATAGTCAATAAGGCTCAGCTGCACTTTGGGTAAGGTTCAAAGCTGAAACCCCCAGTCTCACAACAACAGCCTGGAAAGATTAGAAGCAGCCAGGCTCCTCTTGCCCTGGCAACAGAGCTATGCCCAGAAGCTGCACACACAGGGGACCCTCTTGAACACGTGCCGAAGGAATCAAGGCACTCTGCTGTGACTGGTAGGTGGCCAAGCCTTCCACCAGGGGAAGAGAGGGAGAGGGGCTGGGGGTTGGTCACAGTTCTAGTTTTCTTAAACACTCAGAAGCATCCTGGAGTGAGGGGAGCATTTAGCGGATAAGGAGGGAACAAATGGGTTCATGAACAGAGGAAAGTTTAGACTTGTTACCAGGAATGGTTAAATCAGCCAGGTCCTTGAATTTTGCCTCCTTTTCCTTACCAGCAGGGAGAAAATTGTAAGTGGACACAGAGGTCGTAGGAGAAAAACAAAGAAACACTTTTCATCATAAAACAAACAAAAGGCTGTGTTTCATGGGTGTAAAACTGAAGCCCCTTCCCTTGACAGACAAATATGGGGCCACCTTATCCTGTCCAACCCCCTGCTGTTTATTCTGCCCTGGATGCGATCAGAGCATTCAGGCAGGTTGTACTACATGCCAAGAAATTTGTCTTCACAGAGACTGGTACACAGATGTTTATGGGAGCTGCGTTTAGAT
This sequence comes from Dama dama, assembly GCF_033118175.1. Lineage (NCBI taxonomy): Eukaryota > Metazoa > Chordata > Mammalia > Artiodactyla > Cervidae > Dama > Dama dama. The sequence goes on from NC_083683.1 coordinate 61,226,080, forward strand.
TAATAATAGCCAGAAGGTGGAAAAACCCAAATATCCATCAACTGATGAAAGAAAAACAAAATGGGGCATATCCAGACAATGGAATGTTATTTGCCTATAAAAAGAAAAGAAGGTCTGACATATGCCATAAGATGGGTGAATCTAAAAGAAAGAAGCCAGTCACAAAGGACCACGTATGATCACATATGATTTCATTCTAGTGAAATGCCATGTATGATCATATATGATTTTATTCATAGAAAATGCCCAGAGCAGGGATATCTATGAGACATAAATTAGATTCATGACTGTCTACGAATGAGGGCAAGAGAAGGGGAGAATAAAGGAAGATTGCTAAAGGATTTTGTGTTTCTTTTTGAGAAATGTTCTAAAATTGACTGTGTTGATGGTTGCACATATCTGTGAATATACTAAAAATCATTGAATCATACACTTTAGATGGGTGCATTGTATGGTATGTAAATCATATCTTAATAAGGCTGTTTTATATAAAGCTGAGGGGAACTGATCAGAGTATTCAGATAGCCAGACGTGCTGAATGGCGGGTACAGGGCCTCCTGGGATACAGAAGCAAAACTCTGAGGACACACCTAAAGAAAGAGTTCAAACGCCAGCAGAGCTGTCCACCACTGTCCCTGCAGCTACCCATTCACACACCCAGGAGTTATCCCGGACGCTGCCTTTCTCCCTGGTCCTCACCTAGTCTGTACACATGTGTGTGGGGGGGCGGGTATGTGTATGTTAGCTGCTCGGTTGCTCTTTGTGACCCCATGGACTATAGCCCACCCGTCCATGGGATTCTCCAGGCAAGATACTGGAGTGGGTTGCCATTCCCTTCTCCAAGGGATCTTCCTGACTCAGGGATCAAACCCAGGTCTCCTGCATTGTAGGCATGTTCTTTACCATCTGAGCCACCAGGGAAGCTCTCTCCACTTCTCTCCATCCCCACCACAAACTCTGGGTCCAAGCTCCCCTCTGAGAACCCCAACAGCCTCCTAACCACCTCCCTGTGTTCAATCCTGCCCTCCCCAGCTTACTCTTCCTCTTGCAGTCAGAGTAAACTTCCTGAAACTCAGACGTGACCCATTCACAATCCCTAAGGACTTCTCATTGTTCTTAGGAAAAAGGACAACTCTTCAAGCTTGCCGGCAAAGTTCTGCATCATTTAGCCCCTGCCTCAGCCTGCCAGCCATAGCTTTTCAGAGGCCTTTGCTTTCATTGCTCCAGCCACACTGGTTTCCCTCCAGAGAACAATGCTTCTCTATTCCACAGGGCATTTGCATGTGCTGTTCCCTTGGGCAGAAAAGCCAATCCTTAACACTTCATTGTTCAGTGGCTCAGTCATGTCCGACTCTGTGACCCCATGGAATGCAGCACTCTAGGCTTCCCTGTCCTTCACCATCTCCCAGAGTTTTCTCAAACTCATGTTCATTGAGTCGGTGATGCCATCCCACCATCTCATCCTCTGTCGTCCCCTTCTCCTCCTGCCTTCAATCTTTCCAAGCATCAGGGTCTTTTCCAGTGAGTCAGCTCTTCACATCAGGTGGCCAAAGTATTGGAGCTTCAGCTTCAGCATCAGTCCTTCCAGTGAATAGTCAGGGTTGATTTCCTTTAGGATGGACTGGGTTGATCTCCTTGCAGTCCAAGGGACTCTCCAGCACTTCATCTGGATCCTTTATATCCTTCAGTTAGTTCCAGTGTCACTCCCAGGTTTCCTGACCAGTTATCAGAAGTAGCCATGTCCCATCCCCCATACTATTCTCTGCCACAGTCATCTATTAATTCTTTTTCTAACATTATCACAATGTGTCATTGGTTTGGTGATGCACTAAATCTCTGCTGCTGTTAAGTCGCTTCAGTTGTGTCTGACTCTGTGCGACCTCACAGACAGCAGCCCACAGACAGCAGCCTCACAATCCCGTCCCTGGGATTCTCCAGGCAAGAACACTGGAGTGGGTTGCCATGTTGCTCCAACGCATGTTGCTCCATGCACGTTGCTCCACAATGCGTGAAAGTGAAAAGTGAAAGTGAAGTTGCTCAGTCGAGTCCGACTCCTAGCGACCCCATGGACTGCAGCCCACCAGGCTCCTCCGTCCATGGGATTTTCCAGGCAAGAGTCTCTACGGAAACACAATTCTCCTTGCCTTGTCCCAAACTACCTCATCTCTCCCACACAGCCACTGCCACACAGAATAAATTCTCACACTAAATTGAAGGAATGTGAAATTCATGTTTAGCCTCTACCCTCCTCTCTCCTGTGTTCTCTTTCACCTCTGAGAGGCTCTCTATCTCTTTGCTGTCCCAGGGCTTCAAGGCATATCCTCCCCCAGCCCGACCAATGTACAGTGACTTTCCTCCTGCCTTCTGCCCCTCGCTGATCCGTGTTGCCACTGACCTCAACTAAAATCCAAAGAAGAAACTCATATCTAACCTAATTAACTGACATAGAAGTGAGAGTGTGGCTAGCTCCTTAAATGATGTTTCCAGAAGAGTACCTATGGGAGAACCGCTCAAGCAGAGTGGGCAGAGGCATGTGAGGGGCAGGCCCAAGAAACTGGCTAGCCAGACTCGTCAAGGAAACCTGTCCCTAACTACCCAGGCTTGTCACCATTTCTTTTCTTCCTTTACTCCTGAACTTTTATATTTCTCTCCCTGCAGTTTCCATGGCATCAGCGACTCCCAGATGGAAACAGAAGATGGGGCAGTGGCATCTTCGTATGTTTGGGATTTTCTTTTCTTTTCTTTTTTTTGTATTTGTATTTGAGGATATATTTAAGCCCAGGTTCTGTGATTTGAAGACCATCAATATTGATTGATGTGATGATTTTTATGTTATTTCTCCTGAATTCCAGGCCCCAAACTTAACCAGATTAGTACATTGCTTTACATCAGACATGTTACCCTAGAACTGCAAAAAGAAACCATTGGGAAAAGAGAGAAATGCACTATAAAATATGCAGTTATACAATTGCAAAACTCCATAGCTAAACTAGTCTAGATCAAATGATTCCAGACCTCGAGTGTTTGCTGGCCTCAGTGTCAGGTCAAAAATTCAAGCGGGCTCCCCCAGGCATGAGTCCTTCAGGACAGAGCTTCCTACAGTTTCCCCATCTAAGAATCATTTGGGATACTTAGTTACAAATGCAGGCTTCCCCGGTGGTGCTAGCAGTAAAGAACGTGCCTGCCAATGGAGGAGATGCAGGAGACGCCAGTTTGATCCCTGAGTTGGGAGAATTCTCTGGAGGAGAGCATGGCAACCCACTCCAGTACTCCAGACAGAGGAACCTGGCAGGCTACAGTCTGTGGAGTTGCAAAGAGTCAGACATGATTGAAAAGACTCAGCATGCATGCACACAGAACAAATGCATTTTCTCAAGTTGCTGACCTTCTGAATTAGAACCTTCATGGGAGCGATCACTGGGTTTAAATGTTTTACCAGGTGCCCCACTATTGAAGATTACAGGGTAATCTTCTCCAGGAAGGGGTGGTAACAAGTATCATAGGGGTTTGTCCTTGGTAGTTTCAGTTTTACAACCTTTATGGTGGGTCCCACTGCCAGAATTTTTGATTCAGTTGGATGGAGCCCAAGACTGTGAATTTTTAAGATCTCAGATGGTTAGCTGCTTGTCCAGACACCATACTTTGAGAATCGTTGCTTTAAAGCAAAAGTCCTTGAAAGAACTGTCTGTATTGGCTGCCTCCGCTCCATTTCCATTCCCTCCAGAACCCAGTTCAGTTGGTATTCATTCCCTATCACTTCCCTGAAATTGCTACTGTCAAAACCATTGGCAACATTGCCAAGTCCAGTTCTCATCTTCATGGCCCATTTGACATGCCTGATTGCTCCCTCATCCATGAAATAGTTCTTCAGCAGATCTCCAAGCCAACCCTCCCACTTTCCTGATTTTCCTTCTACTCCCTTACTTGGAGACAGTCTCCTCAGCTTAGGGACCTTTCTTCTTTATTCTTAGCACTCACTCCCTACATAATCTAGTCCCATAGCTTTTAAATACCATCTATGTGTTCAGTTCAGTTCAGTTCAATTCAGTTCAGTCGCTCAGTCGTGTCCGACTCTTTGCAACCCCATGAATCGCAGCACGCCAGGCCTCCCTGTCCATCACCAGCTCCCGGAGCTTGCTCAAACTCATGTCCATTGAGTCGGTGATGCCATCCAGCCATCTCTTCCTCTGTCATCCCCTTCTCCTCCTGCCCTCAATCCCTCCCAGCATCAGGATCTTTTCCAATGAGTCAACTCTTCGCATGAGGTGGCCAAAGTATTGAAGTTTCAGCTTCAGCATCAGTCCTTCCAATGAACATCCAGGGCTGATCTCCTTTAGGATGGACAAGTTGGATCTCCTTGCAGTCCTAGGGACTCTCAAGAGTCTTCTCCAACACCATAGTTCAAAAGCATCAGTTCTTCAGCACTCAGCTTTCTTTATAGTCCAACTCTCACATCCATACATGACCACTGGAAAAACCATAGCCTTGACCAGACGAACCTGTGTTGGCAAAGTAATGTCTCTGCTTTTTAATATGCTCTCTAGGTTGGTCATAACTTTCCTTCCAAGGAGAATGGTTCTCAAATATATACCTCAAGCCTGTTGATCTCTCCAGAAGAATATATGAATTGTACATGTTTTCATATACCTGACTGCCTTCTCAACACTCCCACCATTATTTCTATTCAGTAGGCACCTCAGTCTTAACACTTACAAAATCTAACTCTCATCCTGCCTTGCCTCCACAATCCTGCTTCATTTCCCCATCTCACAGATTGGTAATCCCATCCTTTAGGCCCAAATTATTCAGTCATCCCTGACACCTCTCTTTTTACCATAACTCATGTCAGATCTATGAACAATCCTGTTGGATTTAAAGTCTCACCATGGCTCACAACCTGCATCACCACCATCTAGGCCCAAATGACTTTGGTCTCTTTGCTGGGTTGTTACAACAGCCTCCTTACTGACCTCGTGGCTGCTGTTGCCCTGCATTGATTTATCCTCCATGCAGCAGTCAGAGTGATCCTGCAATAAGAAGTCAGCTCACATTCTGCTAAAAAATCTCTAGTAGGTTCTCATGCTGTTAGGAATGAAAAGGAAGTCAGAGCAGTGACCTGCAGAGCCTGCAGGGTCAGCATGTCCTCCTTGGCCCCCACCATCATCCATCACACTCCCCTCACTCATGCTGGTGCAGCCAGATGGGGCTGGCTTAGTGTGCAGGCCACCTCTGTGTCTTAGCACTCGCTGTTTCCGGCCTGGAATGCTGTCCCCCTACATGCCTGCAGGTAGTCTCCTCCCCTCATCTCCTCCCGGTACTTGTTCAACTGTCAGCCTCTCAGGAAGCCTTCCCTGACCAGGTCCTTCAAATTGGAACACCCCTCCCTGTCTTCTCTCAGTGTTTTCATAGGACTCCTCCAAACACACCACTTAATCTTGGTATGTTATTTGTCTATCTACTTTCACTGGATTGTAGGTCAATGAAGGCACAAATTTTGTAGATTTATTTATAACTGTAAGTCTTAGGATAAAGTCACATCACTGGCACTTGAAAAGCAATTGCTGAATGAATGAATGAGTTCTAATTTTGACACCAGATGCTGTACATACATTATCTTATGTATCTTCATCTCCTAGCTGAGGAAACTAATGTTAATGGTGATTAGGTAATTTGTCTAAGGTGAAAACAACCTTTTGGACAACCCCCTGTATGCCTATGGGCTGGAAGGGTGATTCCATAGACTTCTTATTTTTTTTTACATAGGGATGAGGGAATACGAGCCCATCTTTTATTTTATTTTATTTTATTTACTCTTTGGCCAGGCTGCCTGGCATGTGGGATCTCAGTTCCCTGACCTGGGATTGAACTGCATTGGAAGCATGCAGTCTTAACCACTGAACCACTAGGGAACTCTCTGATTCCATAACCTTCTGGTTGATGTCTTCTAAAGTCTCATTAGACTTTAAAATTTGTCCCCAAGCTACGAGTACATCTGGACCTGAAACTAACACAACATTGTAAATCAGCTACACTTCATTTTAAAAATATATAAAATTTTAAAATTAAAAAACAAAGACACACAAAAAAACAAGTACCCTCTGAGACCTAAATAGATCTATTTGGCTCCAAAGCCCCCTAATTTTTCCACAATGCTGGTAGTCCCTACAGTTTTCATCGTATGCCAGTCAATATGTTTAAGTAACTGAAAACATTCTCAATTTACCGCATACTAAGTAACAGTTTGCTCCATCCAGTTCTTTGTCCCAATATTCAGTGCTTTCTACATTTCCTAACTCCTGGGTCCTTGATTCCCACTCAGAGGGCTTCTGAGCCCTCTGCGATTCCTTTGCTTTTCCAAAACCACCATGAAAAATCTTTACTTCTCTCTCATCCCCTTTTCTTTCCTGTTTACAGGTCTCTTATCTCCTTTTAAGAAATCGTTCTTAACAAAGAGTGCTTCAGATTTCATTAAAAGTCCGTGAATGAAAAGTCTCAAAAATGCCTAAAAATATAGAGAGCATTCAAGTTGTATTAGGAAGCCTCTTGATGGAGGAGGTGTTGCTGTCCTTGTCACTGAGAATCACAGAGATTTGAGTGACAAATTTCCTGTATTGCCCAAGGGATGAATCAGAGGATTTCAATGACGCACCCTCCAACAAAATCATAGGCAAATAGGGACTGCTTCCCCAAGGAAGGGTGCAGCCAGGCAGGGTTTGGAGGGGAGACAGAGGTCATGATCCAGAAGATCCCCATGACCATGGTCAGCACTCCTGTCATCCAGCCGCCTCCCCCAGGGACCAGAGATGTGGTTGCTTAGAGCCATTCTAAAGTGACCCTGTCTACCATACTCCCTAGGCCTTCTGGGTCTGCAGAGGTCTGAGTGAAAACAGGAAGAATAAATGCAAAAGAGGCAGAAACTGCTCAGGAATCTGTCTGCCAACATGATCAAATTAACCACAGTACGCAGGCACCAGTGAATAGACAGTGGCCCAGGAGAAGGTACAGAACTGCTTAACTTGGTGGCCAAGGGCCCGTCATGGAAGGAGAAGATGCAGGGACCAGTTAAGACCCATAGAAGCCCTCAGCATTGAGAGGAATACAATGCAGTCTTCCACACAGAGTCAGTGCTTAAATAAACAATGATAAGCCATAAGTATGAAAGAGTCCAAGAAGTTCTGTTTTTCCCCTAGGACATCAAATAATTTGAAAAGAAAAAATACAGTGCCTCTGAGTTGCAGGTACCCTGAACACGCACGTTTGGTCTTTCTTTGGGGTAACACAGCAGTTCACAGAGAGATTTTCCTCATCCAGGAACTTGCCTGAAAGTAGAGTGCCAGCTCTATGTCGATGCCACGCTCAGCAATTTTGCAAATCTCATTTTCCAACCCTAACAACAATACAATTTCATGGTGATTTAAGGACACATTCCCTCCATTCCATCCAAACGGGAGTAAAGCAAGGAGTTTTGTTTTACAAACAAGAAAACCAAGTGTGTTGTTTGGGTCCACCAAGTAGCAGAATCCAAGACAGCTTAAACCTGCAAGTGATTTATTGAAGAAAAGAACAAGAGTAGGCAGGAAGAGCCTCAAACACAACGCCAGTCTGACCCCTGTGAGGAAGAAGAGCAAGACAGCAGGAGGAGCAGGAAGAGTCTAGGGCTGCAGGGCAGTTCCAAGAAAGGCTCGGCCAGGTTTAGCAAGGTCATCAAGCCAAAGTTTCCCTGGAGAAGTCTCCATGTCCAGAATGGATCTACCTTGATCTCCACTGTGCCTGTTGCTGGCTGGAAAGAGCCTGCAGGAAACTTGGCTGGGGTGGATCTGAAAGGGCAGCACATGGCAGGGATGGAGGAAGGGGATGGGATGAAGGGGGGAGATGGGATGGAAGAGTAGGGTGGAGGAGGGGTGTAGAGGAGAAGGATGGAGGGGGGATGAAAGAGGGGGATGAAGGAGAGAGAAAGTGAAGGGGGTAGAGGAAGGGGATGAGCCACCTGCAGCAGGAGATCTGAGTAGTGTGCTTTCATTGCTGCCAAACCAAGGTATCAGAGAATTAAAATAAATTTACCTATTCACTCAGCTTCTTTGTGGTGAAACTATGGTTCAAACCCAGGCTTTGGGGATCCATATTCCATATTTTTCTCCCTGTGCCAAGCAGCTTCCTTATTTGGGATGATGTAGTACTGTGGAATTTTCAGTTCTTTGAATTTATCTAAGTTTTGATTCTTTTTTTGTTTTTTTAAAGTTCCCCTTCTATTGTGTTGCAGTCGGCTCACTTACAGGTTGGGGAGTGTTGCCAACTACCAGGTTGTCCAGTGTAGAATTTTATCCAGGTTTCTGGGTATAAGCTTGAGCCAAGAGTAAACATGACACCCCTGAAAAATACCCAGGCATCTTTGTACCTCAGGCATCTCTGAAAGAGGACCTGCGTTCTTGTTGGAGACACAGCATCCTGCCCTATAAAGCGTCTCTCCACAGGCCGATGCCCTAAGACAATCAACAGAAACATCAGCCTCTCACTGTGGCAAAGATATGCTTTTCGGCCCCACTCACCCTCTTTTCTCTCCTCGCTACGGAGAAGGTTTTGTAGCACAATAAGCCATCTTATTGAGTCGTGCTGTCAGTAATAGCCAAAGAAAGGTCTTTTAAATAGATGAAACCCTCTGAAGAAATTATTCATTCCACCAGTATTTATTGAGTACGTACCATGTGCCAGGAACTAGAAATGCAGTGTTGAACAGGGGGACAGATAAGGCTCTGTCATCATGAAGTTTTCCCTCTAGTGGGAGCAGAAAGACAATAAACCCCAAACAAATGATATTAAATGGCAGCAGCTGCTGTGAATAATATAAAATGTCACAAGGGGCTCAAGAGTAATGGGGAAAGATAATGGTGCTTAAACGACCTGGTCAGGGAAGGCCTCTAAGCATAGAAACGTAAGAAGGGAGCCAGCCACGTGAGGATGCAGGGCAGGAGCATCCCAGGCAGAGGGAACCCGGGAGAGGAAGGACAGGGTCTGGAGGCAGGAACACACATCCTGCATTGGAAGCACTGAAATGAGGGTCTGTGTAGCCGAAGCCTGGAGAATACAGACTTAAGAGTTCAGCTTACGCAGGGCTTTGTAAATCAAGGCAAAGATGGGATTTTATTCTAAGTGCAACTAAAGCTTTTCTAAAAATAATTTTTTTTTAATTTATTTACTTGTTTATTTTATTGGCTGTGCTGGTCTTTGTTGCTTTGCAGGCTTTTCTCTAGCTGGGACAAGCAGGGGCTACTCTCTACTTGCAGCGCGAGGACTTCTCCTTGAGGTGGCTTTTCTTGCTTTGGAGCATGGGGTTTAGGTACATGGGCTTCAGTAACTGCACTCCCAGATTCTAGAGCACAGGCTCAGTAGTTGTGGCGTACAGTCTTAGTTCCTCCATGGTGTGTGGGGTTTTCCTGGATCAGGAATTGAACCCACATCTCCTATATTGGCAGGCAGTTTCTTGACCACTGAACCTCTAGGGAAGCCCACCCCTGGAGAACTCTAAGCAGAGCAGTTCTAGGAGTCAATCTGTTGCTGTGGGGAGAATGCCTTGCAGGAGGCGGGGATATAAGACAAGAGGATGTTTGGCAGGGATTGCAGTGTCCTGGAGGGAAGAGGATGGTGGCCATGGAGAAGGTGGTGAGGTATGATTACATTCCAAAAGTCCTTGGCTTGCTGCTACAGAAGCCTATTGCAAACCAACCTTGTCTACATGGGTCTTTTGGCTCTGACTGCCACTTGGGAAGGCAATGGGTCTTTTGGCCCTAACCACATGGAGTGCCACTTGGGAAATCAGTGGTATACAGCCGACTGGACCTGGGGAGGGCCAGAAGAAAGCCAAAAGCATAACCCCAACTTGACTCTGCACAGCTGCAGGGAAATCTGATTCAAAGAGCAAAGCCCCATTTCTTGGATTTGGGGTGCAGACTGAGGATCCACCATTGTTAAGATTAGGTCCTTTCTGGTAATGGACTGTGGCTTCACATCCCTGGAGGTACCATGGGACACACTGGTGAGTTATATAAAACCCATAGTAGCTGACAATTATGCAGGACTCACTCTGTACCAGATACTGAATGCCTTACCCCTATTATCTTATTTGAATCTCATAACTGTATAGTATAAATTACTATCTCCACTTTGTATATGAGGAAACTGAGGCACGGAGAAGCTAAGTTGTCAAATCTGACTACTTTCACTTCAAAATCTCTCTTCTGCTAAATATGAGTAGGGCTCCAACAACTCCGAGGATATTGAACCCTCACTCAGCAACCCATGGCTGTCCTGCATTTAAGGGCAGCTGGGCCAATCTGAGGGGATTCTCCTAAGATGTACAGCCAGCCATGTGGCTGATGTAGTCATTATGGAAATGAACTTTCCCAGTGTGGGCATTAACAATTTTTCCTGGTTTTCAGAAAGACCCAATAGAAGACTAAAAGAATGTGTCCAGCCCTCAACAATTTGACATCACGGGTCCACCAATGCCATGGCTCAGCTCTAACCAACACACTGCTTACCCTCATGGTGGAAACTCTTAGCAACAAATTCATTCAACAATTGTTCATTGTCTTACCAAGTGCCAGGTGCTATACCAGCTGACTAAAGGTTTACATGGAACAAAGCCACTCTGCCTTCTGATTCTCACAGGTTCTTGTGGCGGCCTACAGTTAGACTGGCTAAAGTTCACAAAATAAGAGAATTAACAACACAAAGTACTTTTGTAAATATTTAACCTGAAACTGCAGATCACAGAAGAGAAATGTGTTAGCTGAGTAGAAATTAGAATCTAGAATCCAGGTGGGTTGAGGTAGTCAGAGAGAGACAGATTTAAGAGAAGTAAGGGGGAAATTATTGAGGTTATTCTGGAGGAATTTGGAGTATTTCTAAGGCTTCCAAACATTTCACTGTAAAAGGTAGCATCTGGCTGTAGTTCTGCCCGAGGCCACTGTCCTCTTTTGAGGCTGAAAGCACTTGCCATCTGCTTGATAAAGCTAATGTTGATACAGGAAGTCATTTTGTTTCTGACCTCTATTTTGCCCAGGAGAGATGGAAGCAAATCTAATAGCACACGAAATGGGGGAAATATGTTCTGGGGAAGCTTCCAGGCTAAAATCTGACTGCTCTTAAGAACTCTAGATTAGGCAGTGCGTGAGAGCTGCTTGGGAATCATTTATCAATAATTTGCGTGTTGGGAAAAAAGACCAATCTTCTTTGGCAGGAGGAGAGCTGGGAATCTGAGAACTCCGGGGTCCTAAAAAGCCTCCCTCATCCCCCTGACTTTCTCAGATATACGGAAGGTCTTTGGATCTTCAACGGAGAAAGAATCACTTGGATAGAAAGAAGAGAAAAACAGGGAAGATTTCTGGTAAATGTCCCACCCTTTCTTCTAACATAAAATTCCTCATCTGGGTCATATTACAGAGAGGGGGATAATGTTTCCAGAAGGTTGCATGAAAACATTTTCTGGGAAAGAGAATTGGAGGCTCCTGGAGTCCCTTTCTTCAACTCCTTGGCTGGATTATTAGTTCTTCGACACTTTGGAAAGATCCATGACTTTGGGGTGACAGGGAAAGGGTGGGGAGAGCCCCCACGTTGTAACACCAGGTGTTTAGAACAACCAACCAGAGCAACTGGTTATTCATCTTTCTGATGAATAAGAATTCTTCTATTCATACTATTGACTCTTTGCTATTTAAACTGCAAATACTTTAATCCTATTTGTTGTTACCTTTCACTTCTGTTAATGTTCTTTTTTCCTTACTGAGGGATTTTATTTTCATTTGGTCAGCTTTACCTTGGCCTTTATAATTTTCTCCTTTGTTTTCATACATAAAGAAGCCTTCAACAGCCACTACTATAAATTATTGATATTATTACCATAACCTAGTCCCTTTCTATAGTACATCTCCTGCAGGAGGATAAACTGCCCTGTTGAACTTAGGTGGGGCCATATAACTCGTTGGTCAATCAAATGCAAGCAGGAATTGTTAGGGGAAGCACACTGATTGAAACCGCCCACCCTGGCCAGGCACCATAGTAACCATTTGCATGAGTTGTTTTATGACAGGAGATCCTGATAAGGAATACGGAACTAATAAGCCACCACCAGCCGGAAGAGTTCGGGAAAGGTCTAGAGGAGACACTGCCTGTCCGTCCACTTCCCAGAATCCCTCTCGCTAGCATCCATCTTGGCTGAGCGATGCATGCGCCACCAGGAAAGACTCTGAATTAGAATGATTGGCCAAAGACTACCCGGAAATGAATCCCATCATCATAAAACCCAAGACTGCGAGCCACGCGGCAGAGCAGTTCTCCTGGGTTCCCTTACCTACTGCTCTCCACCCGGGTGCCCTTTCCCAATAAAATCTCTTGCTTTGTCAGCATGTGTCTCCTCGGACAATTCATTTCCGAGTGTTAGACAAGAGCCCAGTTTCGGGCCCTGGAAGGGGTCCCCCTTCCTGCAACAGAATGACAGATATCACATATGAACAGGAGCTTCAAGAGTGCCTCCCGTGCTTCAGCACCCTCTGTAAGAGTATTATTAATGTTTCTAGAGAGATACCACTCCATCATCTAGGGCCCCAGGATGAAAGCCACATGGAAGACAGTTCAGCTGACCCATGATGAGTACATAGCTCAAGCAAAAGCAAGAACTTTAATGTAGTTACTCCTGTGATTTGAGAGGTGGTGTTATGACAGCACAACCCAGTCAGTCTATCCTGAATAAGTTGTGTTTCTAGCCTTTCTCTGATGCCTACTGTTGTATTAGAAACACAGAGTCTTAATTCATAATTACCTTGATCATCCAACTAAGACTAAAAATAAGTATAACCTATCATCTGAAAATCCTAGGAAACAAACAAACAGTGTCAGAAACATACACAAACCACCTCCTCAAAGGTTTTACATGTTTGCTATTTTCTTTGTAAATTCAGCATTCCAGAATGCAGAGTAGCAAATGGTGAGAATTGAAAAGGAAGTGTAAATACTTGGGGAAAAGCAGAGAGTTGCATTAAAACCACCTTGGAAACATTTGGCTTTAGGGTTTCAGTGTTGCTTTTCCTCCAGTCACACAAGGGCTCTGGAGCAGTGTGAGTTCTCCTGGGGGGAGTCTGCATCACCATTTCACCTATGACCTCCTCCCTCCATCAATTCCTCCATCTGCGTCTGACTCAAAGCTCCGTATCCAGTGGCGATACTGGATGGTGTGGGAAAGTGAAGGGTGGAATTTTCCTGGGGGAATGCTGAAAGGTAGTGGAGTGTGAAGCCAGGAAACATTTGCCAAAATCCTATTTCTCCCAGCCTATGGATGCTGTTTATTCCTCAAGAATGCAAGCATGTCTGGAGAGGAGGCTGTGTCACAGTCACCCTGGAGGAAACTGCTTTCTCCAAGGTGGCATGGTGACCTAAACACCCCTGGATGTGGAACAATCAGATGCAAAGGCCAGGAAGGATTTTCAGGAGAAGGGTGTTTTTAACACTCTGGTTCCAACCCAGAGGGGCTGAGAAACTCTAGGAAATGGCGTGGAGATCCTAGAAAATGTTCAGAACTGCATCTTCCCAACTTTGACAGCATCTTCATAGCCTCCAAGTTAACCAGTAATGAGAATTGACGAATTCTAGTCAGAATCACATTTCTATACAATTAAGACCTAATTCTGCTCTTCTGCCCAAATTTTGGTGTTGAATGGCAAGCCAAAATTTGACTCTTTTTTTGAGCTTGAAGTCAGGGCAAATGGTACTGCTTCAACCCTCTCCACAAATACCTCTGCGATTCAGCAGAGATTCACAGACATATAAATCAGTGTTGGCTCCATTTAGAGGAAGATGGGGAGCTGGACAGCTCCCAGAGAAGTCATACCCAGAACAATTAGTTACCAGCAACACACATTCCAAAAAGCATATCATAGAAACTGGAACCTCCCAAATTTGAAGAACAGAAGCAGCTGGAATAAACAGGGGAAAAAAAATCGGTAAAAATTCTAACAATAGGCTACATTTTTGCTTGAGAGTGAATATATGTGTCCTCTCCAAATTAATGTGCTGAAACCTAATCCCTAAAATGATGATACTTGGAGGTAGGGCCTCTGGGAGGTGCTTAGGTCTTGGGGACTCTGTCCTTGTGAATGGAAATCATGCCCTTAAGAAAGGGACCCCAGAGGCCCCATGCCTCTTCCCTTATCTGAAGATGCAGAGAAAAAATACCTAAGAACCAGGAATCTGGCATTTATCAGACACTAAACTCCAGAAGCTCCTCCAGAAGGATGAGAAATAAATATTTATTGCTTTTAAACCACTTAGTCTGTGGAATTTTTGCTACAGTACCCCAAATGGACTGAGACAACTTCAAACAATGAGATTAAGGAGCAGAGAAGCTGCTGCAGCTGTTATTGGACGTCCTACCCTGCTGGGTCAGCGGTGAAGAACCCATCTGCCAATGCAGGAGACGCAGGTTCGGTCCCTGGGTTGGGAAGACCCCCTAGAGAAGGAAAGGGCAACCCGCTGCAGTACTCTTGCCTGGGAAATCCCATGGACAGAGGAGCCTGGACAGTCCACAGGGTTGTAAAAGAGTCGGACACAACTTAGCAACTAAATAACACTCAAGAGAAAAGGACATTCCAAAATGGCACTGGAAGAATGCATCAGTGAGTTAGATGATGGAGAGCAGGAAAGGGCATCAACTGGACCAGATCAAAGGTAGTCTCACCACTTCCTTCATGGGAAGGAATCCAAAGGAACATATTATTCAAGTTAGTTGTTACCATGATAGCTGTACTAAAGATACCACGTGGTAAAATTCAATATGATTCTCACTCCATAGCTTATGTGCAATCATTTTGAATTTATATAGATACTTAAACTCCCAAGGTAAGGAATCCTTTCAGGCTTTTTCTCTTAACAGATAGGTATCTGACAGGTCTAGACAGATAGACCCCTCTGCCAAGGAAAGTCAGGACTCCAGTGCCCAGACTGGAGAGCTCAGATAACCAGTGCTCCTTACATAACTGTACCAGGACAAGCTTAGTCACCCCTGGGTGTGCTCCAAGGTACCCTTCACATCTACCACGTCCTTTCATCCTCACAATGCCTTTGTAAGGCGCGTAGGGTAGATATTTAACAGATAAAGAACCCGAGGCACAAGAAAGTGAGGGTCACAAAGTTGGCAAATTCTGACCTTCAGGTTCTTTCCTCTAGCCCCTGCTACCTACTTGCCAAACCCTTCCAGAAATGTGCCATGAACACAGCGTTCAAGCCAACAAGGAGAGACGGGTCTTAGATACTTCTGAGTATGGCTTGCCAGCTTTTTTGAGAGTTACCCTGAGCCCAGAGGTGGATCCTCGACAGACATATCTAAAACATGAGATCTTACTGCATTCTGGCCTTGGCTGATGATTCCAAGTGGATGCCTGTTCCGTTCAGAACACACACACATACACACACACACACACACACACTCCAAATTCAGAGAGAGTCATTGGAGCTAGATTTTGTTAGGGGAGACTTTCTGAAGCTGTTCTTCTCAGATGCTGGTGAAATACTTCAGTATCCATTCTATTTTTAATAGAATTATTTTTTTTTAAATTTTGTCTAACTAATCACTTTCTGCTACTTGCAATCAAAGATTCATAACTAGCAACACAATTTCTGAAGTCTCTCCCATTCTGTGCCTTAAACTTGTGTTTTCACATAATATTTCTTGCTTTTACCCAAATGCAATTCTCTCTTCCTTGATTACCTTCCATGCATTTCTCTGACAATGAGAAAGTTGGGGTACTTTCCATTTTGGCCATATTTTCCTTGGACTCACCAAGTATTGACCTTTCAGATGACCAAGGAAACAAATCAGAGGTTGGAGAGCAAAACCACACTTAGGCACTTAAGACGGATGAAAGGACTGGGAGAAAGCCAATGGGATTATGAAATCCCTGCTAAATTAATAAACTTCCTGTCAAATGGCCTCAATTCCTCTGAACATTAAAAAGGTACTAAAAGTCTGTCTCAGGCCCACCAAAACCAACTGATTGATTCCTATTGCAGGCTGGGTCAGTTCAGTATCCTTAAATCACCTTTCTTTTGAGCAGAGTTTGCATTTCACAAAATACCGGACCAGCAGTCTGGTAGGTGAAATGACACTCAGAAGAAGAGTATTATGAGCTCTAAGCTTGTGAATGGAGTTAAACATATGTAAAAAAAAAAATCATTTAAACCTTAATCCCTGCCTTTGCTTGAAACGAGGGAGGCAAGGATGGACTGTCAGTGGCTCTTCCATTTGATAAGGCTGAGCACAGTTCAGTTCAGTGCAGTGCAGTCACTCAGTCATGTCCAACTCTTTGCAACCTCATGGACTGCAGCACGCCAGGCTTCCCTGTCCATCACCAACTTCTGGACTTTGCTCAAACTCATGTCCATCAAATCGGTGATGCCATCCACCCATCTCAGCCTCTGTTATCCCCTTCTTCTCCTGCCTTCAATCTTTCCCAGCAACAGGTTCTTTTCCAATGAGTCAGTCCAATGAGTCTTCACATCAGATGGCCAAAGTATTGGAGCTTCAGCTTCAGCACCTGTCCTTCCAAAGAATGTTTAGAGTTGATTTCCTTTAGGATTGACTGGTTTGATCTCCTTGCAGTCCGAGGAACTCTCAAGAGTCTTCTCCAACACCACAGTTCAAAAGCATCAATTCTTCAGTGCTCAGCTTACTTTATGGTTCAATTCTCACATCCATACGTGACTACTGGAAAAACTGTAGCTTTGACTAGATGGACCTTTGTTGGCAAAGTGATGTCTCTGCTTTTTACTGTGCTGTCTAGGTTTGTCATAGCTTTTCTTCCAAGAAGCAAGCATCTTTTAATTTCTTGCCTGCAGTCACCATCTGTAGTGATTTTGGAGCCCCAAAAGATAAAGTCTGTCACTGTTTCCATTGTTTTCCCATCTATTTGCCACGATGTGATGGGACTGGATGCCATGATCTTCATTGTTTGAATTCTGAGTTTTAAGCCACCTTTTCCGTTCTCCTCTTTCACTTTCATCAAGAGACTCTTTAGTTCCTCTTCACTTTCTGCCATAATGGTGGTGTCATCTGCATATCTGAGGTTATTGATATTTCTCCCAGCAATCTTGATTCCAGCTTGTGCTTCATCCAGCCCAGCATTTCACATGATGTACTCTGCATATACGTTAAATAAGCAGGATGACAATATACAGCCTTGACATACTCCTTTCCCAAAGGCTGAGCCCAGTGGCTGTGAATTAGAAAACAACAAATGGAGCTGTGAGCAGCATAGCTGTGCCTTGAAGCCTTCCCAGGGCTCTGCGGGGTTATGGGAAAAGCAGATCTGGCCTGGACAGCAGAGAAGGGGCATGATTTGTACAAGTAGCTAAAGAACTGCACACAGAGCCCTTCTCCTCTCTAGGTAGCATCAAGCATGGGTAACCAAGAGGGTATTTTATGAGCCTCCAGAGTCTACTTCAGTGTGGCTAAAGGTACTTTTAATTGGTTTTCTATTCAGAGGCATTAAATTAACTTTACCTAAAAATATTGCTTACTTAGGTCAATGAAGGAAAATTGGATTTAGATTTAGAGTCTCTGCACAGCTGCAAAATAAGCTCTAAAACCTTTGCATTTGTACCACAGCATATGGGTGAAGTGAAGAGCAAATGACTTTGCAATTCCTGATTTGAGTGTAAGTACTATTATGTCTGACACCAACTACTTTTCCACTCTTTTCGTTTGATATCAGGGGCAAGATAAAAAGGTTAAAGAAACAGAGTCAGATTTGGATTCCTCTAAGCTGTTCTTCGCCACTGATAGCTAAACCACCTCACTGAGATGGAGGCAGTATCAGAGACAGGCAGTCAGGCCTTGCTCTGTTAGTCAGAAATATTTAGACAGAGAAACAGCCCTGAGGAGTGAGTCCTGAGACTCAGGTCTGAAGCCCAACTTAGACATGCAGTTTCTCCTGAGTGAGCCTGGAAAATAAAAAATCACGAGATTTAGTCATCTCTAAACTCCTTCTAGGTTGGAATCATGCTTATAAATAGGCATTTTCTTTGTTATTTTTATTATCCTAAAATTTGGGTAAATTTAAACTCCAAAAGTTTCATGCAAAGTCTGAACATTAAAAGTTCTTTTTTTATTTTATTGAAGTACAGTTGAGTTAATGTTTTGTTCATTTCTGCTACACAGCAAAGTGATTCAGTTATATAAATGTGCATATATATATACACACATACACTAATTCTTTCCTGTGGCTCAGATGGTAAAGCGTCTGCCTGTAATGAGGGAGACCTAGGTTTGATTCCTGGATCAGGATGATCCCCTGGAGAAGGAAATGGCAACCCACTCCAGTACTCATGCCTGAAAAACTCCATGGACTATCACCTGAGGAGCCTGGTAAGCAATAGTTCATGGAGTCGCAAAGAGTCGGACACAACTGAGTGACTTCACTTTCACTTTTCACTTTTCATATATACATATATTTTTATATCCATTTCCATTATGGTTTATCCAGGATTTTGAATATAGTCCCCAGTGCTATAAGATAGGACCACATTGTTGTTTATCCTTCTTACATATATTAATTTACATCTTCTAATCCGAAACTCCCAGTCTATCCCTCCCCCCACCTCCTCTCCCTTGGCAACCAAAAATCTGTTCTCTATATCTGAATCTGTTTCTTTTTCATAGACATGAACATAAACTCTTATTTATCTAAAATTGAAACACCTCAAAGTTCAAATAATCAGAATGATCTTTGTGAAAACAGGTAGTGTTCATATTAATGGTTACAACATTGTGCAATATCCTAAATGAGCTTCAAAATCATAAACAAAAGATAAATTTCTGTCCACTTCAGCTTTATTTTTATCTTTTTTCACTTCAGCTTTTAAAAGTATATTCTAATTCTCTTCCTGGGAAATTCTCAGGAGGTGAGAGACAAATCAGAGAAGTTCAAAAAAGATGAAGTCTCCGCTATTACTCCACCAGAATCTTTAAACTTCAATAGTGAGGCTGTGGTTTGCATTGATATTTCTCCCCTTGTAAGTAAATCTCCTTTCATTTGAACTTGTCTCATTTCCATCAGTTTTTCTTGGCATCCAGAAAAGACATAATGGTTTTCAGGGTTTTGTTTGTTTGTTTGTCTAAAATCAGAAAGCTGCCAGGCCAGCGACAAGAAGAGTCACAGATGGCTTCATTTCTTTGGATCTTGAAATGACTGACCCCACCTGGAGGAAAAGTTTCTTTAAATTCAAAATTATGTAAGAGGACATTTCTTTCATTTTATAGTAGAGAGCTAAGTGCAACCATTTAAGATGTCTATCTTTTCCCAGAGAAAGCACAGTTGTTCAGTCAAGATGCTCAGAATAGCACAGGCTAGGCACTCGCCAGGCACTGAACACCTACTGATGGCTGAGACACTTCCCTCCTCAAGACCAGACCAGCTTTCTGGGTGGCAGAGTCCACCGTGGCAAGTCCCTACCCTGGGAAAGCATAACATACCATGGGACAAAGGAAGGATGGGAAGAGAATTCCCTCTGAGCACTATTTGCATTCAGGAAAAACTTCAGAGAGGGTTGACTTTACCCTGTCTTTACAGTTCTTTTTTTTAAATGGCATTGCATAATAGTGATCGAGACCAGCAGACTGCAGAGCAAGATAGATGGGGTTCAAATCCCAGTTGAGCCACTTACTAGCTGAGTGACCCTAGGTAAGTTACTGAACCTCTCTAAGCTTCACATTTCCCACTGTCAAAAGAAGAGAATGACCATGCCTGCTTCCTAGGGTAGTTGTGAAGATTTAAAGCCCTCAGATTCAGGCATGGTACGAGCCACTTTGAAGTTGTTATTTTCCTTCTGTGTTTTAGGTTCTAATGTCTCACCCATTTATCCTCAATCTAACACCTTCCAGGTTCTCACATATAGCAGTTGTTGTTGTTTAGTTGCAAAGTTGTGTACTACTCTTTGTGACCCTATGAACTGTAGCTCTCCAGGCTTTTCTGCCCACTGGATTTCCCAGGCAAGAATGGGCAAGAGTGGGTTGTCATTCCTTCTCCTTGGATATTCCCAACCCAGGGATTGAACCCATGTTTTCTGCTTGGCAGGTGGGTTCTTTACCACAGAGCCACGCGGATTGTAAATTCCTTAAAGGCAAGGCTATATCTTCCTCATGTTGGTATGAGGAGTGAACATGATGACTTTCACATAATTGGTCCTGAATTTATTTCATACATAACTGTAAGAAGTAAAAAACAAATAAACAAAACCCATAAAAGCATAGAGAAGTAGAGGGTGGCTTCTGGAGTCATACAGACTTCAGTTCTGGTGCTGTTAACACTGTCTGTGGAATCTTGGACATGAATTCTATCTGTCCCTAATCTACTCATTAGTAAGAAGGGAGAAATCACAGGACCTCCTTTGTAGGGCTGTTGGAGGCTTAAATGAGACAACGTGTACAAAGGACCTAAAAAGGTACCTGGCATTTAGTAAAAGTTCAGTAACAGTTAGCCATAGTTGCAATTATTTTGTTCCTTCCATCTTTATTATAGTTGCTGCTTGCTAAGTTGGTTCAGTCATGTCCAACTCTTTGCGATCCTATGAACTATAGCCTGCTAGGCTCCTCTGTCCGTGGAATCTCCAGGCAAGGATACTGGAGTGGGTTATCATGCCCTTCCCTAGCTGATCTTCCCAACCCAGGGATCGAACCCATTTCTCTTCCGTCTCCTATACTTGCAGGCAGGTTCTTTACCACCAGCACCACCATTAATTTGGGGCAATTTTGTTTGTGGGGAAACATACCTCCACTTACTGATGACCTCTAAGGAGAAAAATGTATCCTAATGCAATATGACCATTAAGGATAATGATTATGGATCTGAGCTAATTAGAAAAAAATATAAATATGCTAAGCATATCTGCTTAAGAATTCCAGGAAGTAAGTTTAGTATTTTAGAAACCTGTCCCAAACATTTGCAAATGTCAGCACTTCAGAAGAGTCCCCATCTATAAGTCATTTTGTTCCTAGCTATATGACAATGTGATCTATACTTCATCTGTGTAAGGCATTGTAAAGGTCACTAGGTGGCAGGCCCTATTTTTCCTTAGTACAGCTAGGGGAAAATGAGGCACAGAGAAACATCTGGCTCCAAGATAATAGAATCAGTGGCAAAACTTATCCCAAAAAAATCCATTCATTCTCAAGGCCTCATTCAAATACCAGATGCAAAAGCAAATCTCCCTGAGTATGAATGAGTGAGTGAAGTCGCTCAGTCGTGTCCGACTCTTTGCGACCCCATGGACTGTAGCCTACCAGGCTCCTCTGTCCATGGAATTTTCCAGGCAAGAGTACTGGAGTGGGTTGCCATTTCCTTCTCCAGGGGATCTTCCCAACCCAGGGATCGAACCCGGGACTCACATTGCAGGCAGACGCTTTACCATCTGAGCCACAAAGGAAACCCGTTGTTAAGTATAACTTCTAGTAAAAGAGCATATCATTAAACTGAACCTTCAAAAATCCAAATCTCCAGGGGAGATGATGTGACTCAAATATATAGCATTCTAGTGGTCTTGCTTGTTGAAAAGAAGAACTTCAAGTATGGTATCAATTGAGATCGAGTGAGGAGATAGAAATGATGCCAGTTACTTTAACAGAGAGAAGACAATATAAAAAGTTGTTAGCTTGATACTGAAACACTCACTGAAAAGGAACAGAGAACGCTATCATGGAGGCAGCAGCAGCAGGAAGCAGCTACCAATCCTAGACCTGGAGGAGCAAAGGAAAGATGTTAGAACCATTAAAACTTACCCTTGGAGGTGGGGTGCCATGGAGCTGAGACTCAAATGCCTTAGAAAGGGCATTAGACTAATTATCTTGTAATCACAGATAATAGAATATAACTGCCAAAATACTGCAGAGAAGGCAATGGCACCCCACTCCAGTACTCTTGCCTGGAAAATCCCATGGACGGAGGAGCCTGGTAGGCTGCAGTCCACGGGGTCTCGAAGAGTCGGACACGACTGAGCGACTTCACTTTCACTTTTCACTTTCATGCATTGGAGAAGGAAATGGCAACCCACTCCAGTGTTCTTGCCTGGAGAATCCCAGGGACAGGGGAGCCTGGTGGGCTGCTGTCTATGGGGTCGCACAGAATCGGACACGACTGAAGTGACTTAGCAGCAGCAGCAGCAGCAGCCAAAATACTGACTCAGTCTGCAGTGCAGCTGAAATGAACCCAGTATTATAAGTCTGCCGAACTATGATACGGAAAAAAGGGGCAGCTGTTTGGGGGGTGCTGGTTTCCTCAGGGTGGAGGGTGGGCTCTATGGACCTGGGACCCAGACCCGGAAAGAAAGGGCTTCACCCAGGAGCTGCTGACTTCTCAGAGGGATGTGAGGAGGCTGATTCTGAGTGTTAGGAAAACTGTCTCCTGGATCCAACTGCCTCTCCAGGAATGAAATGTGACTGAGGAGGTGAAGCTTTGCTCGGGTGATTCAAGGACAGGAGCCAAATGGAAAGAAGGAAGTGCCTTTACTAAGCCCTCCTTCTATTCTTCTTGTTTTTAGCACATGCTGTCCGCAGAGCTGAACCTGAAAGCAGCTGGCAAAGCAAAAACACGCTTTGCAGACTCAAGGCTGGTTGACATCACAAAGGAGTAGGGAAGAAAAGGCCAGTTGGCACATGTGCCTAGAGGAAGGGACATTTTAAAATATTTTGTTTCACTTTATCATAATTTATATCCAATCTAGTGATTTGCCTCCTATATTTGGCTTGGCTCCTGTTTGCAAACTTCCTATCATAACTAAGGTAAAGGACTTCCCTGGTGGTCCAGTGGTTAAAAATCCACTTATGATTCAGGGGACATTGATTTGATCTCTGATTGGGGAACTAAGATCCCACATGCCTTGGGGCAACTGAGCCCATACGCCACAGTTAGAGAGTTCCTGCACTGAAATGAAAGATCCTGTTTGACACAACAAAGACCTGGTGTGGCCAAATCAAAAAACAATAATAACTAAGGTAAGAAAATTGTCTTACCAACCCAAATATGTTGTCTTGTTTAGACTTTTAGATTAAAACTAGAGATTAAAAAAAATAATAACAGCAGATTTTTTTCTACCCTGAAGCCCTACGAAATTATGATGGATCCACCATACTTATTTTCATAAATGCTATTTATTATCAGGAAAATGATACATATGAATCTGCAATTGTAAAAGACCACTGAAACATAATACAGAGAACCTAGTGGACTCTATGATGTTTCAGTAAATAATTATAACGAATAACTTTAGAAACGATATTGCTAATGGAGTCCACATATCACTGGAAAATCCTCAATGCTTTTGTTGTTATTGGCTTTGTTTGAATTATTGCAAAGAATGAATTGTCCAAGACACGTAATCCCTAACCCAACCTGTTAAAACTTGATTTTGTTTTGCTCACAAGTAACTAAGGAGCTGCATTCAGATTCAATGGAGACCAACTCGGAGATATTTACCCAAAGAATTACTCCTATTCATTTAGGAGTACTGTCAGTTCAAGAAGTATTCTTAAGATGGCTTTAACAATGCATAAACATAACTTTGCAGGTTAAGTTTAAAACAAGATCTGTAATTCAAGCAACCAATAGTGCCTTTGAAAAGATACTCCTAACACATTGACAAAGGTCTAAATCTGAGATAGGGAGATGATCACCTCTTAGCAGTAGGGTATCTGGAAGATCAACTAAGCACATTTCCCATCCTCCCTTGCAGTACCCTGTAGTGATGAATTTCTCCATGACACAGTTGGGATGCTTGGGTCATATAATATCTCACATTTGCCAGACAGTGACTAGAGTGACATTGAGGCCTATGTACTGAGGACAGCAGGGTGACATCACCTTGAGTTCCTAAATGACTGGACAGGGAGGAGATGATTCCCTACCAACGCCCCTCATCCACAGCCTGGGACTTCTTCCCTGGACTATAATAGGAGAAATAAACCTCTACTACAGGGGCTTCCCTGGTGGCCCAGTGTTAAGACTTCCATTGCAGAGGGCACAGCTTCCCTCCTTGGTCAGGATCTAGGTCTGATGTTGTGCAAGGTGGCCAAAAAATAAAAATAAATTAAAAAAAGGAAGTCTCTACTACATTTAAGCTAATAGTATACTTTGGGCCTGTTGGTCATAAGAATTTAGTCCAATCTAATCAATATATAAGACCAGTACATCATCTAGAGGGCTTCCCAGGTGCCGCTAGTGGTAAAGAACCCACCTACCAATGCAGGAGACATAAGAGACACGGGTTCAATCCCTGAGTTGGGACGATTAGCCTGGAGGAGGGCCTGGCAACCCACTCCAGTATTCTTGCCTGGAGCATCCCATGGACAGAGGAGCCTGGTGGGCTATAGTCCATAGGGTCACAAAGAGTTGAACATGACTGAAGTGACTTAGTGTACATGCATGCACACTGTCTAGAAGGATTTGAAGTAGTCTGGATAGAGTTCCTAGAAGAAATAAAACCAAATCTAGGCTTTAACAGCCACGATTAATTTAGAATCCTTTTGTGCCAGGGACTATGTCAGGAACTGACATGTATTTTCTTTTTTTTTTTAATTTTTTTTTTTAAATTAAGAACTGACAGGTATTTCTAATTGTCACAACAGCCCTTCACATTATGTTACTAAACCTTATTTACAGATGAAGAAACTGAAGGTCAGAGGAGCTGGGTAATTTCCCCTAAGCCCTACAGCAATAATGAGTATTAGTCCTACAATTTGAATGCAGATATTTCTGCCTCCAGAGCCCATGCTGGTTGGTTGGGAGACGGTATAAGGAAAGGCAAGGAGGTATGTATTATCATGGTAGGTGGAGGCTGGGAGTGACAATGTCTGTGACTTTTCCTTCAGTAATATTCTTGTAGGAAAAGGAATCCACCTTGATCTCCCTTTCCTAACCCAGTCTTGACTTCTGAAGTCTAATCTGTGCTGCTCTCTTCTCCATCAATGCTATAGCAACAGGAAAGCCCAGAATATGATAAATAAACCAAAAACCCACACCCTCAACAGGAGCCCAGTCCATTTGACAGATGACAGAATAAAGACCAGAAGACAATAAAACGGGTGATGCTTCCTACGTTATAAGGAGCCTCAGGAGGATTGGAAGGGTGAGGGGTAGGGATCTTGGTGACAGAACAGAAGAAGGCTGATCAAAGGCAAGTACACGTTGTTCAAGTTCGCCAGCAATTTTCCTAGATAATCAAGAGCTAACTGTAGGTCATTTGTTTTTAGCATGTGGATGGCCCTACAGGACTTCAAGGCAAATATACGAATGTAGGCCTGGGGATGTCTGAAGGAAACCACATCTACCATGCTTCTGGAAACCATGAAAAGCTTTGAATAGAGGGGGTGGACCTCAATGAGGGGAAAGTATGGACGGTATTTCCAATGCTGCCTTTGACCTGACACGTTTAAAGTGTCAGAACTGGTCTTTTTGTTTTTCATGGAGAACACTGATAAGTCATTTATATTGTAGATGGTTCAGTGGCTCCGACTGACATGCAAAAGTTAAATAGAGCCTTCTGCTCAGCCTGCTGCTCTCCAAGACACCCCCATGCTCTATCCTTTTAAAGCCCTTCCTGGAATCCTGCAGCTTGCCTTAACTCATGGTGACAGAGACCAAAAAGGTTAAGGCCACTCAGACAGAGAGCACCAAACTCTCTCACTATAGAAACGTATCAGTAGAGTCTGTGGATGTCCTAAGTGGTGTCTGCCAAAAATCCCTGCCCTCTTCCTTCTGGACATGTGATACAGCATGTCACGTCCTGGTCTCTAGGTGGTCAAGTGTGGCCGTGTGACTAATTTAGGCCTATGAGTTAGATGCAGAAGAGACAGCACCACTTCCAGCCTGGAGCATTTCATTGTTGGTGCAAGACCCTCCAGAATTATCTTTCTTTCTGCCACAGTAACTGGCAGCATTTGAGATGATGGCTACTCCATGAGGGACACCTTTGCTATTAGAAGACACTGGGATTTTGCAGTTATTTGTTAAGTTAATCTTGCCAATCCTGATAATAATAATTAACTATCC
Source organism: Dama dama (assembly GCF_033118175.1). Lineage (NCBI taxonomy): Eukaryota > Metazoa > Chordata > Mammalia > Artiodactyla > Cervidae > Dama > Dama dama. The sequence continues at coordinate 61,252,161 of NC_083683.1, forward strand.
CTGAGTGTTCTTTGATCTTCCCTGGTGGCTCAGATGGTAAACACTCTCCTTGTAATGCAGAAGACCTGGATTCGATCTCTGGGTTGGGAAGATTTGTTGGAGAAGGGAATGGCAACCCACTCCAGTACTTTTGCCTGGAAAATCCCCATGGACAGAGGAGCCTGGCAGGCTACAGTCCGTGGGGTCACAATTCTTACCACTTTATATATCCTCATTTGATCCTCATAACACACCTTCATGATGGCTAGTGTTGCATCCTTGTGGCACAGATAAAGAGACAGAGGTACAGAGAAGTTATGCAAATAGTATAACTCATGCAGAAGGTAGAACTAGATTCAGGAACCGGAAGTCTGTCTCCAGGGCCTGAGATCTAACTACTGAGCTAGGGCACCTCTTGACCATACATTTAAAAATGATCACTGTAACAAGCTTTAATCAAATTGTCCATCCTTAAAAATATACACATTGAAAACTGAAGTAAAAACATACTGTTGTATTGAAGTCACCATATGCTACCCTCAAGTTTCACTCTTGTTTGCAGTTAATTGCAATTATTTTATAAGGTGAAAAAACATTGGCATTTAAAATAACTGCACCCCAGATGTCACTACTTGAGTCGCCAAGTTGCATGACAATTTTAAAAAAGTAATGCACACCCATGAAATAAATAACATTTAATCATGAAGGCTGCACTTTCTCCAAGCTCTGGGCCTACACTATTGAACCTGGTCTCCCTGAGTTAGAGAGATACCTTAAAAAAAAAAAAAAAAAAAAAAAAACAGGAACTGGAAACATTATCTATTTAGCATGTTTCATTTTAGATTAAACAGATTTTACTCCCTGTTCCCTGGTAATTATATATAATTAAAAAGCACCAAGGAGTGTGCGTAAAAGCACAATGAAGTAATAATCAGGTGGATGGTGGCTTATTTTAACTCACCGCTGAGGGGAAGTTGCTTTTATTTAGATTAATTTGTGGAAGAACTGATGCAAACATGACAATGAGATAGAAGGGAACATGTTCTTCAAATTGCTTAGCTCAGAAAACATGATCAATGAAACACACCTAGTTGCATCAAAGTTTCAGAAGGCATTATTACTGAGTGCATGTTAAAGGTCATACTCCTATGGAACAGCTTTCTCTTTGGGGCAACCCTTCCTACTTTTCAGAACCTTTACTGAAGTCAGACTGATTCGGATCACTGCTAAAGCAAGACCTTGCTGAGTAGCTACAACAGTCAGAGGTTGTGTTCAAGCATCATCTTGGTGTCATGCTACCCATCCCTCACCCATATTCTCCAGAACAAAGTCAAGGATGGAAATGCTGACCAACAACTCAAGTCTTTCACTTGTTTGAAAACAATGTATCGAGCATTACTGCACTAAGACACTGAGCTGAAATTATTAGAGAAATAATCAAAACTACAGTGAGGCACCACCTCACACCAGTTAGAATGGCCATCATGAAAAATCTCCAGATAGCAAATGCTAGAGAGAATGCAGAGAAAAGGGAAACTTCCTACACTCTTGGTGGGAATGTACGTTGGACAGCCGCTATGGAGAACAGCCTGGATATTCCTCAGAAAACTGAAAATAGGATTACCGTATGATGGAGCGATCCCATTCCTGGGAATATACCCAGACAAAACTACAATTCAAAATGATGCATGCACCCCTATGTTCATAGCAGAACTGTTTACAATAGCCAAAACATGGAACAACTGAAATGTCTGTCATCAGATGAATGGATAAAGAAGAAATGGTACATACATACAATGGAATACTACTCAGCCATAGAAAGGAACAAAATAACGCCACCTGCAGCAACAGGAGGTAACTGGAATTATCATACTAAGTGAACTAAGTCAGGATAAAGAGAAATATCATATGATATCACTGATGTGTTTAATCTAACATATGGCACACATGAACCTGTCTACAAATCAGAAATAGACTCACAGACACACAGAACAGATCTTTGCTTGCCAAGAGGAGGGGAAAGAGATGGATTGGGAGTTTGGGATTAGCAGATGCAAACTACTGTATATAGGATAGATAAAACAAAAAGGTCCTACTGTGTAGCACAGGGAACTATATTCAATATCCAGAGATAAAGTGTAATGGAAAAGAAAATATATGTATATTGAATCACTTGTTGTACAGCAGAAATTAACACAGCATTGCAAACCAATTATACTTTGAATAAAAAGACACTGACCTGAGGACTGTGGTGTGCAAAATATAAGGATGTGAACACGTGCCAGGAGCTCACTCTGTGTCAAGCACCACCTTGTTTAATCCTCACAACAACTTGATAACATCATGACCATTATGATCTCTTATGTTTATATCAGGTAGGAAATAAGGCTTATGATAACACCCGTAGAATGCTACATAGTGACCTAGGTGTTAAGAAGAAGCATGGAAGGAGGGTGGGGAGGGCCGGGTTACCTGGCAATTTTAAATCGGGTGGTGAGGGAGTGTCATGAAAGTAACATTTGAATAAAGACCTAAAGGAAGCCAGGGGAAAACCACAGAAATCTATGGGAGGGAGGGAAGGCACTCTAGGCAGAGAGGAGAGTAAGTACAAAGGACCTGAAGGGGGGAATGTTGAAGGGTGGGAAGGAGGAGTGGGTGGGAAGTAGTCGGGGGTCCACCAGAGGGAAGGGAACCAGAGCGTGGCGGTGGTGGAAGTGACTGAGGGTCACGGGCTTTAAGTGACGGGGGACGTCCTTGGAGCATTTGGGGTGCAGAAGGGTCAGAATCTGACAACAGAATCCCTCTGGCCACTGTGCTGAGAAGAGGCCAAAGGGCAGCAAAGAAGAAACAGGAGGCCCGCTAAGAGGTTGTTGCAACTAACCAAGCAAAAGCGGACAGTGGTCTGGCCCAGGGTGGCAACTGCAGAATGTCAAATAAAAAAAAAAAAAAGGCCAGATATTGGACACACTGTACTTGTAAAGTAGAAACAGAACTTATGACAGATCAGACGGGGAGTGTCAGGGATGGCCCCAGGTCTTTGGCCTAGCAACTAGCAGCATGGAGTGGTCTTTTGCTGAGATGGGGAAGGCTGTTGTTCCAAAGGAACAACTTTGGAAGCCCCAGTCTGGGGAAGTTAAGTTTGAAATACCCATGAGACAACCAAACAGAGGTGTCAAATAGGCTAACAGAGATGTCAGAGACAGAACTGAGCTGGAAATAGACACTTGAACATCATTAGCATCAACATGGTACTTCAAGTCGAGGGAACAAATGAGGCCACCAGGGAGACGGGTGTAGAGGAAAGCAGATGTCCAGAGGCTGAGTCCTAGGTCGTGCCAACATGTCATGGTTGGAAGATGAAGAGGAGAACAGCCACAGAAGCAGGAAGAAGACACAGCGTCCGGAAGAGTGACCTGTGAGTTAACCATACTGGAGGAAATAGCTTATTCCAGCTCTGCCTCCTTGGGTGGGGTTTTAACATAAAGTAGGAGGATTAACGGGAAATCCTTTAAAAAAGTTGTAAAGCCTTCGGTGTCTCCAAGACTTCTAAGAATTTTACAAGTGTGCATGCAAACCAAGTATATTGATTTTAAAAACTAAGTGCATACACATTTATTATATTGATTTAAAATGTATCAATTTAAACAAATATATCAACCAAAATATATGAGGTAAATCTCCCGGAATAATACTACATTTCAAAATACTCAAATTATAAAACCTATCAAGATTCTTTTTTTAGCTTTTTATTTTATATCAGGATATAGCCAATTAACAATGTTGTGATAGTTTCAGGTGAACAATAAAGGGATTCAGTCATACATATACATGTATTCATTCTTCCCCCAATTCCCCTCCAATCCAGGCTGCCACATAACATTGAGCAGAGATTCTTAAACAGTGGTGTCTCCCTGCAACCTCCAGCCGCTTGATCAGTCCTTCGGTGGCTATGGCAAAGTGAAAGTGTTAGTTGCTCAGTAGTGTCTGACTGTTTGCAACCCTATGGTCTGTAGCCCACCAGACTACTCTGTCCATGGGATTCTCCAGGCAAGAATACTGGAGTGGGCTGCCATTCCCTTCTCCCAGTGATCTTTCTGACCCAGGGATCGAACGCCAGTGTCCTGCATTGCAGGCAAATTCTTTACTGTCTAAGCCACCAGGGAAGCTATGGCAGCTGAAAGAGAAAAAATATTTGCTTCTTATGGTATCAGTGTCATTCCAGAATGTAATCTCTTGTTTCTCTACCAGAGGCTGCAGGGTTATCCCCAGAGAGTCAAGAACTAACAGTAAGGCTGTGTTCTTTCACTCCTTTCGCTCACCCATCATCCCCAATGACAGTGACGTCCTAAATCTAGTGCCTCTGAACCTTGTATGCTACATGTCATACACTTAAAACCTATTTTTAGGGTCCTATTTGTTTATTGATATTTGTTTATTGGACTTAGAGCTTATGATGAACCTAGGAAGCTTTCAATATTAATGATGAGAGATGCCCATTCACTTCTACAGTGAAAATGTTACAGAAGAAGTAGGTTTTTAGAGCACGTGCTTTGGAGTCAGATTGCCCAAGTTCAAATCCTACAATACTTAGTCTCCCTCGTAGGCTTGTTGTGAGGATTCAATGAGTTTAATATTTATAAAGTTTTCAGGATGGTGTCTGACACATGGTCAGTGCTTCATGAGGGCTCATTCTGTAACTGGAAGTATCTCACCCACGCTCACTGTATGCTCGATTTTGTCGTAAGCACCAGGGATACGATGGAAAACAGGACAAGATCTATCCATGGGTGGTGGGGAGAGACAAACAAGGAAACAGACGAATGGGATAATTATAGAGGGTGTGAAGCATTAAACAAAGACATGTGACAGTGGCTAGGAGTGGCGGGAGTTGAGGAAAGGCCTCTTGGAGAAGGGAAAATTGGAACCAAGGTCTGAGCAACTAAAAAGGCCCCAGGCATGTGAGGAGCCAGAGTCAGAGGATTCCCAGCAGAGAAAACCACAAAAGCAAAGAAATACAGCCACGAAGACAAAACAGCCCACTCCATCTCAGAAAATAAACCATCTAATTTAATGTGGGGAAGGCATGTGAATCAGACATGTAGGGCCAAATTAAGACACTCAGGAATCAGGCAGGGAACATATCCATAGGGGAATCCTTCACACCCATGGGCAAATGTCTCAGAATGTATCGATGAAGTATTGATCAAGCTTGATGCTGCAGGGGAAAGATACATTTGAATTCTAATCTGATTGACCTGCAGATTTTTATTGCAGGATTTAGGAGTATCCTTCTTGGTAAAGAATCTGCCTGCAATGCAGGAGGCCCCGATTCAATTTCTGGGTAGGAAAGACCTGCAGAAGAAGGGATAGTTTACCCACTCCAATAGTCTTGGGCTTTCCTTGTGAATCAGTTGGTAAAGAATCCACATGTAATGCAGGAGACCTGGGTTCGATCCCTGGGTTGGGAAGATGCCCTGGAGAAGGGAAAGGCTACCCTCTCCAGTATTCTGGCCTAGAGAATTCCATGGACTGAATAGTCCATGGGGTTGCAAAGAGTCGGACACAACTGAGCTACTTTCTCTTCTTCCTTTCACTCACCCATCATCCTCTCATTAAAATATTAATATATTTCTTTTTTTTAGCCCATGGTGTCTCTAGTGGTAATGAACCTGCTTGCCAATGCAGGAGACATAAGAGACACGGGTTCCATCCTTGGGTTGGGAAGACCCCTAGAGAAGGAAATGACAACCCACTCCGGTATTCTTGCCTGGAAAATCTCATGGACAGAGGAGCCTGGCAGGCTACAGTCTATAGGGTCTCAAAGAACCGGACATAACAGAAGCAATTTGGCACTCATGATCATTTTTAAAAGTACTTCAAACCGAGGCAAAACAAGGGCCCTAGGATTAAGCAGCTAAGGGAGGCTTTCCGTCTTCTGCTTCCTCAGCCTGATGGATGAGCTTTTGCCTTTCCGCCATCCCTGGTCCTTTACTTTGTTTTGCTTTTGACAGCTATGGACCTCGGGAGAAGCCAAACAGGTTTCGAAACCAGTTTGGTCCCAGCAGACCTGCCCAGTAGGAACTCACCTGTATACACGCAGATCTGGGGCAGTGCCTGCCTGGGCACTAGGAAGTCAGCCCAGGTTCCCAGGGAGCCCTGAGACATCCAGTCTAAACAGATACATCAATCTGCTCACTGAGAAGAGAAAGCTGGCTCTCCCAATATAATTACAGGCTGGCTGATTTATTATTCTGAACTTTGGTGCATGGCAGGGGTAGTGTTATTTATGCCAGTTTATGGTTTGGGGCCAAAAGATGAAATATCAAGCTCATCTGATTGGTTTCAAGAATCCATTTGCACCAACAGAGCTTCTGCATGTGCCAGTATGTGTTCAGGGATTACGCCACATGGCTTAGTCTCTTTGGCAAAGCCCTTCCGAGAAGGAAATTACAAGTCTTCATATATTCAGAACCATTTAATAGCTGGCAAGCTACTGCCAACCACCTATGCTATTGCCAGATCTCCTGAAATATCATGAAGGGTTCATCCTTGTCAGGTTAGTTTTAGAGCTAAATAAACACACCACAGACGACACATGCTACGTTCTCTCTAAAAGAAAAAAAGCAGTTATTTATCTCTAGCTTTGGTCCTTGGTAGTATAAACCCCAGATGGGAAAAGAACACTTTATATAAAAAATTGTGGACGGCCATGTGTAATCATGGTCTGGGGAACAGTCCATGAAATGACGAGAGACCGAGGTTAGAACTATAGCTCCACCAGACGACAGCTTCGTGTCCTTCAGCAAGTTTCATAACCCCATCAAACCTCAATGACCTCATCTGTGAAATGGGAATTAAACGTTGTTAGGGTGAGTGGTTCTAGATAAGTCACCTCACATAAGTGAGGGAGGCACTCAATAAACACATACTTCTCAAAATGGCAGGGTCTGATGATGAATCCTCTTGATGTAGATTTCTCTATGAAACATTTTTACATTTGTATTTACCTTTCAATCACAATTTGAAACTAATATAGCCATATTCTAGGTTAGCTGAAAGATCCATCTGGATTCGATTTTAGGCCTCAACTTGGAATCTGCACTTATAGATATCAATACAATAGCAACAAGTGGTATTACTTGAATTGTCATGAGCTAGAGATGAGAGAAGGAAATTAGAATTGATATAAGAAAGCATCCATGCCAAATAAAGGTCCACGGTGCCTGTGGGTTGTGTGCATGAAGGTCCTGAGTTCAGAACAGAGGAAAATGGTGGAAGAACCAAGGAATCCCCTAGCTGTAAGTCCTATAGGTGCCAAGAGGGCATGGTGCTTGTATCCTAGCACTGAACGACAGTCAGACTCACACAACGTTTGTCATGTTTAATTAATATTTTTTTAATTTAGTTTAATTTAATTTAGTTTTGCTTCCAAAATTAAAAAAAATTGCTTTGATTTCATGAGTGTTGGGCAAGTAGTAAAGAAGTTTATCACTGGCTTTAGGCTTCATATATTTAAATAAGTAAAAATAAAAACAATTCTTAGCAACAGTAGATGTTCAGGCAAACTTTTGCTCCAGAGAATGACTTCCTAGATTATTCAATTTTCAGAAACCCAGTAATAACTGACCACTGTTAGTATAATTATTATGAAGGAATTAAAGGGATTGATTCAAGGAGTAAACAGCCTTATGTTAAGTGAAAAAGCAGACTGTCATATCACATAGACATGATGATTAACAGTGTGTTGAAAAAATTATGTCCAGGGAAAACAGCATAAAGGAATATTTTAAATAATAATTGTTATGTCTAGATGATAAAATTGTGAGTGATTTTTTTCTACTTTAAGACATTTTAATTTGTCCTTAAGAGACATGAATTTCATCATTTTAAAGTACATATTTCAGAGGTAAGCAGCCCCTACAGGCACAGGAGGACGTAACTTGCAATGAATTCAGGCTGACTGCAGCCCAGTCACTGAAGTGCGGGGGACTCCCTCCCCAGCACTCACATCCCAAGCCCTCAGTCTCTGGTTTCAGTAGATTCCTGCAATTTGCACTTCAGATTTCTAAATATCCCCCTGGTAGCTCCAACAGATGTGATTTACAGGGCAAGTCTCTCTCTTAAAACACCTTTCCGGGAACTCTGATTCTCCATAGTGCTGGTGGGTTCCAGGAACCATCTGCGCGGCAGTGAAGGTGGCCAGCCCCTCCTCATTTTCTCCTTGGCGCGTCTCCAGAGCCCACCCCTGGCAAACGGGGAACTAGGCCCCTGACGGCTCTCTTGTCTCTCCAGGACTCCTTTTAGCCACCTCTGCCTTCTTGCTGGCATCCTTCCTTGGCCTTAGTCATCGTGCCACACCTGTGCCAGGCCCTCCTTGGCTGGGCTTCCAGCGCCGCCTGCCCATTCCTCCTTAATACTGACTTCAGATTACGTGGTGGGAATTCCTGCCTATGCCAGCTGCACTCTTTAGCGCCCAGGGCTAATCAGATTATGGCACAGATGCACAAATACACACATACATATGTATATTAAACACACTACACACGCACACATATGCCTGTGTGCTCAGTCGCTTCAGCTGTGTCCAACTCTTTGCAACCCCAAAGACTGAAGCCCGCCAGGCTCCCCTGTCCATGGGATTCTCCAGGGAAGAGTACTGTAATCGGTTGCCATGCCCTCCTCCAGGGCATCTTCCCAAGCTAGGGATCGAACCTGCATCTCCAGCATCTCCTTCATTGGCAGATGGGTTCATTACCACTAGTACCACCTGGGAAGCCCCCGACACACATATATATGTATGTATGTATGTATGTATGTATATGTATATATATAACACCCAGGCTATCCCAAAGCACATAAATGAATATCTTTGGAGGTGGGTCCTGCCATTGGAAGGTCTAACATCCAGCTAAGTTTGAGAACTATCAGATCAACAGTCCAAAGCTGAGGCAATATCTCGAAGGTCTGAGAACACACACTCTGAAACCAACTGCCTAAAACTGAATTGTGGCTCCATCACAAACCTAGCTCTATAGCCTTAAAAATTTAATTTATCCCTTTCTCCCCTCACTTCCTTATTTGTAAAGCGGAGAGGACACTGATAAAGATCTCTGCCTCATAGAGTGGAGGCAAGGATTAAATCCCATAACACCTATGAAGCACGTAAGGCACTCTGGCATACAGGGGCCTCACGCAGGCTGCTTCATATGGATAATTATCATTACTCACCCTTCCCTTGTCGCCCGGCTCACGGGTGTCCAGTATGGCAGCTTCAGGAATAAAGGACTGGAAGCTTTTCTTCCTGGCAGGGTTGGATCTGCTCAGCAGGCTGGAGAGAGGGTTTGTGAGGTCCTCCTTTACATCTCAAGGAGAGCTCCTTTCAGACCTTTGCTGGTCCCCAGTTCCCATCAGGTGCTGCAGCTAAGGATGCCAGTAGGTCATGTATATCAGTCACCGTTGTTTGGACCCTTCCCTTAGGCCCCACGAAGCTCTAAGAAGTGCCTGATGGGTGTTTTTCATATAATTAGGAAACTCAGACCTGTCTTCTTTTTTTTTTTAACTGAAGTATAATTGATTTACAATGATGCGTCAGTTTCTGATGCACAGCAGTGACTCAATTCTCTGTATATACACATATTCTTTTTTATATTCTTTTCCATTATGTCTTATCACAGGATGTTGGATGTAGTTCCCTGTGTTCCAGAGTAGGGCCATGTTGTTTATCTAATCCCAAACTCCTAATTTATCTCTCCCCCCCACTTTTCCCTTTGGTAACCGTAAGTTTGTTTTCCAAGTCTGTGAGTCTGTTTATGTTTCGTCAGTTTATTTGTGTCGTATTTTAGATTCCACGTACAAGGGACCTGATTTTCAAGGGGGCAACTGGAGTCCTCAGAAGCCATCGGCAACCCTCCCAGCACCCCAGGCTTGGGAGAGACTTTGGGATGTTGCCCACGTCCATTTGCGGTCTCTTCCCCAACTTCAGCAAACCCAGCTCACCATCCCTGGTGTTAGAATAAACACCCTCCCGCGGTCCATGTGCCGCACACCTGTGAGTGTTTGTTTATAGCTGACTGTGTTGATTTAGCATTAGGCCCAGCAGGGGATGTGGTTACAGGGCTATGATAAGGCTCTGAGCCACTCTGCTCGCAGGAGGAGAATGCCAAGTCGGGTAATGAGGGCTGAACCACCCCAGTGCTCTGGCTTAAAATATCTTTACCAAAATTATGAAAGCACCACAGAAACAAAACCCAGCACCAACTGACCTCTCTCCCAGGGTGATTTTCCCTCCCACCCTCTCTCCACCCCAGGAAGCAGCGAGGGTGTTGGAATTAGCACTTAATTCAGCAGGGAGTCCTGGATTCTAATAATTCACTCCTCACCTGCCTGTGTGAGCAGATTGCACTTGTCTGTGCCTCAGTTCCCCCAGCAATGAAGAGGAGGGTTTGAATGCTCTGATCTCTACCATCCTTTCCAGTGCTTTGGCTATCATGTTGGTGAATCCACATATCCACAGGTGAATGACGCATTAAATTACTGAGCACAAATATGCATCAGGCATCGTGGGAAAGAGGAAAGAAGAGAGACCAGAGCACCCTGGGAGCAAATGTGTAAACAAATAGGCACAACCAGGGGACTGGTGAGCACATGCTGGTGATGACATATGTTCAGGGAAAAACCGATTTTTGCAAACCAGGATCAGAAAATGATTTAAATTGAGGGCTGAGTGATGGTTAGTTGTTCACCAGGGTGGGACGAGTTGGAAGGGCCCTATCACAAGTAAATCTTCAATCAAGGCTGAGCTGCTGCAAAGCCTGGTGGCCTGGGGAATTGCAAGCCCCTCAGAGAGTCAGAAACCTAGATTGTGAGAGGGTATATGTATCTATGTGGGGGGGGGGGGGGCGCGGTGTCTGTGTGTGTGTGTGTATGTGAGGGGGGATGAGATGGATATACCAGCAGACATCTCTGTTGGAAGTGCTGTTGGATATCAGAAGAGAGGAAAAGTGAGTAGGGGCCACATCAAAGATATATGATGTAAAGTTTAGAGTTTACCCTACAAACACAAAGGAGCCAATCATAACCAGTGTTAAGCAAAACCCAAGTAAATTCAAGCCAATGAAAACTTCATGCAAAATAGTTATATATCCAAATGCATAAGAGATTAGAATAGGTGCTTTGTTTCACTGGCCACATTTTTTTTTTTTTTTTTTGCAGTTAGATAAAAAACGTGCAAGCAGTGGTATAATCCTGTTTCCTTGCGTGCTTCTTAAATGACACAACTTGAGGCTTCAGGACGTAAGTTTCCAATGTGTCAGCTTTAACTTGCAGCCTTCTTCATGGCCCTCCCATTTAGAGAATGCAGATTGAGAAACTATCACTTCCTAGAAGCTTTGGAGAATAATTCCACTGGGCTCTTACCACTCCCAGACCGCCCTTTCTTTAGCATGCATTTTTCTTCTTTTTAGCGTGTACCTTGATTATCATCTGGGCAAACAGAGAATAGATCATGAATATTTTATAAGCGCATAGTGCCAGTGCAGAAGAGACTATTAATAGCTGAATGACTTGAAAGAATATTCCCGCACGCCTAGCACATGCCTGGCACAGAGCAGGAGCATAATTAACAGAAAGGACACAGGCTATGGGAGTCAGAAAGAGCAGGTGTTAGCCGTGACTAGGTCACTTGATGTGATGATTAGTGGTCCTGAGCAACTCATTTCACTCTGAGGCCCAATTTCTTCATCTGTACAATGGAGTTCATTACATTGTTAAAGGATTTTTAAAAAAAAAAATGAAATTATGACTCTCATACAGATATAAAAGGAACATGCTAAAGATCGTCTTTAACAGATAAATGTTAAATTATTTCAAAGGAGAAATAAAAGAAGCATGAATTTATGTGATGTAAAAGAATGCTGAAATAGGTTTGCAAACTGAAACTGGCTTTTTCTAATGGGGGAAGGATGAGTAGGTGCAGAAGCCGATTTAATTATATCGAACCAGTATATATTTGTATCCTATAGATGAGAACCATTTGCACTGCTGTCTGTTATCTATAGGGCTTCCCTGGTGGCTCAGTGGTAAAGAATCTACCTGCCAATGCAGGCAATGTGGGTTTGATCCCTGAGTTGGGAAGATCCCCTGGAGATGGAAATGACAACCCACGCTAGTGTTCTTGCCTGGGAAATCCCATGGACAGAGGAGCCTGGCGGGCTACCTTTCATGGGATCACAAAGAGCCAGACACAACTTAGCAACTAAACAATAACTGTTATCTATAACCTACAAAGTAGCAGAATAGCTTAAAGGCAATGAAAACTCCCCTCTAAGAATCAGAATGAGATAACCTGAAAGAGTGTGCACTAAACAATGCATGGCTTTCCACCGAGGCAGGAAATTTTCTCTAGAACACCTAGCTGGCATCCTCTTGTTGCCAGGAGGATTCGATTTCACCAATGTCGAGCACCTTGTATAGTTTTGAGCATATACCAGTTGCCCAGCAAGTGATCACTGGCTTCATTAGTATTAATGTAGGTTATAAAGAAAATTGCTTCTTGGATAAGTTGTTGCTCATCCAACCAGAATCTATACTCTTCCATCTCTTTTATCTAATGGCATCCAGTGGAGTGCTGGGCACTGGCTGGATGCTCAGTAGATTTTTTAATAAGAAATTCATATTGAGGATTACACTCTGATGAGCTGTGAAATAGATTTTTTAAACAACTGAAGATTAACCTTCTGAGTTAGAAGAGACAGCAAGGGAATGTAAATGACTGCTGGCATCGTGCTGTCTTTCGGAAAGTCAGTGGCCCTTAGTCCCTGTTCGTGTAAAATCATGGTGGTTGAACACTGCTCTGCCCTGAACTCTTCCCACTGGAGACCAGTGTAAGCTGTGTTGAAAATGAGCTTTTCTCCTGCTTCTAAGTCCTTGTCCAAACACAGCCCTCACTGTGCCTGCTATGACATCCCAGCTGCATTTTCTTCAAGGAAGCAAAACCAAATTATGATGGCACCATTGTCACTGGCAATTGAATCCTTGTGGGAAGCAGACAAGACAAACACACTCTGCTTCCTAAACTCACTCCCATTTTAAATGATACAGAAGCAAAGAGAGAAGGAGAGCTTGGTAAAAGAGCATATATGTGTGTGTGCACACATGCGTGTGATTAAATAGTAATAACTAAATCAGTCATCCCAAATGTGAAATGTTGTTCTTGGCATAAAGCTGAAATAATTTTTTGGTGGTAAAGAGGGAAGTGGGGTTGGGATGGGGATAAAAGTTGGGTGTGTCTTGGAACTGTCTCTGGGTTTAGTGGTTTGGACCCAAAAGTGGTTTCATTTGCCTGTTTCTTCTTCTCCTTCTTTTGAAAGTCTCTCATTTTAGAATGGTAACAAGGAACCATTCAGTTTGCACTTAGCAGTGAACTTGACTTTTCAAGAGCTAGGGAATAATAGAAAAGAATACCCTTGTTTTTCATAAGCTGGACAGAGTCTCTGGTTCCTCAGCCCACCTTGCACCCCTTCAGGCATCCTGCTTGAAACATGAAGGAATACTGGCCTAGAGACCAAACTTAACTTAATCCTCCCAAAGCTGCAAATCACTCCTCCATGCATAGAAAGAGATCTTTTGACTAGACAAAAAACTCATGTGAGGAAAGGAATGGGCCAGGGTGGTGGGAAAGGAATGAAGCCTTTAACAGGAGAGCAAAACTCACTTTAGGTAAAGACAGGGCTAGTCTTTTTTTTTTTTTTTTTTATCAATAATGTATAGTCTTTTTTATAGATAAGATAACTTTTTGATTTATTTTTCTTGCCACATCACGTCACATGTGGGATCTTAGTTCCCCTACGAGTGATGGAACCCACACCCTCTGCATTGGAAGGTCAGAGTCCTAAACACTGGACTGCAGAGGAAGTCCCGGGGTAATCTTTTAATTGAGGGGCTAACTAAATTATTTCATGAGTTTCTAGTTAAAGGCCCGCTCTGCCAAAAAAAAAAAAAAAAATATGCTTTGCAAGAGAATGTCAGAAAGTCCACAATTTGGGGCTTCAGTTCTGTGACTCAAGCATTTGTTAAGTTGCAAAGATGCATGTATCCAATTCTGTCTTTAAATCTTAAAGAAAGACATGACCATCTACTCAAAAGATTTTTAACCTTATATGGATTATGGATGCTTTTGAGAACCTGAAGAATCCCACCTTAGAAGGAGTCTCACATGCACATTGTGAGCTGCACTTTTCGCCTGTTGCAAAGTACAGAAGCTGACTACTCTGGCTAATTTAAGCATCAGAGGGATTTGGTGGAAGGAAATGGAGTGGGAGAGGAAATAGAGCTGTTTTGGGATCCAGGCAGCAGGAACTTCTAGTGGGCACAATTTCTTGTGTATTGCCAGTGGAATGAAGCAGATCAACTCATTTCCCCCTTGCTGTAAGCACAGTTCCTGGAGAGGAATTCTCTTTGACCTAGATTAGACTCCAGGTCCCTCCATGGCTAAAGGATGTAAATCTATTTGGAGTGAATCAAGGTCCTAAAGAGAAATCAAGTTCCTGATGTTACCGAGAGAGAAGAATGGGCAAGCTAAAACCACAAACATCTGCTAAACACATATACTCAGAGCGGTCTGCATGTCATAGGAATAGGGGAGCTATGAACCTTTGTCATGGACCCCAGCTCTAAAACCTGGGATCTAAAAATCCCTGACTAGGCTACACCCTACGACCTTTAGATGCGTCATCAACACACTGTATTTACTGAGTGCATGTGTATTGTTGGAGGCCCTAAAATGCAAAAAAATTGGGGGGACCTGATAGAAACAATCAGAATGAATAACAAGAAACCAATTAAAAAGCTGAAAACAGTAAAACCAAGTTTTTCCCAGACCGGATACTAGCTTAAGTCATTTCCATGTAAAGATGTAACTCTTATACCAGCAGGCTCTTAACCAGAGATCTGGTGTACATGCATGGATCCCAGTGCAATCACAGCAACTAAAGTCCCAGGGAGGGTGATCAAGAGAGACCTTCTCTGAAGAGTGATACCCTGGAGTGAGTGGCGCTACAGAATCAGGTCTTTGGGCTTGACTTCTGATTTCTGTGGAGTGAGTACAGCACCAGAGACGGGGAGTTTCTCCCCATCTCAGCAGGGGATGTGGCGTGACCTGGATCTGAGATGGCCTGGGACACAGACCTGAGGACCAGCGAACACAGAACATCTCTAACGCAGCTTGTCTTATACATGGCTATGGGCTATGAGGAGAAACGAGCTTCCCTCGGATGACTTCACTATTTAAGAGCTTCATGACACAGTTCCTAAACAGCTGCGGCAGAAACCCTGTGAGGTCCACTGTGATTTTTGTCCCTTCCCACTTCTCTAGGTGCATCCCAAACTCCTTCACTCTCATACACTAATCTTCTACAACTACAGGAGGTCACACTGGCCTCCTTTCCAACTCCTCATCCTCCCTAAGATCTCAAGGCTTCATCACATTGTACCCCTGCCAGATATGGTCTCTAACAATTCTGGCTAACTCCAAATTATTCTTCAGCCTAAGCTTAAAGTTTATTCCTCAGAGAAATCTTCACCGATGCAGATTAGATCAGGCCCCCACCCGTGAACCTGTACATGGCACTTCACATACTGGTAAAGTACTCTGTGCTATTCTGCTATATTCCTGTCTTCCTCACCTGGTAAACTCTGAAGGATGCAGGCCATAACTGCCTTATTCACTTTTATAACCCCAGTGCCAGGAACATGATAGGTGACCATTAAATATATGTTGAATAAACTGTGCAAAATTATACTGAAGAAGAGGATCTATCAAGGACAACTAGTAAAAGGAAATTAGGACATTTAGAGAATGATATAACACCTGCTAATGAATGTAAAGGAGCAAGCAGATATAAACCATAAGACACTGACAGAACTGTAGCATATCTTCCATTATTTCAACCTCACAAAAGAAGGGAATCAAGGAAGCATATGGAATATAGCCAAAGAGAGTTAAGGTTTTAGTTAAAGCTAAAAGCTCATGTGTCACATTTGGTTGCCCTGGCAACAGAACCACCGATACTATCTTATGATAATATTATAATATGAAAAAGCAAATACAAATAAATTAAGAGCTCATCAGAAATGGAGCAACGGATGGTTCAGTTAGATTCACCCTTGGTGGTGATCTAAGGTGAAATCTTGGAAAAGACTCTGTGTTGCAAAGGATGCCATCCTAGAACTTGAGTTATACATTAAAGGGTTAAACTAGGTCACAGAATTTGATAAACCAGTTTTAAACTCTATATGGGGAAGCACATAAGGCTATGATCAACTAACATGGCTTTAAATAACAGAACAAAATATCAGACTTGATGCACATGTCAGTTATCTTTTAGCACAATTAAGGTGCAGAACCCACAACAACAAAACCTCAGTGGCATAACACAATAAGCATTTATTTTGGCTTATAAATTTACAAGTTGGCTGTAGAGTTCTGGTGATTTAAGCCAAGTGTGGCTCTTTTGGCTAAGCCCTTTTGTAAGGGCAGCTGGTTTGTCGGCTGGGCACTGGCGGGTCCAGGATGGTCTCCACTTGGATTGACTTTATCCTCTATCACGTGCTGTCTTATCTGTCAGCACACTATGTGTGTTTATTCTCACAGTGAGGGCAGAATTCCAAAAGAGGCAGTAGAAGCATACAGGGTCTCTTGAGGTCTAAGTTTAGAACTGACACGCTGTCGCTTACAACACATTCGATTAGCCAAAGCAAGTAGCAAGACCAGTCCTGATTCAAAGGGTTGAGAACCAGGCTCAACTTCTTGATGTAATGAGCTGCGAAGTTAGATGCTAAGGGCATGGATGTGCTGTGTGTGTGCTGTGCTTAGTCACTCAGTCGTGTCCAACTCTTTGCGATCCCATGAACTGCAGCTCACCAGGCTCCTCTGCCCATGTGGATTCTCCAGGTAAGAATACTGGTGTGGGTTACCATGCCCTCCTCCAGGGGATCTTCCCAACCCAGGGATCAAATCCAGGTCTCCTGTATTGCAGGTGGATCTTTACCGACTGAGCCACCAGGGACAACTGCTCAATTCAATTAACCTACCATATCAGAAATCAACTTATTATTAAGCTGTAGTAACTAATTCAGTATGATATTGGTATAGAAATAAACAGAATGATTATATGATATTATGATCCAAAATAGATGCCTATGCAAATAAAATACCATGAGAGGAAACATTGAAGATTCTCTATGAGGAAAATTATAGACAATTAAATAAAAGTGCTATGATAATAGATTATCCAATGAGGAGGAATGAATCCTTACTTCATATAAAACACAAAAGTCAATTCCAAGTTTATTAAAGATCTAAATGTAAAAAGTGAAACTTCAAAAATTTTAGAAGGAAATAAAAGAATATATCTACTTCTTGAATTTTGGGAAAGATTTTTTAAACAAGATATAAAATGTACAAATAATAACAAATATGTAGATAAGTTTAATTATTTTATAATTTGTAACATATACAAAGAAAACCTCCAAACATCAAAAAGTCCCAAGTCTCCAGGAAGATATTTGTAAAGAAAAGATTAGTACTGTGGCGTGGATAACTAATTTAAAATCTTCCCAAAATCAATAAGAGAAAAATGTCAATAGAAGAAAATGAATGAAAACTAATATACAAAGGAGAAGTCAATTCACAGAAGAGGAAACCTGAATGACCAATAAATATATAATACAACTATTGATTTCATTAGATTAGTAAACGGACGAATGCAAATAAATTGAAACCATTACGAAATACTATTTCACAACCATTAGCTTGATGAAGATGATGTAGGTTAACAATAAAAAGAGTTCATGAGAAGCCACTGGAACTCTCATACAAATTGAACTCAGAATAACTACTTTGAAGAGTAATTTGGCAATATCTAGTAAAATTGATTGTGTACATACCCGTTAACCCAACGATTACACATATATTTATCCTATGGGGTTTCCCAGGTGGCTCAGTGGTAAAGAATCTGCCTGTAATAGAGGAGATGTGAGTTCAGTCCCTGGGTTGGGAAGATTCCCTGGAGAAGGAAATGGCAACCCACTCTAATATTCTTGCCAGGAAAATTCTATGGACAGAGGAGCCTGGCAGTCTACAGTCCATGGAGTCACAAATAGTCAGACACGACTTAGCGATTAAACAACAACAACACTTTACATATATCCTAGAGAAAAGTTCTCTTATTTTTCTCAACTTATGAATGAGAATATTCATTGCAGGATGATTCTTAACAGCAATGTCTAATCCTAAATGTCTATAAATGAAAGTATGCTTACCTACATATTGGTATATTCATTCAATGGAATACTATACTACAGTAAAAATAAATAAACTAGAGGTAATATATCAACATGGAAAACTCTCACAAAGATTATATTGAACAAAACAAGCAAGTTTCAGAAAAATGTACACACTAGAATAGCAGTTACATAAAGTTTGCTGTTGTTTAGTCGCTAAGTAATTGTAGTTACATCTAGGGTACAAGTGAGGTTATAAACAAGAGAGTATCTCTGGAAAAGAAACATAGGCTTCAACTAAACCCACAATGTTTTATTTCTAAAACTGAGTGATGTCCCCGTAAGTATCTTTTATGTTACTCTCCATATGCTCTTTGTATGTCTGATGTTTAATTGAAAAAGTGAACAGATATTTAAGAGTCTTGCTGTGAAAGAGAACAAGAGGTGACAAACTAGAAAAAGAGCTTAACTAATGTTGAAATTAAAAGATGCTTACTCCTTGGAAGGAAAGTTATGACCAACCTAGACAGCGTATTAAAAAGCAGAGACGTTACTTTGCCAACAAAGGTCCATCTAGCCAAGGCTATGGTTTTTCCAGTGGTCATGTATGGATGTGAGAGTTGGACTGTGAAGAAAGTTGAGCACCGAAAAATTGATGCTTTTGAACTGTGGTGTTGGAGAAGAGTCTTGAGAGTCCCTTGGACTGCAAGGAGATCCAACCAGTCCATCCTAAAGGAGATCAACCCTGGGTGTTCACTGGAAGGACTGATATTGAAGCTGAAACTCCAATACTTTGGCCACCACATGCGAAGAGTTGACTCATTGGAAAAGATCCTGATGCTGGGAGGGATTGAGGGCAGCAGGAGAAGGAGATGACAGAGGATGAGATGGCTGGATGGCATCACTGACTCGATGGGCATGAGTTTGAGTAAACTCCTGGAGTTGGTGATGGACAGGGAGGGCTGGCATGCTGTGATCCATGGGGTCACAAAGAGTCGGACACGACTGAGTGACTGAACTGAACCAAACTGAATGTTAGGATGTTACCGCCTAGGTATCCTCATCCGTGGGTCTCCTTGCTCTAGCTTTTCTCTCTAGCCCATAGGGTTTGTCCTGCAACATCATAGATCAACAGTAGCAAAAAGATTCCATAGTTGAATAAGTTTGGAAAGTGCTGAGTTAAACAAAGTTCAATAGAGTTCTTTTCTGCAAAAGTTGGAGTAATTGAACTGTTTATGGGTGCCTTGAATCTCTGAGCAGGAGATAGAGTAAGCAACCTTTCTACCCCTTGAATAACCCTGGGCCCATCTCTTCATACGGTGTTGACATGCAAGAGTTTTCATGAAATGCATTTTGGGACAAAGACCCCTCAAACTTGCATCTTCCCATTGTTTGCCTCTATCCCCAGGTCTCAGTATGCGCACAAATTCCACTTCTTTTTCAATGTCCGTGTCTTTGTCATTTCATTTTCTCTTCTCCACATAGCTCTCCAAGCTTTTGTCCTCCTTTGGTGGAGGCAACATGGCATCGTGAAAGAATACTCAGTTTGAAATCCTGGTCCCAGTACTTCTTAACCGGGGGACTCTGGTTTCTGTGCCTTGGTTTCTACCTCCAAAATGCAGAGGATATAAAATCCTTTACTTCGCAGGAGAGTTGTGCATATTCATACATATAAAGTATTCTCTTGAATTTACTAAGCATTGACTATGATGTATATGAAGAAGGAAAATAATAGTTTATCTATCTTCAGAGACTAATTTTGGAGACCATATTAGTTTGCTAGGATTGCCATAACAGGGACTTAAGGGGCTTAAACAACAGAAACTTATTGTCTCAGTTCTGGAGGGAAGAAGTCTGAGATCAAACTGTCAGCAGATTGGTTCTCTCTGAAGACTGGGAAGGAGAAATCTGTTCCAAGCCTCCCTCCACACTGGTGGTGGTCTGCTAGCAGTCTTTGGCATTCCTTGGTTTCTACGGCATCTCCCCAATCTCTTTTTTCATCTTCATCTGGCTTCTCCCTGTGCAAACATCCCCAAATTCCTCCTTTTTATAAGGACACCAGTCCTATTGGATTAGGGACCCACTTTTAATTCATTATGACTTCATCTTAGCTAATTTTATCTGCAATGACCCTTTTCCCAAATGTGATCACATTCAGAGATATTGGGGGCTAGGAATTCAACATATGAATTTTCAGGAGACACAATTCAACCCTGAACAGAGACTGATTAACATAACACTTATGAAAGTGTTATCTTCTCATAAGGAGTGATAAAATTTAAGAGTCTCTGCTTGTCACAAGTTACCACATTATAAAGCACCTAGTAACCTACTTCATTGCAGCACACAGCCAGAACTTGACTTGGCACAACCTGGATCCTTTGGGGAATGATGTTAACAGAGCTTGCTCAGGGACTCTTTAAAGTGAAGGTTCTGTTTGGTTCTAAATCCATCCCCAGCTAACAGAGAAAACTCCATTCTGTTAAGAGTTACTAGATACTTGGGGTTTGTGTATAAAAGGAGATCCAGCAGTATGAAGAGAGATTAAATAATTGCATGGAGGCAGGGATTTGATGAAATTTTGCTAAATTAGTTGGGCTGTTCCATGGTTAAACGGAATAGAGGATCCAGCCTTTCTTATGTGCCAGCTTGTGCTATGCTGGCTCACCCCCAAAGACATGCGCTTTCTTAACAGAATACTTTTCAACATCATTTGCTCTAGAGACAGATTCAGAATGACATGAAGCCACCTCAAACCTGGCAAAGCTGTCATGCCAAAATGACCTTGCCGTTAAGCGGAAGCAGCCTCAAATGGTGGTATAAAAGCATGAATTCTGAAGTTCAACTGGCTGGGTTTATGTCCTGGGTGTAACTGTGAGATTTTGGGCAAGAAACTTCAGTGACCTTCACCAAATAACCATACTCACCTGAGAGGGTGGCTCTGAGGATTAAAAGCGCAAATCCATGAAACAGAACAGTGTCTGGAACGTACATAGACTGCATTCAACAAATGTTTGTTGCTGTCTCTCTCGGTGTAATGAAAGAACCTCAAGAAATCACTTTGAGATCATTTTTCCTTTTTATATTGTTAAAAGGGAAAATAATGATATCAACCAACAGGGCCACCTGTTGTGTATTAACGTCTTGTTCCTAGGACACTTAAGAATGTGAATATAATTTTGTACGGTGCTCTTTTTAATGCAAGTTGTGTCTGTGTTCCTACACAGTTATTCTAATTGGCTATATAAGATTCTGTCAAATGAATGCACCAAATTTTACCTAACAATTCTCTTATGGTTAAATATCTGAAATTTGTGTTTTTGTTACATCAGGTACTGCTGACTAATACTACTTTGTACAAACCGGTGAATTTTTTCTCATTAGGGCAAATTAGCCAGGGCAATCTCTCTTCAACCTCTACCTCAGGCTCTTTGCTTCAGTTGAACCCTCCTCCATTTCGCTCTGACCTAAATCACCTTCCTCATAATCTACTCCCCCACCTCCCTGTTTCCCAAGGTCTAGTTACAAAAGCCAAATCTCCATCACTATTTCACTATTTCTTATTTTCCCTCTGCAGAGTCCCATGCTCCCCATTCTGTTCCTTGCTGGGTCATATCACCCTGGATCTACTCATCCCTTCCTCCCCTCATCAATCTATTGAGCTCACAATCCTCTTCCAAGGACATTAAAAAGGGGGACCCCAAGGTGAGGGCCATTTGCCATATCCTGCTTTCCCCTTCTTATACTGTGAGCATTCTCAGAGTCTAAATGGGAAACAATATGATTTTTTCCTAAAGCATCCCTTCTCCTATTCCGTTCCTGTCAAACTTCTGTTTACCCTTCAAGGCTCAATTCAGTGTACTAATCCCCAGGCACAGCTCACTGATCCACACTTACTATTCCCAGCGCACTTGCTACATATCTCGGTATTCTCAACAACCAACAGCGATTGCCTGCTGTAGATAAATAAGCCAGTTAATGGGCAGATCTGTGTATGAGAACTTAGAAACTGCTTACGTTGCCTGTTTTGACATGGCTGGATAGGAGTACGATAGTTAGCAGCAGGAACCTTGGAATCGGGTAGACCTCGATTTGAATATTAAGTTTACAACCTCTTTGTAAAATTGCTCATCTCTCTACTGATCCCAGCTGCAAAATGAGACTGTTTCTGTCACCAGCTTTCTTGGATTAAATGAGTTAATAGATGCAAAGCACACAGCAGGCAGATGGTTTAAATGGCAGCTGGTAAGACTACCCCCACCCCACTGGCCAAAAAGTCAAACAGGCCAAAAGGATTGCCCCTCCCCCCACCACTGGATTTTTGTCAATGGACCCCAGGTTCTCACCTCAAGATGTAAATGGGAGCAGAATCATTAGGGGGACTGAAGGACCCATGCTTTCATGAGTTTCTGGTACTAATATTGGTGAGTATATTCTGCTCTGTTCTCTCCCTCTTTCTTGCTCACTCTTGTCAGGAATATTCACTTAACATTGAGGACTGCTAATAGCACACTGGACTCTATTCTGATCCAACTCTAGCCCATCTCCAGGTCTTTCCCACAACTGCTGTGTTGCTTGAGATCCATCTCATTTTTGTCTTTGAGTAAAGGGTTGTCTCTAGCCAGTCCCACCAGACACCAGAATTCAATGTGTAATTTGGAAGGACTGAACACACCTGCCAATGCCAGTCCCACCAGACACCAGAATTCAATGTGTAATTTGGAAGGACTGAACACACCTGCCAATGCAGGAGATCTAAGAGATGCAGGTTAGATCCCTGAATTGGGAAGATCCCCTGGAGGAGGGCATGGGCAACCCAGTCAAGTATTCTTGCCTAGAGAATCCCATGGACAGTGGGGCCTGGTGGGCTACAGTCCATAGGGTCACAAAGAGTCGAACATGGCTGAGGCAACTTAGCACACTTGCTCACACAATGTATCAAGTTATAAACAGCCATAACTCACCAGTTGTGACCAATAACTATAACTAATATAAGATCGGGCTTCCCAGGTGGTGCTAGTGGTAAAGAACCAGCCTGCCAATGCAGGAGATGTAAGAGACACAGGTTTGATCCCTGGGATGGGAAGATCCCCTGGAGGAGGGCATGGCAACCCACTCCAGTATTCTTGCCCGGAGAATCCCATGGACAGAGGAGCCTGGTGGGCTCCATAGGGTTGCAAAGAGTTGGACATGACTGAAGCAACTCGGCAGAGCCCAGTTTGAGATTACTGATTCCTAAGAAAGGATTGCCAGGTGGAACTGTTATGCGCAGAGGAGACGGAAAAACCTAGGAGAAAATGGAGATCTATTGATAGACAGCATTTCCAACACATGCCCCTGAGCACAAGAGGGAAGCAGACCGTGGGCCTCTCTTGGGAAAGGACGGGAGTGCACAGAATGGGTGGACGGGGCACAGAGCAGGAGTCGCAGCCTACTTCAGGTTTTGCCTCGGGTGCCCGAGGCCTTTCTGTGCCCAGTAATGGTCAACATTCATTTGCGAGGTTGGCGAATGGGCTGCAGGCTTTGAGGGAACCTGGAGCCACTAGGGTTGGATCACTTGCAGGCCTTGATAGTACTGTCAGTGCCTGCTAGCGCCAGGCATACTTAACACAGGCTGCCAGACCTTCCAGGAGCAGCTAAAGATGAGCTCTCTGGCCATGGGCAGGCTCTATAAACTCAAAGTTTTGCGTTTGATTAAGGTTCATAAGATACAAGATAGAGCATTAAAATGTAAAAGGCTGCTAGGAAATAAAACCAAAGCAATGCCAAAGAATTTAATCTAAATGCAGACACAAAATAAAATCCTTGCTCTGTTTACTTGGCCCAGATGCCTGAAGCATTTTGAAAGAAGCACATTTCTGCACCTGAATAATGTTAATCTTGGATTTAGAAAAAGAGTCGGTATAGAGAATTTGGAGATTGCTGAGAATCACTTCTGATTACAATTAGATAGTCTAGAAAACCAACCAAATATTTATGAGAAAACTGCAGTGTAGAAAATAATGATGATAACCTTTATGATGGTACTTTACAGTGACACAAAGCTTTTTACACAGTGGAGGATGCTCCTGGATTTCCAAATAGCATGCATACATGCAGTGTGTTATGAGGTGTCATTTTCTCCCCTAAGGTGCTTACAATCCAGTAACAAAAGAAAGACATGTACACAATGTAATATAATACAAAGTAGATGATGAGCCCTTTACAGGGCTCTATAAAGGTAATAAATTTTTATTATTAAGGAGTAGGCTACATAAAGGAAGCACAATGTTAAATGTACTTTGAACTTTTGATAGGTGGAGGTGTGAGACAGGCACTTTAGCAAAGAAAACATCACGTACTAGGGCAGGAAATGGAAAATTGCAGCATGTGTTCAAAAAATTATAGGAAAGGCAGAAAGCTTAGACTGTAGTCGACATCTGTTACATTTGCCTATTCATTATCCATTCTCTATTCTCTTCATAGTGGTAACTCTATTTCCTTTGGGGAAACCTATTTATTTTCAGTATCTACTGAGAAAGTTGACCCTACTCCTGAAGTCAGGGCAGTCAGGGCCTGTGATCATCATTCAACCAATCACTACCTCCCATCTCCTTGGATCAAGTTAATATTTCAGAGTTGGATACATGACTCAAGTTATCCAATGTCCCAAACTACATTCCAGGAATTTTATTCTCCTTTCATGAGGTCTGTAGCCGTAAGATTGATGAAACCCTGGCATTTCTAAGGATCTCGCTGGACAGTGTGCCTACCATACAGAAAGGCCAACATGTTTACACATGTTGGATCTTTTTGTGACTGAAACAATCTGCCCTTCCCCTTTTCAGATACGGGAGACAATCCATTCCCCATTTGTTCAGTTAGTTTTCTTTGCTTCCCATTTCTTGTATCCACAAGAATCATACTGCATGGCTGAGGACTGAATGGAGAGATCCATGCCATGTCATGGGACTTCATTCTCTAGTCAACAAAAGTCACGAGATGTTTTGGGAAAGAGATGGATTTTGCAATCCCATATCCAAACCAGTCTGAAGGCGATTTTACAGACAGGGAAACCAGGTAACTGACTTTCACAAAGTCAAAGCCAGTGGGAAGCATTGCTAGCTGTATGCGAGTTCCCCTTGTGAGCTGCATGGAAGGCTCATCGTCACCACTTCTGAAGCTTAATGCACACTAGCACTTTTCTCAGCACATGCACACGCATTAACTCACTGACACTCACATCAGCTCTGCAAGAAACGTCACTTAGCAACACCCATACCAGCTCTGTGAGGAGGGTCCAGCTATCATATGCCCCATTTTGCAGAACTGAGGCATATGGAAATTATGCCTCAATTTGCAAATTGAGGCAAGAGGAAATTAACAAATCCCCAATGTCCCACAATGAAACAAATGGTAAAACTAAGATCTGGGTGTTGGGAGTCCGGTCCCAGAGACTGTCCTCAAAGAAGACAACTGCTGACACCAGGAAGTCTTACAAACATCAAATTCCCTTCCCAGTGGCCCATCTTTTCCTCCCACTAGCCTGGATGTCCATATTTAGAATCACTTCTTTGACCTAGATAAGGAAGTTGGAAGTGTTATTTATAGAATGCCCATTACATTGTTTCTCCAGTGGGAGATTAGGATGTTGGCCTTTTCCCATTAAAATACTAACAGAGATTTAAAGGGGATAGGTAAGTTTCAAAGAGAAAAATGTGGAGAAATCAGGATGTCTTGGCGCTACTCCAGGAAGTGGAGAGTTTCCCTGATATCGGGAGAATGGCATCAAGTGTCTGGGTGAGGAAAGGAGGGGCACAGAGAAAGACTTTGACTTCTGACAAAACTCCCATAAATCCTTGAAAATGCAGACTGCTGTCAAAATTCCCAAAAGCACATTCTTGCAACAGTATGCTTACTTCCATAAATGGCCCTTGTCTGTGTTGTTTCAGTCAGTCCTTGGATACTATGAGATGAAGTCTGGCCTTCCAAGTACTGTCACTGTCAAATACCTTCTCTCTGCCAGACCTTCCCACAGCCCCAGATGGTCTAACTTCTCCTTCCTTGTCATTTCCTGAGGGGGTGGGAGAGAGGAAAGAGAAAAGAGACAAGAAGTATAGAATTTGTCACTACCAGCCCAGTATCACACAACCCACCCTGCAGGGCTGGTCCCAAGCAAGCCATGCATGGGTTGGTAAGTGGTTGCAGCTTGGCCCCATGCCCACACACACCTCCCTGTCTGCCCACCTTCCTCTGCTGGAAGTTCGACCTCCTTCCTCCCCACCTCAGGCTGCCAGTTTCCATAGGGGGTCTTACTGCACCCTCATCGCATTGATATACATGATTAATTATACACTGAAGTAATGCCTTCCTGTGTCATGGGGATGATCATATTAATGGAAACATTTTAGGGGAGAATTCAAAAGAAACAGCACCATGATTCTGGAATCATTTACTTATTCACTCATTTAACAAATATTTATTGGGAACCTAGAATATCCCAGGGACTATTCTTGATACTGGGATAGCTGATTCCCTTTGCTATACAGTAGAAATGAACACAACATGGTGAAGGAACTATACTCTTCCAATAAAAATCTATAAAAAAAAAGACATTCTGGATCATCAATAAAAGCAATCTAATGAATGTGTAGATAATTTTAGTCACAACAGAAGTCAACATTATAATGTACTTAGATATGAAAATGAAATAAACTAATTTATAAACAAAAAATATAAAAATATGTATTTTGAACTTAACCATTTCTCTGCATCTTCAGCACCATCACTCCGGTGTTGGTTACCTTCACCTCTCGCCTGGAACTCGATAAAACCTCCCAGTTGGCCTTCCTGCTTCCATGCTTGTCTTCTTACATTTTGTATTTTTCCTTCAAGCACCCCTTACAGGATATCATATCCACTTCGGTGCCAAATCCTCAAAAGCTTCCTATCACCCTAAAATATAATACAAAATTCTCATCCAGCTCACAGCTCCTTTTCCAACTGCATTCCCAGTGACTCTTCTGCTTAGTCACTCTGCTCCTGCCACATGGGTCTTCCGACCCTCAACAATGATTCTGCCTCCCTGCTTTTCTTCTGCCTAACATGCTGTCCAAGATATACTTTGCAATTAGAACCTTAACTCTTATTGTTGCTGCCTAGTGGGAGGCTTGCCTGTGGCACCCCTCTGATTTCAGCCATGGCTGTGACAGACAGTTCCCAGGAGCCCACCCTTACCTGGGTCTGTGTCTCCAGCCCCAGAGAACCCTGTTGGCCTGTGGGCAGGCACACGGGGAACATAGGCTGAGGGCATCACTATCCCCGGGTAATCCTCAACTAGCCATATAAATAATCCAGCCTCCTGTCTTTCAGGAGGAAAATTCTAGAAGACATTCCATATACTTCTCAGGGGTGCAGCCTACATCAGTCACCTTGAACACACCCCCTCATGTGAATTTCTCCTCTCCCCAGGCACCCCCTGCTCTCCTAATCCTGCCTCCTGGGATTACCTCCCAAGTAAACCAACTTCACTCAGTCTCCTGTTTCCGTTTCTGCTTTGGAGGAACTCAAACTAAGATAGAAGATTTACCCACTCTAACTATTCCTCACTTGCACCAAGCTCCGCTCCTCAGCAGCCACAGAGGGAAAAAAAAAAAAAAAAACCTCACCTCATTTACTGGTTTCTAATTTTCTTCCAACAATCTATGATCTTTACAACCAGAGAAAGAACTTTTCTTCAACTCCTTCAAAACATCACCCATCCCCACTTCAAAGGTCAATATCTACAACCTGACTTGAAGAATTCAACTGAAAACCATTGCAAAAATAATAATAACAATCAGGGGCTGCTTCCAGTTAAGAGGGTAAGGGATACTATAAAGAAGACATAGTCTCAAAATACATAAATAACTTCATAAAGGACCTGAATGGACACAAGTACTGAGTTTATAAATGGTAAAAGGACAGGCATATAGTTAACTGATAATTCGGCCAAGAGATAATATGCTTAAATGAGTCTTGGCAAGAATCACTTAAAGTGCTTTGGCTGGTAGGTACTGAGTGTTCTTTATTAGAAATGACTATAGATTAAAGAGATATGAGACAAGTGAGTAATACAAAGCAGAAGAAATCCTTAAATCAAAATTGACATTTTAATAGCTATGCTTTAAGTAAATCTCCCCTCTGAAGTCTTCTAATGTTTAACAGCTGCAAGTAAATATGACACCAGGTGAAGCTAATCAAAAAGTTTAATAATGCAGGAAACAAAAGAGCAGAAAGGAAACTGAAACAACCCATTTTCAGTACCTCCAGGATTTCAGCTTCTCTCCTTCTGTCCTCTTACCCACCCAGCAGCCTCCTAGCTAAGAATTACTGAGCAAGCCAGAGTGCATTCAAATCTTAGCTCTTGTCATATTCCATCTCTCTGTGCTTGGTGAGTAATTTAACCTTCTAAGCCTCAGTGTTCATGTCTGTAAAATGGGATTAAATCACCTGATAGGGTTGTTCCAAGAATTAATTGAGGTAATATATATAAAGGCAGAGTAAGTACTTAATAAAATCTCAGTTATTGCTATTATTACTATTTTGCTAAAGAAAAAGAAGAAAACTAGAGGAAAGGCAATAGAGAAGAAAACACAGGTGGACAGAGAAAAGAATAGAAAGGAACGGTGCCTGGAGACAACTCAATTTGCCATCCAAATAGGACCAACATTCAGGCAGTGTGTTCAGGCAGGCTGACCAACTGGCCTTGGGTTTAGATCAGTCAGTACCAATGCCCCAACTAGTCTAAAAATTTTGAATATCATCCCTGCCTTGGCTTGTGCATTATTCAACCACAAAGAATCTTTGAAATTTCAAATCTTTAAAATTCTTTAAGAAATCAATACTGCAACACATATTAAAGACTGGGAAATTGTTAATACTTTATCCCACTCCTGGGAATTTATTCAAATACAGGAGAATAAGCTCTAGACCCACTGATATTTATGGAGATTTTATTGATGAAGACAAAACATCACAGGCAATGTCAAAGTCCATCAATGAAGGAATAGTTAAATACATTGTTGTTCTTTATTTCAATGGAAATTATGCACTATTAAAATTATAGTTATGAAAAACAGAAACCCATAGAAACGTGAAGTGCTTATAGTATAAAATGCAGCCCAAAAAGGTAGCATAGAAAACTGTGAATACATTCTGATATAATCTGCAAATTATATAAGGATAGAAACAACAGAATATGCAAGAATAACTGTGGAATGACTAATTTTCTTTCTTCTTGCAAAAGTGTTTAGTACATTTGTTATAATATTTTAGCAATTAAAAGGAACTGGGGTGGAGAGAGAAGTGGTTTTCCCTTCCCCAAACCCTACATTCAGAGGTGAGGAATAATATATGTAAAGTACAAGCTGGCATTCTCTTTCTCCTAGAAACATCATTAGCCCCTCTGAGGGCTTTTGGGCAGATTAGGAAAGCAGGGACTTCCCTGGTGGTCCTGTGGTTAAAATTACCTGCTGACAATGAAGGGGATGCAGGTTTGACTCCTGGTTGGGAAACTAAGATCCCAATGCCTTGCAGCAGAAAGATTAAAAAAAAAAATTTTTTTTTTAATTAGGAAAAGCTGCCCCTGTGGAAGAATATCCTCCTTCAGTGCAGACATTTCTTTTGTATCGAGCTCTTTCAGAGCCTTACCATCCTCCAATGGAGGGTGGTGAAATGGGATTCTTCCAGAAATATGTTGGCTGGATTGCCAAAGGGGAAACTTCTGTAGACCCAAAGATTAATTCTTTTAGGACGTATGCAGATGAGAATTAGAAAAACAGCAGCTGAATAAACAAATATGTGTGGTATAAAACCTGAATTATATGGTCTACTAAAAATGAGATCTCTCTCCTCTAAACCTCAGCAAGTGCTGTATTATCTAAGCATTTATCTTCTTCCTACTGAAGGTTATATTTAGACTGAACCAAGAAAGATATTGCACCCAAGATCCCAGAAAAAACCTTGAGATGTGAGTCCCAGATGTAGAAGAAAGTATATTTGCCAAACCATGCTGTCTGCACCTTTTCCAGAGGCAGGACTGTTCCAGGCCTCAGATGACCAGGGAAGACAACTTTCTGTGGTGCTTGAGAGGCACCAGATTCCAAAACCCTGGGTGCTTCACAGTTAAGGTTCTCATTAGCGCCCTTCATTGCCCCTGGCATCAATGGGGCATAATATGGACCACGGGGCTCCTCCCAAAATAGGTTGGGTCTTCCCAAGGACACTGCAAATGTATAAAAATGTCCAGGAGAACATAAAATGTTTTCTGTTAAAGGGAGCTTTTACTTTCCACTCCCAGCAATCAATGACTGGGTTTTTGGAACTATCCTCCAAAAATATTTGACACTGCAGTGTACTGAAGAGAAATGAGCATGGGTTCTTGATCCTCTGGGCGAAGAATAAGTTGAGAAAGCTCTTCCTCCCTACCTTGGTTTCTATACACCTCATCAGACTTCAGTAGAGAGTTTGCCTTGACACAGGAGGGAAACCACTTTCACCGAAGGTTTGAATGAACGTGGTTTGGGACTGAGGAAAAGAGCTATGTGATGGCCTTGGGCTCAGCACAGGTGCCCGCATCTCAGATATTCTTTTTACAGCCTCCTGCTCAGGTGTACAAAGGCAATGACCTCTGCTGAAACTGAAGGTGCGATTTCTCTTGGGTGACTGGGAGTTCAAGCCTGACAAAGCGCCATGAGTCCCAGGGCAAGGTGGTACGGCCCTGGGGAGTGGCTGCCTTCACCACGGAGCAGGATACTGAAATTTAGCAATTCAAGATCCTGCGGACTTCGCTTTGTAGTTCCTGCTGGCGCCGAACTCACAGAGAGAGCCTTCTTGCCTGGATGGTCCAGCCAAACCTGCCCACTGCCCCAACCACTGGACAAAGGTGATGACGCCCAAAGCCAGATGATGGGCTGCTTTCCAGCAGCCATAGGACGCAACCCCCGTTCCTGGTTAATTCTTTGTCCTTTGCACACAGATATTTTAAATTTCCTGGAATAATTCCACCTTCATGTTATGCTTTGGTAAACAGAAGGCAGTCATCAGGAAGGCATTAATACAAATGTCACTGTGCACGTCACCCTCCCCCAAAGCAATAGCAACCTGTTCAATGCCAAAGAATATGGAGAAACTGGTGAGGGGGCGCTGGAGACAGGAGCCTGGCTTTTTGGTTTCCTGGTCGTGCGGCAGCTCTGATATGTTTTCTGAAAGCTCTAGGGACCTACACTCTGAGCTGTGCTGTCTTTCATTCAGAGCATGATCACACTCTGCTTTGAAGGAAACAGCCATTTAAAAAAAACAAAAATAAAAAGCCCTTCTGGGGAGTCTTGGGCAGACTTCAGCACAGTCACAGTCACGGCTCTTTCTTTGAAAGAGGGAACCACACACTGAGATGGGCTTGTGGCTGGCAGTTGAACTTTAAATCTGTCCCAGCTGACTGCCCAAAGGTTTTACTCTCCATAACCTCAACTATGGTTGTTGTTCCGTTGCTCAGTCGTGTCCTACTCTTTGTGACCCCATGAACTGCAGCACGTCAGGCTTCTCTGTCCTTCACCATCTCCCAGAGTTTGTTCAAACTCATGTCCATTGAGTTAATGATGCCATCCAACCATCTCATCCTCTGTCACCCCCGCTTCCCCTCCTGCCCTCAATCTTTCCCACCATCAGGGTCTTTTCCAATGAGTCGGCTCTACACATCAGGTGGCCAAAGTATTGGAGGTTCAGCGTCAGCATCAGTCCTTCCAATGAATATTCAGAGTTGATTTCCTTTGGAATGACTGGTTTGATCTCCTTGCAGTCCAAGGGACTCTCTAGAGTCTTCTCCAGGACCACAGTTCAAAAGCATCAGTTCTTTGGCACTCAGCCTTCTTTATAGTCCAACTCTCACATCCATATATGACTACTGGAAAAACCGTCGCTTTAACTATATGGACCTTTGTCAGCAAAGTGATATATCTGCTTTTTAATACGCTGCCTAGGTTTGTCATAACTTTCCTTCCAAGGAGCAAGCGTCTTTTAATTTCACGGCTGCAGTCATCATCTGCAGTGATTTTGGTGCTCAAGAAAATAAAGTCTATTATTGTTTCCATTTTTTTCCCCATATTTGCCATGAAGTGATGGGACTGGATTCCATGGTAGATCAGTCTAGAAAACTCTATTTCAAAATGGAAATGTCTCCCAGATCCACTGATGGTAGCTGGGAGAAGGTTTATCAGCAATAGTTACACATGCTGTATTGTTCTATTTCTCTTGCCTTCTAGTTCCTGTGACCTGGAGAACCCCTAGTCACCCTTACCACCAAGTCCAACTTTCCCTCCAAGATTCAGATCATATCCCTTCCTTTAACAAATGCAGCTTAAGCACCCACTTTATGCCATCACTGGATTATCAGTCTACTGGGGAAGATGACATTGAAAGAGTAATGTGGGCACAGCTGAGGGATGTATCTACTTTGAAAGTAACTTCATTTGGGTGGGGGTTGGGGTCATAGAAAGATATCACCTCCTTTCCAAATTCTTCTGGCTTTCCCCAAACATTATTATCATTCCATCAGTGAATACCAGGCACCTCTTCCATCAGCTCACTGCCTAGTATTTCTACAGAATGCCTCCCCCACCCCTGCCATCCTGCCATTTCATTAAGAATGTCTTCAAGGTCATTGGGCTGTCCTATTAATCAAGTACCTGGTAAATGTTCAACAATTCGAATAAATAAATCTCTACAAAAGGAACTAACTGTTGTCTACCCAACCCCAAGTGTGATCAATAAGCTTTTTAAAATCCAGGTTTGGTCAGTCTCCCAAGTGACACCATATTTTACTATTTGGAACAGGAACGTGCAGATGAGTGTGACTGAGCAGGTGAGCAAATGCTGAATCAGGTATTTACTGCAGGGGTGAGGAAATGGAGGCAATGAGGTGAGTGAAAGAAAGGAGGGTGTGTTGGAAGCAGCTGCTGAATCAGAGAGTAAACCAGTTGTCAGCAAAGGTTAGGACAAGGGCCCATTTAAAGGCAAATTTCACTCCGGTGTTTCTGAATCATTGACATCAAAACTACTAAAAACGTGTGGAAGTCACTTCAATGCTAGAAAAATATTTGAAATCTTATTAACCTCTTTGTACAGAATGCCAAATACTGCATTGTGATATTAATTAGCTAGTCCAATGCAGTAATGAAATGATCGGTTGAGAATGTCCTAAAACAGTGCTTCTCAGACATTAATGTGTATACCAATCATCTGAGTATCTTGATAAAATTCAGAGTCTTATAGTGGTGGGGTGAGGCAGAGATTCTGTATTTCAGATAAATTCCCAGGTTCTATCAGTTCACTTTGAGGAGCCAGTTCAGAAAGACCAGGGAGAACAAGTTATGATTTTGACAAAACACAGTTTTACTCTTCTTTTTTAGATTTTTACTATTTATTGGAATTTTTCTAATACATGGTCACTATGATGAATTTGGAAATTGTAAAATTTAAAAAAAAATTAAATAGCCCTCACATCACCCAGTGATTATCTATATGAATATTTTGATGTGTTTCCTCCTAATCTTTTGTTTTTACATAATACTCTATAAATTTTTTCTTATTTTTTAAAAATTGTTTCTCACATGCTGTTATATTTGAATTGATCAGCAAACATTTAGAAGAGTGCCATGAACTCTTTCACTCTTTCAAGAGTATAGCAGTTAGAGTCTTTGTCTTTGCTTTTTGGTGAGGAAAAACAATCTGATATACAATCTGATAATAAAGAAGACTGAGCGGATAAAATTCTCATTTTAAGTAATGACATTATATTCCATTTTATAGCTAGTCATAACATAGTTACCAGTATAGTTAACCAATCATAATATAGTTAACCAATATTCAGGTAATTTCCCTTATTTGCTTATATATATATATATATATATATATATATATATATATATACACACACATATATTATATAAATATATATGTAAATGTATATTTACATATATATGTAAAATATGTACACTATGTGGAAAATTTTTGCATGTATTCCTAATTTTCTTTAGATAAATTTCTTTAAGTGGAAATTCTGGGTCACTGAGTGTGTACAGTTTTTGAGTTTTTCATACATATCGCCAAATAGAACTCAAGCAGCGTTGTACCATACATACTTCTACTTGTACTGGTACAATGTGATAAAGGCACCCAAAAAGCCTTTATTACATTTTTCCCAGCATTAATTGTTATTTGTTTTTATACTTGTCCAGATATTTTAGTTTAAATTCCCTTTATACTTATGGGGTTATGCATTTTCACAGGTGTATGAGCCTTTGGCTATCTTCTCTTGTGAAGTGTCTATTTCTTTGCCCATTTCGCATTTGGGGGTTTCCTTTTTTCCCTTATTAATTTGTAACTGCTTTTTATATATTAAATATATTAACCCTTTGCTATAGATTTTGTAAATGTTTTTCTAGTTTATTTTTTGTCTTTTAATTGTGTTTCTGCTTTTTAATCCATGTGTTACTTAGAAGTAAGATGTTTAATCTCCACATATTTTGGGAATTTTTCAGTTGTCTTTCTGTTATGTATTTCAAGTTTAATTCCATTGTCATCTGAAAGTAGGCATTGCATGATTCATATTCTTTTAAATTTGTTAAGAGGTATTTTATGGCCCAGAATGTCATCTATCTTGGTGAATGTTCCATGTAAGCTTGAGAAGAATGCTTACCATGCTGCTCTTGGATGAAGTAGTCTATAGATGTCCATTGTATCCAGATGATTGATGGTACTGCTGAGCTCCACTACGGCCTTACTGATTTTCTTTCTACAGGGTCTGTCCATTTATGATAGAGGGGTGTTGAAGTCTTCAACTATGATAGCAAATTCCTCTCTCCCTCCTTGCAGGTCTATCAGGTTTTGCCTCACGTAGTTTGACACCCTTTTGTTAAGCACTTACATATTAAGGACTGTTGTCTTCTTGGAGAATTGACCCCCTTATCAATAGGTAGTGCTCTTCTTTATCCCTGATAACTTTCCTGCTTTGATATCTGCTCTCTGAAATTAATATAACTACTCTTGCTTTCTTTTGATTAGTGTTCGCATAGTATATTTTTCTCCACCGAGGTACTTCTAATATACATGTTTTTATGTTTAAAGTGGGTTTCTTGTAGAAACATACAGTTGACCTATTTTTTGATCCACTCTCACAATTTCTGTCTTTGCATTGGTGTGTTTAGACCATTGATATTTAAAGTGATTAATGATATAGCTTGATTAATATCTACCACATTTGTTACTATTTTCTACTTGTTCCCTTATTCCTTTATTATTTCTATCTTCCACTCTTTTCCTGTTTTTTGCAGTTTTAATGAAGCATTTTATATTGTTCTGCTTTTTCCCTTTGTTAGGATATTAGTTATATTTTTTTCCTTTTTTTTTAGTGATTGCCTTAGTTTGCAATATACATTTACAATTAATCGAAGTCCACTCTCAAATAACACTATACCACTTTACAAGTAGTATGAATACTTATAATAACAAAAAATGCTGATTCCTCTCTCCTGTTGCTTGCATTTTTGCTGTCTTTCATTTCTCTTATACATAAGTGTGCATGAATATATGTCATATTTATAAGCATGCTTATATATATGCATACATAATTAAATACACTTTTGCTATTATTATTTCAAACAAGCCTTTATGCATTAGATTAATTAATAAGAAAAACAAATATTTTATATTTTGCCTTCACTTATTCCACCTTTGATGTTCTTTATGTAGATCTGACCTATGTTATTTTCCTTCTCTCTAAGAAACTTCTTTTAACCTGTATTGCTAAGCAGGTCTACTGGTAACAAATTCTCTCAAACTTGTTTGTCTGAGAAAGTCATCATTTCCCCTTCACTTTTGAAGAATAATTTCACACAGTTCGAATTTCTAGGTTAGTAGTTTTTTTCTCTTTAAATATTTCATTCCACTCTCCTCTGGCTTGCATGGTTTCTGAGGAGAAACTCTATGTAAGTCTTGTCTTTGTTCCCTTCTTATGTTCTATTTGTTTTCCTCTGGCTTTTTAAAGACTACCTTTGATTTTTTTGCAGTTTGAAAAGTATATACCTAGGTATGGGGGATTTTTGGTTTTGTTTTTTGGCATTTATATTGTTCTGGTGTTCTCTGAACTTCTTGATTCTGTGGTTTGGTGACTTAGATTAATTTAGAGGAAATGCTCAGTCATTGTTTCAAATATTTCTCCTGTTCCTTTCTCTCTTTCTACTCCTTCTGGTGTTCCCATTATGTATAAGTTAAACCTTTCATATTTGCTTCATAGTCCTTGAATATTCTGTTGTGGATTTTTTTTCAGTGCATGTTCCATTTGCTTTTTAGTTTTGCAGGTTTACTGATATGCCCTCAAGTTCAGAGATTCATTCCTCAGCCATGTCCAGTCTACTAATAAGCCTATCAAAGGTATTCTTCATTTATGTGACAATAGTTTTGATCTCTAACATTTCTATCTGGTTCTTTCTTAAGACTTTCATCTTTCTGATTCCACTACCTGTGCGTTCTTGGGTGCTCTATATCCACTAGAGCCTTTATCATAATTAACCATAGTTTTAAATTCCTTGTTTGATAATTTCAACGTCTGTGCCACATCTTGTTCTGATGCTTTCCTTGTCTCCTCAAATTGTGTTGATTGTCTTTTGCTATGTTTTTTCTTTTTCTTTTTGATAACTGCATATGATGGACCAGGTGAATTGAAGTGCTATGAATAAGTCTTTAGTAATGTGACTGAGAGCTGCGGGTTGCGGGGGGGAAGAATTCTATAATCCTATTATAGTAAAGGGGAGCAATGTGCTGGGTGCCATCACCGCCCAACTAATGCCTGAGAAACCGTGGTTAGAAGTCCTGCTCAGCCATTGGTCAGCACTGCAGCAGGCCCCGCCCCCAAGCAACCAACTGTGAGCAAGGGTTAGTGAGGCAACTCAATCAACTGTCAGGGAGTGGTGGTCGTCAGCCAGAGAGTGCGGTGAGATCCACTCACCTGGCCTCAGTTAGTGGGTGAAGGCTGCAGTGAACCTCTCCGGTATCCCCGCCTCTGTGACCTAAAGGCAGCAGCTGTCTGCGTAGGATGCAGTCAGCGGGACCTGCTGCTGCTGCTGCTGCTGCTAAGTCACTTCAGTCGTGTCTGAATCTGTGCGACCCCATAGACAGCAGCCCACCAGGCTCCCCCGTCCCTGGGATTCTCCAGGCAAGAACACTGGAGTGGGTTGCCATTTCCTTCTCCAATGCATGAAAGTGAAAAGTGAAAGTGAAGTCGCTCAGTCGTGTCCGACTCTTCGCGGCCCCATGGACCGCAGCCTACCAGGCTCCTCTGTCCATGGGATTTTCCAGGCAAGAGGACTGGAGTGGGGTGCCATGGCCTTCTCCACAGCGGGACCTAGTCCCTGCCATATGGGCGACCTGAGGACCAGCTGGGTTGGGCACCAAGCTGCCTCAGAGATAATGGCGGGGCAGGGTCTGAGGCCCTGGCCATGAGTGAGCTGCCAGCTGCGATCTCCCTCCTGTTAGCCAGGATCTGGACCTGGGAGGGGGAAAGCTGTGCCTGGGGACCTTGCCCTTTCTTGTCAGAGCAGAGCAATATTGGTTTGGTGGGTGGAGATTCACAGGAACATTGTTTACATGACCATGATGTGACTCCAGAATAAAGGATCTGACACCAAGAAGTTTGCAACAATTAACCACACCCCTCCCTTACCTTTCCTAGAAAAGGGCTTTGCTGAAGGCTTTGGGGGAGTTTGGGGTTTTTTAAGGCATGAGCCACCCATCTCTTCACATGGCCCTACAACAAACCTTTTTCTGTTCCAAACTCTGACGTTTTGATATTGTTTAGCCTCACAGTGAGTTTGGGAACACAGACTTACATTTCAGTAAGCCTGTGATTAGGTCTCAGCTTTTTCGTGAGCCTGGGCCTCTAAACTGTGAACCTCACACATGTTTCTCAGTTTTTTCTCCCCCTCAGGTGGGACAGGATGGATAGATTGGGCTGAAGTTGGATATGTCCCTTCTCCCTTGTGGAGCCATCAGGAGATGGATATATCCCTTCCTTCAGGACAGTTAGGCTCTGATAAGAATACCCCAGCAGGTTAGACTCTGGTTAGTCAGTTTCCTCTTATTAAGAAGCACTCAGTGCTCTGGCGTATTTCAAAACAGCTACTTTTCTCCTCACCTTGCAGGAAGCATCTACTCTTGAGAACCTGGTCAAGCTCCACAAAAGCGGAACCACTCGTTTGCCTGGGTTCTCCTAGAGTTTTAATTGTCAGTCTTGTCCACACTGAGTCTCCAGTAATTTGTCAATTACAGTTCAGGTGTTCCCACCACAGCACTGGTTTCCATGGTGTTTTCACTCCTGGGGCTCTGTTCAGGTAAGCCACAGCTCTGTATTATCAGCCCGTCTGTTTCTCCAATTTTGGGGGTAGCAGTTTGCCCTGTGTCCTCCCCTCTGCTATGGATCCAAGAAGAGTGGTTGGTTTTTCAGTTTGTTCAGGTTTTTACTTGTTTGGACAGAGTGGCAACTTCCAAGCTCCTTACATGTGGGACCAGAAACTGGGAGTCTCTGTTTCTTAAAAACCTCTATGTTTTGAATTTTTAAGTAAGTCATAGCTATTAATCTTGTCACTATAAATTTGGTCTTTGTTTTTATGTTTAGGATAGGCTTGTCCTTAAGAGTGTGAGGCGAGCAGAAGTAATGCCATGGCAGGCAGCTTAGATTAGGAGTAGGCCTTCCTACTTCTGGGTGGTAAGATTATCAGGCCACCTGGATCAGCTTTCGCTTAACACTGACCGCTGTTTGCCAATTAGGAACGGGGCGGAAACCCCCCCGGGAAAGTCCTGCGCGCTCGAAAGTTTTGACCAATGAAATTGCTTTATCCGCTTAAACCAACTACCAACAGCGTGTGCTCACCCTATAAATTTGTATAACAGCTTGGGCTCGGGGCTCTCTGACCCCGCACCACGGCATTGGATGTGGCAGGAGCCCTGACTCGAGTCAGCAATAAACTTCCCTTTTTGCGAGTTGCATTGTCTTGGAGGTCTTCTCTCTTCCCGCTCAGGGATTCGGACATCGGGCATAACAAGAGGAGAAAAATTTGGATCCATGTTTCTTTCTAGTTTTGTAAAAGCATCTTACATTACTTGTATACAGAAACGTTAGAAATCACTCTTGCAAGGGCAGTCTGTTTTCCTGTGGTACAGTTTTGCTAAAACTAGGGTGTACAACAGGCTTCTCAAGAGATCCAGGAATGGGGGAACGCTGAAGGGTGACATCTTTGGGGGTTGTAATATAATTTGAGAAGCCAGCTTTTATTGTTCCATTAGCAGTTCCATTGCTTCTATATAGGAAGGATTTGATGGTATCTTTCACCTATCATTGGTAGGTATGGTATACAGAATAATACTGTCCCCTAAAATATTCACATTCTAATCCTTGATATTTGTGGGTTCATTACCTTCCATGGCAAAAGAAACTTTGTAGTTCTGATTAACTTAAAGATCTTGAGATGGGGAAGATTATCCCAGTGGGCTCAAAGCAATTGAAAAGGTCCTTATAAAAGGGAAGCAGGAAGGTCAAGAAGCAAGAAAGGAGGCAATTGACAATGTCAACAGAGGTCAGAGAGAAATTTGAAAATACTGTGCTGCTAACTTGCAAGATGGAGGAAAGGGACATCAACCAAGGAAAGCAAGAGGCCTCCTGGAGACGAAAAGCCAAGGAAATAGGTTCTTCCCTGCAGTTTTCAAAAGTTAACACCCTAATTTAGGACTCCTGAGCTGCATAACAGTAAGGTAACAAACCTGTGTGGGTTAAGCCACCGTGTTAGTGGTAATTTGTTACAGTAGCATAGGAAACTATAAGGGACTGTCAGAGTACAAGCCAATCCCTGCAGTGGTTCCCAAACACTGCTCCTTCCAAGCCACCTCCAGTGCACTTGGCTACTGCCAAGACTGTTGTCATGTCCAACTCTTGCAACCCCATGGGCTGTAGCCTCCAGGCTCATGTCTGTGGGATTCTCCAGGCAACAATATTGGAGTGGGTTGCCATTTTCTTCTTCAGGGGTTTTTCCCAATCCAGGGATTGAACCCACGTTGCAGACAGATTCTTTACCACTAAGTCACCTAGGAAACACTGCCAAGATAGTAGGGTTGACTTCACCATCAGTGGATGGTCTCAGAGCACTGATAGCTTACCTAGAAGAAGCCAGCTGAGTCAGTTGCCTAAAAAAGG
This sequence comes from Dama dama, assembly GCF_033118175.1. Taxonomy (NCBI): domain Eukaryota; kingdom Metazoa; phylum Chordata; class Mammalia; order Artiodactyla; family Cervidae; genus Dama; species Dama dama. The sequence continues at coordinate 61,292,677 of NC_083683.1, forward strand.
GCAGAAATTTGAGGCTTTTTGATCTTCTCCCTTAATTAACCCAGAACATTCAATGAGTCTTCAGAGAATTTCATTCTGATTAGTTTCTACTAGGGACAAAAATCACCCTATCTTTTAGGGTAATTGTGAGGATTAAATTACTTAATACATACATGTGTAGTCCTTAAAATGTTACCTGGTACATAGCCTTCATTAGGTGTTAGCTGTTATTATTTGTTTTAGCTCAAGTTCTCCTGAGAAACAGACCAATAGGATGTGTGTGTGAGTGTATTATATATATAGAGAGAGTTACTTTAAGGAGGTGGCTGATACAGTTGTGGGGTCTGGCAAATCTGAAATCCACATGGCAGACCAATAGGCCAGAGACCCAGGAAAGATCTGATGTAGTCTTGAGTTCAAAAGTAGTCTGGAGACTGCAGAATTCCCTTTCCTTTGGGGACCTCTAACTTTTTCTTTTAGCTTTCTATTGATTGGATGGGGCCCATCCACATTATGAGGGTAATCTGCTTGACTCAAAGTTTATTGATTTAAATGTTAATTGTCATCTAAAACATATCTTCACAACTATATCTAAACTGGTGTTTGACCAAATATCTCAGCACCAAAGGCAAGCTAAGTGGACATAAAATTAACTATCACACTGGTATTTGTTTCCTATCTTATTTCAATGGCTAAAATCCCCAGGAAAATATAAAATAGTAAAAATACATACGGAACATCTTTGTCCTATTTCCAGTTTTAATGGAATTACTCTGCTATGTCTTCATCTCTATTAAGTACTACTAAGGAACTATTCTCTACTCCCAATTTAGTATATTTTTAATCATAAATGGGTACCATCTGCTAAGATGATTATGTAGTTTTTCTCTTTTGATTTATTGAAATGATATATTTTATTTATAGACTTCCTATTAATAAACAACTTCTTGCATTCCTATGGTAAAACTTACTTGGTCAGACTGTAGGCTTCCTTTCAGATGCTGCTGGATTTAATTTCTTAGAATTTCAGTTCATTTTTTATAGTTTATTTTTGCAGCATTCAGTTCCGACTCCCCATGTTTAATATAAAGTATATAGTAAACAGATGTGTTTTTAATTGAAGTATAATTAATTTATAATATTGTGTTAGTTTCTGATGTACAGCAAAGTGATTCAGTTATATGTATATATATATATATGTATCCTTTGTCAGATTTTTTTCCATGATAATTTATTATGGGATGTTGAATATACTTCCCCATGTTATACAGTAGGACCTTGTTATTTATTTATTTGTATCTGCTAATCCCAAACTCCTAATTTATCTCTCCCCCCACCCCCTTACGCCTTAGGTAGCAATAACTTTGTTTTCTATATCTGTTAATCTATTTCTATTTTGTAAATAAGTTCATTTGTATCATTTTTTGGATTCCACATACAAATGACATAATTTGATATTTGTCTTCCTCTGTTTGACTTACTTCACTTAGTATGATGATCTCTAGGTCCATCCACGTTGCTGCAAATGGCATTATTACATTCTTTTCTATGGGTGAATAATATTCATTATACATACCACCTCTTCTTTATCCATTCATCTGTCAATAAGCATTTAGAGTGCTTTCATGTCTTGGCTATTGTAAATAGTGCATGAGGCTAAACATATTTTTAGTGGCAAGATGTTCAGACTATCTCATCACTAAAGTCATTTGGTGTCTTCTTCCCTTGCGAATTCCCTTCCATTGACTCAGTATTAACATTATATCAATTTAATATTCTAAACATCCTTAAGCATGTTAAAAATATCTGTATTCCCCTTACAAAAACATGACATTGCTTTTTCACTGTTTCATGTCTACTACCTAGTATCTGTAACTCTCTGTAAATTTTCCCTTAATGTGAACAGTCAGCTATTGTTCAAGAGGGTTGGCCATCCAAGCCCAAGTCTCTTTATGAGTCATTCTGCTTTAGGAATCCATCCTATATTCTTTGAGTTGTTAACTTTGCTTTTCAAAAGCATCACTGTGTGGAGCTTCTCCTACACTGAGACCAGCATAGACCAACTTGTCTTCTGCTTCATGCAGTTTCCTACAAAACAAACTCAAACCAACAAAAGCATAAAATATGTGGCCACTCCGATTGGAAAAGAGTCAGGATTTGGCCTGTGGACAGTTAGGAGCTCAGGGCTCTTCTTTAGGACACTGGGCTGCCACTTAAGAGTTCTGAGTGCCTTCTGTTTAAAAGTAAGGCTGGCAGTTGGAACAGTAAATTTGAGTCAAACTTTAAAAGCATGCCCTACCACACCACATGCTGCCCCTTCACAGCAGATGGCCTGGACAACGTTCCCTACTCCTGGACTCCAACGAGGCCAAGAACCAACTGCTACATCGGTCCAATGTTCACTGAGGCCAGGTTTAACACTTAAGCTTCTTTATATCTAACTCCCATTTTGCTTCCTGGTAATATATTTTTAACTAGTCACATAACTGAAAATTATTTTCATAAGCCATCAAGGTCCAAACAGTGTTCTAGGGAACACTAGTTGTCAGTAAGTGTTCCAAAAGAAGGGAAAAAAAGATTCTGTCTTCAAATTTGGAACAAGCTGGGTTAAACAAAACTGATTTCTTTACTGCAAAACCACACAGAGCCTTTAGTATATTGATGTTCTTTGGGACCTCTGAAACTTTTTCACAGTACACCTATTAACATTTCCAAGTATTAATATATTATTGTTGGGTATACTTTAGGGAAACAGTATATTAAATAATTATTATTATCATCACCTACACTTAATGCTTACTAGGACTTGAGTATTATGTTACATATCCCCAACTATATATGGGATATTATTAAACTACATCTCACTTGAGCCTTGCAACATCTCTAAGAGTGGGAGTTATTATCTTCTTTGCATAGCAGTATAGAGAAGTTAAGCAATTAGCCCACAATGACAGCACTAGTGAATCACAAACCCTAATTGCATCCAGACCTGATTTCAAAATCTATGTGCTTAACCAGTTAAGCTACATTTGCAATAGCACTACTATACTTTGCAGTGGTTGCTTCATGGAATAATACTTTATATTACATTGTAAAAACCAACTTTACCCATGCTCTGCTGCTGCTAAGTCGCTTCAGTCGTGTCCGACTCTGTGCGACCCCATAGACGGCAGCCCACCAGGTTTCCCCGTCCCTGGGATTCTCCAGGCAAGAACACTGGAGTGGGTTGCCATTTCCTTCTCCAATGCATGAAAGTGAAAAGTGAAAGTGAAGTCTCTCAGCCTTGTCTGACTCTTCGCGACCCCATGGACTGCAGTGCACCAGGCTCCTCCATCCATGGGGTTTTCCAGGGAAGAGGACTGGAGTGGGGTGCCATTGCCTTCTCCGTTCCCCATGCTCTGAGAACCATCATATCCTCTCCTTCCCTGCGAGCCAGCCCAACAGATCCTTTTGTCAGTGAGCACCTTCACACCATCCTGCAGCCACTCTCGACTAATGAGCGCTGAATCATGTGTAATGCATGCTGTTTTCTTCCTTGGGGCTTCTCTTGTCTGACATCTATGTATGTCAAGAGATGTCTGAGTGATAACCAGACTTTCTGCAAAGAAACAAAAAAGGACACCAAGCTGAGTGTTAAAATGCAAGTTTGATAACATCTTCAAGTTAGTGGAGGAAACAGAGGGTAGAGATTAGTGGACAATTAGGTGTAGGTGGGAATTCCTTGGCAAATGAAGGATACCACTGAGGCCTAGGAGGAGTGACCAGCCATTGTGTGAGATTCTGGAGGTTTGCCATGACCTCAGAAGATTTGTAAAGAAGGAAATAACTAATCCCAAAGAACTTGCTGGAAACTCATCTACTCATCTGCACCATTCCATGCACTACTGTGATCACCTGCGTTTAAGGGTCCCATCTTCTATGGTAACCTGACAGACTTGTGCTGCCTCTTTTATTAGCATCCACATTTCTCAGTCCAGTAGCCAGCCTTCTTCCAGCAGTATTCTACACAACCTTTCATACAAAGATATGGAAAGTTTACAATTATATGATTTTGCATGTCAAAGGATGGTCTATTAGCAGAACTAACCTAGAGTGACCATCTTATTCAGCAAGGGCCATCAAAGCATGTTTTATAGAAAGAATGTCCAATTTAGAAATTTCTTATCTCAATAAATCTAGGAATTTAAATTGCCAGACTCAGGAGGTATGGTTTTGGGGAACCCTTAGTCCTCCTCTTTTAAGATGTCTCCTCATCCTCCCCATTCAAAAGGGTTAGGCCTTTTCCACATGTATAAGTTACCTATTATATAATGAACCAACCCTAATACCAGTGATTTAACATTTCTAACATTTGTTATTAATTACGAGTCTACAAATTGGCTGAGCACTCATGCTGATTTGGGCTTGACTTAACAGGTTTTAGATGGGCATGTTCATGCATCCTTGGTTACCTGGCCAATCATCAGGAGGCTGGCTGGTCAAGGGTGGCTTGAGCTGGTATGACTCACCTCCATTCTACATGATCCCTCGCCCTCTAGCAGGCCAGCCTGTGTTCATTCTGATGGCAACTGCAGGGGTTTAAGGGAGGAAAGAAAACTCCAGTGTACAAGAACATTTCAAGCCTCTGGTTGTGGTGCATGTCCTAATATTTCATTGCGCAAAGCAAGTCTTATGGTGAGTTTGAATTCAGAATAGGAGGAAACAAGAAATGTGCAGGGGAAAAGCCATGGTTAGTACTCTCATATGTCACAAATATCTCTTGGCTTCAATTTGAATCATGGTGAATAGAATTATAAAAGCGGCTATGGTAGAGCTAAGAAGAACCATACTAACCTAGGCTCTTTGATGACTCACAATTCCAGAATTAGCCTAAGACTCAATTCAGAATATTGGAAGCCCCTTCTACAATTCTGATTCAACTGAAACAGTGTAGCACTGAAGGGATATCAGGATATGCCACCCCAAAATTTGCCACTTCAGCATAAGAATTATTTTAAGATGAAGACATCTGAAATTCAACAGCTGCAGGAAGAAGGCTTCCTGGAGCTTCCCTTATCTGAATAAAAGCAGAAATTTCTAGGAAATCAGGTTACCACAAATCCCCCCTTTAAGGTAAGTCTGATCCCAGGAAAAAGACCAAGAATAAGTCCACCATAATCCCCTCTCCCAGGGAGTTTATGACAGAAAGATCACCAATACCAACAGAGGCAAATATTGCAAATTTTTAAAACTCTCATTTCTCTCATTTGTCTTTCTTAAAAAAAAAAAAAAAAATCCTCATTTGTTTTTCCAAAAACCAAGAACAAAAGCCTATTTGTCCTTCCCATAGAAGCCCTTTCTCCCCTCTCTCTTTCCCCTGTTAAATATATAGGTCACATCGTTTTAAGTTACTAATGACTGAGTACTCCTGCATGTAACTGCATTGCACGTGTAAATTTCTTCTCTTAATCTGTCTTTTGTCAATTTAATTTACAGGACTTGGTCAACCAGCATATAAGATTAGAGGAAGTTTTTCCTCTCATACAGTACCATCCCTATGAACTACCCAGGTCAGAAAGCACCCTAAGAATATCCTGTTTAAGCGGTTCGAGTTGGAGTCATCTGTTACTTATAGCCAATAGGATCCTACCTAATTGAGTATTAGGTTTGAGTTACCTATTAAACAACTAAAGAGAGAGATCAAGGAAACAAATGAACATGAGTCTACATGTGTGGGAAGAAGTCAGGGTAGAAGATAGGGATTTGAAGTCCTAGGCACATAGATTCCATTTAAAGCCACATGACTAGATAACATGCTGGAAGGCATGTAAAAAGAACAGAGATGTGGGTCCAGGACTGAATCTTAGGGAATGCTAATATTTGAAGTTGAACAGAGGAAAAGGCCATACCAAAAAAGACTCAGAATGATGAGGAAAGTAGGAGAAAAACCAAGAGAATGTGATGTTATGGAAGCCCAAAGGGGAAAGAAGGAATTTTAGAAGGGAAGAGGAGCTGTATTATGTTGAATAGTTGGAGAACTCATTGGATTTTGGATTTAAGAGCTTCCTCTGTTTCAGAACCAGCACCCTTGCCCTCTAGGCTCTAAGTTACTGAACTTTATTTTCCTCTTTCCAGACCACGTTCTCCTTGCCTCCAAGGCCTCACCTGTATTGCAGCCTCCACTGGGAACATGCCTCCTTCCATCTCCTCTCTGTAACTCCTGCTGTTCCAGCAGGTCTCAGCCTAGACTCTTGCTTCTCCAGAACTGGCTCAGGGGCCACTTCCATATGCCTCCAAAGAACCCTGAACTTCACCTGTCCTAGTCACCTTGGGCTGCCATAACAGATACTCCAGACTGGGGTGGCTTAAATAACAAATGTTTATTTTCTCACAGTTTTGGGGGCTATAAGTCTAACATCCAGGTGCCATTACCACTGGTGTCTGATGAGGCCTCTCTCCTTGGCTTTCAGACAGCTGCCTTCTTGCTGTCCTCATATGGCCCACACACAGACAGAAGGCTCTTGTGTCTCTTATAAAAACAACAGTCCTAGTGGGTCAGGACCTAACCTTATCATCTCTTTTAACTTTAATTACCTCCCTAAAGGCCTTATCTCAAGTACAGTCACGTTGCGGGTAGGCCTTCAGAATACAAAATTTGCTGGAAACACATTTCAGTCTGTAATACCCATCAAAGAACTTACTGGGTGATAATTTCTTTATTCCCTATTTGACTGAAATTCTGTGAGGCCAAGTCCAGGCAACGTGTGTACTTTATTTCCTATTATCTTCAGCATGTAACACAGTGCTTAGAGGTGCTAAAAAATTTTATGGACTAAATGAATGTGAACATGATTGGCCCCTGCTCTGCCATCTGGCTAACCCACATAGCTAGCCAAGACTGTACTCTAATTGGGAATTCGCCTCCCAGGAGTGTCCCATTTTCAATGGTCAGTAAAATCTAGCCCAGTTGAAATAAATGGAAGGAAGCCCAGTGTGAATCGGTGACAAAGTATAGAATTTTAGAAGTTTTGGTACTTTCACAGAAGTCCTAAAAAATAATCTGTCATGTCTGTTGCAATCATCCTGAAAACGAGTTTATACTCTCTCTCCCTTTGTTAGCAAGTTCTCCTTGCTACATACAGACAGGGCAAATGTAAACTTTAATCCAGCTTCCAGGGGGGGAAATGTTGGATTGTTTAAGTCTTTGTTCAGGGTTCCAAACATCCCCATGCTTTAGGAAAGATGAAAATGGATGAGAAGAGGGGACTGCAGAGGAGCTCAGAATAGTATTATTTCAAAACTCTATCTTTTGTTGCATAATAATAGCAAAGTAGTGAGTTTGATTTACAGATGTTAGCATATCATCTTTAGAAATAGGAAGTCAGCAATGGCATATATATTCTCCTTCCTTCCCTGAAGATTACCCACATAGCTTTTTAAAGATATGAAAATGATTTGGAAAATATGGAGAGAAACTGGCTTTTTTTAGGAATTGCATTTCTAGGTTTTCCTAAACTCTAAAGAGTGTTAAGGGGAAAAAAATCTTTTAACAAATGTTCACTGATGTTAACCCTTCAAGTATGCCTGCCTTTTTCTTTTGTAAAATCGAGTGTATCAGGTAAAGGATGACTTGGGGTGTAAATGCCTGGTTCCAGTTAGAGCAAGAGGCACGCAGCTCCCTGAAGCTTCCAGCCTCCTCTGTGTAGCTGGATTAGGGCTATTATCCCAGCGGTGGCCCCGTGAGGCTCAGTGACATGTGACGAACATGCTGACTTGCAGCCTGTGCTGACACAGACTGTGCTAACAATAACACTCAGACACACCCCAGCCCGTTCCTCCTTCTGACCCCAGGTGCCGTCAAGTGGGAAAATGAGGCAGCACAGACAACGCCTCTGGCTCTCAGAATCCTTGCAAGGACCCGATTTCTGAAACTGAATAGTATAACAGGGAAGGGACAGATACTGGGAAAGAAACACTAAACTTACATAATTACCTCATTTTAGCACAGATCCAGAGCAGTATTACTTTTGTCCCATTTTGGTACGTGACATACACGCAGATTTGTGGACGTGTTCTATTATGTCAGTGAATTTTTAATTGGAATATAATTGCTTTACAATGCGGTGTTAGTTTTTGTCATACAATGAAGTGAATCAGCCATATGTGTACATACATCCCCTCCCTCTGGGTACTTCCTCCCCCCTGGCCCCGCCCCGTCCTGCCCTTCTAGATCATCACAGAGCAGCGAGCTGAGCTCCCTCTGTTATACGGCAGCTGCCCACTAGCTATCTACTTTACACATAGTAGTGTATATATGTCAGTCCTAATCTCCCAATGTGTCCCACCCTCCCCTTCTCCTGCTGTGTCCACATGTTCACTCTCTATGTCAGCATCTCTATTCCTGCCTTGGAAATAGGTGAATCCGTGTGATATTATGGAGAGAAAACAACACAGCCCAGAGATTTGAAAGGATTGCTTAGAATCAGCACTTCCGAAAAGGAAAGGGTCCAGTGGCCCCTTGTGGCCTCTTTCAATTTATTTGATAATGGTCCTCAAGGGGAACCTCCACTGGCAAAGCTGCTTTATAACAAATATTTCTTGCTTTGGCCACCAGACAGTTCTCTAAAGTATCTGTAACCTGCAGGTCCTGAATTGAAGTTTCGATTTTACTGCAATGCAGAGTTTGCTGGTTGGCATAGTGCCATGTCTGAGTGGAGCAAGTGTAAAGGCTTTGGGGGGATATGAGTGGAAGGGTTCAGTGGGTAATGTGTGTTAGTAAGGGCTGTATCTTAAATGCCTGGCAGTTCTTGACAAAGTCCAAGCTGACCCTGTAAAAGGATTTTGGGCCTTTCTCCAGCACAGAGACAGAGAAGCAAGATGTACCCTCTGGTCCTGGCTATAACCCATGGGTGGAATTGCCTTTCTTGCCCTAATGGGATAAGGGAGACCTCAGCGCTCCTCAGGCACCCACGGGCTGCCTGGATAACCTCTACACATGTGTGTACACACACACACACACACACACACACACACACACACACATAAATACAATAATCCTGGCTCTCCTCTGGCCTGAGATCCTCTCCTTCCTTTTCAGTGGTTGAAGGAAGGGCCCACAGGTTGAAAGGATTATGAAGCTTAATTTTATTTTGCGTGTACCTGATAAGTAAGAATTCTCTGGAAAGAAGCCTGCTCAGTTAGCTGTCCCTTCTGAAAAATAGAAAATTGATCTTTAGCTAGATTGCATTTGCAATGTCCCTAGGATTAACTTGTTTTCCTGTTTTCACTCATCTGGGCCTCAGTTTCTTCATCATGGATTGGGACTACAGTGACCGACTCTTGGGCTTGTTGAGAAGAAACAATTATGTGATAGTGCTTTGTAAACTGGAAGAAAAGTAAACATCATTAATCAGATTCATAGATCAACACTTAAATTTGCATAAATATAAGAAAGGGATTCTGGGAACATTCTTCTTAGCCATTTTCTAGCTGTCCGAACTTTAGCAAGTTAATAAACTTCTCAGAGTCTTAACTTTTACACCTATAAAATTGGGGAAACAATATTTATTCTTAGGAAGCTGTTATAAGAATTAAAAACATACCCTCCTTTCACTGAGTGTGATGTCTGACACAGAGTGGATGCTTTTTAAATGGTAGTTAATCCAGAAGACACCTGTATGGATGGAATAGCACTCCCTTGTCTAACTTTCTGAAGTGCTCTTTCTTGCTCAGGAATTGAATCCCTACCTCAATTACTGTCTTGAGTGTGCAGGGATATGGCTAATGAGAATGAAGTCTGGGGCATGAAAATAAATAATTCATGGACTGCACTTTGAACACTTGCTTGAATTTCTATGAGAGTTAGTATTTCAATTTCCTCAACTGAAAAGATGAAGACACTAAGAAACTGAAAACAAAACAAACCAAATCAACTAATCAACCTTCCTTATACACAGTTTAGAAAATTTTCTATCAAGTTAGCCAGGGGTTGGGGTCTTTATTGACTCATAGGAGAAGGGGAAAATGCATATATATTAAGGCCTACTAAATAATAAGCCATGACTTTCAAACTTTTAAATTTAATACAGAAAAAAATACCCTAAAGCCTTCCAAGAAATAAGATAGCTTTCAGAGCCATATTGAGGTCTATTAAGAGAAAAAAGAGAAACATTAGATAGAACTGGGCAAGATAGAGGTGAAGAGTCTTCCATTAGGTTAAAAAAAAATCCCATTTTAAGACCTTGTAGAATACAGCCATTGGCGCACATTTGCAAACACAAGCTTCTGTGAGGGTATCTTCTCTTGTCACTCTTGTCACAGCAATAACTTGAGACAGAAGCTTCCCCGGGTCCCCAAATTCTTAGATGCAAGGACTCATGTCCACATCCACTACCACTGAGGATCCAGATGAAGCTCATAAGTCCTGGAACCAGAGTCAGCCATGGCTGGGCTGGCACTGGATTCAATTCAATCCTCCAAAGCAATAAGGAGCCAGTTTTAAGGAGAAATAGTATAAACCAAAGAGAGCAGAAATTAGGGTTGCAATGAACTGGAAAAGACCTCTCCATCTCCTACAGTCAGAGCTGTGTTCTCTCTCATATGCACACACACACACACACACACACACACACACACACACACACTACGAGGTGATGTCTACTCACTCTTGCCAGGGTAGTCTCTATGTAGCTGCCATTTTTGTCAACCTGGGTAATATGGCTGCAGGAACCAAATTTTCATCGGTCAGTTGGTCATCAGCTATAACTTTATGTCGTGGTGGGGTGCTGCCAAATTTTGTCCAGGAACCTAGTGACCTGACACAATTCAGGAGCTTCTATTTTGACAACCCTGAATAGAGCTTTCTTATTTGTCACTCTGCAAACAATGCATTGAGACCAAAAGCACTGCAGAGACTGCAAAGGGATCCCTCCTCCCACACCACCCTGATCACCCTGAACCCTGTGGGGAGAACAGCTCTGAAACCATTCCCTGCTTGGAAGTAATGTTGCTCTCCAAGGGCTGCTCACAGAGGGCTCTGAAAGAGGAAGAAGTGAGACAATATATTTGGCGCAGTTGTAAAAGACAAAACAATCACACATGTAGAACACGAGTTACTGTCACCTAGGGGCTGATACCACCTGCGGAATGGTTGGTCTTTTGGTTTCAGCTGCTCCTTGGGACACACACACCCACCTTGCCCCCAGAAAGATAGTGCCAATTGGATTTTCTTGCATTAACCCTGCATTACTTTGAGTTTCTGTCTTTCCTGCATTGGGTACTACTGGTGTTGCTGTGATAATTTCCTATCTCTCAGTTTTTGACTTGCATCATCCTTACTGAATTATATGGCTAGGGGGGAAAATATCTCTGGTTAGTTAGGAAAATCAGTAACTTTCTCTGTTCTAATTTGATACATTTGGGGCTTGGTATCTTTCATTTAGATTCACTTGGCTCAGTTTATCCTGGGCAAACCTAACCCAATAAGGGGCTATATCCTTAGGTGTGCTCATCTGTGTTCCTCACTGTGATCCTCTTTGCATGTACTTCTCAAGGTAGCAATTTTCTTTGGCATCTGCCCACCAAGGTCTTCTAGTCCTGGTAAGATCTTGAACTTGCCTCAACAACTGCCAAGTAGACGCCTTCAATGATCATGAAGCATCGACCCCAGGCTCCAATCACCACAACAGCCATGTTGAACATCAGTATCTCTCTGCGTCCCATTGTTCCATTTCTACTTCCCAGGAGGAACTACCTCAGGATGTGGAGCAGGAAACACTAGTTTCTAGGCAAACTGCCAAGAGAAGTCCTTAAGGAACTGACCCGTTTCAAAAACTTCCTTCTTTCTAATTACTGCTACCTCTGCAGAAAAATTCCCTTTGAGCCTTCAGGTCCTCTTTGTGGCTCTTGCCTCCCTTTGGACAGACAACAGATAGCAGCTTCAGTCTCATTTAGGGCACCCACGAGTGCAAGGAGACAGAGAAGAGACAGAAGACGGACGTGACAGGTGATGAAAACACCTCCCTTTCTGCCAACACTGTGCTTTATTTCCACCTGCTGGGTCTCTGTTCAGTCTCCTGGGCACAGGGGCCATGTGGGGTACATGTACACAGCAGGCACAGAGGGGCCAGAACACTTCCAAACAGCAGGAATAAAGCAGATAGAGCTTGTTACTTTGAGGAGCAAAAAGTGAAAATGAAAGTTTTGTGGCATTTATGTGTCCCTCTACAGAGGTCCAGCTAATTGTATACATCCTCTCCTTCAGTCTCTTTCTGGATGTCCTATTATAAAAAATGGCAGCAACCATCCAATGGTCCCATCACTGTCACCAGGAAAATAAAACCATGGAAATTCATGGACACAAAATCGATTATCAAGTAAAAATTAAGAGTACAGCTAACATTCTTCTAGTCACTTGGCAGATATCAGAGAGGGTAACTCCTGGGCTCTCGCCCGAAATTTAGATTGATAAACCTAACTGTCAAAAAGGAAGAGACAGATGGGTGACTAACTTGATTCAGGGGACAAAGAAGGTACATTTCTTGCATTAAATAGATTTACCTTCCAGTCTTCCATGTGGGAAGAATAATATTTGCTTTTCTTTCATTTTTCAGCCACTTGTGACAAGTACACAGTCTCAAATTCCCATGATTGGATTAAATCACTATAAATAGACCTTGGAAAATTCACTCTGACTTTTAGACCCTGGCACTTAGAGGCAGGAATTTCCCCTCTCCTTCCTGATATTTTTTTAAAAAAAATCCTTGCTATGCTTTTTTGGTTTGTAGTTAGTTTCTTTTTCACATGATTTCCATACCAAGTGATGAAAAGTCTGCAGGAGAAGGAAGAAGGCAGAATTGTGTACAGTTCGTCAAGGTGAACAGAAGCCCTGGGATGCGATGAATGCTTGTGTGTGATCCTCAACCTAAGCAGTAATTCCAGGCACCCAGTGAGCAGCAAACATAAATTTGATCTGAGAAAATCCTATTCTAACAATTGGTCTATTTAAATTCATGTACCATGTGCTTGGTTGTGCTTAAATCATATACCTTATTCAAGTCACAAATAAATAAATATGTAATGCTCAGCAGATAAGCCAAGACTTCAGCTTCTATAGCCCTTCCCCTCTCAAAGAAGATAGCTGTGGGCTTGTTGGAAGGATGACTTGCCTTCAGTTATGCAGATTGTTACTTGGATGCGTGGTTCCTATGCGAAAGAATAAAAGAAAAGTACCAGTTCATTGTCACCTGGTTTTAATGGGCCTCAATCTAACTTTAAGGGAAGAATGGGATCCACAAGAGACACAATTATTAGTTCAGAATTCATACCCTGAAACTTGAATTTTAATTAAAGAAGACTATGCCATTTCACTAAATTGGTAATAAGTATTTTTTTTTAAAGAACTAAATTTTCACTGCTTCCATTTAGTAATCTTAGTTTAAGAAACTCTGCAGTTGACATTCATATGTATGGACCATGTGTAGAGATAAAATTCCATTTCATTCTTTCCCAAGGCCTCACTGTGAGCATTTATTCCTCCTTATTGTTTGGAATTAAGTTCTCAATAGTTATGTGCTGGATTGTAAACTCCCTGTGACCAAAATACAATTCACTTTATATAATCTAGAGGTGTCTGTTGTTTATGATGATGATTGGAATGTATTCAATATCCTACCAGTTATGAAGAGCTCTACAAGAGCTGCTGTGATATGGTTTTAATTTTCCAGAAGACTTTCTTTTAATTTCAGCAAATATTAATAGAACAATCATCAAAGCCAGAGAGTGGGACAAACGTTGGACTCAGCAATAAAAATAGGAAAGTATTTCACGGGGATGATAAGAAGTGAGTCCTACAGGTTGTTTAGAGCAAAAGGCCAAAGGCTAGTTCCGAGAAAATGTGAGTGGAATTTCACAATGAAGCTAAATTACAAGGTAAACTCCAGGATGGAATATATAAATTCTATTTTTGTGTCTGAAATGAAGGTGAGCAAAAGGTGAGAGTGGACATCAATTACTATTCTGTAAGGGAGCCCAGGATGAGGAAGGAAGTGTTTATATGCAGACAAAGATGGAAGAAAACCCACTGCAGACTCTCTGACACCCAAAAGCCTCGGAGATGGTAATTGGAACAATTGCGCCACTTCAACACCACCAGACCTATGAGCAGAGATGTCTGCCTCCAGGGTCCACTGATGTTACAGCTTGCAATGCTTGTGACTCTAAATACAGACTGCCCTCTGACTGGTACGTTCAGATAGGGCCCACCCAAGACTCACCAGTGTATAGCAGATGCAAGGGCCAATAAACCTCCATGAACTGAATTCTCTGTTATCTCTAATCTGTTCTCTGACTCCAAGTGACTTGAAGAAACTGGGCAGTAGATTCTCTTGGTAATTTGGCTGAAAAAGAACAAGCTAAGCAAAATAAATAATGACCTCCCTTTCAGAAACTTTTAAAGTATTCACTTCAAAGACACCAAAGTATCTGTTCCCCACTCCCTCTCATTCCTACTCCAACCACAGGGACTGCCTGTCTTCAGAAATAACCCTAAAGGAGTGGTTGGGAAATGACCAGGAGGCTGCCATTGCAGGTCAGGGCTCTCGTACTCCCCAAGGTTTGGAAAGTCTTAGTTACTCAAAGGTTTTCATAAATCTTGCATGTCTTATTCCTGCCGAAGTGTTCCCTCTCGAAGCCTTCTACTGTGCCTAAGTAATGAGTCTTTATCCCACATTCACTCCTGTCATCCTTACTAGGTTCCAACTTTCAAGTCTCACTTAGTATTTCATCCCAATGACAGCTTCTTAGGAATTGAACTTTGCCAAATTTACTTGTACAGAAATATCAACATTGCCAGATATTTAAAAAGATGTTCAAATAGGTCTAACCTTTAACAAAATACAGTCACCTTTACCTGGAAAACAAGAAATAAATACTTTTAGCTGAAACTTTGTCAGCTGGAGCTTCTCAAATTTTGTAATGGAAAAATTTTATCTGTAAACCCAATATAAGGGTTTTAAACTAATTTTGAACATTTCTTTTTTAAATTTTATTATTGGAGTATAATTACTTTGCAATATTGGAGCATAATTGCTTTACAATATTATGTTAATTTCTTCTGTACAACAAAGTGAATTAGCTATATGAATACATATATCTCCTCTGTCTTGAGCCTCTCTCCCACCCACGTCCCACCCCTCTAGGTCATCACAGAGTACAGAACTGAGCTACCTATTTTACACATGATAGTGTGTATATTTCTAAAAAGAATTAGTGTTAATGCTAGAATAGATATTAAAAAATTAAATAATTCTGTCATTTCTTAGGTGAGTAAACTGAGGCACAAGGAGGTTAAGGGAACTGCTTAGAGAAATTATGTTCCCAAATTCCTTTTGTAGTAGCAGTATTTAAGAAAAATAGAAACAATATCATCTAATAAAAATGGAAATAATATCATCTAATAAAAATAGAAAACCCCAACCCCTACATATACTCTCTCAATAAGCCTGTGACTCTTGTGTGAGGCTCGTCAGTGTGAAAACCACAAGCAGGGATCTTTTTCACTGAAGAGGCTTATTCCTCTCCCTAGTTTAGGTCTGACAGCTGGTGGAGTGGGCAGAGGCTGCCCACAAACGGTCACCAGGTGGGATCTTCCCTGCTGCATAAAGAGAACTTGTTGACCTAAGAGAAGCATTCATATTAAATCAACCCTTCCTGGAAAATTCCACCTTAATATGTGAATCAGAGAGAGAAACTACGGGCAGGCCCATCTTTAAGTTTAGCAGCTCTTAACCGTGGCTCATTGTGCTCACTCTGCTTCTAGAAGGAGATGACTGTGGAGTTATCTAACAAACTTGTTCTTTCCTCCAACAGCTCCTGTGTCGGCCATTGGGATTTTCTAATTCTTCCAGAACTGGCATTGGAGGGATGGAGGGGCGGGACAGGCTCCAGGGAGGAGATAGGAGGCAAAGTGTTGAGCGTGAAATTGCTCTGGGAACGCTGAGCAGACGGGGCAAGCAAGGGTGCTGTCGTGGCCACCCCTCCCCGACTGCCCCAGCTCTCATACCTGGCAGGAACTCTGGGCTTCCTAAGTTAATACCCTGCATCCAGAGAACTTCCCTGGGAGGCACCACACCCCCAGTTACCTCCATTTTCCTTTCACTTCCAACAACTCCACAACAGTTAAGAGAAGGCTTTCATTGCAAAGGTGGAAGATAAGATCTTGAAATATAAATCCTTGTGTTTTTCTTTCTGTTCAGCCTTTCCTGACCTTTCCTCTAGTAGGCAGAAGCATCTACTTTGCCTGCAGAAGAATTAAGAGTTGTTATGACTGGAAATCTGAGAGTCAGGAAAGGTTATTTTTCAGAATTTTTCTTTCCACTCAAGGCATATCAGAGAATTAATGCTAAAATGAGGACGTGCAGAACCAGGAGGCCTGAGGCCTGACCAGCTCCTGTCAACACCACTCGTCCCTGTTCCTCTTACTGGCTTTTCTCTCCACAGCTGGGCAGGAGCCTCCCATAGCCTGTGCCCGCACATCACCCCAGGTGACCCTCTGGTGACCGAAGAAATTGCCGAGCCCATTGAATTGCCCGTCGTCAATGGTCCAACACTAAGAAGAGTGGAGACCTGGACCCTCAGAGCGTGGTGATGGTGAGGGGAAAGACTCAGCAGTAGTCTGTGGGTGGGGCTGGGGCTGGGGGTAGAGGACTTTACCCTGTAACACGGTGAACAATGGTGTTTCTGGAAGGACAGTGTATTTTTTTAATTGAAGTATAGTTGATTTATAATATTGTATCAGTTTCAGGAGTACAGCTTAAGGAGTCAGTATTTTTACAGATTATATTCCATTAAAAGTTATTACTAGGTAATGGCAATAATTCCCTGCACTATACAATACATCCGTGTCGCTTCTCTATTTCTTTTTTTTTTTTTTTTTCATTTATTTTTATTAGTTGGAGGCTAATTACTTCACAACATTGCAGTGGGTTTTGCTTCTCTATTTCATACATAGTCGTTTGCGGTTCTTAATCCTACATCCCTCACCGGCCCCTCCCCGACCCCTCCCCTTCGGTCACCACTAGCTTGTTTTCTGTATCTGTCAGTCTGTTTCCGCTTTGCATATACACTCATTACTATTATTTTTTAGACTCTGTATTTAAGTGATATCATACAGTATTTGTCTTTGACTTATTTCACTATTTGTTGCTGCAAGTAGCAGAATTTCATTTTTTTGGAGGAGTAACAGTTCATTACATAGATGTACCATATCTTCTTTATCCATTCACCTGTTGATGAACGCTCAAGTTGCTTCCATATCTTGGCTATTGTAAATACTGCTGTTATGAAGGCTGGGTTGCATGTATATTTTCAAATTAGTGTTTTTGCTTTTGGGGGGACATATACCCAGGAGTGGAAATGCTGGATCTTAGGGTAGTTCTAGTTTCAGTTTTTTGAGGCATCTCCATAGTGTTTTCCACAGTGGCTGCACCAGTTTACATTTCCACCAAGAGAGTGCAAGGATCTTTTGAAGCAATTTTTTAAAATTTCTGATGCCAGCCTTTCTAAATACCTGAGGATCCTGTGGGATGCTTGCTTAGTGGACTGTGACCCAGGGGTGCTGGTGGTATTTATGGCTGGTTTCTTTTGATTAGTCTGTGCCCGGCCAGTGCTGCATACTTTCAAAACATTATTTTGTTCCATCTTTACAACAAGCCAGTAGAGAAGGTGTTATATTATGAATGAAGAAACAGACTTTAGTGCTTCTGACCTTAAACACTGGACCAAACCACCTTTAATAGGACTAGATGATAGACAGTAAGGATAATACATTTCCTCAAATCTTCTACTTCCTAAAATATATCTAGCTTTTATGATAGATTCTATTTTAGATAAACCTAGGAAACAACATTTTTAATTAGAACTTGAAAGCTTTCCTGCTAAGCAAAATAAAATTTGACTTACCTGGATATTTTAAGACCCAGCTCCTAAGTTGGCTATTATGTTAACTTATCTAAATTTGTACAAGGAAGGGTCTCCCTTGGTTGCTCAAATGAAAGAATAAGAATCAAAAATGATTTTAAAGGACCCAGTCAAAGACCTTAGGTCTTAGGCTCCCTTTTGGGCCATAGAGGTCCAGTCACCTCTTCCCAAGCACCCCATTCAGGAACCCCAAAGGGCAGTAAGCTTTTGGAGAGCTTTGCCAATGGGAAGAGAGTAGCAAAAGAGACAGTTCCTTTATTAATATTCAAGTCCTATCCTTTCTAGGAGAATTTTCTGGAGAATTCCCTCTACAGATCAGAAATAAAAAGGGCCATTCTCCTTGTGACCCCTCCACATCTTCACAGTTCAGTGCCACAGAAGGAAAGGTAAATAAACTGACTGGTCTCAAGGCTAATTTTAGGAGGATTGGAGTATTTAGGTCCCTCAATCCATTTTTTCCCTGTATATGTAAAGCAACATATTTCTGCACTATTTAAGAGAAAAGAAAATTAGTGTGAGCTGCCAACAGCTGTCTGACAACCTTGAGCATTGGGTATGTTGGCACTGGTCCAGATTTCACATACGGAGTTCATTTTGGGTTAGTCAGAAAAGGGAAGGAGTTGGCCCAGATCCTGTCCCACAAATTCAGGAACAAGGAGCTGAGCAGAAATTGCTGGAGGGTGGCTCTGCTGGCCCATTTGCCAAGCCTGTTTGACATCCACTTGCTTCTCTACCTGATATAAGAACAATTGTTAGCTGTCTGGGTTCTCCTCTGACAAGCCAGTGATTCAGTGTAGCAATTAAACCAAGTGAAGATTAATTTTCTTTTCTCTATATCCCTTTTATAAAGATGTATTATTTCCACAGGCTTCAGATTTTTTAAGCTCCTTTTTCTTCCTCTTCATGATTTCTCCTCACCCTCACTTTGACTTTAGCTTATTAGACTGAGGCTGAGTTCGCTAGCATAATAAAGAACTTAATATTTGTTGAAGAATGAAATCCTCTTATTTTTCTAATCTGTGACTCACTATTTCAGGGTAATAAACATTTCATGTTTCAAAATGGTAATAGTCATTTTTATGTTCAAAGTAACAAGCAATCAATGTAAGAAAAAATTAGACTATGCAGAAAGGGATTAAAAAAATAAGAAAGTAAAAAAAAAAATCAGTCTCACCACTAGAGAAAACTAACTACCATTAAAACTGTGAAATCTATGACTTTAGTCTTTTTTATTTTCTTTTTTTTCTTTTATAAATGGTATCTGATTTCTTTTCTTCATTTATTATGGACATTGTTATTTGGGAATAACAGAGATCAATGTCACTGTTTTTAAGAGGTGCATAGTACTATGAAGTATAAATGTGCTTTAACATATATTAACAGACATTTTTGCTAATATAAATAGTGTTGCAATGAACTCTCTGTACATATATCCTTTCCCACTTGTCTAGTTATTTCTTTATGATAAGTTCCTATATACATTTTTTCAAGGCCTTTGATACATATTGTCAAATTCCCCCTTTCCCCAGAAAACTTGTACTAATTTACTATCTCAGTAAGGTCATAAGAGTGCACTTTTTCCCTCATGCTCTCACAAACACTTTTTAAAAATTTTGCCCACTTGAAAGAAAAAAATCTGTGCCTCTATATTGTTTTATTTTCCTCTGACTATTAACCAGGCTGAATCTGTTTTCATATGCCAATAATTACATATTTTTAATTGTTCTCTTGTGCCCATTCTCCTATTGGGATATTTATATTTTCCTTCCAGACTTGTAGAAACTCATTACATACAAAGGCAACATTTTCTAGACTGTATTTCAGAGAATTTTATTGCCCTTTGAGATATTAATAGGTGTACTGATGGGAGGAAAAAGACTTCCCATGGTCAGATTTAACACATCATTTCTTAAACTTAATTGACCATCAAAAATTTTTTTTTATGGAACCCCCATTAGCATCATTCAGGACACTGGTGTTCTGGGCAAGAACATTTGAGAAATTGCTCTGCAAAGGATAGTAAAGCTTTATCTGTTACATATGTGGTATGATTTTTGCCCATTGTCTTTTCCCCTTTGTCTTTTCCCCTGTGATTGTTTTCTGCACCACTTTTAAACCATGTGCTCAGTTCTCTCAATATTTTCCTCAAAATTTAGTAACTTAGAAGTAGTGACCCTGAAATCATACTTATTTGGTTTGAATTCTGTCACCATCATTTGCCTGACCTTGGGAAAACTACTTAACCTGTCTGTGTCTCAGTTTTATCATATAGCAAATGGTAAGAACAAATGGTAAAAAATATACATAGCTGTTTTGAGGATTCAATTACTTAACATAGACAAAGCACTAGAATTGTGTTTGTCACAGAGTCTCAGATGATGATAATAATGATGATGATAACGGATTCCTTTTCTCATGATAAAGTCTTTCTCCACATCTAGTTGTAAAAAAAAAAAAAACAGTTACTTGTATTTCCTTCTGTGTTTTATGGAAATTAATTTTGGTATTATCTGTAAAGCAGAGTCTACTTCTCCCCTGTGGTTAGCCAGGCTTTTTCAACACCATTTATTGATTGATGCTCCCTCTATTATATACTATTACTTTTTTTTCTGGACTTTTCTGCTCAGTCTATTCTAATACCAATACTTCTTTCCTATTGTTTTCCAGAAAAGTCACAGCTCTGCTTGCCTGAATAAAGAGCACATGTTGGATTCCCTCTTAAAGTGGCCCCAGGAGACGCTTGGTTGAGATGAGGGACTTTGAAAGTGGGATCTGGTTAGCTATGATGCAGACAGGAAATATAGATATCACAGACTTTCCATTTTAACCCGTACTGTGCCTGTTGGTTCCCACACCCAGCTGAGGACCAGCTGTGGCTATAGCCTGCAGAGTTCCTCAGGAATATTTATTCACTGTATCACAGAAAAAGTAATATCCCCAGACTCCATCTGGTTGCTATCTTTTCTGGTGCATCCACCAAACAACTGGTATAGAAAGCTGTGAGGGGGGCGGGGAGGGATACTAACTTGGCCCGTCCCAGACTGTGGGAGGAGAGACAGGTGGTCAGAGCTCAGAAGGGGATGTGGCACTGTGAGGCTTCATAGAGGTGGGACCAGAGCCCCTTTGAGGACATTTCATTCAGAGCTGAGGGAAGCTGGAGTGCTCACAACCCTCTCCTCTCTGCACCCCATTACCTCCTGTTCCCAACAGCCTCTTTGCTATTCCTCAAACATGGTTCCCCCATGGGCCATTTGTACCTGCTGATCCTCTGGATTGTTCTTCCCCCAATGCCCACACGGCTTGTTCCCAGGTCGGTTTAAGGCCTTGGCTCAGATGTCAACTTGTTGGTGAGACCATCCCTGCCTGTTCTACTTGAGGTTGTGCTAGCCCTCCCTACCCCGTCTCTGCTTCATTTTTCTGCACAGCACCAATTGTTGTCTGACAAGCCATTCTACTCTTTATTAATTGTCTGTCTCCCGCCTTAGACTACGAATTTCCTAAGAGTCTACATTGTTTTGTCCCAACACCTAGAACAGTGCCCAGTATGTATCTGAGGACTCTGCAGCTGTCCGCAGATGAACGAACAAGTGAGTGGCCCAGACAGCATCACTCGCCTGAGACTTTGGGATGTGTCTAGACCTGTTAACAACAGCACGACTCCTCACAAAGCAATTGCCTGAGGGACTCTGGATTTTCAAACTAGTCTCTGCAGACAAGTCATTTCTAAAGTGAGGAGAAAAGGCTGTGTCTCTTGAAAGAGCCAGTGAGCATTTGTCTGCAGTGATCTCTTTCATTCAATGCCCTGACTTCGTGCATGAGGCTGCCACAGAACCAGGCAGAAGGAAATGCAGGTTAAAAGCACAGTGAGACACCGGCATACACCCAGCAGGATGGTTAAAATGGAAATACAGAACATGCTGAGTGGGGCCAGGATGGGGAGGAAGGAACTCTCATATACTTTGAAAAACTATTGGGCAGCTCGTAGCAAATGCAGACCCTGTGATTCAGCATTTCCACACCTATGTAGACCCAACAGAAATGACTATACGTGGCCAAAAAAAAAGTCAGGTAACACAACAAGACTGACATTACAGCAGTGCTTTTTATCCAAACCCTGGAACAAAAAAAATGGAGCAAAATAGTAAAGTGGAATTTTACAAATATGGTATATTTATGGCTGAGTCCCTTTAATGTCCACCTGAAACTATCACCACATTGTTAATCAGTTATACTCCAATACAAAGTAAAAAGTTTTTTTTAAAAAAGAAAAATGGTATTTTCACATGGTGGGATATTACACAGCACAGGAAATGCATAATCTCCAAGCCTGTAACAATGATAGCAAAGAATTACACAAACATAATGCTGGGCAAAAATCAAGCACAAAGGAATACAGCGTGTCTGCTTTCATCTGTATGAGATTATAAACAGGTAAAGCTAATCCATGCTGCTGGAAGTCTACCATGATTAGAAAGGAACGTAAGCTATGCTTTGGGCTTCGGATAATATCTTTTTCTTCTGGGTGCTGGTTACATAGGAATAGTCATCAAGCTATAGCTATACGTGTATACATTGACTTTTCTGGATGTAATATTTTTTGAAAACTTAGGTTCATACATTAGAACCAACAACTGGAGAGGCAGGCTGTTCATTTGCTAAAGCTATTTGTAACTGCAAGCTGAAACTATTCCAGGAAGCAACTACTGGGGCCGGAGATGGAGACTTGGGGAAGAAGGGAGGGCTTGATCAGGGCTGGAATATACCTCTGAGATACTGCAAAAAGGGAAAAAGCCAGAGGCCAGATGTGGAGAGAGGCTGGTAGAAAGCCTCCAGCACCTGGAATTTGAGGTTACTGAGGGCCTGTTGGGGGCAGAATGGTGAAGACTCTGCCGCCTGTCTTGGAGAGCACCAGTGGCCACAGAACGTGCAGGTCAAAGTTCTAACCAGACACGGAGGGACGGGGACTCTTTTGCTTATAAACGGAAACTGGGAACTTTTTTTTTAATCTGATAACTTGTGTTACAGAAAGCAATAGAAAAAAAGGTAGCAGAGAAAGAGAGAGGAAAAAAAAAAAAAAAAAAAATATATATATATATATATATATATATATATATATAAAGAGGCCCTTAATTTCTAAAGAATCAGCCGTGGCAGGAATTCTGCCTGACATGCCTGAGACAGCCCCCTTATTTCTTTCCAATTAGTGTTAACAAAACATGAAAGGAAGGATAAGAGCATCCAGGAACTACAAGGCCCCACCAGGGTGTGATGGCCAGGTAGAAGAGGATTCACCCCACACCCGACCTATATGCTTCGGAGCACACGGTCCTGATGGCACCAGTAAAGTGTTGAGAAACTCACTGCTAACATTGGGTGGTGGTGGTTAGTCGCTAAGTTGTACCTCTTTTGCGACCCCATGGACTATAGCCCACCAGGCTTCTGTCTCTATGGGATTTCCCAGGCAAGAATACTGGAGTGGGTCACCATTTCCTTCTCCAGGGCATTTTCCCAACCCAGGGAGCGAACCCGCATCTCCTGCGTTGCAGGGAGATTCTTTACCACTGAACCACCAGGGAAGCCCCAGTGTTGGGGTGTGTAAAGAAGGAAAAAGAAGACCACCCCATTATGTCCTATTGCTAAGGAGAGAAAGGGAACCCCTCCCGCTCTTCAGTATTGCAGGGGTAGAGGCCACTTGGAAAAAGTTGGGAAGCAGTGAATTCGTCACGGATTTTCATGGCTTCCAGCCTTTCAGGAGCAGGCTCTTGCCAGAGCAAACTTCTAGCCCTCATCCCTAGGATCTGGAAAGGTCCAGCTGGAGAAGCTGCCAGGAGAGAAGGAACTTGGAGCCTGGTGATGCTAGTCAGGGAGTCTTTACTGCCACTTGAGAACCAGCATCTGTGCCATCATCCTGGTTTTTGGATTCTGCAGCTCCAGGGCAGAGTCTCCAAGCCATGCCCACATGTAAGAGTCAGGGAAGGAGTTGGAGTGGGCAGGGGAGTTGGAGAAGAGACGGTTGCACAGGGCTAGCTCTGGCATGCCTGCCCTTCATGTCCAGATGTGCGGGCAGCATATTTGTGCAGTTCGTATGGCCATTGTTCTCCTGCATACACTGTGTGCAGAAAGCTACACAGAAAGAGAAAATATTCAAGCCCTGGCTCATCCCATTTCTTCTCGTCAGAGTATCTCACGCAGGCCTCTCAGAGTTTGGAAAGTTCCAGTTTTATACCTTAGGAGATACAGGTGAGTCTAAGAAGGACATTGGTAGCTAGAAGCCTAGTGTGTGCCCTTCATGAGCATGATGTGCACTGTTTATGGGCCAAGAGCCATCTTGAATAGAGATGCAAAACCCCCGACCACATAGGGAAAGTCTACGTGTATCACACTTTCTAAGAATAACAATTTAAGAGATGGTAATGACTATCTCTGAGCCTCGTAGCAAGTGCATTGTGAAGCATAAACATCCAGATAAAAATTTAGATTGGGATGGGCTATTGCTTTCTAAACAGACACCAAAGGAAACCTGAACCCAAAACCCAGGTTCAGAATGTCTAACACTGCTGACCAGAGACAGTAGTTTTCAATGCTGATTTTCAGGAGCCAATGGTATCAGATGCAAAGACAAGGAGAAGATAATTTCACTACGGTTTCAATAGTGTTCACAAGTGATCTTGGAGGCTCCTGACACTATCTGGTAGTTGATGGGAAGGACGGTGACTGATATGAAATATCTGGAGGTACTAATTTCTTTTGATAGTAAAATTGTACTTTATAAGACTTCAGAGGCACACGAATTCTGATCCTCAAAGTTCAAAGCTGTCTGGGAGAATCAGGATTGACCTTGTTCATTTTCAAATACAGGTTCCACTCAATGTTTAGCATCATAACAGGGTTTGGACAGATCCTGAATAGATCTTTTCTGGCATTTGTTGGCCATTTCCCATAAATCTTAGAGAATCAAAGTCTGTATCCTTGTGTTAGTGGCTCAGTCGTATCTGACTCTTTGCAACCCCATGGACTGTAGCCCACCAGGCTACTCCGTCCTTGGGATTTTCCAGACAAGAATACCGAAGTGGGTTGCCATTTCTGTCTCCAGAGGATCTTCCTGACCCAGGGATCAAAGCTGAGTCTTCTGCATTGCAGGCAGACTCCTTCTGAGTTACCAGGGAAGCCTGTATTCTTAGTGGATAATTATAGGCGATTTCAGGATAACCATAGCATTAAGGCTAATCCCTTCTCTGACCAGACCCAGGGATACAGGCCAGAACTAAAAAGAAGAGAAGCCAAAAAGAGGTATCCCCTGTATAACAGCATCCAGGGCTCTCCCTTTGAAAACTGGTAAGGGAAGACCTGAAGCAGATGGTCAAGGCCTTAGTTCACCTGTTTTGGCCAGGTTCTTGTGCTGGCATCAGCTGATTTCATCTGGTTTAAATCCTTTAGTGTTAACACATTTCTCTATGGAGGGCCTTGGAGCTGTGCGACATTAGGAAGGTGCCACGTGCATAGCTAAATTCTGCAGACAGAAGCTCGAACTCATGAGATCCAACATCTTGTGTGCAAGTCAGAACTTTTGGCTCTAGGTTAGTCGGTGAGATACAAGTTCTAGGAGGTGCACCCATGAGTTTCAGGGGTGAATGGCAAAAACCTCTCATTTCTGGGCCCACGAATGCCAAGCAAGATAAGACAGCAGTTGCAGGTGGTCAATTTGGCTGACTCTGTTTTCAGGACAGATGTCCCCTCTTGCAGCTTCACCGATAGGAAGCCACTTCTCTTGAAGGAGTCAGTCATATGAGACTCCCAGGGTCCAGAGAGATACAGTATCCATCGTGCCAGATAGCTTGGGACTTTCCAAGATGGCGCCACTGGCGGTTCTCACCTCTGAAGCTCTGGTGGATGTAACTGCTCCAGCCAGAGAAAACGAAGAGAAGTTCAGAATAGGTGACAGGCTAGGTAGGAAAGAAACCCAGGACCTCCTGTTGGACTAGACAAGAAGTTTCTCTAGGTGACTTTGAATCTGGCACTGAGGTTGGCACAAATTTTAATAATACACCACAACTACTTGATGCTGTATTATAATTGGGTTGGCAAAAAAGTTCATCCAGGTTTTTCGTGACATCTTGTGAAAAAACTCAAACTTTTTGACCAACCCTATAAAAACAGGTACTGGAATGTTCTCGACTAAGATGCTTTTCCTTGGGAGTATTTTCATATGGTTCTGAGAGCCTTATAAAGCTTTGAATGGAATATATGAATAGTGGAAAGTTTTACACCTTCTGGAAATCAGTCCCTAGAGGGCAGAACTTTGGTGGAGTGTTCTACGTACAAGTTTCACATGGAAAGTTTGGGTGATACTTAAAATAATATATTTTACAGTTACGTTCAGTTCTCTGAAGTAAAATCTTAAAATTTATGTTAACATCTCTACCTATGAGCATTGTCTCCAGAACACTTCCTTGTTTTCTCCTGAGAGTCACTGAGAGGTCTCTGTGGCTTTTTCAGATAAATGTTACAGCCATTTATTCTTTAATATATAGCTGTACTCCCTACCCCCTGCCACTGCAATACTTATCTCCCACATCCATCAAATTTCACTCTATAGGTCCCTTCATCTGATCAGTGGGTTTCTCATTGTCTGATGAAGAGATATGGAAATCGCTCAGGCGGAGGCCGTGCTGAGGCCACTGTTGACCTGCCTCTCCCAATGTGGTCACCTGCAAACGGCTTACAAATGCACAGTCTTGGGCTCTTCTTCCTGATCGACTGGATCAACACTCAGGAGGTGGAGTCAGCAATCTTGGACCTGTTAGGTCCTCTGGTCAGAGCTCTACACTGAATCACACCGAGCAATTCCCAGCTTTCTTCTCCATAACTCGCCTTCTCTTCTCAAGGAACTACTGGGAGTAACAGGAAACACCAATCTGGAATGACACCAACCAAAACGAAGTAAAATACTAATTTATTATGTAAGGGCAATACCACATAGGGAGACATTTCTCCCTAAAACCACAGAGATGGATGGTTTCGTGAAGATCAGTGTGGCATGGACTGGACTGGCCAGAATCATTTCGGCACCAGCATAGAAGGAATCAGAGAGGAAAACATCATCCTTGTCTCCATTCTGCTCTCTACCACTTGTGGGGGCGGGGGGTGGGGGGGGTGGGCAAGGGGGAATCAGATCAGCTTGGCTGTCCATAAAAGAAGCAGGAGGCCCAGAGTTATTTCAGTGCGTGGGAATGGACATGGGATAAACTGAAACAATAAACAACTTGAAAGCTTAAGAAAATAAAGGCAAGGGAGAGAGCACACCATCCGAGCTTGAGTTCTGCAACCCTGTGGCAGTTCTAAACAAATTCAAGCAGATTGCTTTCTTGCTGGAGTTCTAGTAAAATGGATCTTGCCACTGGCAGCCAGTTCAGAGCGCCTGGCCGCGTTTTTGTTTTTTTCTTGTTTTTTGGCTTATCGCCATGTGTCATTAGTGACCTATTTTTCACTGCAGTGAGATCAGCCATGTCTGCAGGCCCCTGAATCAGCAGTTTCGCCTCTGTTCACTAACTCCAGGCTGGCAAAGCTGAAGCCAGTGTCGCAGAAAGTGCCACCCTGCGGTCTGCAGAGAGTTGGGGAGGGCACCGTTTTGTTACAATGTCGGCTTTGACCCGAGGATGCCCTGGGAGCCCAGCTGTCATGTCTCCTCAACATAAGCAGCTGAACTTGGAATTATCTTGGCCTAGTCATTAATCAGGACTAAAAATAGCCCCAATAGGCCTGGGCTTTGCTTAATTCCTACCCAGGTGGGAAAGGTAGTTTTTAAAAAAATAATCTAATTGCAAGATCACATTTTTTAAGGCTTTGCACCAAAATATAAAAATAATTATCCAACACTCCAGTTTGGGAGACAATTTACAGTTAATCTGGCTCTCTAAAAAAACGAAACAAACAAAAAAAAGAAACAAACAAAAAAAAACAGTGTAGTCTTTTGAACTGCACACTAATTTGAAATGATCCATTCTTGGTGGCTATTAAAAGGAGCCAGAAATTGTGCTCAGAATCTTCTAAGAATACCCTCCAACACAAATTAGCGGAAAGAAAATAGCCATTGGTTTAAAGCTCTGCAAGAGAGCCTGTTGCCAGGCAGATTAGACAATGAGCGGATTTCCACAAGGGGGCGCTCTCTCAGCTCGTCCTTCAAGCCAAGGGCTCTGCGTTTCTCAGCCCTTAGGCTGCTCTTGGCTTTGCCCTCGAACAGCGTGCTCCTCCTAAGAGCAAATGCTCAGTGCCCTAAAGAATGCTGCTTCTGTGATCCCTTTCTGGCTGAGATCATCAGGCAAATCTCTCGGCGATATCAGAGAAGCAACTTCAAATGAAGGGACATCAAGCAAAACATTCAAAATAAAAGGAAAAATATAAATACATCTAGATTGATTTCTCTCCATAGTGATCCATCTCTGTGTGCTCATTTTCTTGATCCTCTAACGATAAGAATATGATAGGGTGAAATTAAAGTACCCTTTTCGCAGTGATCCATGGCTGGCCCAGAGTCAGAAACAGCCGTGGCTCCAGTCCAACAGGAACAATTGCAGGACCAGGTGTGTTTCAGGAGACAGTTCACTCTCATTTCTCTCCTCCTGCTGCCTACAACTTCACCTCACACCCCAAGAGTCCCACGAGGCTGTTTCTTCCTGCTCTGGACCCCTTGGCCTCCATTCATATCTCCTCTCCCCCGGTTCAAAAACTTACCTTACCTCCTCAGAGACCTTCAGGAAGAACTAGCTGGTGAACCAAAGAGTAGATTCACTCTATCTAGACACAAGTGAAGAATCGGAGCAAGAGAGGTAGAGCTGATGCAAGAATGGCTTGGATTCAGCAAAAAAACACTGAACAGACGACTGGGCCTTAAGGAATAAAACCTTCACCTCTACCCCTCACCCCCTTACACCAGCACCACCACCCCACCCTGCCCACACACCTGTTTGAATTCAGAGACCAAGACTCCACTAGGTACCAGCAGCATAAATCAGAGGAGTCACTCATCACTGCTGAGCTCAGCCATAGCATCTGAAAAAAAAAATAATAATAAAAATATCAGTTCTATTCCATAAGTTATTCTGGGGTTAACATAAAATAATGTATGTGAAACCCTTTGTGAGTTATAAGAAACTACATACACATCTCCAGAGCTGTTCAATCATTAACAGATTGATGGGGATAGAAAAGAGAAGGAAAACTGAATTAGGTTTTATTACCATTCATTCATCTTTCAGCAAACAGAGGATGACTAAGTTTCCTCTTGAAGAGAATCTATGATTCTATGAATCTGTCTCTAGTCATCGATTATCCAAAGTTATAAGCTGAATGTATCCCCCCCAAAATTCATATGTTGAAACCCTACCCTGCAATATGATATTAGGAGGGGGAGCCTTGGGGAAATAATGAGGATTAGGTGAGGTCACGAGGGCAGAGCACTCATGAATGGGATTAGTGCCCTTGTAAGTGTCTCAGGAGAGCTTACCACCCTCTGTTCTCTGCCACGTGAGAATACAAGAAGCTGGCATTCTGCAACCTGGAAAGGGGCCTGCGCCAGAGCCACATGCTGTCACCCTGGTCTGAGATCTCTGGCCTCTGGAACCGTGAGAAACACATTTCTACTGTTTACAAGCCACCAAGACTGTAATGCTTCTTATAGCAGCCTGAGTGGACTAAGATATCCAAGGTGCCCCGGACCCAGAGGGATGTTCCAAAAGAGAAGCACCTAGATAAGCACGGATAAATCTCTGTGCAGAGATTTCACTTGAGAAATGTTTATGAAAGACGTGCAAAAAATTAGAAACTCTAAATATCCCACATAGAGAGGTTTAATTGAACCTCTCTATATAAATTCTCTATATAATGAATTACTATGCATCCATTACAATGACATAGAAGAACTTATAATATTAAAAAAGAGTCGATAATAAGGAATTAACAGAGAAAAAATAACTTATCATACAACACGTGTTACAGACTGACATTAAAAAAATGTACACACACAGGGAACTATATTCAGTGTCCTGTGATAAGCCATCATGGAAAAAAATATGAAAAAGAATGTATTATAGGTATATGCACATAATATATATATAACTGAATCACTTTGCTGTAGAGCAGAAATTAACACAACATTGTAAATCAACTATAATAAAATAAATTTTTAAAAAAACACCAGAAAAAAAATGTGCACATATGCACATGCTCGCACATACAGTTCATGTGGCCTGCATACTGAAGAGTCCAGAATACACAACAAGAATGGTTACCGTCAAAGGTTAGAATTATGGGTTACTTGAATTTTACACTTTGGCTTTTATTTATTTTCTACTGTTCTACAAGGAACATGTATTATTTGAATAACACACACAAAAGCAGTAATAGCTATATACATATATATTAAAAAAAGATTCTGAGTTCTAGAGAAGACCAGTGGGAGAACTTTGAGGCCAGGGATCTTGGAGGACACCTTCAGCACTGCTCTAGAAGAGGCACCTGGCCCAAGAACTCCGCCCTG
Organism: Dama dama; assembly: GCF_033118175.1. Lineage (NCBI taxonomy): Eukaryota > Metazoa > Chordata > Mammalia > Artiodactyla > Cervidae > Dama > Dama dama. Next base: position 61,323,146 of record NC_083683.1, read on the forward strand.
CCAGGGCCCTTATCTAAGATCACTCGGGCCCTTGTTTGCAATTTCTGCTCAGACAGCTCTATTGTGCCTGCTTATCAGATGAGGCCTGAGTCAGAGATGGAGAGAGAATTGGCCTCTGGAGTCTGTGTGGAGAAAGAAATCACATGAAAACCTAATAAATTTTCAGTCTCATGGCAGTAGGTGACTCACCAACACAGTGATTCTGTGAAAGGAAAAGGGTCCCCAGAAAACAAGAAGTGTGTGACCTCTTATTTCATTGCCTTTGACCCAGGCTGGGTAGGAATCGCTAAGAATAAGAGGAGAGCTATGGAAGTTGTTGGAGAAATCTATGCTATTGCTCTGGGAAAATCTTGCCTTTCCATGGAATATCTAATAGATTTTATTAATGCCTTTTCCTACTCAGCGTAGTCAGTCAATGTGTAATAACAGTGCGGACGGTCACAGCTTAAATTATTTAAAGTTCAAGCTAGTTCACCAGTCCTGGGCTTGGAAATACATGCAAATCTCCTCATTCGAATAGTTGATTTCACATTGTTAGTTATATCCTGTGTCATCAGGGATGATCCCAGGCCTAATGAAGCCTCAGGAGAGGTTTTAATCCCGTACAGGCTGGCTAGCTTCAGAGAGAGAATTTTCCCCACAAAACTCTTCACCTCAGCTCTTAACCTGGATATCTCACAATTCCCTGGAAAACAACCCTAAATCCTCATCCTCCTGAGACAGTCACCCTCTGTTCCTAGAAACAGGAAACCATTAGCCATTTATTGTGGGTGTGGCCAGAGTGGGCTGGGAGTCAAGCTTGAGTTGGCCAAAATGATACAGTGGGGGACTTGTCCGACAGGAAAAATGACAGAATGATGTTCTCACTGGCAATGTGACCGAGGGTCCACCAGATGGGCAGTGACAACTGGTGAGCTGCCTCTCCAGAGGCAGGAGGAAGATGAAAAGGCACCCCATCTTCCTTATCCACTGCTCTGTTGATGGACATGTAGGTGGCTTCCATGTTCTGCTCTTGTAAAGGGGGTGGGGGGGGGTGGTGATGAATGGAGAGGTTGCAATTGACATAGATCCACTATTGATACTATGTATAAGATAAATAACTAATGAGAACCTACTGTAGCTCAGGGAAACCTACTCAGTGCTCAGTGGTGACCTAAATGGAAAGGAAATCCAAAATCCAAAACACTGGGGACATATGCGTATGTATAGCTGACTCACTTTATTGTCCAGTAGAAACTAACACAACATTGTAAAACAACTATATACCAATCAAAAAAAAAAAAAAAACCAGATGAAAAGGCAATAGAAGCACCTAAAAGATGAGACCCACAGAAGCAGATAAATTTTTCTGTCCTTCTTCAAGTTAGCAGCATTCCTCTTGTCTCTCTGTGCCGCTCATACCTCCCGTTTCTACTTGTCAGTGAGACCAGTGAGCCTCTGGAGTTGAGTCAGCCTAGAAATCTAGTGTATTTGTAGCACCCATTTTGTTTGCTATGAGTTGCAGTGTATTTTCTTCTGTTTCTTCCCCCCTTTGCTTTTGTGGGGAAAGTGATTGTAATACACTTCAAATACTCCCAGGGTTGAATGGGTGTGTAAACAGGAAAAGGATGGAGAGGGGGTGAATGGTCAGGACACCAAAGATGGCTATTTCTTGCTCTCTGTTCCTCCTCTGCTCACTCAGCCGCCTTCCATTCGATCAGGTGTGAGGTGCTTCACTGACACCTACTCAGATCAGTGTGCTGCCCCCTGCCCTGACTAGTGATTGTTCTAATCCCTGGGCGTGAATGGTCCCACCTGCTTGTGTAATAAAGGGAAACATCTGCCCTAGTGATGGTCATTAACCTGTGAGGCTGTGCATTGCTGGTTTCTCTGGTAACTGATGATGAGCCAACCAGACATCAGTTCCCCCTCTAAATGGTGGCGTCCCTCTCCCCAGAGCACCCAGGATGACTGCCTTGTCCTGCTTGCTCTACCTGGCAGGGTGTCATTCGAGGACCCTTTTGCTTCAGATGCATAAGATACCCCCTTCCAATGAACTGCGGGTGTCTCAGTCACTGTCTCCAGAGTCTTTCTTTGGTCTGGCAACTGCAAGTCTTTAAGGCCTGTGGGGTGCAGCCCAACAGGAACCATGTCACCAAAAATCTCCTTTAGGAGGAGCTCTTCTAAAAGTGCACTGATGAGGTGGGACATTGAGAAAGACACCTCTTAACATCTGGTAGATAATTTTCCTATCTGAGATCTGCTTCTCTTTCTCCTGATTATTGATGTATAAAGGAAGTTTTCCCATTCCATGTTCTTCTTGATTAACACCATCAGTCCAAACCAGGAACCTGGTCTGTTCACAAATTCACAGCTGTCCATTCCTTCATTCTTTCTTTCCCCTTTTTGAATTGATGATAGTTGATTTACAATGTTGTGTTAATTTGGGGTATATGGCAAAATGATTCATATATATATTCATATATATATGTGTATATATATATATGGGGTATATGGCATATATATATGTATATGTATATATATATAAATATGGGGTATATGGCAAAATTATTCATATATATATAGTCATATATAGATGTATATATAATCATTATCATGATTCATATATATATATATATATATGTATATTCTTTCAGATTCTTTTCCATTATGGGAAATATAAAATATTAAATATAGTTCCCTGTGCTGCAGTAGATCCTTGTTGTTTATCTATTTTATATACAGTTTAATCCCAAGCTCCTAATTTATCTCTCCCCCCTTCCTCTTTGACAGCCGTAAGTTTATTTTCTATGTCTGTAAGCCTATTTCTGTTTTGTAAATAGCTTCATTTGTATCATTTTTAAAATTCCATGTGTAAGTGATATCACATAATATTTGTCTCTCTCTGACTTCATTTAGTATAATAATCTCTAGATCCACCCTTATTGCTGCAAATGGCATTATTTTATTCCTTTCTAAGGTTGAGTAATATTGCACTGTATATATGTACCACATCTTCTTTATCCATTCCTCTATAAATGGACATTTAGGTTGCTTCCATGTCTTGGCTATTGCAAATACTGCTTCTGTGAACATTGGGGTGCATGTATCTTTTTGAATTGTGGTTCTCTCTGGATATATGCCCAGGAGTGGGATTGGAGGATCATATGGCAACTCTATTTTTAGGTTTTTAAGGAAACTCCATACTGTTTTCTCTAGTTACTGTACCAATTTGTATTTCCACCAACAGTGTAGGAGGGTTCCCTTTTCTCCACATCCTCCCCAGCATTTATTATTTGTAGAGTTTTATGATGGCCATTCTGACCAGTGTGAGGTGATACTTCATTATAGTTTTGATTTGCATTTCCCTGGTTAATGATGTTTACCATCTTTTCATGTGCCTGTTGACCATCTGCATGTCCTTTTTGGAGGAATATATATTTAGATCTTCTGCCCATTTTTTATTGGGTTGCTTGTTTTTGTTTTTAATTGAGCTATTTGTATACATTGAAAATTAAGCCACTTATTGAAGAGACTGTCTTTTCTCCAATGTATATTCCTAACTCCTTTGTTGTAGATTAATCAACCATAACTACCTGTGTTTGTTTATTTCTGTGCTTCCTGTCCTGGTCCATTGGTCTATGTGTCTGTTTTTGTGACAGTACCATGCTGTTTTGATGACTGTAGCTTTGTAGCATAGTCTAAAGCCAGAGAGCATGATTCCTCCAACTCTGTTCTTCTTTCTCCAGATTGTTTTGGCTGCTTGAGATCTTTTGTGCATCCATACAAATTTAAAATTTTTTGTCCTTGTTCTGTGAAAAATGCCTTTGGTAATGTGACAGAGATTGTGTTGGATCTGTAGGTTGCCTTGGGTAGTATGGTCATTTTAACAATATTGATTCTTCCAGTCCAAAACACAGGTTTCCATTCTTAAATGCTTATTACATCAGTCCCATTATAAGTTCCCAGAGTGAGGTCTGTGTCTGAAGATTAAAGGTCACAATGTCTATCATTAGTATTAATTACTAATTGTGTCCTAATTTTGGCTTCAGTAAACATTGCAGACCCAGATCACAACACAGGTTTTAGAGGCTTAGCTTAAAACAGGGGTGACTGAGGAAAGGCAGTGACTTGAAACCAGCTACACAGTCTGTGTTATTCTCTTTGCCAGAGAAAGCCCCATAAAGGAAGGGAATCAGCAGAGAAAAAAATAGCCCACATTTTTATACCTGTGAGCACCCACTAGTAACATGGTTTAGAGAACGGAAAACTGGCCTGGGAATCTGGACACCCAGCTGCTCTTAATATCAGCCAAGCAACATGGGCTTCTCAGCAAGTGAGATGGGCCTTGATGTTCCCTTAATAAGGAACACTCTGTGCAAGATCCACCCACAGCAGATCTCATTCTCGGGTCTCAGCTCAAATACCCTTCTGCAGAGAGGCTTCCCCAGATATTCCTCTCCCTTTTTGTTTTCTATCAGTCTTTCTATTTCATTCACTGTCTGAAGCTGTCTTGCCCTTTCTTATTGACTGTGTCCTCTCACTCTATATATAAGCTCCACAAAGACAGGGACCCCCACGTCTTTTGCTCACTGCTTTACTATAAGCACTTAGAACAGTGCCTGCACATAGTAGGCCTTCAGTCACTATGTGTTGAATTTATGCATGAATGAATGAGTATGAGGTTCCAGAAGGCAGTGAGAAAAGTTCTTCCTGTTAATATTAAGGCAAGTCGCTTCCTTTGAAGAGGAACTACACATTTTCTAAAGGTAAGGAAGCAGGGAACAAAGTGGATATTTATATCAGAGGAAAAGCCCTTTATTCCCACACTGAAGTGCTAACATTTCCTCCCCACTCTGCATGTCTGCTTGTGGGTGGACACAGCAGAAGACAGCTGGGAAGCTGAAGAGAGAAGGGGGTTGGGTAGGCAGTAAGATTTAACAAACGAACCAAGTTATCACTGTGATTTAAGGCAGGATGTTTACATACCACTCCCAGAAAGCAGAGGATGGCTTTGTCTTCCCATTTGGGTGCAGCGAGAAGATTTAATTAAGGTAACTGGAAATCTCTGGGAACCTGTTCAAGTCTTCTGAACAACTGCTGTCCATGAGAAGGTGCTAAGGAGGGGGTCAGTGGCAACCGCAGACAGCTAGTATTTGGTTGTTTTCTGTGTGTCTGTGCAAACAAAAATGAGTGACCCTTCCACGTGGGGGCCCCTCCACCCATAGTACACACCCTTCACACCTGTTCTACCTGTGACTGTGGTCACCTGCCCGCGTCTCCAAGCATCCAGGCCTGGGGCTCTCTAAGCACCTGTTTGGTGGAATGATTGAGGGTGTCCACCATGCTACGGGGGCTTCCCAGGTGGCTCAGTGGTAAAGAATTCACCTGCCAAAGCAGGAGACACAGAAGATGTGGGTTCAATCCTGGGTCAGGAAGATCTCCTGGAGGAGGAAATGGTAACCCACTCCAGTATTCCTGCCTGGGAAATCCCAGGGACAGAGGAGCCTGGTTGGCTATGGTCCGTAGTGTTGCAAAGAGTCGGACATGATTGAACGACTGAACACACACACACCATGATGTTAAGCAGTATGAAGCCAGGGCCTTATCTGTATAATCACTTTTATTTATATAGTATGCCATGTTCTAATGAGAAGGGTTGGGGGAGGCTAGCTAGGAACAATAACCCTCCCATACATATGTTTAGTACTTCATAACACTGACAAAGCTCTTTCACCTAGAACATCTTGTTTTAGTTTTAATCCTCATCACTTCACTTCCTATTTACAAAAAAGAGCAGGTATTTTTTTCCATCATCATAATATAGAACAGATTATAAAGTCAAAACAAGTGAATGATTCACCTCATGTTACAAAATTAGAAGGACCCATAAAGCTGAAGCTGAAACTCCAGTACTTTGGCCACCTCATGCGAAGAGTTGACTCATTGGAAAAGACCCTGATGCTGGGAGGGATTGGGGGCAGGAGGAGAAGGGGACGACAGAGGATGAGATGGCTGGATGGCATCACCAACTCTATGGGCATGAGTCTGAGTAAACTCCGGGAGTTGGTGATGGACAGGGAGGCCTGGCGTGCTGCAATTCATGGGGTCACAAAGAGTCAGACACGACTGAGTGACTGGACTGAACAGAACTGAACTGATGTCTCCTCATCTCCAAATATTTCTTTAATGATGCTTTAATGAAAAATATTATGAAAATATATAGATTTGTAGGTCAATTTATACTTCAGAAATCCATGTTTGTCACATTTATTTTTTAAAACCTTCTAATTGTCTATATGACTAAATGATATTTAAAATGAAACTTCAAATATATCTAGTAGCTTTGTCTAGTTTTATCTGTAGGAAGATGTCCACCATCCATGATGAGGTTTTCATGAAATAGTTGATAATTGTATACATATTATATTAGTATGGTGTCTGTGTGCACCATTTTTCTAAATATTCACTATTAAGTTGACACTTTTTAAAACTTACAGCATTAAAAGACAAATTTTTAGCTAGAGAACCAAGGTTGACACTCTCTTACATCCCAACCCAGTTGTCTCTATGTAAAGATTTATGCACATTCAGGAAGAATCTACTTGATAATTTCCTTGTATCTGATCAGGATCAAAAGCTAGGCAGGGTCTGCATGGTGCCTGGCACACGAGGCAATTATTGAATGGTGGGAAGAAAGAAAGGGAGAAAGAGGGAAAAAAGGAAGAAAGTTCTTCTCTTTGAGGAGATGAGATGGGCTGCAGTTCAGTTGCTCAGTCATGTCCAACTCTTTGCAACCCCATTGACTGCAGCACACCAGACTTCCGTGTCTTTCACCATCTCCTGGAGCTTGTTCAAACTCATGTCCATCGAGTCGGTGATGCCATCCAATCATCTCATGCTCTGTTGTCTGCTTCTCCTCCTGTTCTTTCTGAGCATCAGGGTCTTTTCCAATGAGCTCTTCACATCAGGTGGCCAAAGTATTGGAGCTTCAGCTTCAGCATCAGTCCTTCCAATGAATATTAGGATTGATTTCCTTTAGGATTGACTGGTTTGATCTCCTTGAAGTCCAAGTCTCCAAGGGACCCTTAGAGTCTTCTTCAACACCAGCTTGAAAGCATCAAATCTTTGGCATTCAGCCTTCTTTATGGTCCAACTCTCACATCCATACATGACTATTGGAAAAACCATAGCTTTGACTAGACCTTGTCTCTGCTTTTTAATATGCTGTCTAGGTTGGTCATAGCTTTTCTTCCAAGGAGTAAGTGTCTTTTAATTTCATGGCTGCAGTCACCATCTACAGTGATTTTGGAGCCCAAGAAATTAAAGTCTCTCAGTGTTTCCATTGTTTCCCCATCGATTTGCCATGAAGTGATGGGACTGGATGCCATGATCTTAGTTTTTTGAATGTTGACTTTTAAGCCAGCTTTTTCACCCTCCTCTTTCACTTTCATCAAGAAGATCTTCAGTTCCTCTTCACTTTCTGCCATAATGGTGGTGTCATCTGCATATCTGAGGTTGTTGATATTTCTCCTGGCAATCTTGATTCCAGCTTGTGCTTCATCCAGCCCAACATTTCACATGATGTACTCTGCACATAAGTTAAATAAGCAGGGTGACAATGTACAGCCTTGATGTATTCCTTTCCCAATTTGGGGCCAGTCCGTTGTTCTATGTTCAGTTCTAACTGTTGCTTCTTGACCTGCATACAGATTTCTCAGGAGGCAGGTAACATGGTTTGGTATTTCCATTTCTTCAAGGATTTTCCACAGTTTTGTAATCCACACAGTCAAAGGCTTTAATGTAGTCAATGAAGCAGAAGTAGATGTTTTTCTGGAATTCTCTTGCTTTTTCTATGATCCAACAGATGTTGGCAATTTAATCTCTGGTTCCTCTGCCTTTTCTAAAACCAGCTTGAACATCTGGAAGTTCACGGTTCACATACTGTTGAAGCCTGGCTTGGAGAATTTTGAGCATTACTTTGCTAGCTTGTGAGATAAGGGCAATTGTGCAGTAGCTTGAACATTCTTTGGCATTGCCTTTCTTGGGGTTGGAGTGAAAACTGACCTTTTCCAGTCCTGTGGCCACTGCTGAGTTTTCCAAATTTGCTGATATATTGAGTGCAGCACTTTAACAGCATTATCTTTTAGAATTTGAAGTATTTCAGCTGGAATTCCATCACTTCCACTATCTCAGTTCATAGTGGTCCTCCCTAATGCCCACTTGACTTCACACTCCATGCTATCTGGCTCTAGGAGAGTGATCACACCATCGTGGTTATCTGGGTCATACACCCAAATCCTCTTTATGAGATTGGTATGGCCACAAAACCCACTAGAGTTGATTGTCACTCAAAATAAGATTTTGGAACTGATAGGAACTCATCATGTGCTGCCCAGCTTTGTTGGCTGGTTACTAGGCCCCAGTGCGGCTGTAGGCATGTTCGGGTATCTGACCTGATCATCAGCTGACCTGAATTCACATTCCTATACACAAACACTAAAAGCAAATGCTTTCTGGGCTAAAAATAAAGTAGACATAAAAGTCTGTTTAAACGAATCATCCCTTTCTTAGAAGCTAAGAAAGGGTGGGAGGGGAGCAGCTGACATACCGTGAGAGAAGGAGCAAAGCAGACATCTCTCTTTGATTCTCTGGGAATTTCCAAGTTGAAAACACTGTGGGGAGATGATTCCTTCCCTCGGGATACAGGCTGCATCTGACCTTCCCCTATGGGAAGTCAGTTTACCCCATGGGTGTAAGTTTTGAACCTTTTCTTCCTCTGTCCCTCCTCCCCTGTAAATGACTTAGTCATTTAATACATAAAGTAAAAGTGTGGCTGAACAAACAGGAGAGAGAGCATGGTGTCCCAGCCTGAAGTCAAGCAAGGAATGTTAATATTTAAAGTAATGTTAGGAGTTGGCCATTAGGTCTCTGCCTCCATCACACGTTCATTGCTTCCTTCCTTCTCTCACGGTCAGACATGTAGGTACAAATAGGAATAAGAAATTGTTTGTTCCTACTGTCAGGGAGCTCTAGTCAAGTGAGGAGAAGGCATGGGGGGAGATGCAGGAAGGAGGCTGGAAGGGGATAGAGACAAGACACATACAGCTCTAAGGAGTTTGCACTTGACCCCACAGGTCAGTGTTTTTGAACTTGGGTATGCAAAACTGTATGGACCGACATTAAAGGAAAGAATGATTAAATATTCTTGGTATTGTCAACTCATTTTTTTATATTTATTTATTTGATTATGCCGGGTCTTAATTGCTGCATGCCAGCTCTTAGTTGCAGCACGTAGGATCCAGTTCCCCAACCAGAGATCATGACCCCCACACAGGGAGCACAGAGTCCTAGCCGCTGGACCATCAGGAAAGTCCTGACAACTTATTTTAATTACAACATTATTTAAATCTACAAACTAACTATAACTTCTCAATGTCTATAGCCTTTATGCAATAATAAAACCAGAACAAATTTACAAAGGGAAAGCCAATACAAGACCTGTTAACAAAATATGCTATTAATCTTCCCAGTCATGTCCCTTAAAGTGAAATTAAGTATTTTTTCTTCTGGTGGCACTGTTAACCAAATGACCCAAGGTCACATTGTCAATATTGGGATAAAACCATTTTAAGAGTTTTCATCACAAGGAGAATTCTTTGTTTTTTTAAATAAAGGATTATTTTTAAATGTCCGAGAAACCCCATTATCTCCAAGAGTACATTACTAAAGACCATAGTCTGAAGTTTGAGGAAGCACTACATAAGTGTTTGGGGCCCATCACTGACAGATTTTGAGCAGGAAGTGACATGATCAGTTTCCATGTGAGAGCAATTACTCCAGGAAACAGTAACGGATGACTGGAGGAGAGAGACACCAGGAGTGAGGGGGAAACTCACTCCTATGATCATTTAGGTGAGGGTGATGAACAAAGACAGGACGAGTGAGGAGATATAAGAGAATAGACCAGAAATGTCTGTAAAAGGCAGGGTCTGTGGAATGCAGAGGTTGATTAAATGTAGAAGGTGAAGGAGAAAGGGCATTCCCAGTTTAGGTGATGCTGTTAAGCCCACTGGGAAATAAAAACGGGGAGTTTAGTTTCAGTCATAGCCACTCTGGGGAGGCTGAGCACTGTTGGGGTGCAGACAGTCAAATACAGCGGCTTAGAACTGAAGAGAAAAAGCTTCTGAGTGAGGCCAGAATGCCAGGATGGCCAAATGGTCACCAGCCTACAATCTGTATCTTTGACTTCTAGGAAAGTCTCAGTGCCCACTTCCCCAACTCCCAAATAAAATGTTTCTCCTGCCTCCTAGTTACTACCCATTGTCTCAACCACAAGGATAGCGCCAATAATCTAACTTAATGTTCTGATACTATTTAAAGCACAAAATCAAAAAAATAAATAAATAAAGCACAAAATCAGAGCCTTAAAGCAGAGCCTGATACCCCATGATTGAGGACCTGAATCGAGGAATGCTATGGTGGATAGTAGCAATCATTCAGACCATGGCTCCACATTCTTCTCCACTACTTACTAGTTATAAAATCTCAGCAATTCCTCCCTCATTTTTCTGTCTGTAAAACACAGTTATAAAACCATATATTAAAACTATTTAGGAGCATTAAATGAAGTAATGCACGTCCCCATCAGTGAATTGTTATTGTTCTCCTAATGAATTGGCTGAGCCCATGGACAAAGTCAGACTTCCTGGGTTCAAATGTCTCTACCGAGTTCTAACATTATGACCTTGAGTCAGTAAACTAACTGCTCTGTGACTGAGAGAGCTAATGACTTTCTCTAGTGCACAGAATTATTTTGAGTCAATGTGCAGAATTATTGGGATAACTCATTGAGTCAATGTACACAAAACTTTAAGAACCAGGTGTTTTGCAGAGTGTGTCCCACCTATGTGTAAGCTGTTATCATCGAAGTTAGTCTCTTCAAACAATTAAGTTTGAGATTCTTTCTTGGTCATCATCTTGATGGAAGAGGAGAGATAAATGATGTAACACTGAGCGGAGTCCCATAGGAAGAAGAAGAAAAAGAAGGTTCAGAGCCCAAAAGGCATTGTCTGCCTATTTCTCAACTTTGCCCAAGACAAGCCAGGATCAGCAGAGCCCTCAGGAGGAAGACATAAAGGGGACTGAAGCCGAAAGCCATGTAACAACATGGAAAGACTGTCATCAGACATTTAGCCAAGGAGGCAGCCACCCAGGTGAAGTACTATGAGTTCTTAGGAGTTAGGTCAACACTCACTGTTTGCCATGATGTTGATTTTTCACTTATCAGTGGGTAAATGCCACAATTATGCTGGATTTTGCCCCAAACTGGAAAGGGAAGGAGAAAAACAAAACAAAACCCTCAGACCAACTTGCATTTCCCGAGGGCTATGCAGGAAGTTAGAGCTAGAAGTTAGAAGCCTGTTCGGAGCAGGGGCAGTGAGCAGACACAGATTTTTCTGATACATTCAGCATTAGGATGTCAAGTTCCTGACCCTAATCAACCAAGGTCATGAACAAACTAGTCCTTTAAACATTTTATGAAAGAGACTGCTGTGCCTTTTTCTCCCTGGACTCTCTCCCTTGGAATACAAATGAAGCCTAGCCCTCCCAAGCTCATGCTCCAGGCTAGTTTAGCACAAAGCTGACTTCTTGGTGATCTGCTGCCTCCATCAGGATCAGGGTAGAATCTGTTTTAATACATTACGATTTGTTCAGTCCTGAGAGGATGCAATGACTTCTGGGCTAGCATTGAGCAGAGGGGTCTATTGGAGATGAGCGTATTATTTGGGTACAAATTTTAATAACTTAAACTTTTATCAAAATAAAGATGCAAAGGAAAAATAGGAAGAGAGCTCCCCATTTGGGGTGAGGTAGCTTTTAGATCCACTCCCAAGTCTGCCACATCCACTGAGTGATTTGGGGAAAGTCTCTGAATCCCTGAGCTCACTGGTCTCCTTTGTAAAGTGCTGACAGCACCCTGTAGGCTGGTTATATCCCCATCATGATCTGTTCCCGACTCCTGCGTCAGTTCTAGCCACTTCTTGCTGCCACAGTCCTTTCTAGTCATACCAGTCTCCTCAGGGCTCCTCCTTCCTCTGGCTCTTACTCAAATTGAGTAAGAACCTAAAAGAATCTGCCTTCAGAAATCCCCCACCCCCTCCCCATTTTCCAGGCTGACAGCAATTCATCCTATACATAGATGTTGAATGCTTCCCTATCAATAGGGCATCCCTATCAATGCCATTCCTCCAGGAAGTCTTCTTTGTCACCATCTCCCCCAGTTAATGTCTAGATTCTCTGTCCTCCTAAGACCCCCAAAGTGAAAGTGAAAGTGAACTTGTGCATATCCCATTGGAGCACTTACAACAAACCATCGTGTTGATTTTCCAGATCATCCCCCTGGACTGTGAGCTGTTTGTTAGCAGAGATCATGTCTTTCTAAAGTCTTGGCATCTCCAGGGCTTAGTGCAAGGCCAGACACATGAGGTATCCAGTGTCTGTTTGCAAAGTGAACCCTAACCCTAACTGGTAAATGTTCTTCTGCCATTTTTCTGATCCTCCAATGACAGTTACTGCAGGAGAAGTCAGCAGTATTGGTACCTGCTCCAGAATATTTCTCTAAGTTGCTGTGCCTAACACCTGCTGTTATCTTCATGTCCAGATCACCCCACTTTAGCCCAGACTCCACCTTTGCCTTGAGGCGGATACTGTTGACTTTCATGTTAAACACCATCTGCTCCACACCTAGACCCTTCAGCCAGGATCCCAAACAAGGCTGCTGTCTGGCTTCCTCCTGCCCTGGTCATCCAGCAGCCTCTCAGTCCTCTTTCTGCCGAATCCCATTCGATGGGCTACACAAGATTCACTCTGACTTGCTATCTTTTTGAAATCATGCCACCAAGCCACAATCTTCTTGATCTTTAGTGAAGAAAGACCTAACCCAAGCGTCCTCCTTCCCTCCCTCCCCTCTCACACAGGTCAGATCCCCTAAGAAAATATTGGAAGGAGAGACTGATTTTACATTCTTTCTTCTCCTAGAACTTGCTGAGCATCATGTTTTCCTTCCTACTCTGCCATAGCCCCTGCCCCTCCCCCACTGATCACTATCAGGAACTCCCAGGCAACCCCTTCAGTGGGTACCTCTCCTTTCTGGTGAGCTCAGAAAAGAGGCTGATGGGCTGAGCACACTTCAATCAAGTGCCTGAAACATTCATTTTGTCATCACATAGGAGTAGAGGGGTATCGGTCTTGTCTGAACAAGTGGGGTAATTTAAGAAACCAACAACACCTTCTGCTTTATAAAACTTAAATCCATATACTGTTTATGAGTTTTCCCATGGCATACGAGAGAAATGTCCAAAATGACAGACTCTTCTCATGGGGTTTCCACCATGGACACAAGCCTATCCCCAAAGAAACTGTCATGTCTCCAAATGCCTTATTCTCCCTACTCCACAGAGCAGTGACATCTAGCTTGGAATCTAGTTTGTTACCCAAAAGATCTGGTCTTGACCCAGAAGTCATCACCTTTTCCGTAGTTCCTTTCCCTAAGTCTGAGTCATTCCGCCTAAGGAAACTCAGTGGAGCTTTATCCAGAAACTAGCACTGGGGAACCCCTGATTCCTCAGGGAACTCTGGTCCCCGGAATAGAAAAGTAATTATAAGCTCTGGAGCCAGGTGACCAGGGTTGCACATGACTCCAATTTTCCCAGTTGCGTGATCCTCATTACATATCTTACACTATCTGGACCTCAGACCTCCTTAACTGTTACAGTGATAATAATAATGAGCCTTTCCAAGTAGTGGGGTTTTGAAGAGTTAAACACACCCAGAAAAAAGCTTAGCAAAGAAGAAGTGCTCAGTAAATTTTAGTTATAGGTCTATATGGTTTCCCACCAGAGTCGACAAGTCTGTTACTTTTTCTGTTTATCTAGCAAGTAATTGTTGATGAAGACATGTACTGTTTGCAGACAGCTTCTGAGAACAAATACGAATTCCCAAAGGTCATACAATCTGGGAATCTTCTGAATGACTCATGAGGAAGTGGAGTCCGCACAGAAAGCTAACTCCTTATGAACTTTCAATTTACAGATTTCCATTAGTTGCAAATGGAACTTTTCCTACCGTCTGCATTTTGGCCGAAGCCCCTAAGGTGAAAACAATAAGTAACAAGCATTGCCCTCCTCAATCCTCCAGAGACCTACTTGATAACAAAGCTCACTACAAGGTAGCTAAACTGATCTTTTACCTCCCGACTATGGAAAAAGAGAGACTAATGCATGCTGCTAGAAGTCTAGGGAGACTAGAAAGGAAGATGAAGGGCGCTTTGGGGTTCTGATAACAGCCTACTTCTTGATCTGGGACTTGAGACTTGGAATTCCCAAATAGAGTTTGTGCAAGGGAATTCCTAAGAATAGAGGTCACTTGGCTCTTCTCCTTTCACTATGGGAGAGCCTTCCATGGGTCCTTGAAGGCTTGAGGACATAGCTAACAGAGACCACAGCCTGCCACCCACACAGATCATTTCTGAAGGCAGGAGCAGCCAGAAGCTGCCCCAGAAGGCAGGCGAAGACAGAGGTAGCAGAGGGGGCAACCTGCCTGTTCTCAGGATGGTGAACCATGAATTGATGAGTCCTCATGGGTCTAGTGAACACTATGGAATGTATATTAAAATATGTTGAAAGGATCCACTCTATCTCTAGAGTAGCCTGCCAGAGCAGGGGGAGTCTAGCAGTACCAGGCTGGAGATGCAACCATCATGACAGGAGTTGGGGTGGAAAGAGGAAAGCACATCCCAAGAGATCAGCTAAAGAGTGTATCACGCATACGGGAACCGATACAGCACAAAAGTCCCAGAGTGGATGACCCACAAGTGCCCATGATTACACAGAGGAATGAAGTGCCTAACACCTCGGCAATGCCAGGCAAAGGAGAATCACAAAGAGATCAAAGTACATGAAAAGACTCTTTGCATTCTTACTCCTTTATTCCTACTCCCCAGCCCTGGAGAAACCAAAGGCAGCAATGCAAATTGAGAAGGGGGAGTGAGTCAGAAAGAATAATGAGCAAACAGACCCTAAGATCAGACTCTCCTTTCCAAACTTTGAGACCCCTGGCCAAGGGTCAGGCTTAGGCTTTGGGAAATGGGAGAAATTTTGAATTGGATCTGAGATCAAAGTTTTGAGTTAGAGTCTATTGGGTCTTTTAACACTTGAAGTAATACTTGTCAAAAGAAGACTTATTTTGTCTTCTTGACTAAGCTACAGAAGGGGACAGGGGAAGGAGATTGAGCAGTGTATGTTTTCAAGGTGGTCACAGTGGGGAAAATTCAGCAGTTTCCTGCGTGTAACTATTGAGTTTAATACAACCCTAACACATGGAATTAAAAAAAAATACACATGCCAAAGCAAAATCTCATCAGCCTTGCCCTCTACCAACAGAACGTTCTGAGCTGTTGCTTGTGTGAAAGTCCCTCATCGTGTCCAACTCTTTGCAATCCCATAGACTATACAGCCAGAATACTGAAGTGGGTAGCCTTTCCCTTCTCCAGGGGATCTTCCCAACCCAGAGATTGAACCCAGGCCTCCCACATTGCAGGTGGATTCTTTACCAGCTGAGCCACTAGGGAAGCCTGTTGCTTGTGTGGGCCTGATGTAAACTGGCCCTCAGCAAAGATGATCATAAGGGATGCTGCCCATCCCTTTCTCTTACTCCTTTTGCCTCCAGCCTGCTGGGCCAAGGAGAGCATACCCATCAATCACCCCTGGGGTCCACAAAGACCTACCCTAAGGATAGAGGTCACTGCTTTTGATGACGTCATTACATTCAATGTCAAATTCTTCTCTCAATTTCTCTCCAGGGAGACAGAAAGGGGGCATTTTTACTCTTCTAGTCATAGAGACAGTGAATATTTCATGTTGGTGGAGTAGGAAACATGATTTATTCAGGAAGGAAATGAATTTAAGGACTTTTCCCAAGAAATAAAAAATTTTCTGTGAAAGAAGCAAATTTAGAGATTCAAATGACTCCAAAGAGGTCTCAAGAATAGAGTGGAATGATCCTACCTTTCTCAAAATGATACAAATGAAACAAAACAAATAACATAAAAAAAAAAAAAAAAAACCATACCATGCCAGTAATTTCAAGAAGTCTTCAAATGGTAGTTGGACAACCTCTTCTTCCCTCTTTCTTCTGTTTCCCTCTCTCTTCTCTTGATTCCAGGACAAACACAAGTCTTTCTTAGTCATTACTTCCACCTTGTTACTCAGTACACCATTCTCTCTCTCTTTTTTAATATTTGTTTACTTATTTATTTATTTGACTGAGCCGGGCCTTAGCTGCAGCATGTGGAATCTTCAGTCTTCATTGTGATATTGCCAGATCTTTAGTTGTGGCAAGTGAACTCTTAACTGAGATCTAGTTCCCTGACCAGGAATCAGCCCTGGACCCCCTGCTTTGGGAATGTGGAGTCTTAACCACTGGACCACCAGGGTACTTCCTCCACCATTCTCTGAAAGCAAGCCCCTGGGTCAGTCTTTCCTTTCCCAAAGATTCAGGGAAGCACATGTAACTTCCACGTGGAAACCAGAAGAGTCCAGGGGAAAGTGCTGGTTGTTTTCTTTCCATTTTCCACTCTTCTGAAGGCTTACATTCGGTAGACATTCTGATTTTCTTGAAGTAACAAGAGGAAGCCCAGCTGGAATAGCAATATCTAAATAAAAATGCTGCTGATCTGCTAATATTAACTAGTCTAAAAATACCACAGAGCATGTGGTTTTCATTACAGCAACAAAGCAACTATAGTATGACAAGCAGCCTGCCTTCCAAGACTACATTTACATGATCTTATGTTACTCATGGAGCTAGACTCTTGGGCTTAAAGAAAAACAAGAGTTCCACAGCAAGAGCTGAAATGAAGATTTAGGCACCCAGCCAAAAAGTTCAAGCCACCCATAAATGATTAGAGCTTATGGTCACGTGGCCATTCTCTGCTCAGCACTCGCATCACACGTCATTTATTCCATTCATTGGAACTTCTCACACATGGCTCTTATCACAAGTAATCGTGTACAAGATCAGGGCAGAGCCTGTGTGTTGAGCATAACCTCATCCCACGTAGCCTCTGTCAGGAGGTCTTCAGCATGGACGGAGCTCATGGCAGCAAAACTAGGTAGTTATGCTTGGAAGAACAGAGACTCTGGAGTCCCAGAGCTGAGTCTTAAGCCTAGACTGCCACTTTCAAGCTGTTTACCCTAGGGAAAGTCTTTCACTTCTCCAAGTCTCAGTTTGCTAATCTATAAAAAGGGTATTCAGTTCAGTTCAGTTCAGTCACTCAGTCGTGTCCGACTCTTTGCAACTCCATGGACTACAGCACACCAGGCCTCCCTGTCCATCACCAACTCCCGGAGGTTACTCATACTCATGTCCATTGAATCGGTGATGCCATCCAACCATCTCATCCTCTGTCGTCCCCTTATCCTCCTGCCTTCAATCTTTCCCAGCATCAGGGTCTTTTCAAATGAGTCAGTTTTTCCCATCAGATGGCCAAAGTATTGGAGGTTCAGCTTCAGCATCAGTCCTTCCAATGAACACCCAGCACTGATCTCCTTTAGGATGGACTGGTTGGATCTCCTTGCAGTTCAAGGAACTCTCAAGAGTCTTCTCCAATACCACAGTTCAAAAGCATCAATTCCTCGGTGCTCAGCTTTCTTCACAGTCCAACTCTCACATCCATACATGACCACTGGAAAAACCATAGCCTTGACTAGACAGACCTTTGTTGGGAAAGTCATGTCTCTGCTTTTCAATATGCTGTCTAGGTTGGTCATAACTTCTCTTCCAAGGAGTAAGCATCTTTTAATTTCATGGCTGCAGTCACCATCTACAGTGATTTTGGAGCCCAAAAAAATAAAGTCTGACACTGTTTCCCCATCTATTTGCCATGAAGTGATGGGACTGGATGCCATGATCTTAGTTTTGTGAATGTTGAGCTTTAAGCCAACTTTTTCACTCTCCTCTTTCACTTTCATCAAGAGCCTCTTTAGTTCTTGTTCACTTTCTGCCATAAGGGTGGTGTCATCTGCATATCTGAGGTTATTCATATTTCTCCTGGCAATCTTGATTCCAGCTTGTGCTTCATCCAACCCAGCATTTCTCATGAGGTACTCTGCATATAAGTTAAATAAGCAGGGTGACAATATACAGCCTTGACGTACTCCTTTCCCGATTTGGAACCAGTCTTTTGTTCCATGTCCAGTTCTAACTGTTGCCTCCTGAGCTGCATACAAGTTTCTCAAGAGGCAGGTCAGGTGGTCTGGTATTCCCATCTCTGTAACAATTTTCCATGGTTTGTGGTGATCCACACAGTCAAAGGCTTTGGCATAGTCAATAAAGGAGAAAAAGATGTTTTTCTGGAACTCTCTTGCTTTTTTGATGATCCAACATATGTTGGCAATTTTGTCTCTGATTCCTTTGTCTTTTCTAAAACCAGCTTGAACATCTGGATGTTCACGGTTCATGTATTGCTGGAAGCTTGGCTTGGAGTATTTTGAGCATTACTTTATTAGTGTGTGAGATGAGTGCAATTGTGCAGTAGTTTGAGCATTCTTTGGCATTGTCTTTCTTTGGGATTGGAATGAAAACTGACCTTTTCCAGTCCTGTGGCCACTGCTGAGTCTTCCAAATTTGCTGGCATATTGAGTGAAGCACTTTCACAGCATCATCTTTCAGGATTTGAAGTAGCTCAACTGGAATTACATCACATCCACTAGCTTTGTTCGTAGTGATGCTTTCTAAGGCCCACTTGACTTCACATTCCAGGATGTCTGGCTCTAGGTGAGTGATCACACCATTGTGATTATCTGGGTCATTAAGGTCTTTTTTGTACAGTTCTTCTGTGTATTCTTGCCACCTCTTCTTAATATCTTCTGCTTCTGTTAGGTCCATACCATTTCTGTCCTTTATTTAGCCCATCTTTGCATGAAATATTCCTTTGGTATATCTAATTTTCTTGAAGAAATCTCTAGCCTTTCCTGTTCTATTGTTTTCCTCTATTTCTTTGCGCTGATCACTGAGGAAGTCTTTCTTATCTCTCCTTGCTATTCTTTGGAACTCTGCATTCAAATGGGTATATCCTTCCTTTTCTCCTTTGCTTTTCGCTTCCCTTCTTTTCACAGTTATTTGTAAGGCCTCCTCAGACAGCCATTTTGCTTTTTTGCATTTCTTTTTCTTGGGGATGTTCTTGCTCCCTGTCTCCTGTACAATGTCACTAACCTCTGTCCATAGTTCATCAGCCACTCTGTCTATCAGATCTAGTTCCTTAAATCTATTTCTCACTTCCACTGTATAATTGTAAGGGATTTGATTTAGGTTATACTTGAATGGTCTAGTGGTCTTCTCCACTTTCTTCAATTTAAGTCTGAATCTGACAATAACGAGTTCATGATCTGAGTTCATGATCAAAGATGATTGCTATTATATTCAGCACTAACATTCACTATATGCCTTTAACATGCCGGAGACTCCACTTAATGTTGTTACAGGCACTATTTCATTGAATAGTCTCAAGAATCTGATGAGGAAAATTCTCATATCATCCCCATTTACAGATGAGGATACTGAGGGCCAAAGAAGTGAAGTAACGTGTTATACGATAAGTGGCTGAGCTGGGATTCAAATTCAGGACTGATTCACATCAAGACCTGTGTCCGGGGTTTCCCTGGTGGTCCACCTGCCAATGCAGGAGACACAGGTTCAAGCCCTGGTTCAGGAATATCCCACATGCCACAGAGCAGCTAAGCTCATGCACCACAACTGCAGAGCCCATGCTCTAGAGCCCCTGAGCAGTATCTACTGAGCCAATGTGCCTAGAGTCCATGCTCTGCAACAAGAGAGAAGCCATTGCAATGAGAAGTCCGTGCACTGCTACAAAGAGAAACCCCTGCTCACCACAACTAGAGAAAGCCCACATGCGGCAATGAAGACCCAGTGAAGCCAAAAATAAATAAATAAGACCTGCGTCCTCATTTATAGAGTTCAAAGTCAACACCTACCATGACTCAACATGCAAACGGCAAAGTGGTTAAAGGCAAGGACTCTGGGTTCTACCACTCTCTTGCTGGCACTTCTCTGGACTTCAGTTTTCTCATCTGAAAAATGGGGATAAGAGGACCTACCTCATTGTGTGTGGCTATGAGGGTTAAATAACTAAAACGTATATGGCTATGGAATAATCTCTACCAGTATCGCCTCTGCTGTGTTTACTGTTTTTATTGCAATGAAACAGCTGACATAGAGATGAGGAGGAGGACTGGAATAAGAAGAAGAAAGGGCACAGGAAGCCACCAAATGATTGCTCTGTGGTGCTTATAAAACCCTCAAGGGAGATTTGCAGAGATGACCAGGAACAGGTTCCATGAATATTTCATTGAATGTTCTTGGGAATTTTCAATGAAGTAGAGCCTGTAACAATATTAAATAAAGTCAGATGTATAGTTTAGGTATGGCTGGTGGTTGAGGGTTGGAGAATCAGACTAGAGCAGTCCACTGATGCCTGTGTACCCTTGGAGGGTCCCCCGTCTGATGATGTCACTGTGTGAAGTTGCACAGTGATTCTGAGGCTGACATACTGGTAGGTACATAGCGATGGAGTTGAAATGCCGTGTTCATCATCCCCATAATGTCATTTATAGATCATGCCCATCTTGGAAGAATGAAAGTATACCTGATGGGAAGCCTCTATGATGGTGGACCTTTGTACAAAAACTGACCTGAGAATTTCTTAGCAAACTTTGCAGACGAGAAAAAAAAAAAATCTCTCTGAGATGTGATGTGAAGCAAGATTAAATGATCAAGTAGAAAATGTAAGCCACTTTCAAATAATTTATGGAGTTGCTGTCAACATTAAGGCCATGGAGACTGACCCTCACTTCCTGAGTTAAGATCCAAAGGAAGAGCTTTTCAGTCTCAAGATGTAACAGGGGGACAAGGACAAATCTTTATGATGCAAAGCCAGAAATGACTTCGTCTTGGACTGTGTTGCTGAGTTTTGCTTCCATGTGTGAGTTTCTGCCTGTAACAAAGATGATAAGTAAGTAAGCAAGCATTCCACTTCTTTCAAACTCCTTACTTTATAGCACATATCAGATATGCAAGAAAACCCCAGTTTTCTTATTTTAATACCCATCTCCAGCTAATTCACAGTGTCCTGGATATATAAGCTCATCTTACAAAAAATAAAAATCTAAAGAAGAGGATGATGAGACTGCTTATGGGAAAAGATTTCCTTCTCAGGAAACAATTTGCAGAAATAACCCAAAAAGATGGGGGAAAAAAAACATGAATTTAAAATCTGGCCATAATGAGTCTTATCTCTCTTTACTCAGTGATTTTTAAAATATAGCCTTTATTCTGCCAATACTGGGTCTTCCCTAGTAGCTCAGTTGGTTAAGAATTGGTAAATTGCAGGAGACCTTGGTTCGATCCCTGGGTTGGGAAGATCCCCTGGAAAAGGGAAAGGCTACCCACTCCAGTATTTTGGCCTGGAGAATTGCACAGACTGTATAGTCCATGGGGTCGCAAAGAATCACACACGACTGAGTGACTTTCACTTTCTTTCACTTTCTGGCAATACTATAAAAGTAATATTGATATACCAGTTACTAGAATCTGAATATGACATAGACTTTAATATAGCGGGGAAATAGTAATTTATTTCAAAATTTGTTGATGAAATTTCTCTTAAGAAGGAAGTGTCTTTTGCTTGGCAAAAGTGCCTTGAAGAGCCATTTGACTATGAAAGTGTAGGCTCTGAGATACTGTTGAGAAAGACCATTAAGTCAGTCAAAGGAGAGTATATTTCTCTGTATAATAATATAAGAAAAAAACTTTTCACAAACAGATTAAGATGATGAGGACAGGATATGTTGGTAGAAGAAATTGGTGGGTAAAGAGAGAAGACAGGAGGGACAGGGTCCAGGAAAATGAAGTCTGGAAGCCCAGGAGAAGACATCTCCAGCCAAATCAGAAAGTAATTTTCAGAAATAACCAAAAAAGATGGGGGGGGGGGGCGGGATATGAATTGAGAGCTGGGGAGATCTCAATTTCTAACTCAATGAGACATCCCATAGTTAGTATTAAAGAATTTTCTCTGCTCTGTGGCGATTCAGACCCTCTCTTTTCTCATACCCTTTGTTTAAAATGGGCTACACACAAGTGTTTTCTGTAAGTGGCATCAAAAGGAAAAACAACTGGGTCCAATTTGAGAAAAGAAAAACCACATGAGTCTAGGCAGATGTGAGGCTGAGAATTTAGTAGAAGCAGAAAGCCTAGAAGGGTTAGCCAAGCCCACCCCACCCCTACCCCTGAGAAATTCCACAGAGTTGGTAGAAGGTATGGTGTGTTTCCCTTTGTGTGTGATGTGATCTCAAGCCATTTTTATTTTATTACGAATGGTTGAGGTGACTCATAAGGCTGGCAGAATTGCGGAACACCCAGAGAGAGACATCTGCATTCCATTAAATGTCTCATCTCTCCTGATATGAAATGCTGCCTTATTAAAGAAAGATTAGGTGGCATCACTACCTTTTCTGCAGCCAGCGCCATGCTCAAAATATTTTAATAATCATTAGAAAAGTAGCCGATGAAATTGAAATATTCTAGACTTTACAGCTAGAAAGATAGGTCTGTCTCAAAGTGACTACTCAGGACACAGCTTCCAGAGTGTGACTTCTTTCTTAACGTACAGAGAAAAATTTTCCCGTGAGCTTTGAGGTGCTGATGGTAAGAAGGATGAAACTACAGGTGTGGAAGTCTGCATGATTTTGACAAAGACATGATTTTAAGACAGACACCCAGTTCATCCTCACATCCACATTTCTAGTCTGAAAGTCATGCCCTTTGAAGTCAGTGGGTTTTAAAGATTCGAGAAGCACCATTTGTGGGACCTGGCTGCAGATTTTAGATTGCTAAGAGGGTATATGTTCTCTTAGGATTTCTATACGTGTAATGGCAGAATTATTACAGAAAATTCTGGTAGGCACTGTGCGTGTCAAACTGTTGTTTCTTGCACACAACTGTAAAGAGTTGCCTTTCAATGTGCGTTTTGCCCTTGCCTCCTCAAATTCTTCCAGGAGTCTTTATCCTTATAATCTGCTTTTACTTCTTCGTTTATTCTGAACTGCCCTTTCAAAGGCCAATAGTGACCCACTAAGAGAGACCTGAATGGACCTCTTCCTGTCCAGTCCTCCCTGGCCTCCTGGCATCACCTCTGTGAGTTCACAGGTGAGCAGGTGAGGTCCCAGCTGAGCAGGGAAGGTCCCAGGTGAGCAGGTGAGGTCCCAGCTGAGCAGGGAAGGTCCCAGGTGAGCAGTTGAGGTCCCAGGTGAGCAGGAGTAGTAAGACTTCAACACTGGTCCCAACTGAGTGGCAGGGGAGGTTTGTACTGGAGTCCTGGGAACTGTGAGGACTTCCTAAGATCTCTAACATTCGTTTTTCTTCGTGACCATTGACCAGGGCACTCTCCTTTAACCAAACTTAAGTCAGGCTCCTCTCTGATTTAGCCCTGTCCTTAGGCTCTGTCCTTAGCCCACTTCTCCAGTCTTATCAAGAAATCAAGAATCCTGCTGCATCAGTATAGCAAATGTCTCCCACCTTTGATATTTGATTATCCTTGATCAAATTCCTCATCCCTCACCCTCAATGTCTAAATACACTGGTTCGCCTTTGAGAAGAATCCTGTTATTTCAGTTGAGTCAGATTCCACCTGGCCTTCATGGCTCCTCTTAGTAATTTTCCATCCACGGACCCCCACCCTTCTCCTGGGCTATAGATTTCTACTTTTCCTTGTGGTGTTTGGAGGTGAGCTCTCTCTATCTCTCCCCTACCATGAAACCCTGCTGCCGTAATTTCTCTTGAATAAAGTCTTCCTTTCAGGCTTTAACTAGTGTCTGAACACTTTTGCTTTGGCACCATCCAGAGCATCTGATGCTGCAGCGTATTTATGCCTTCACTCTCCTCAGGCCTCTCAGGACTCAGAACCCACATGCTCTGACTTCTCCATCTCAGCCTCTTCTTCAGCTTCATCATCAGCCTTTCAACGAGGCACTGCCTCTCACCTGACCATTATCTCTGGGTTTCTAGTCATTTCACTGCTTCTAGTCATTTCCCAGCCCACTCCCAACACACACACACACACACACACACACACACACACACACACACACACACACTCACTCACTATCCTTCTCCATACAGATGCCACAGTAAACCCTCTAAATGCAGGTCTGACCTTATTCCCTTGATGTAAATCCTTCAGCATCTCTCCACATACTCCAAGATACAACCTTGTGTCTCGTTCTTCAAACATTTTTTGCTCTCCCCCTTGTTTAAAAAGCCCAATGCTGATTCACATTCCTGGGCCTGATGCTTCCCTTGCCAGAATTATTCATTCTTCTCCCTGCCTTTCTAAGTCAATGTAACCATCATTTCCTCTGGGAAGGCTTCCCCAGCCCTCCCCAGTGTGAAGTGGGGGTCCCTCCTTGTGTTTGAAGTAATCCTGCAGATGACTGGATAATGGTGGTGGTGGTTTAGTCACTAAGTCGTGTCCGACTCTTGCGACCCCATGGACTGTAGCCTGCCAGGCTCCTCTGTTCATGGGATTCTCCAGGCAAGAATACTGGAGTGGGCTGCCATTTCCTTCTCCAGGGGATCTTCCTATCCCCAGGTATTGAATCCAGGTCTCCTGAATTGCAGGCAGATTCTTTACCAACTGAGCTACTAGGAAAGATAGGTTGAGTGTAATGAGTCTCTCAGAAACACAGTGTCTCACACACACATCTTAGAGAAATTAGACTTGAATGTGATCACCACAAGGGATACATTTTCAGTAGGGCCAAGGAAATATCGTAACAGAGAGGGATTGGCATATTATTTTACTTCATGTTTATTCGACCAGAAATTTCTGCATGTGTTGTTGAATTGGGGTACTTTCAGTTTTAAGTGACAAATATCCAATTCAAATTAGTTTGAACCAAACAGGAATGTATAGGTTTTCATAACTGAAACAGAGAGAAGAAATATGTCACATTCAGGCATGGTTGGATCCAACACATCAGATTTGTTATTAAGATGTAATTGTCCATCACCTTCAGGCTCTGCTTTCCTCCTCCTTAAGCAGGTTCTCTCCACTTGGCAACACAGATTATCTCAGCAGCTTCAGAGTTCAATGGCTGTTTGCTCTTGCAATCTTCAGAGTAAGGGACCTTCTCTCTACCAGCCCCATATCAGTGCCTCTAAAATGAGTCTGAAGTTTGGCTTGAGTTAGATGCCCGCCACAGGACTCATAATTATATTGAGGAAAATGGGGTAGGATGGTCCATTCTGGCAAGTTCCCAAGCCTCGGGGATAATCACCATTTGAGTGACAGACCACCAAACTTGGAAGGCAAATTTTCCAAGAAAAAATACTGACCAGACAAAGAATTGCTTACTTTTTTTTTCAGATAAGTCTTTTATTCCCATCCTCTGTTGTGACATTTGCAGCACACATATTCACATTTCTTGGGGATGTGAAATCCTTCTTCAGAGGGTATTCAATGCACTTAGAGATGTGGGAACAGGCATTCATGGGCCAAGCCCAGGAGTCTCCGCAGGGGAGCCCCTCATCCATGTCACCTGCCAGGGTGAATGTGCTTCCTGAGTGACGCTGACCCCAGCTAGGTCTAAGAGCAAGACCCATACGGAGTGTCTCTTCAACCACCCTGTCTACAACCTCGCCACATAGGACTGAATCGGAATTTATTTTCCTGAAAGTCTTGAAAATTTTCCTCCTAGGTCTAATTAAAAAAAAAAAAAAATTTAAAAACCCAAAAGTATTGGTTGTTGGAGAAAGCCATGAGGTTCCAGGCACTGTAATGAGATAAAAGGATTTGCCTGCTCAACTCCCAACAAATGATACTCTCAATCGTGATGTGTCCGTTTCCGCAGAGAGTACATGTTCTTTAAAACAGATTTACCTCTTCAGCTGAGGTGGAGATTCTAAGACAGGATAATTGAAGAGCTGGAAAAAGTCAAATATCAGTTTTCATCAGGAGAATAAAATAACATCATTTCGCTGGATTGGACAGTGTCCAAGAAAAGCCATTACCCAGCCATGACACGTGAAAAGGTCTGCTTTGATTTCACATGGGAGAGTGTTTAGCAGTGTTAAGACAAAACATGTCAATTCCCATGGCTTATTCCAAAATGCCATTATGAGCACATTATAAGCACAAAAATGCCATTATAAGCACAACCCTGAAAAAAGCAAATCTATTCCCATTGCAAATGTCACCAATCTTCTGATGGAAAATGGATACACTTACCAACTTAGAAGAGTCAAGAAGGGGCTAAAAGGAGGGAAAGACAGAGACAGGGGAGGAAGGATGGGGAAGCAGGAGGGAGGAAGAATGAAGGAAGGAAGGAAAAAAGAAAGTGAGAGAAAGATGACCTTTTAACCCCACTTCAGATTCATGCTGAAAGTGTAATGGTTAAGAAGGCAGGCTTTGATTAGACACAGAAAGACAAATTCTGTTTTGATCTGTCTCATATGTGGAATATATAATAAAATAGTCAAACTAATAGAAGGAGGAGCACAGTAGTGGCTGCCAAAGACTGCAGATGGGGGGAACTGGGGAGGTGCTGGTCAAAGGATACAAAGCTTTAGTTTTGTACAGTGAATAAATTCTGGAGATCTGCTATACAGCATAGAGCCCACAGCCAACGTACTGTGTTGTATACTTAAAATCTGCTGAGAGTGTAAATCTTATGTTAAGTGTTCTTATCACAGTTATCCTAAAATTAATAATAATAAAGGGGGCAGGAGAAAAGTTTCATAGGTAATGGAATTACTTTCAGCTGCACAACTGTGGGAAATTAGTTCCCCAACCAGGGATCAAACCCATGCCCTTACATTGGAAGCTCAGAGTCTTAACCACTGGCCCACCAGGGAAGTCCCGAGGTGATGGATATGTTTATGGCCTTAATGGTGGTGACAGTTTCACATATGTATGTAAATGCTCAGTTGCTCAATCCTGTCCAACTTGCTGCGACCTCATGGACTCTAGCGACCAGACTCCTCTGTCCATGGAATTTTCTAGGCAAGAATAACGGAGTGGATTGCCATTTCTTCTCCATCACATATGTATGTGCTGTGCTGTGCTTAGTCATTCAGTCGTGTCCGACTCTTTGCGACCCCATGGACTGTAGCCTGCCAGACTCCTTTGTCCATGTCATTCTTCAGGCAATAATACTGGAGTGGTTCCCATGCCCTCCTCCAGGGGATCTTCTCAACCCAGGGATCAAACCCAGGTCTCTTGCATTGCAGGCAGATTCTGAGCCATCTGAGCCGCTAAGGAAGCCCATCACATATGTATACTTATCCTCAAACTCATCAAGTTGTATACATTAAATAGGTACAGGGTTTTTTTTAACATCACACCTCAATAATTTTTTTAAACTTATTTTTAGCTGAAGGATAATTGCTTTACAATATTATGTTGGTGTCTGCCATACATCAACAAGAATCAACCATAGGTATACGTATGTCCCTCCCTCTTGAAACTCTCTCTCCCACCTCCCACCCCATCCCAGCCCTCTAGGTGGTCACAGAGCCCCGGCTTGAGTTCCCTGAATCATACCACAAACTCCCACTGGCTATCTGTTTTACATATGGTGGTGTATATGTTTCTATGCTACTCTCTCCATTCATCCCACCCTCTCCTTTCCACCACCACCAGCGTGTCCATAGTCTGTTCTCTATGTCTGCGTCTCCACTGCTGCCCTACAAATAGGCTCATCAGTACCATCTTTCTAGACTCCATATATAGATGGAATATATATGTGTTAATATATGATATTTGTTTTTCTCTTTATGACTTACTTCATCTTGTATAATAGGCTCTAGGTTCATCCACCTTATTAGCACTGGCTCATATGCATTCCTTTTTATGACTGAGTAATATTCCATTGTATATATCCACAGCTTCTTATCTATTCATCTGTTGATGGACATCTAGGTTGCTTCTGTGCCCTATCTATTTTAAATAGTGTTGCAATGAACATTGGGGTACATGTGTCTTTTTCAATTATGGTTTTCTCAAGGTATATGCCTGCCCAGTAGTGGGATTATTGGGTCATGTGGTAGTTTTATTCCTAGTTTTTTAAGGAATTGCCATCATCAAAAAATCTACAAAAAATAAATGCTGGAGAGGATGTGGAGAAAAGGGAACCCTCTTGCACTGATGGTGGGAAAGTAAATTGATATAGTCACTATGGAAGACAGTATGGGGATTCCTTAAAATGGATTTTAAAAACGGATTGCCTTGACATGATAGCTAAGAGGCACAGAGTTTCTTTGGGGAGTGATGAAAATGTTCTCAAAGTGATTACACTGATGGTTGCAAAACTCTAGAAATCTAATAAAAGCCATTGACTTGTACACTTTTAAAAATTTTACTTTATTCAAGCATGGTTGATTTACAAAGTTGCCTTAATTTCTGCTGTATAGCAAAGTGACTTAGTTATACATATATCTACATTCTTTTTCATATTTTCCACTATGGTTTATCACAGGATATTGAATATAATTTCCTGTGCTGTACAGTAGGACCTCATTGTTAATCCACCCTATGTATAAAATTGTACACTTTAAATGGGTGACTTATATGGTATGTGGTTTATGTGTGAGCAGTAAGTGCTCAGGGGTTCCCAGATGGCTCAGGGGTAAAGAATCTGCCTGCCAATGCAAGAGACACCAGAGACGTGGGTTCGATCCCTGGAGGAGGGCATGGCAGCCCACTCCAGTATTCTTGCCTAGGAAATCCCATGGACAGAGGAGCCTGGTGGGCTACAGTTCAGGGGGTTTCAAAGAGTTGGATACGACTGAGTGACAGAATCACAGTAAGTGCTCAGTAAATGCGACACAGTGCCATTATAGGCTGATGGAAACCGTGCATCCTGGCTCCCCATAGCGTGCGCCACAAAAATCACTTCCTCACAGAAAGGTTACTCAAATTCACCAAGTTACAAATACCTAGTCATAAATCCTGAATAGGCTATGTATGCCTCTTTATTTCACAAAGAATAGCAAACTATGAATAAAATCACACTCTTGTTTGACACATTAAAAACAGGAAACGGCGTCTAAAGAATCTTCAGCATCATTGAGCTTTGATTTCTGCAGGACACTAGAGGTCCCTCTCGGCACTGAATTTCCAGTCCCAACGATGCAGAATTCAGAGTGACAGTTTTCTGCTTCAGCCCCACTAGATGTCTCTTCAATAAACTTCAAAGACAGTCAGTGTCCAGACATCAATCTGATGTTCAAGAATCATTACACAAAAAGGACACTGTTTTAAAATAACCAAACAATTTGCCTGAGTATGCAGCAGCAGCATATATCTATAAGCCATCTTTCACTGTCACTCACACAATCAGGATGGAAGTCTTTGTTTTTCAGAACCACTGTCTGCTATTAAGAAGATATGGGGGGAGGCAAAGGCAACAATGATGCTATTTTGATTCATTAGGAACAAGAGAGGATACTTGGAAGACAGAGGATGTTCTAAGACACTAAGTATTAGGTTGTTCCCTCAGAATTAAATGACCAAATCAATCGAGACAATAAAGAAATGTAGTTACCTTAACAAGATAAAGCAGCTCACAGTACAGAGCTAAGTTTGGCTCTGTGTTGTTGGAAGGAATTGATGCATCAAAAGAAAAGAGTGTTTCTTCTGGCAGCTGGAGAGAGGGAGAGAGGCATTCAGAGAAAGATGTCCTGGCCTTGGTTCAGTGGCAGATAACTCCCAGAGGGTGGACTGGACTATCTCACTGAGGAAACCTAAGTGTGACTATTCGAAGATCCCGTCCTCGCCAACAAGGCTTGTGAATGTCATTGGTGTTCCAGGTCCTTCTGCCAACAGGGAGAGAAGACGCTGCTCAAGCCACACCAGAGACAGTTCTAGTCCCTGTAACAGGTCCATTTCTCATTCTGAATTTTACAGCTCACATCCTGGCATGTTCTTCAATTTCTTCTGGATTGAGTACTGTGGGTTAACCTCTCCAACTCATGCCTTTGGGCATAGACAAGACTGAGGTTCTCACCCTCACAGTCTATCTGTAAGACAAGCTATCTGTAAGACTTCTCCATAGGTTGTGAATTAAGTCCTGGAAACGCCTCCTGGAAATGCACGGCTTCCATACATTGGTTTTCAGTTTACACAGTCCTGAATCTTATTTGCCTGTCAAACTTTAGTGTTTTTCAGTGTAAATAAACCTCGTGCATTGTTGAGAGTGGGACAATGTTGACTGAGGAGCTTTCCCAGGAAAGAATGCTAAAGGATCATGTAATGTTTGCATTCTATGGGACTTTTTGCTTATTAACAGAGGATAATAACTAATAACTCTTGGCTAAGACCAGCAGTTGAATAGCAACAGTCCACCTGACCATAGTAATTGCTTAGCAAATATTGTGTGAGCCAGATGCTGTTGCAAACCAAGGAGGCAGCAGTGAATTAGAACAAAACCCCTGCCCTCACGAAGCTATTTGCTATGGTGACATACATATAGCTATTAATAAGCACACAGCCAAAGTGCAGAATGTGTCCCACAGTGATGAGTATTGTGGGGAGAACAATGCAAGGAAGGAGCCTGTGACTCAGAGGGGAGGGGAGTGGTCAGGGCAAGTTCCACTGAGAAGGTGACAGTTGGGTTAGAACTTCAAGGAGGCAAGGGAACCAGCCGCATGGTTACCTGGGGGATGACTGTTCCAGTAAAGCAAATAGCAAGTACTAAAGCCCCGGTATGCACGTGTGTCTGGAGAGTTCTGTGTGGCCAGAGTAGAACGGGTGCGAGGGGGAGGAGAGGCCAGTGTCACTGATGTGAGGGACGGGGAGTTTGATCAATTTTACATTTAGGAAATGTAAAGAACCCTAAACTAGGGATATGCACGTGAGCAGGGAACTCTGCCCAGTGTTACATTGCAGCCTGGATGGGAGGGGAGTTTGGGAGAGAATGGATCCATGTGTATGTACAGCTGAGTCCCTTTGCCGTCCACCTGAAACTATCACAACATTGTTAACAAGCTACGCTGCTGCTAAGTCACTTCAGTCGTGTCCGACTCTGTGCGACCCCACAGACGGCAGCCCACCAGGCTCCCCCGTCCCTGGGATTCTCCAGGCAAGAACACTGGAGTGGGTTGCCATTGCCTTCTCCAGTGTGTGAAAGTGAAAAGTGAAAGTGAAGTTGCTCAGTCATGTCCGACTCTTAGTGATCTCATGGACTGCAGCCCACCAGGCTCCTCCGTCCATGGGATTTTCCAGGCGAGAGTACTGGAGTGGGTTGCCATTGCCTCCTCCAGTTAACCAGCTATACGCCAATACAAAATAAAAAGTTTTAAAAAATAAATTTTTAAAAAAGAATATGCTAGGGGGGAGGAGCCAAGATGGCGGAGGAGTAGGACGGGGAGACCACTTTCTCTCCTACAAATTCATCAAAAGAATAACTGAACACAGAGCAAACTTCGCAAAACAACTTCTGATCGCTAGCTGAGGTCATCAGGCGCCCAGAAAAGCAGCCCATTGTCTTCGAAAGGAGGTAGGACAAAATATAAAAGATAAAAAGTGAGACAAAAGAGGTAAGGACGGAGATCCGTCCCGGGAGCTCTTAGGCGGCATTGCTTGGGGTAGGGTCCGGGCCTGAGTGCCCTGAGGACAATCGGAGGGAGCTTCTGTGAGTTGCCAACATGAACTGTGGGAGACCAAAGGAGAGAGAGTAAATTAACCGGCCCGAACACACTCCCGGCTGTTCGCAGAACAAAGAGACCGAGAGGGTCCAGAGAGGAGCTCGCAGGCTGCGGACCGGCCCAGCTCCGCCGGAGGCAGGAGGCAGGGGGGAGGGGAAGGTCGCGGCGAGACACAGGGCGCAGGCACCCGACCGGCGCGGGCGGGGACTGGGGCTGGGGACGCGGAGGGCAGAAGGCGCGAGCACCCGACTGGCGCCAGCGGAAACTGAGACTGGGTCCGCGGAAGGGAGTGGGCGCGCCACACCTGGGGAGAGTGCGCCCACCAAGCCCCTGGCTGCCTGGACCGCTCTGACGGGGAAGGCACAGGGAGCAGGCGCAGCTTTTCCTTCCGCGCTTTTGTGGAACACCCGAGGGCTGGAACCTCGCGCAGCGCGGGGCGCGCTCCATATAGAACAGCCGGGAGCCTGAGCAGCGCAGAGGAGAGAGCAGCGTCAGCCCCTCCCGGCAGCGCCAGCCCGTCCCCGCGGCGCAAGCCCCTCCTCGCAGAGCGACGGAACTAGCTACCTGAATAAGAGTCCACCTCCGCCCGCCTGTGTCACGGCGGAAATGAGGCTCTGAAGAGACCGGCAAACAGAAGCCAAATAAACAAAGGGAACCGCTTCAGAAGGGACTGGTGCAACAGATTAAAATCCCTCTAGAAAACACCGACTACACCGGAAGGGGCCTGTAGATATCGAGAAGCGTAAGCTGGAACGAGGAGCTATCTGAAACTGAGCCGAACCCACACTGACCGCAACAGCTCCAGAGAAACTCCTAGATATAATTTTACTTTTTTCTCTTTTTTTTATTTTTTTTTTATTTTTTTCTTTTTTTCTTTTTTATTTTTTCTCTTTTATTTTCCTTTAAAATCCCCTATTACTCCCCCATTACTCCTTAACTTTCATTTCCATAGACTTTTACGATTTTTTAATTAGGGGAAAAAAAAAAAATTTTTTTTTTTCCTTTTTTTTTTTTTTTTCTTTTTTTCTTTTTTTTTTTTCTTTTTCTTTCTTTTTTTTCTTTCCTTTCTCTCTTCTATTTTCTATTTTTCTTTTTATCTTATTTCTTTTAAAGTCCTCTAGTACTCCTCTACTACTCCTTAATTTTCATTTTCAATACACTATAACCTTACAAAAAAAAAAAAAGAAGTAGAGAAGCCCTATTTTTAAACCGAAGATTATTCTCTCCCAATCTTGACTCTCTGTTTTCTACCTCAGAACACCTCTATTTCCTCCTTTCCCCTTCTCTTCCCAATCCAATTCTGTAAATCTTTGTAGGTGACTGGGCTACGGAGAACACTCTGGGAACAGACAGCTGTGTAGATCTGTCTCTCTCCTCTTGAGTCCCCCTTTTTCTCCTCCTGTTCATCTCTATCTCCCTCCTCCCTCTCCTCTTCTTCATGTGACTCTGTGAACCTCTCTGGGTGTCCCTAACGGGGGAGAATCTTTTAGCCATTAACCTAGAAGTTTTCTTATCAGGGCTACATAGTTGGAGAAGTCCTGAGACTACAGGAAGAATAAAACTGAAATCCAGAGGCAGGAGACTTAAGCCCAAAACCTGAGAACACCAGAAAACTCCTGACTACAAGGAACTTTAAGTAATAAGTGACTGTCCAAAAGCCTCCATACCTACACTGAAACCAACCACCACACAAGAGCCAATAAGTTTCAGAGCAAGACATACCACGCAAATTCTCCAGCAACGCAGGAACATAGCCCTGAACATCAACATACAGGCTGCCCAAGGTCACACCTAACACATAGACCCATCTCAAAACTCATTACTGGGCACTCCATTGCTCTCCAAAGAGTAGAAATCAAGTTCCACGCACCAGAACACTGATGCAAGCTTCCCTAACCAGGAAACCTTGACAAGCCAATCGTCTAACCCCACCCACTGGGTTAATCCTCCACAACAAAAAGGAACCACAGACCTCCAGAATACAGAAAGCCCACTCCAGATACAGCAATCTAAACAAGATGAAAAGGCAAAGAAATACCCAACAGGTAAAGGAACATGAAAAATGCCCACCAAGTCAAACAAAAGAGGAGGAGATAGGGAATCTACCTGAAAAAGAATTTAGAATAATGATAATAAAAATGATCCAAAATCTTGAAAACAAAATGGAATTACAGATAAATAGCCTGGAAACAAAGATTGAAAAGATTCAAGAACTGTTTAATAAAGACCTAGAAGAAATAAAAAAGAGTCAATTACAAATGAATAATGCAATGAATGAGATCAAAAACACTTTGGAGGGAACCAAGAGTAGAATAACGGAGGCAGAAGATAGGATAAGTGAGGTAGAAGATAAAATGGTGGAAATAAATGAAGCAGAGAGGAAAAAAGAAAAAAGGATCAAAAGAAATGAGGACAACCTCAGGGACCTCTGGGACACTGTGAAACGCCCCAACATTCGAATCATAGGAGTTCCAGAAGAAGAAGACAAAAAGAAGGGCCATGAGAAAATACTCGAGGAGATAATAGCTGAAAACTTCCCTAAAATGGGGAAGGAAATAGCCACCCAAATCCAAGAAACCCAGAGAGTCCCAAACAGGATAAACCCAAGGCGAAACACCCCAAGACACATATTAATCAAATTAACAAAGATCAAACACAAAGAACAAATATTAAAAGCAGCAAGGGAAAAACAACAAATAACACACAAAGGGATTCCCATAAGGATAACAGCTGATCTATCAATAGAAACCCTCCAGGCCAGAAGGGAATGGCAGGACGTACTGAAAGTAATGAAAGAGAATAACCTACAACCTAGATTACTGTATCCAGCAAGGATCTCATTCAGATATGAAGGAGAATTCAAAAGCTTTACAGATAAGCAAAAGCTGAGAGAATTCAGCACCACCAAACCAGCTCTTCAACAAATGCTAAAGGATCTTCTCTAGACAGGAAATGCAGAAAGGTTTTATAAATGTGAACCCAAAACAACAAAGTAAATGGCAACGGGACCACACCTATCAATAATTACCCTAAATGTAAATGGGTTGAATGCCCCAACCAAAAGACAAAGATTGGCTGAATGGATACAAAAACAAGACCCCTATATATGCTGTCTACAAGAGACCCACCTCAAAACAAGAGACACATACAGACTAAAAGTGAAGGGCTGGAAAAAAATATTTCATGCAAACGGAGACCAAAAGAAAGCAGGAGTCGCAATACTCATATCAGATAAAATAGACTTTCAAATAAAGGAAGTGAAAAGAGACAAAGAAGGACACTACATAATGATCAAAGGATCAATCAAAAAAGAAGATATAACAATTATAAATATATATGCACCCAACATAGGAGCACCGCAATATGTACGGCAAACGCTAACAAGTATGAAAGAGGAAATTAATAGTAACACAATAATAGTGGGAGACTTTAATACCCCACTCACAACTATGGATAGATCAACTAAACAGAAAATTAACAAGGAAACACAAACCTTAAATGACACAATGGACCAGCTAGACCTAATTGATATCTATAGGACATTTCACCCCAAAACAATCAACTTCACCTTTTTCTCAAGTGCACACGGAACATTCTCCAGAATAGATCACATCCTGGGCCATAAATCTGGTCTTGGAAAATTCAAAAAAATTGAAATCATTCCAGTCATCTTTTCTGACCACAGTGCAGTAAGATTAGATCTCAATTACAGGAAAAAAATTGTTAAAACTTCAAACATATGGAGGCTAAATAACACGCTTCTGAATAACCAACAAATCATAGAAGAAATCAAAAAAGAAATCAAAATATGTATAGAAATGAATGAAAATGAAAACACAACAACCCAAAACCTATGGGACACTGTAAAAGCAGTGCTAAGGGGAAGGTTCATAGCATTACAGGCTTACATCAAGAAACAGGAAAAAAACCAATTAAATAACCTAACTCTACACCTAAAGCAATTAGAGAAGGAAGAAATGAAGAACCCCAGAGTTAGCAGAAGGAAAGAAATCTTAAAAATCAGGGCAGAAATAAATGCAAAAGAAACTAAAGAGACCATAGCAAAAATCAACAAAGCTAAAAGCTGGTTTTTTGAAAAAATAAACAAAATTGACAAACCATTAGCAAGACTCATTAAGAAACAAAGAGAGAAAAACCAAATTAACAAAATTAGAAATGAAAATGGAGAGATCACAACAGACAACACTGAAATACAAAGGATCATAAGAGACTACTACCAGCAGCTCTATGCCAATAAAATGGACAACTTGGATGAAATGGACAAATTCTTAGAAAAGTATAACTTTCCAAAACTGAACCAGGAAGAAATAGAAGATCTTAACAGACCCATCACAAGCAAGGAAATCGAAACTGTCATCAAAAATCTTCCAGCAAACAAAAGCCCAGGACCAGATGGCTTCACAGCTGAATTCTACCAAAAATTTAGAGAAGAGCTAACACCTATCTTACTCAAACTCTTCCAGAAAATTGCAGAAGAAGGTAAGCTTCCAAACTCATTCTATGAGGCCACCATCACCCTAATTCCAAAACCAGACAAAGATGCCACAAAAAAAGAAAACTACAGGCCAATATCACTGATGAACATAGATGCAAAAATCCTTAACAAAATTCTAGCAAACAGAATCCAACAACATATTAAAAAAATCATACACCATGACCAAGTGGGCTTTATCCCAGGAATGCAAGGATTCTTTAATATCCGCAAATCAATCAATGTCATACACCACATTAAGAAATTGAAAGATAAAAACCATATGATTATCTCAAT
The DNA here is from genome assembly GCF_033118175.1 of Dama dama. Lineage (NCBI taxonomy): Eukaryota > Metazoa > Chordata > Mammalia > Artiodactyla > Cervidae > Dama > Dama dama. The sequence continues at coordinate 61,359,693 of NC_083683.1, forward strand.
AGATGCAGAGAAAGCCTTTGACAAAATTCAACACTCATTTATGATTAAAACTCTCCAAAAAGCAGGAATAGAAGGAACATACCTCAACATAATAAAAGCTATATATGACAAACCCACAGCAAGCATCACCCTCAATGGTGAAAAATTGAAGGCATTTCCCCTGAAATCAGGAACAAGACAAGGGTGCCCACTCTCACCACTACTATTCAACATAGTGTTGGAAGTGCTGGCCACAGCAATCAGAGCAGAAAAAGAAGTAAAAGGAATCCAGATAGGAAAAGAAGAAGTAAAACTCTCACTGTTTGCAGATGACATGATCCTCTACATAGAAAACCCTAAAGATTCTACCAGAAAATTACTAGAGCTAATCAATGAATATAGTAAAGTTGCAGGATATAAAATTAACACACAGAAATCCCTTGCATTCCTATATACTAACAATGAAAAAACAGACAGAGAAATTAAGGAAACAATACCATTCACCATTGCAACAAAAAGAATAAAATACTTAGGAGTATATCTACCTAAAGAAACAAAGGACCTATACATAGAAAACTATAAAACACTGATGAAAGAAATCAAAGAGGACACAAACAGATGGAGAAACATACCGTGCTCATGGATTGGAAGAATTAATATTGTCAAAATGGCTATTCTACCCAAAGCAGTCTATAGATTCAATGCAATCCCTATCAAGCTACCAACGGTATTTTTCACAGAACTAGACCAAAGAATTTCACAATTTGTATGGAAATACAAAAAACCTCGAATAGCCAAAGTAATCTTGAGAAAGAAGAATGGAGCTGGAGGAATCAACCTGCCTGACTTCAGACTCTACTACAAAGCCACAGTCATCAAGACAGTATGGTACTGGCACAAAGACAGAAATATAGATCAATGGAACAGAATAGAAAGCCCAGAGATAAATCCACGAACCTATGGACACCTTATCTTCGACAAAGGAGGCAAGGATATACAATGGAAAAAAGACAACCTCTTTAACAAGTGGTGCTGGGAAAACTGGTCAACCACTTGTAAAAGAATGAAACTAGAACACTTTCTAACACCATACACAAAAATAAACTCAAAATGGATTAAAGATCTAAATGTAAGACCAGAAACTATAAAACTCCTAGAGGAGAACATAGGCAAAACACTCTCCGACATAAATCAAAGCAAGATCCTCTATGACCCACCTCCCAGAATACTGGAAATAAAAGCAAAACTAAACAAATGGGACCTAATGAAACTTAAAAGCTTTTGCACTACAAAGGAAACTATAAGTAAGGTGAAAAGACAGCCCTCAGATTGGGAGAAAATAATAGCAAATGAAGAAACAGACAAAGGATTAATCTCAAAAATATACAAGCAACTCCTGCAGCTCAATTCCAGAAAAATAAATGACCCAATCAAAAAATGGGCCAAAGAACTAAACAGACATTTCTCCAAAGAAGACATACAGATGGCTAACAAACACATGAAAAGATGCTCAACATCACTCATTATTAGAGAAATGCAAATCAAAACCACAATGAGGTACCATTACACGCCAGTCAGGATGGCCGCTATCCAAAAGTCTACAAGCAATAAATGCTGGAGAGGGTGTGGAGAAAAGGGAACCCTCTTACACTGTTGGTGGGAATGCAAACTAGTACAGCCGCTATGGAAAACAGTGTGGAGATTTCTTAAAAAACTGGACATAGAACTGCCATATGACCCAGCAATCCCACTTCTGGGCATACACACTGAGGAAACCAGATCTGAAAGAGACACGTGCACCCCAATGTTCATCCCAGCACTGTTTATAATAGCCAGGACATGGAAGCAACCTAGATGCCCATCAGCAGATGAATGGATAAGGAAGCTGTGGTACATATACACCATGGAATATTACTCAGCCATTAAAAAGAATTCATTCGAACCAGTCCTAATGAGATGGATGAAGCTGGAGCCCATTATACAGAGTGAAGTAAGCCAGAAAGATAAAGAACATTACAGCATACTGACACATGTATATGGAATTTAGAAAGGTGATAACGATAACCCTATATGCAGAACAGAAAAAGAGACACAGAAATACAGAACAGACTTTTGAACTTTGTGGGAGAATGTGAGGGTGGGATATTTCAAAAGAACAGCATGTATACTATCTATGGTGAAACAGATCACCAGCCCAGGTGGGATGCACGAGACAAGTGCTCCGGCCTGGTGTACTGGGAAGACCCAGAGGGAGCGAGTAGAGAGGGAGGTGGGAGGGGGGATCGGGATTGGGAATACATGTAAATCCATGGCTGATTCATATCAATGTATGACAAAACCCACTGGAAAAAAATAATAATAATAATAATAAAAATTAAAAAAAAAAAAAAAGAATATGCTAATGATTTCCCTCACTTCACAAGCACCCACCTCACCCCCAACACGTGTTAAGAAACTGTGTGGTTACTACCCGTTAGAGGAACACTTAAGGCCACACCCAGCTCACTGAGGGAATGGCTGGGTGCAGCTGTGCGTCATGTCCCTGAGGTGACAGTCTTTCATCTGGTTACTCCCTTCGCAGCTCCTTGCTCCTTATCCCTGCTGTGGCTCTTTCCACATTGTCATATAATTACTTCTCTACTTGTCTATCTTCCTCCCAATTATGAATGACTTTAGGGCAAGAAATTCATTCATTTTTGCCAGCCCAAGATAAGCATAAAGCATCAAATAGGAACTCAATAATTGCTTTCTCACTGCAATTGAATTCAATGGTTATTTTATATTTGGGTAATAGCCACTCACTTCTTCAGGAGCCCTCAGTATATCAAAATATGTTTTAAATATTTTTTTTAATCCATAACTACTCTTAGGAGTAAAAGTATAAAGAGCACAATAAATCACTTCCACTAATCCAATACACATGATTTTAAAGTGTTAATAATATGTAATGAGGATAGCAGACTTTGGATCAATGAATTGACTGAAATGTTGAATATTGAAATAGAAACACAGAAGCTAATCTGATTATATTTTAGAATAGCTGATTACATTCCCAGACATTAGCTGATTCCTTAGATTACCTCCACACACCAGCACAATCAACAAAAATCATTGCCTGCCAACTTGGCGGGGGCAAAAAGAAACAAAAAGACTAAGGACCTAAGACTCACTGCAGTCAGATAGATCTGGTTCCACTCACAGCTCTCTTGTTTATTAGCGAGGTAACCTTGGGCAATTTACTTAATCTCTCTGGTCCTCAGTTTCCTCGTCTATTAAAAAGGAGTCACAATAGTATCATCCTCATAGGGTTCTTAAGTATAATAAATGATATAATTACTGGAAAGCATCTAACATGATTCCTAACAAAACATTCCACTTGATGTTTTTTATTATAACGGACAGAATAAGCCAGCATTTACATATTTTATCATACTCTCCAACTTTCGTTTGGATTTCCTAATTTTCACCATTGCAACTCTTTTTAAAAGCTCTGGATTATGAAGCATTGCAGGCTAAAATCTACAGTAACAGATACTTGAGCATGTCTGTAATGCTTTATCTGCAATTCCAAACTATGGAAAGTCTTTAAAAACTTGACAATTTTTGGACTACTTCTTTGGATGTCAAACTTGAGCTGCGTTAGGCCGGACAGAAATCTCACTGATACTAACTATAGCCTTGATAGCCCAGATTCCCATTTAGCAGAAAAGTTCAGAGTCTGGTTTTCTTCCTCAAAACACAAGAGGAAAGAAAGCCTTTCTAAAGGAAGGCAGTTTCTTTTAGTCAAAATATAGAGGGTTGACACTGGCTGTCATTTTCCTAGGGAACCTGGAATATTAGTTGGCTCTCACCAGCTACAAAAATCACCCTAAGTTTTCTGGGCGTGAACCTTGACACAAACCAACATCACACCAGGTCATTAAAAATGCGCTAGTTTGTTCTATGTTTAAGTTTCCGAGTTCTCTAGGTCACCTGGCATTTATAACCAGCATTTATCCATTTGTCTGAATGGATGATGGATTACCTCATGTGCATGATAACTAAGTGGTTATGTTTCATGGCAAGTGAAGTTGTCCTACAAGGGGAACTAGGGAGCTATGACTGGGGAAGTGGCACTGTGGGAGGCCTAAAATTTCAGGGATATGGTAATTGGTATAGATGAGGCAGGGAGATGTGAGGGTGTGGGTGAGAGAGTGTGTGAGTGACCACAACCTAAGCTGGCACTGCGCTTGTTAGATATTTTACTAAAAATGCCTTCAAGAATGGCACTCACTGAGGCAGCCACAATCCTTCACCTCCTCATAGCCTATCATTTCCTATTGTCTTAGGCCTGGGCTACTTTGATTATGTTAAACACCTGGTCCATTGGATCTGGTCAGAACTTTGGTAGGGGGTAAGCAGTGTAATGAACACCAAAGAATGTATGCCTTTGAACTGTGGTGTTGGAGAAGACTCCTGAAATTTCTTTGGACAGCAAGGAGATCAAACCAGTGAATCTTAAGGGAAATCAGTCCTGAATACTCATTGGAAGGACTGATGCTGAAGCTGAAGCTCCAGTATTTTGGTCATTGGATGTGACCAACCAACTCACTGAAAAAGTCCTTGATGCTGGGAAAGACTCAGGGCAGAAGGAGAAGAGGGCGTCAGAGGATGAGATGGCTGGATGACATCACCGACTCAGTGGACATGAACTTGGGCAGACTTTGGGAGATGGTGAGGGACAGTGAGGCCTGGCATTCTGTAGTCCATGGGGTCACAAGGGATTGGACACGACTGGATGACTAACACCTGGTCCATTGGATCTGGCCAGAACTTCAGTGGGGGGTGAGGGGTATAATGTGCCATAAAGGGAGTCGTTGGGACAATTAAAAAGATCTGAACAATAGCTGGAGGTTAAATGACAGCTATTATAACAAGGTTAATTTGCTATTTTGATCATTATACTGTAATTCTGAAAAGGATAGCCTTCGTTTTAAGAAATGCACATATGAGGATAAAGCAGGGAAGAGAAAAGTCCAAATCTACAAAATTAGAAGTCCTAGAAGTAAAGCTGAGAGAGAGGCATTTGTAGGAAATAGGTTGAAGGATTCTCGAGCACTTTTAAAGTTGAGAGCAGACGAACTATCCGTCGATGTTATCTCATGACATGAGTGGGAAGGAAGCCCAAAAGGGAGGGATTATACATGTATGTGTGACTGACTCATTTTACTGTACAGTGGAAACTAACATAATGTTGTAAAGCAACTATCCTCCCATAAAAATTAATTTAAAAAAATTAAGTGAGCACAAGTCAGTCATTCAAAGTCAATTAGAACTAGAAGTATCTTGTAACAATAAAACTTCAGCTTCTTTAACATTCCTCTTCATTAGCTGATAAGGAAAATATTCAGTATTAAACAAGTATTATTATAATATTTGATAACACTATTGTAAGCATTTTATTTAATAGTATGCTTTTTCACAAACCATATCAGGGGTGATTAAAAATTATGGCATTTTTTTTCTCAACTATCAGAAACAGCTTAATTTAACTTAATTAGTTTTCCAATGATGTTGTTATATTAAAAATGACAAGAAACTATAAAACGGAATAAAGGTAAGTGAGTTACTACTAATCAATCAACAAAAATCCTGCATTCTGTTCACCGCAGCTCTGGCTCCCTGGGAGCCTATTGGAAATGCAGACTCTCTGGGCCCACATAGACTGACTGCTTTCAGAGCTGAGCGTGTTTACTACAATCCCCAGGTGATTCCTCTGCACCTTCAGGACTGAGAGGCCCTGATCTCGCTCACCTGCTTATAGATATCAGTGTTAGAGTTGCATGAAACTTGCTTACTGAATAAAGAAAAATCTTTTCTTTTCTGTTGTTATTGGTGGCCTTCAAAGGCCAGGAAGGAGGGAGGAAGGGGAGCGAGAAGGGCAGCCTCCACCGACGTAGCTATCATTTATAACTACTGCTGTGCTGTACTCAGCTCAGATAGAAATTTTTCTGCAATTACACAAGTGTCACTTAATTCCATCAGGGTGGCTCTTGATGTCCTCCCTGCCAGACTTATCGCCCGGGTGGGACACATGGCCCCAGACAGACATGCTGGATGGTGCGCCCAGATTGATACTTAGAGTTTCCTTAGCAGTTTTCATCACATAGCCGGAAATGCAAGTTTATCAGGTACAGGAGGGGCTGTTCTGATCCCCAAGACTCACTTATCATTTGGGTAAAAGCACCTTACGAAACAGAACTAGATTGTACTGTGATAGGGAGAAACAAAATAAAAAACCTCTTCTTGCCTCAAAATATGTGAAGCAAAACTGAATTCAGGTGCTGAGGATAGAGCTCCTCTGGTTACCACGAAGCATCCTTTTCCAAAAAGTATTCCAAAAAACACCAGCCTAGTAGTTGCTCCTGGCAAAAAGGACCCCATAACTAAATAAGTGGTGGAAACCCTGTATGTTCCACTTCTTCTCTTGAAAGCTGAAGGTGTTCATTAACATAGTAAATGCTCCAAGAAGTACTGTATTGTAGGAAAAGTTTCTGTCTAGAAGGATTTTCCCCAATAAATTCTTTTATAGGGTATCTTTTTCATCCAGTTCGTGTTAATACTTTCTAGAATTAATATTTTAAGAAAAAAAAATGGAGAAGCACTCTAATGGATATTTTATACACAAAGGAAGATCTCAATTAGTTCCAGAAATAGAACGTTTATAGGAGAAAGAATGGCAGTTGTGAAGCACATCAAAAATACTGATGTGGCCTCTGAAGGACTTGGAAAATGGACCTCCATTCCCTGCCAGGACACTGCCATAGAGATAAAGAGAGTCCTTGGGTCCTGAGCATAAAACAAGTGATATTCTTTGTCTGCAGTAGAGTTGAAGATGGGAATAACTAATAACTGATCTTTCCCATTCCTTCAACCCCATATCCACTCCACCACCAAATCCTGCTATTCTTTCTCAATATTCCACCTCTTACATGTCCACTGCCCCACACTGGCTAAGTTACCTGAATTATTGCAATAATCTATTAATGGGTCTTCTGACTTCCACCTAATGTACTGACCACACTGCGTGTACTGTTGAGAACCTTCTGAGAGCTGCCCCAGGAAGACAATAGGAAGCTGACATAGGTGTGGCCTGGCATTTCCCAGCTAACTCATCCTGATGGGTCTCCCACTTACTCTCACACTCAAGATCCTGGTGTCATCTGTTTTCCCTCTACCTGGAATTCTGCTGCCCATCTCAGTTTTGCCTATTCACCCTTTAGATCACTTTGCAAAAAATTATTTCCTCCAGGAAAACTTGCTTGATTTGACAGTCTAGGCCAGGGCTACTCAAAGGGCAGTCCACAGTCTAGTGCCAGGCCACAAATTGTACACAAAGAGATGAGTGCGGAAATGGAGAAATCAGAATTAAAAAAACTTCAGTATTTTGATATTACCATGGCATCTAAGCGCATGATCATTAATCTTTTTGAACCTTCTCAGTCACACACAGGAACCAAAGGTATGCTAGCATCAGTTCAGGACAGATTGGAGGGAAAAACTGGTCATGCATCACACTGAATTCTAGAAGCACTGCTCTAGGTCACATGCCATGTTACACACTGTTGCAGCCCCAGGCACCTTCCTTTCAAGCATTTATCACAACTGGTCATTTTACATATATGTTTGTGATTTTTTTTTCTCCCACAGACTTCTAGATTCATGAGTGCAAGCACAGGCTTGCTGCTCGAGATTGCATCCTCTGAGCCTAGCACATTACCTGACATATAATTGGTACTCAGGAAATGTGCCTAATTAGTTAGGGGAAAGAGTGAGCCTTGTTGATTTTAACTGTGTCCCCTCAACACCACTCTTAGTACTTACCGAGTCACCTATGGTTTATACATGAGGGTGGGAGAATGGCAAGGGAAGGTCCTGAGACGGAGATAAGAGAATAATTATTCCATGAACTCAACCAAACCCTCTCAGATTGTGTTTCAGTGGCATAATAGATGTAAAATAAAAAGTGGACAGAGTCATTTTAAAGAGTACAAAGGAATGCTTTGTCTTTGGTAACTTTTCTCTAAACATTCTGCTGTCACACATCGAGGGTATTGTGTTTGATATTTATATTTGACTCTCATTAAGTGACATAAGAAAACATTCTTGCCCTCCCAGCACCAGAGCTGGGTACATGCCCGCTTTCTGCAGGATCGTATTTCCACACACAGCCCTCCCTCCATACCCTTGTTCCCAGCTGTTCTGATAAAAGGAGAGGAAGAGAGCTTGTGTGCTGGTGCGACGGACAGCTTGACTTCTGGCAGTCGCTGGACCTCAGAGAATAATTTCCTCCCTAGTGGGTTATCAGAATCAAACACCTCTGATGAATCAAAATTTCAAAGGATGCAGATATCCAGTTTAATTTAAGAGGATTATTCTAAAACCGCTCTGGGGAGGGCATTTAGACTTTTGGCCCCCTGATTCAAACAGGCATCAGAGGCAGCTGAGATCTTGAACTTTTTCCAGGAAAGAGGAGAAATTTTAGTACAGCGAGAAGAGCACTGGACAGCATCAGTCTTAGCCCCAGCACTGGGAAAGGTACCTCATCTCCCTGGGCGTTTACTCTCCTCACATGTTAAAAAAGAAGGCTTGATCCAGTGACCTCTTCCACCTCTTCTAGCTCTGAAATTCTCCAACTCCAGCCTCTAAGTCCTCTTCTAGCTTTAAAATTGGTGGATGGAAAGATTCAAATTCCTCTAGGCTACAAGCTTCAAACATGTTAGGGAGCTCTCTGTTCGCTAGCCTCGATTTCATACTGAATGAGGTGGTACTGAAAAGTTATATTTTGATAAAGAACCTGCCATGTGCTACTCATTGTTTAAAATTTCCTCTGAAAAGCCTACAATACAGCTTCATGCCCTGTATTGTGAAAACAAATTTTGGTTACAAAATCCTGGGGCTCAGAGTCTAACTCTAGTTCTACAAAGGGAAAGTGTATATACTAAGATTCTTCCCCAAAACAGCATGCCTGGAAAAAAGGCCCTAGGATCAAATAATTTCTGAAGTGAACTTCATTGGATACCCTCTTCCTGATTTTTCACCCTGAGGAAGTGTACATGCTAGAACTTGACAAGTCCTGCACTAAAGAAAACCTACTGAACTTCACCATCCTGGCCTTTCTCAACATGTAACCACTTAAAGGCTTCTATTTTTCCTCTGAAATACTTGTTCACATTTAGTAAACTAGGGCTCCACGGGACATATTTGGGAAATGCTGCTCTAAGCATTCCAGGCTTGGTAGATACAGGAAGTTCCTGCAAAAGCCAAATTCTCCAGTCCTACCCCAGACATACTGAGTCAGTATCTCTGGAGGTAGAATGCAGAAATATTAGTTTTCACAGGCCCTCAAGGCAGTGGTGTACTGGAGCTGGTGAGTACCAACTTCCAAGAACAGAATGTTAAAATTCCAGGAATCTGAGAAATTTCTGAGCCAATGAACTTCACATAAGTAGACTGAAATTTGCCTTGGTGGAAGTATTTACACCATGAAAAGCAGAAAGTGCAACAATTCAGGAGTTTTCGTTTTCCCCAGATTGCTGGTTGTTAAAATTTATCTGCAAATCATGGCCTCCAGGCGATCCTTATATACAGTACTGTTTGAGACCCACTGATAAAGCAAGGAATTATATTGTGTGTCAAAACTATGCCAAAGTTTCAGTCATTTGTTTTTAACCATGGTTTTAGATATTCTAAGAAAATAGCATGCAGGAGAAAGTCTTGCATTTTCTTAAAATAAGAAAAAATTATCAAGGCATAAAAATAATCGGGTAAACAGAATCTCATTAGGAAGAGGAAATTTTTGCTTTTATAGACCGTGAATGCAGACGTGTGAAGGCCTTGCTGACAGATACAGCTTTTGACGGGTATTCTTTAGTAATCTGAAAAAAAATCTAGAGATATAAAAATGTTCTCAGACTATATTGACTGTCATTTTTTCTTCTTAATTTTCTAAACTCATCTTCACCACTACATTTCAGACTGAAAAGAAGCACATCTCATATGTGCTGAGATTCTCCTTGGACTCTTATGTCCCTGGGGTGTCTTTAGAAGGGGTGATATGGTACATTATTTCTTTCTTAAAGGGACTTCGGTGACAGATCCAATTACAGTTCTGATTTCAGGTCTGATAGCAAACACGGAGCCCAGGGTGATCCTTTCTTTATTTCTCTGGTTCAAGCAAAGTGCAAAATCCAATGACTGACCAGAAGACTGTGAGACTGCAAAGTTTGAGTTTCTACTTAACATTTGCCTTATTATCCCCTCTGAAGGTAGACAACCTCAAGGTGCCTGGTGGATTAATAGGGTTTTGCCTGAATGGCTTATCTGGCATAAACACACTGCACTGGGTGTCATATCCCAGGTCGCCACAACCTGACCCACAACCAAGAAGGATTTAGTTGTTACAAATCCTGCAGTTCATTCTGACAGCCAAACACAACAACACTGCCTATCTCTCCTGTAAAATACCAAGCGGTATATGCTTAAAGACAGAAGACTGTCTTCTCTCTCATCAAGTCTAAGACTTCCTGACAGCCTTGAAATATACCTGGGGCAAAACAATGACGAGGAAGTAGAGATGAGGAGATGTTATGTTTATTGAACATTTAACATTTGCCATGCTCAGCCCAGGCATTGTGTGCGTTATCTGAAGCAACCTTTACAGCAAGCCACACCGCTTTTGCTGTCCAAAACCCTTTTAAACTAAGGGTCAAAAATCCAGTGCCTTTGGAGTCAGACAGATAAGCTAAATAATTGAAGTGAGCAAGGCAAAACAGTAGAAACACAGCGAAAACTGGTAACTTCTCAGTGGTGGGGAGATAGAAGGGAGTGGCAGAGACCTTGGCAAAATATCTGATTTTTGTGGCTAATCACTTTAAATCTTTCAGTACTAGCTGAGTTCTTCAGTTTAAAAAAATACAAAATAAAAGTTCTGTGGTCCAAACAGTACACATATATGGGTCAGATCTGGCCACTGGCCACCATCTGCCTCAGACACAGTCCTCCCAATTACCTACTGCTTCCCAGAGGCCTAACACAACAGCTGCAGGATGGGCTGGTTCTGGGTATACTGCCCAACCCCACAGATTACAGTCTCTGCTGTAGCCTTGCATTTTTATGTATTTCTGGTTTGAAGCAGTGCTTGAGCCTCTGGGCCCTTCCATTTAGGAGTCTCTCTTCCTTCCCCTCTTCCCTTTACCCTCTCAAACAATGTTTTCTCACTCCGTTCCCACCTCAGCTCCCTCCCTGGACTATCATCATCATGTGGTCGAGTGGAAAGCTCTGAACCACACCCCTGGGGGCATGCGCATTCCTGCATTCCTATCAGGAGACCTGGCCGTACACGTGGGTGATACCCGGAATCACGTCCCCTCCCCCTACCCAGACTGCTGACCATCACACCCCCTCTATACCACAGAGGCTGCTGACGCACTGTCAGTGTCCAGAATTTATAAAGGAAATTCTTAAAAACAGTTCGTGACACTTGGATGTTCAGCCAGAAAAAAGATATGCAAAGGTGAAGGATTTAGGAAGAGATTTTCCTGTAGAGAGTTATTGCCACACCATGAGTCCCTACCCTCTCCATGACCCTTAAGGCTCCACTTGGAGCCTAAGAGAAGTCTGTGAACAGGTCACTGGTTCTGCTCCCGTGCAAAGCAAGGGGTGCACAGAGGTTTCCCTTAGTCAGGTGTGAACCACAGGAGAAAGCCAGCATGGGGTCAAGCAAAGGACCTCCCAGAAGGCTGGAAGGAACCTAGCAACAAGAAGCCCAAGGGAAAAGTTCTGTGCTCACTGATTCCAGAAGGAGTTGAAAATGACCACCCAAACTCTAGACAAGGCAGCCAGCAAACTTTTCCTGGAGAAAGACAGACAGTAAATCTTTTAGCCTTTGAGGGTTGTGTGGTCTGCATGGCAAATACTCAACTCTTTGTATCATGGAGGTAGGCATAAACAAGCCGAGTATCACTGTGTTCCATCAGAACTTTATTAACAAAAACAGATAGCATGCTAGACACAGTCACACAAGCCCAACTTTAACAGCGGTACCCTAGACACATCAGCCACCAGCCTGCGACAAAGGAGGAGAGCAGGGCAGAGCTCAGTTACAGAAAATCTCATGAAGAGGCCTTCCCTGGCAGTCCAGTGGGATCCCACATACCTCGAGGCCAGAAAACGAAAACATAAAACAAACAGTACTGTAACAAATTCAATAAAGACTTTAAAAATGGTCCACACCAACCAGCACAACATTGTAAAGCAATTATCCTCCAATTAAAAGTTAAAAGTTTTTTAAAAAATCAACTAAGAACCTGAAGGCCCCACAGTGGACACCCTTCTCCACCAACACAAGGATTGTGACCTTTTTATTTGCAATGGCACTTTCCCTCAAGGGAATTACAAACTTTAAATTACCCTGGAGGGAATTGGATCCTCACAAATAAGAAAGCAAAATAAAGCTCCTCAACCCTTAAAAAAAAAATTAAAATCCACATCAAAAAAAAAAAAGCTTAAAAAAAAACCTCATGAAGATCAAGTCAGCGTTAACATCCTGGCAAGCCTGCTACATGACCACTGATTCACGTGAGAATCTTTCTCACTACCCGCCCCTCTTCCCTGTATTCCTATCCTGGAGAAGTTAGAAGCTAGCCAGCTGTAACCAAGCAGAGCATTATGGTGCCTACTCAGGACAGATTTCCTCCCCCGTATCCTCTGCTTTAGCTCTTCTCTGAAGTACCTAGATAATAATATCTGAAGGACATTTTCTGAGTTATTTTATAGAAACTAAAACCCCCTCCAAATGGAATAAGTTAACTGCTTGATGATTAAGAGCATGTAACACCGCCCTGTTACCTTGCCATCAGGCAATCAGAATTGTGCACGAGGTGACCAGGTACCCTGGGACCTTCCCTCACCTGGCCTTTACAAATGATTTGCTGAAACCCATCAGGGAGTTTGGGCTTTTTGAGCACTGTCTCAGACTCCTTGTATAGCACCTTAACAATAAATGCTCAACAAGAAATACTTCACCACAACCCACTATCAGTAGATTGGCTTGACTGCCCTCAGGCCAGCAGACCCAAATTTGGTTCAGTAACACAGCCAGCTGGGAAGGGAGAGAGAGAAAGCCAAAGGAAGAAAAATTGAGAAGCAGCAGCGACCAGCTTTCCTCCCAGCAAGCTTCCAGCCTGAGGAAGACAGAGCCGAGAGAGGACAGGTATTTGACACTAAATCCAATTTGGGTTGAACACACTTAATTTCTGAACTGAGACTGTGTTTCCAACTTAAAATGCCCATAGATCGACCTGTTTATTACTTAAGAGTCAGTAGAAAGATCGTGGGGGTAGGGGGGTGGCGAGGAAGGAAAAATTAGATTGATTAAATCACTCTTTCAAAATACTGGTGACCTACAAAATCAGAGTCCAGCATTTTCTTTTCTCTGCTAAGCCCCCAGCTCTAATGGAAAAACAAATGGCGAGGTCATCCATCTCAATCCGTGCACAGCTTGTGACAGATGCAGCTCATCACGAAGGCAGCTCAATAGTGGTAATGTTTTTGACTCCTTGTCACATCCAGTTTATTCAACTGTCCATAATAGATATTTGATTATGGAAGATAATTGGGGATTCTTTTTTCCTTTGATAAATATTATGACAATATCTGTCTTTCTTCAGGTAAGGTGAATACTCAAATGCGTTTAATTCTCCAAAAGGGGCATGATCCTCAGGGTTCCACCTTTCTAAGTATTGGGAAGAAATGAGGGGCGAGGGCTGGCATTCCTGGAAAGCCTGTCACTTGCAATTCAGAGCAAATGCCTAATTACAGAAGGTGCTGATCAGTTCATTACTGGCTCTTGAACCGCCCCTAAGGGTAGTGGTTTAGTCACTAAGTCATGTCTGACTCTTGTGACCCCATGGACTGTAGCCTGCCAGGCTCCTCTGTCCATGGGATTCTCCAGGCAAGAATACTGGAATGGGCTGCTGTTTCTTTCTCCAGGCGATCTTCACAACCCAGGGATCGAAGCTGGATCTCCTGCACTGCAGGCAGATTCTTTACCAACTGAGCTACCAGGGAAGCCCAATGAATACCGCCCCCCTACTGAATGCGGAGGGGACGACAGAGGATGAGATGGCTGGATGGCATCACTGACTCAATGGACGTGAGTTTGAGTAAACTCCGGGAGTTGGTGATGGACAGGGAGGCCTGCGTGCTGTGATTCATGGGGTCGCAAAGAGTTGGACACGACTGAGCGACTGAACTGAACTGAATGAATGCCGACTAAATCAGCAATTTCACCATGCTGAATGGGGCCCCTGGGGCATTTGCAGGAATCAGCTGGGAGCACTTGAGTTGAAAGCTTTATTTGTTCTAAGACTAGCACAGCCAGCAGTAGAAGACTCTATCAGGCTTCCCTTAAAGATGTAAAGTATTACTTGTTTTATTTTTCATTTTCTAAGCTAAAAATGTTTTAAAAGAAACAGCATCATCTTCTAATGATCTTAGTCACTCTGTGCTGTGAATGTCATAGAATAAAGATTATCTAACTCACACTTCAGGCTTCCCTGATAGCTCAGTTTGTAAAGGATCCTCCTGCAATGCAGGAGACCCCGATTCAATTCCTGGGTCGGGAAGATCCGCTGTAGAAGGGATAGGCTACCCACTCCAGTATTCTTGGGCTTCCCTTGTGGCTCAATGGGTAAAGAATCCGCCTGCCATGCAAGAGACCCCGGTTCAATTCCTGGGTTGGGAAGATCACCTGGAGAAAGGAAAGGCTACCCACTGCAATATTCTGGCCTAGAGAATTCCATGAACTGTATGGGGTCACAAAGAGTAGGACACGACTGGGTGACTTTCACTTTCAACTCACTTCATCTACACTTTCCAAAATGTGTAATTTCCCTGATTTCATTGTCTTTCACAACTGTCACACAGACATGTTATTGCTTGATAATGATGTAGTCCTATTTGATTATGGCATTTGCTAGTTTTTGGCTAGTCACTAATTGCTTTATGCTTGGTTCAGTTCAGTTCAGTTCAGTCGCTCAGTCGTGTCCAACTGTTTGCAACCCCATGGACTACAGCACAACAGGCCTCCCTGTCCATCACCAACTCCCAGAGTTTACCCAAACTCGTGTCCATTGAGTCGGTGATGCCATCCAACCATCTCATCCTCTTTTGTCCCCTTCTCCTCCTGCCCTCAATCTTTCCCAGCATCAGGGTCTTTTCAAATGAGTCAGCTCTTTGCATCAGGTGGCCAAAGTATTGGAGTTTCAGCTTCAACATCAGTCCTTCCAATGAACATTCAGGACTGATCTCCTTTAGGATGGACTGGTTGGATCTCCTTGTAGTCCAAGGGACCCTCAAGACTTTTCTCTAATGCCACAGTTCAAAAGTATCAATTCTTTGGTGCTCAGCTTTCTTTACAGTCCAACTCTCACATCCATACAGGACCACTGGAAAGTAGTATGCTTGGTTACAGTGGAGTTTTTCTTCTTATCCTGTCCGCTGCTAGCAGGGAGAATGGGTATGTGTCTATCACCTAATTCATACAGTTCTTAGTGTAGTGTAATGCATATCATATTTACTTAGATAATTCTTTTTCTTTTAAAATTCCACTATATCCACTCTAAAATGGTGACCAGAAGAAAAAGAGAGGAGGTTGATGATTATGCAAGTCTTGGTTGACTGCCAACTCCAGTAATCATTTCATATTTGAGAATTTTTCACAATACCAATTTTTCATCTTAAGTAAGTAGTGAAATTAATTAAGATCTACACCTCCTCTTTTTTTCATTTTTCAGTAATGCTTTGTCATTAAAAATAAAAAGCTCTCCTAATCAAGGTTGGATTTTGTCTTCAAAAGGGTGGATTATGTAGAAGATTGTCAGAGTACGATTTTCAAATTTAAAATGTAAATACCATTTTTAATGAAAGAAAAATTAGGTACATATTCAACCTCTTGCATTATTCATTCTATATTTCTTTTCTCACTTTCATTCAAGAAACACTCATGTAGAGTCCATCATGTCTGAGAAAGTGTCCTAAGCACTAGGATATAGCAGCGGAAGTGACAAGGCTAAAACTATTATCAAAGCAGATGAAAGTTACACAGAGATGTAAAGTAGAATAATATAAGGAAATGACTCAATAATAAATTTAGGTTGAGTGGTCCAGGAAAGGCCTCTCTGAGAAGGTGAATTACAGTCGATCTGGATGATGAGAAACAACCGTGCAAAGATCAAGTAAGAACAAAAGCACTCTGGATGGAGAGAAGTGTAAATGCAAAGGGCCTAGAGTAGGAATAAATTTCAGGGAGCAGAAAGAAGCTTAGTGTGGCTGAAGCCTTGTGGGTGGTGTGAGATGCGAAAAAATGAGCAGAGAGGAGGAAGCAAGGGTCATAGGATGAGGGCTTCTCAAGAAGGGATAAGAACTTTGGATCTTATTCTGTTTTACAGGAAATCAGACAAAGGGGGGATATTTAAGTCACAAGAATAATGTAATCATAATCCAATCTATATTTTTAATATTATATTCTGGCTGCTATAGGAAGAGTGGATTGTAAGAAGACAAGAATAGAAAATAAATACAGCAACTATGATGCTCCTCCAGGCAAGAGATGTTGGTGTCTTGGAGTAGGATGGTAGAGAAGATGGAGAAAAGTGGAAGAATTCCAGATAGACTTTGAGGTTGAGTTGGTAGGCCTTTGCTGAAGGGCTGATGTAGGAGTAAGGGAAATAGAAGGAATAAGAATGATGCTTGGATTTTTGTCTTGAGCAACCAGGTGGTGCTACTTATGAACTGGATCTGCAGGAGAAGA
This sequence comes from Dama dama, assembly GCF_033118175.1. Taxonomy (NCBI): domain Eukaryota; kingdom Metazoa; phylum Chordata; class Mammalia; order Artiodactyla; family Cervidae; genus Dama; species Dama dama. The sequence continues at coordinate 61,376,524 of NC_083683.1, forward strand.
CCAGAGTGGGCAGGTCAGCAAAAAAATGAAAGTGATTTTAGTAATTTTAGGTTTGAGATATCCTTTGGAGACCCAAAGAGACCAGATAGGCAGACAGGGTTGGAGAAGTTCAGGATGGTTATAAATGTTTGAGAATTATCCATATAAAATGGTGCTTGGAGCCATGGGATAGATGAAGCCACCAAGGGAGAGAAGGACAGAATGAAGAATGAAGAAAATATCCAAGGGGAAAGGCCCTGGCATAGTCCACTATTTAGAATAGCAAAAAGAAAGAAGATTCATTTTAGAAGCCTGCAAAGAAGCAGCTGGCAAAGTAGGAGAAAAACCGAGCAAGTGTAGTGCCACCAAAGTCACAAAAAAGTGTTCTAGGAAGAAAAAAAATACCCAACTGTACCTAATGCTGAGGAGATGCCAAATAAAAGTAAGGGAAGAGGTGTATCTCTTATAATCTTCAGGCACACAGACACCACTGGTAAGCAATTCAAGAACAGTCTCAAGGATTTACATGGTGGTCATTGGCTAAGATTTCACACTCCTAATACAGGGACGTGGATTTGATCCCTGGTCAGGGAACTAAGATGCCACATGCTGCAGGGCAAATAAGCGTGTGTGCTCTAGAGTGGTGCACCACAATGAAGATGAATCCTAAATAAATAAATATATTTTAATTGTTAAAAAAAATAAAAAGAACAGTTTCAAAGGAGAGGTGCTGTCAGAAGCTCAATTAAATGAAGTCCATAACTATAGGACAGTCACTTTAGGACATTTCACTGAGACAAGTTGAAAAGTAATAGGGAAGTCTCTAGAGGGCCATTTTCCTCCCCAGTAAATATTTATTGGCCAAGTGCTAAGTGCAAGGCACTGTGCTAAGTATTTTTGAGGCATAGAAAAATAAATATTGTATAATACATGCTTTAAAAATCTCACAATATGTGGTAGAATACCAGGAAAGTTATAATAGTCATCTGTATCTGTTATTATTGCCATAATAATGCTGCCTAGCAAACTGCCCCCAAACTCAAATACAATAAGCTTTGATTATTTTTCATCAACCAGCTGGGAGGATCTGCTGATCAGGGTCACGCTCAGCTAACCCGGGCTGAGCTTGCCCACTGTCTAAGTTTAGGGCTGTTCTAATGCTGGGACCTTTGTGAGCATAAGGGCTGTATATCCATGAGGCCAGCCCTGTCCCTCAGTTTGGAAAAAGATCATCTGCCGAAGAGGAGGAAGCCAACATACAAAGAGGAACAGAGATATTTACTAAAGAGCCTGGTGCCTCAGATGGTAAAGAATCTGCATGCAATGCAGGAGACCTGGGTTCGATCTCTGGGTTGGGAAGATTTCCTGGAGAAGGGAATGGTTACCTACTGCAGTATTCTGACCTGGAGAATTCCATGGACAGAGGAGCCTGGTGAGTTACAATCCATGGGGTTGCAAAGAGTCAGACACAACTGAGCGACTAACACAAAACAATCCCATTGAGCCTGAATCCAAGACTATTTGAGGTCTTCCATCCTAGATTTCCTTTGAATACCCCAAACTTCTCTCTGTATTGAATACAGTCTAAATTGAGTTCTGTCACTTGCAACCCAGAGTTCTAACTAGTACATCCAAATTAGAATTTGGGTGCCTAAAAAAAATAATCCACTGATACTATTTAATCAAAGAGATATGTTTAAAGGCAGATTTTAGGAAGATTGATTCTCACAGGCTGGTTGGAAGAGATAAGAGCCTGCTGAAAGGAAGTGTAGCTTTCAAAATTTTCAGAATTTAGTTTCTGGGGATAAAAAGAAGAATCCCATTTCCTGTTGCCCAGCTGGTACTTGGTTGGTGCCCAGAGGTGCAGCCCTGCCAGTCATTAAATGCCAGCATCCATTCTGATAAGTGACAGGCACATTTTCTGGCTGTTAAGCACCTTGATGATCATCCCCTACCCTACCCACACTTAGGCTTCAGTATATCTTCAATAAAATGAAATTGCTTGGAAATATTTTAGAATTTGGGGTTTCCCAGGTGGTGCAGTAGTAAAGAATTCACCTGCCAATACGGGAGACACAGGTATGATCCCTGGGTCAGAAAGATGCCCTGGAGAAGGGATGGCAGCCTGTTCCATTATTCCTGTTCCAAGTATTCTTGCCTGGAAAATTCCACGGACAGAGGAGCCTCGGGGACTTCAGTCCACAGGGTCACAAGGAGTCAGACACAGCTGAGCAGAGCACACACGCATTTTAGAATACTGTTTTCTCTGCCTGTGATGCATGACCTCAATTATTTCCACTTTGGATATCAAGATGCACAGAAATAAAATTGCCTGAGGCCTGGATGAACTGGCTCCCCACGAGAGGGACTGACTTCACTCCTTCTCTGACCTAGTCATGCTGAAATAATCAGAGCAGAGCCCAGCAGAATGCAAATGGCAATAGCATCCAGACTATCAAAGACACCGACAGGAAGCTAACATCTGACCACAAGACAGCTGAAGCAGACAGACCGGGAGAGAATCAGGGTGATGCCACAGAGAAAATGAAGAAATGATAAACTGTGAGAGTCATGTTGGCAATGCACAAAGGATTGCTGAGTTGACTTGTATTACCAACAAAATCCAGGAGGTCAGGGCCTGTGGAATATCCAGGCCAAAAAGATGATGTGTCACCCTCCCTCCTGCCTCTAACACCTCCCCTACCCACTGGCTGCTGCTCACAATTCCACCATCCAGACGCTTTCAGGGAGAATGGATATATGTATATGTATGGCTGAGTGCCTTCGCTATTCACCTGAAACTATCACAATGTTAATTGTGACTAGCCAATGTTAATTGGCCATACCCCAATACAAAATACAAAGTTTAAAAAATTAAAAAAAAATAATTCTACCATCCAAATGCTATTCTTTTGTCTAAGGAAATAATCAAGCAATGGACAGTGATTGAAGCTTTGTTCACAATAGTAATAATTTGAAAACAACCTCCATGTCCAAACTTAGCCGGCTTCCTGTGACTGGCTGGATAAATTATGACGTGATCATACAGTGAGATACTGTAATTCAATTTAGTCAAAGCTGTGTCCCATGTTACCCCTACCTACATGGGAATCTTAGCAGTTTCAGTTTTAGATGAGGCTATTGTCATCTTGAACAAAATCAGAATTCTTTTTATCAGGAAGAAGTGAGAATAGATATTCATAAGGAGCTTGTAGCATCTACCATGCAACTTATATGTCCTGTAATCTGTGATTGTTTAAGTAATGAATGGTACAGTCACAGGATGGAATACTCTGTGTGGTGATCTGTAGCTATGAGGAAGAATGAAGTAGGAAGTTCTATGGTAAATGTCCTAGATATTTTTTTAATTGCATTCTGTTTTTTAAAAATATTTATTCATTTGTTTATTTGGCTGCCTCAGGTCTTAGTTGGGTTAGAGTTAGCTAGCATACAGGACCTGTGCTGTGGGGCATGCAGGATCTTGGGTGGCTCACAGGCTCTGGAGTTCATGAGCTCAGCAGGGCTTAGCTGGTCTGCAGCATGTGGGATCTTAGTTCCCTGACCAGGGTTTGAACCCATGTCCCCTGCATTGGAAGGCACTGGACCACCAGGAACATCCCCGTCCTAGACATTTTAAATGAAAACAGCAAGCTCAAGAAATGTAAATGATATGATGTGTGTGTATATCTCTTTATAAGTGCATATAAAATTCATGGAAGGTTTTATTTTTAAAAAATTATCAGTAATTATTTTTAGAAGATGAGACTGAGAAGGAGTGCAATATTTACTTTTCACTTCAACCCATACTATATTTTTATAAATGGAACCAGAGAAGCTGGTACGAAAATATTCAGGATACTCTGATAATTTGCTTTCAGATGGGTCTAAACATAGCAACACTGAGGACATATCTGCCTGGTTCCTGCCCTCTGAGATCCACAGCAAAAGGTCTGTTATCCAGGTTTTCTCTTCAGCAAAGAAGGCTCATTGACAAAAAGAAGCATATACCCACCCAAGATTCTGTCTCAGACAGAAGTCTACCCCAAGGCTTTGGAGGGCAACTTCAGTTCCTCTCCATGTTACTTTCTTATCTAAGGTAAAAGATATACTTCCAATTCACTCAGTGGTATCCGACTCTTTGCGACCCCATGAACTAGCCTACCGGGCTTCTCTGACCATTGGATTCTCCAGGCAAGAATACTGGAGTGGGTTGCCATTTCCTTCTCCAGGGTCTTAGTTCCCCAACCAGGGATCAAATCTGGGCCCCATCAGTGAAAGCACTGAATTCTTACCATGGACCACCAGGGAATTTCCATCTTGTTTCTAAAATCATTTTGATAGTCTGATTTATTTTTAATTACCTGCAATAAAAGTTCTTCTTTATATTTAAGTTAAAACCCTCTCTGCGGCCTATAAATTCCAGTTCTATCAGGCCAGTAGGAAGTTGGTCACTATCTTCCATGTTGTAGTTGAAAACTGGATCATCTCCTAATGACTGAAGAAATCAAACTTGTATATCCTGAGCTCACAAAACTAACCTGTAGCAGTTCAAACAGAAATGTAAAGTTTCTTTTAAATCTTGAATTTTATAATTTGTGAGAATGTTGCACTCTGCTCCACGATACAGCTACAACTGATTCACATGAAAATAATCTTCCCTTCACCACCAGTACTTGAATACAGTGCTCCCAGATGTAATGTGTTTTTGCAAAGACTACTCTCAACACTATGTTCCCTCAGATTATGCAGCCACATGACCTCACCCTTCAGGCTTCTCAACTTTTAAGTCAATCCATAGACATGGGCCCCAATTCTTCAGTTCTTTACATTTTCCATCATTTTCCTCCAAAGCCTATGCCAACTTGGAACTACCCTTAAAGCATGGTGCTCACAAATTCACTGCTTATACTCCAATGAGATACTTTTGACAAAGGTCCATATTTATAGCCTCATTTTCTCTCCCCTCTTGTTTGTACACTCACTACTTATTTGTGCCTCTACTTTCCGGAAAAGAAAGAATATATTTAATGGTCAAGTCAGTATTACTGAGCTCCTCCACTCTAAAGACTGGTGCATCATTGAACAGTGTACAACCGGACTGATTAACATGCCATAGAGAAGATAATGAAAGATAAACTAGAAAAGTCCAAGGAAAGTTATCATAGAGTTTGCAAGTTATAGAATAGAAATAGTTATAGAACAGTCCATGGAATAGTTATAGAAATAGTTTTAGAATCGTCTTTGGGATTTTCCAGGCAAGAATACTGAAGTGGGTTGCTATTTCCCTCTCCAGGGGAATCTTCCCGACCCAGGGATCAAACCCAGGTCTCCCACATTGCAGGCAGACTCTTTACGGTCTGAGCCACCAGGGAAGCCCATAGAATAGAAAATCTGTTCTGAAATCAGTAACAGATACAGGAAATCAGGCAAGTGTGTCCATAAAGTGAACAACCACATGGTAAGTTTCCGGGACACCCAGCATCTGTCCCAATCCCACGTGCTTACCTTTAAGAAAGTCAGCCTGCTCACTACGTCACTCAGCTTCAGTGGGAGGACACCCCGGGAAGTCCGCTGTGTTCCTTGCCCAGTGCTGGACCCTCCTGCCTGCCACACCCAGCCTGTTCTGATGAACTGGGTTCTTGTCCTTTCTTCCCAGCTGCTGCCTTTGACCTCACCAAACTGTCAGTATCCAGTATTGTTTCTCTTATACTAAACTTGGCTGCCTGAAACTGCATTCACCCCTCAAACTACAGTTTTTTTTCATAGCACCAGAGAAAGTGCCAGCATAGTCTCAGCACATCCTCCAGATAAAACCCAGGCTGGAACTAACCAGGAAGATTGAAATGACTGCTGGGATGGTCTGAGTCTCTGAAGAAGAGAACTGGACAGTGGTCTCGCAGAATCTCCAGTATATTTTGCAAAAGAAATGTTTTTGTCCAGGTACACATAGTTCAGTTTGAATAATATATATGATAGGACTCCACTGATTGTAGTTCCAGAATTGGAAATGTATAAAATTCTAGAAGGGTTTGGATAGAAACTAGCAAAGAATAAGCATAGAATAAATTCAAGGCAAAACGTGCCTTGTATGTTTCTGTTGTAGATGGAAATCTTTATAAGGTTATAAAAAAAAGAGGGATTCCTGTTTACAATAGCCAGGACATGGAAGCAACCTAGATGTCCATCAGCAGACGAATGGATAATAAAGCTGTGGTACATATACACCATGGACTATTACTCAGCTATTAAAAAGAATGCATTTGAATCAGTTCTAATAAAGTGGATGAAACTGGAGCCTATTATACAGAGTGAAGTAAGTCAGAAAAACATCAATACAGTATACTAATGCATATATATGAAATTTTGAAAGACAGTGATGATGACCCTATGTGCAAGACAGCAAAAGAGACACAGATGTAAAGAACAGACTTTTGGACTCTGGGGGGAAGGCAAGGGTGGGATGATCTGAGAGAATAGCACTGAAACATGCATATTATCATATGTGAAATAGATCGCCAGTTCAGATTCGATGAATGAGACAGGGTGCTCAGGGCTGGTGCACTGGGATGACCCTGAGGGATGGGATGGGGAGGGAGGTGAGAGGGGGGTTCAGGATGGGGACACATGTACACCCATGGCTGATTCATGTCAATGTATGGCAAACCACTACAATATTGTAAAGTAATTAGCCTCCAATTAAAATAAATTAATTAATCAAAAAATAAAATAAGTGATTCTCAGGCCAAAAATAAGAAGGAATTATTGTAATTATGAGTCTCTTTCCCTGAAAAATCTTCAAATAAAATTTCTTTGCTATCCAGAGGCCAGAGTACACAGTGAATTGATCAGTGATCCTCAAATGTGCTTAACTATCAGAAGTAAAAAGAAAAAAATTAAAGGTGGATTCCAGGCCAGGTGGATTAGAATCTCATGAGAAGGAGTCAGGAAGTCCATTTTTAAAGCATTAAATCTGTTTCTGGAGATTGGTTAGATATGGGAGTCATTGTAGAAATCTACATCCTACGGTACATTCCAGAGTTAAGATTAAACCTTTTGTTTCCTGAGGCTGGTAGTAGTGATGGCTTTCTCTCTTGCTATTTTGAATTTTTAAATAATAATCTCTGTTTCTCTTCAAGTCCAAGATCATTTTGGTGGATACCAGTCCAACTTATAGTAATCCTTTCTTCTCTAAGAATTTTCCAATCTCTAGGGAGGGCACCCAGCAGAACTTTCTTTATGACATGACCCAATTGCTGGCTTCAATTTAGTGGAAAAGGAATGTTCCAAGCTCAGAAGCCCAGCCCCAACCCCAGAAATCTGATATCAGGAGCAAGAAAGAAAGTTAGACATTGTGGACTTGGCAACTGTGGCTGCCACCTTCCACTGGACTGAGAAGCAGAAAAAGCTGATCCCAAGAAAGAATACAATGAACACACAGAAGCAGAATGAGAGAACAGAGAGGGTGCTCTCTGGATCCCCAGTGGGTTTCCAGATCCACCGCAACATCCCCAAGGCCTAGCTGGATTTGGGTTAGCCTTTGGGTGCATAAGACACCTCTCTTCCTTATAATTAATTTTGTATATTTTAAAGTGAAGTCGCTCTGTCTTGTCAGACTCTTTGCGACCCCATGGACTGTAACCTAGCTGGCTCCTCCATCCATCCATGGAATTTTCCAGGCAAGAGTACTGGAGTGGGTTGCCAATTGCTTCTCCAGGGGATCTTCCCAGCCCAGGAATCGAACCTGGGTCTCCCACATTGTAGGCAGACGCTTTTACCATCTGAGTTACCAGGGAGGCTATCTCAAATTGTAACTTGCAGCAAGTAGTCAATCTAATGTGTCTCAGTTCAGTTCAGTTCAGTTGCTCAGTTGTGTCCGACCCTTTGCAACCCCATGAATCGCAGCACACCAGGCCTCCTTGTCCATCACCAACTCCTGGAGTTTACTCAAACTCATGTCCATGGAGTCGGTGATGCCATCCAACCATCTCATCCTCTGTCGTCCCCTTCTCCTCCTGCCCCCAATCCCTCCCAGCATCAGGGTCTTTTCCAATAAGTCAACTCTTCGCATGAGGTGGCCAAAGTATTGGAGGTTCAGCTTCAGCATCAGTCCTTCTAATGAACACCCAGGACTGATTTCCTTTAGGATGGACTGGTTGGATCTCCTTGCAGTCCAAGGGACTCTCAAGAGTCTTCTCCAACACTATAGTTCAAAAACATCAATTCTTCGGTACTCAGCTTTCTTCACAGTTCAACTCTCACATCCATACCTGACCACTGGAAAAACCATAGCCTTGATTAGATGGACCTTTATAGGCAAAGTAATGTCTCTGCTTTTTAATATGCTATCTAGGTTGGCCATAACTATCCTTCCAAGGAGTAAACATCTTTTAATTTCATGGCTGCAATCACCATCTGCAGTGATTTTGGAGCCTACTTGTACTTAATAATGACATCTTGAGGTCAGAGAAGTTCCATGGTCCTCAGTAGAGACTAAAGTCATTCTTTTCCCAGTTCTAATAGTTCAGAGGACACATGACAACTTCCTTTATTTCCAAAGATCTACATACACTGTGTATCTATGCGTACTGATAAGACTGTGCACGTGGGGGGTGGGGGGGGGGTGGCGCAGGGAGTCAACTACTTTCTTTATTAACACAGAAAAAAATTTTCCAAACATGATCTGGGACAAAATTGTTTTGTAAGATTATTTACAAGCTGCCTCTGGGAAAAAATTATCATTCCTGAATAAAAATCCTTAAGCAATTTTCTGATAAACTTTAATTAGCTTAAGGCCTCTTCTGGGAATTTGGTATGCACACGCTCAGCTGCCTGTTTGTCAGGAATCAAATGATATTTAACCAGACATTGCTTTTTATTATATCCAGTCAAACAAAGATCATCTAGCCAAACTCTTTTCTTAGAAGATATTCTTACCAAAAGCAAGTCTTTGAATCGGCCAATAGAATCTATTTGCTCGCAGGGAGTGTGAAATAAAATTTTGACACCAACTCATAACAAAATTGTCTGAAAAAATTTAAAATCAGGTTGTTGGGCGTCAATAAGGATCTTTTTTAAAAAAAAATTGTTATTGGAGTATAACTGCTTTATGATGTTGTGTTGGTTTCTGCTGTGCAACGAAGTGAATCAGCTACATGGATACATATATCCCCTCCCTCTTGAGGCTCCCTCCCACCCACCCCTCCCCTCATTACACCCCTCTAGGTCATTGCAGAGCACTGAGCCAAGCTCCCTGTGCTATTCAGCAGCTTCCCTCTGGCTATTTAACACCTGGTAGTCTATATGTGACAATGCTACCCTCCCAAAGTGTCCCACCCTCCCCTTTACCCCCTGGGGTCCACATGTCTATTCTCTACCCATAAGGACCGTTTTCTTTATCACTGTTGAAGTTTCCTTTAGACCACCAGCTGTAACTTTACTTTAGACAAGTTTTTGTTGCTTTGTTCAAAAAGAGGCAATTCAATTTTGATAATAGATTAGAATATCTGCTGGGGATTTTTCTTGAGCTATTCAAAGTCTTGTTGCTACATTATTTGAAATGCTTAGAATTGTGCCTAAAAATTTTGCCTCTCTTCTGTTCCCTCACCTTTAATCTTGTTCATTGAAAAAATGGTTTGGCATCTGATATAACTTATTGGCTTCTCCTGGAAAAATTCCTTCTTTGTTCCTCCTTTCTTCCTAGTGTTACTAAGATCCTAACTGCTAGGGATACTTCAAAACAACATCACTCTCATTTTGTCAATTAACATATACATGGGTTCCTTCATTAGTTCAAATCTTTGTTAGTAGCCACTATGTGCAAATTACCCTTTAAATTTTCTGTCCTTCAGAAAATGATAGAAAAAAACAGTTCACTAATGCAACAGGTAGGCCACTTCACATTTCAGAATTACATTCACTTACATACCAGCTGTATTTAAGGGACTAGGTCTGATAGACAGAGTGCCTGATGAACTATGGACGGAGGTTCATGACATTGTACAGGAGACAGGGAGCAAGAACATCCCCAAGAAAAAGAAATGTAAAAAAGCAAACTGGCTGTCTGAGGAGGCCTTACAAATAGCTGTGAAAAGAAGGGAAGTGAAAAGAAAAGGAGAAAAGGAAAGATATACCCATTTGAATGCAGAGTTCCAAAGAATAGCCAGGAGAGATAAGAAAGCCTTCCTCAGTGATCAGTGCAAAGAAATAGAGGAAAACAATAGAATGGGAAAGACTAGAGATCTCTTCAAGAAAATTAGAGATACCAAGGGAACATTTCATGCAAAGATGGGCTCAATAAAGGGCAGAAATGATATGGGCATAACAGAAGCAGAAGATATTAAGAAGAGGTGGCAAGAATACACAGAAGAACTGTACAAAAAAGATCTTCATGACCCAGATAATCACGGTGTGACCACTCACCTAGAGTCAGACATCCTGGAATGTGAAGTCAAGTGGGCCTTAGGAAGTATCACTACAAACAAAGCTAGTGGAGGTGATGGAATTCCAGTAGAGCTATTTCAAATCCTAAAAGATGATGCTGTGAAAGTGCTGCACTCAATATGCCAGCAAATTTGGAAAATTCAGCAGTGGCCACAGGACTGGAAAAGGTCAGTTTTTATTCCAATCCCAAAGAAAGGCAATGCCAAAGAATGCTCAAACTACCTCACAATTGCACTCATCTCGCACACTAATAAAGTAATGCTCAAAATTCTCCAAGCCAGGCTTCAGCAATATGTGAACCGTGAACTTCCAGATGTTCAAGCTAGTTTTAGAAAAGGCAGAGGAACCAGAGATCAAATTGCCAACATCTGCTGGATCATCGAAAAAGCAAGAGAGATCCAGAAAAAACATCTTTTTCTCCTTTATTGACTATGCCAAAGCCTTTGACTGTGTGGATCACCACAAACCATGGAAAATTCTTACAGAGATGGGAATACCAGACCACCTGACCTGCCTCTTGAGAAATCTGTATGCAGGTCAGGAACCAACAGTTAGAACTGGACATGGAACAACAGACTGGTTCCAAGTAGGAAAAGGAATACATCAAGGTTGTATATTGTCACCCTGCTTATTTAACTTATATGCAGAGTACATTATGAGAAACACTGGGCTGGATGAAGCACAAGCTGGAATCAAGATTGCTGGGAGAAATATCAATAACCTCAGATATGCAGATGATACCACCCTTATGGCAGAAAGTGAAGAACTAAAGAGGCTCTTGATGAAAGTGAAAGAGGAGAGTGAAAAGTTGGCTTAAAGCTCAACATTCAGAAAACTAAGATTAATGCATCCAGTCCCATCACTTCATGGCAAATAGATGGGGAAATAGTGGAAACAGTGGCTGATTATTTTGGGGGGCTCCAAAATCACTGGAAATGGTGATTGCAGTTATGAAATTAAAAGACGCTTACTCCTTGGAAGGAAAGTTATGACCCTCCTCGACAGCATATTAAAAAGCAGAGACAAAATCTTTGCTAACAAAGGTCTGTCTAGTCAAGGCTATGGTTTTTCCAGTAGTCTTTTATGGATGTGAGATTTGGACTATAAAGAAAGCTGAGAGCAGAAGAATTGATGCTTTTGAACTGTGGTGTTGGAGAAGACTCTTGAGAGTCCCTTGAACTGCAAGGAGATCCAACCAATCCATCCTAAAGGAGATCAGTCCTGGGTGTTCACTGGAAGGACTGATGTTGAAGCTAAAACACCAATACTTTGGCCACGTGATGCGAAGAGCTGACTCATTGGAAAAGACCCTGATGCTGGGAAAGATTGAAGGCAGGAGAAGGGGACGACAGGATGAGATGGTTGGATGGCATCACCAACTCGATGGACATGAGTTGGGGTAGACTCTGGAATTGGTAACGGACAGGGAAGCCTGGTGTGCTGCGGTTCATGGGGTCGCAAAGAGTTGGACACGACTGAGTGACTGAACTGAACTGAACACACTAGCTGACATTGAGAAGATTATAATGTTGGAAAATGTATAACTGTACTGAGATGTTTCAAAGATGCACTTAATTCATCTTATTGTGTGACCCAAAGCACTTGTCCTAAGGATCCTCATCTGCTTCCTTCAAATCTTTTTCCTCCTGTCCCAGTTCTAGCAAGTGACTGACTTTTTCTTTCTCTCTCTCAAGTCCCCTTACATTAGTCTAATATCCCAAACTAAAGCTGTTCTTTCAGGAGCTTCTGGCCCTTTTGAGCCATTCAACACTTTTTGAGCCTTTGCAACTATATTCTCTCTGTGAGTTTTAGTCCAGGGCTAGAAACTGTCCTGTCAATCAGATGTCCTTCCCCCTTACTTGGGAGCTTAGAGGAGTAACAGGACTGTTAATACTCATATAATAATATCAAGTTTGCTGGGAGAAACATCAACAATCTCAGATACACAGATGATACCACTCTAATGGCAGAAAGTAGAGAGGAATTGAAGAGCCTCTTGATGAGGGTTAAAGAGGAGAGTGAAAAAGCTGGCTTGAAACTCAACATTCAGAAAACTAACATCATGGTATCCGGTCCCATCACTTTATGGCAAATATGAGGGGAAAAAGTGGAAACATTGACAGATTTTATTTTCTTGAGCCCCAAAATCACTGCAGACAGTGCCTGCAGCCAGGAAATTTAAAGATGCTTGTTGCTTGGAGGAAAAGCTATGACAAACCTACATAGCGAATTAAAAAAGCAGAGACCTTTGCCAACAAAGGTCTGAATAGTCAAAGCTATGGTTTTTCCAGTAGTCATGTACGGATGTGAGAGTTGGACCATAAAAAAGGCTGAATGCCAAAGAACTGATGCTTTCGAACTCTGGTCCTGGAGAAGACTCTTAAGAGTCCGTTGGACAGCAAGGAGATTAAACCAGTCAATCCTAAGGGAAATCAACCCTGAATATTCATTGGAAGGACTGATGCTAAAGCTGAAGCTCCAATACTTTGTCCACCTGATGTGAAGAACCAACTCATTGGAAAAGACTCTGATGCTGAGAAAGATTGAGGGCAGGAGGGAGAGGGGGTGACAAAGGATGAGATGGTTGGATGGCATCATCAATTCAATGGACATGAGTTTGAGCACACTCGGGGAGATGGTCAAGGACAGGGAAGCCTGGCGTGCTGCAGTCCATGGGTTCGCAAAGAATCAGACACGACTTGGTAACCAAATAATAATAACTCTGTCTCCAGTAAAGCTAAGATCACACAATGTGGAATAAAGGCCATAGACAATTTTGAAGTATCAAGGGCACTTAGAAGAGTGGGAGACCATTTCTATTTGTGAGGATTAGCCAAGTTTCACAAGTCAGCAGATGGAAATTGACTCAAAGTTCACACGTCAATCACCTAGAGCACATGAAGCCTGATTCCCGTGTGAAACAAGAACTTGCCCCACCAGGTCTCACTTCCTGATGTACTGCGACCCAGACAAAGCTGTTTCTACCTTCACTTCTCTCCAGATGTCCTGGGCATTTGCTGAGGGATGAGTCAGAGCTGTCATGGGCCAGCACAATGGCATCGCACAAAGCATGGAAGAGTTTCTGCCAGTGCCTTTGCCATGAAGCAACCCCACCTGCATAGTTAACGTGGTGGGCCTGAGACTCCTGTCCTTAGAAGGGCTAGCTTGCAAGATGGTCCTCTGACTACATATGGGAACTTGATTTCCAGGAGAGTTTCCACTGTTCCCAGAACTGATACAAGTGGTTCAGTGTGCTGATCTGTGAAACCCACGTGGTTCAGACTGAACACCTGCTTTCCTTTCAAGAGTCTAGAATTTTAGTCTATGCTAGGGAAAGTATGTGCCTATGCCACCAGTCCCCAGGAAAAACCCTGGGTACTGAGTCTCTAGAAGCTGCCCTGGTCACAACCCGGTGCTGGCGAGATCAAGCCCAGCCTGTGCAGTTTCACTGGGAAAGGGCCTTTGGGAATTTGTGCCTCATTTCCCCCAGACTTCACCCCATTTAACATGTCTCTGTGCCAATTTTGCTTTGAACACTTTTGCCTTGAGGACTGTTGTAAGTCCTGAGAGTCCTACTAGCAAACTGCTGAAACTGGGCATGGTCTTGGAACTCCTGACACACGACCCCTCCTACTTAAGTGGGCTCATCTCCTTACACTCCTGCCCTTTCTCACTCTGCTTCTTTCTGTTCCTTGAACAATTTAAATTCTTTCCTGCCTCAGGGCCTTTGCACATACTACTTCATCTGCCTGGGATGCTCTTCACTGTCTCTTCTTATGGCTCATCCTTCACACTTCAACTTATATGTAACCTCTTCAGATCCCTTCTCTGACCACCACCAACTGAGTTATCACCTCTCACATCACCTGTTTACTTACTGTCCACCAACCTTCAACCTAAATTGTCTTTATTTACTTGAATACAATTAGACTGCTGTTTCAAAAGGTGCGGGACCTATTTGTTCACACAATAATCTAATATTGATGACACAGAAATAATTCAATGTATATCTGTTGATAGAGTAAATGAATACATCCCCTGCATTCAGATCAAACTCTCCAAGGAGGGAGAAGGAGACATTTAGAAATCCATCCTAGCTTCTTCCATCCTATTGGAAGTCCATTGTGTATACAACAGAATTTCTTACTTGAAAAGGAGAAGACACAGTTGTTCTTTCTGTGTGTGTGTCCTCTCAGTGCTAATTTTAGCAGTTCTCTTGAGATCCTGCAAACATTTTAGTCCCCACTCCAACAACTGGCTGTAATTGACCTGAACTCATATTTCACTTGAGACCCAAGAATTAGTAGTGATCCTACTCGCTAATGGTAAGAACTCAGATTCTGATAAGGCAACACTCTGTCCCCATACCTCAGAATGCTACTCCCTAATGACCTTCTCCTTTTTGTATATTGTTATGGAATTTTTTTTTTAAAGGTTGTGTTTTTTTTTTTCCATTTATTTTTATTAGTTGGAGGCTAATTACTCTACAATATTGTAGTGGTTTTTGTCATACATTGACATGAATCAGCCATGGATTTACATGTATTCCCCATCCCGATCCCCCCTCCCACCTCCCTCTCTACTCGCTCCCTCTGGGTCTTCCCAGTGCACCAGGCCCGAGCACTTGTCTCATGCATCCAACCTTGGCTGGTGATGTGTTTCACCCTAGATAATATACATGTTTCGATGCTGTTCTCTCGAAACATCCAACCCTCGCCTTTGCCCACAGAGTCCAAAAGTCTGTTCTGTACATCTGTGTCTCTTTCTCTGTCCTGCACATAGGGTTATTGTTACCATCTTTTTAAATTCCATATATATGCGTTAGTATACTGTATTGGTGTTTATCTTTCTGGCTTACTTCACTCTGTATAATGGGCTCCAGTTTCATCCATCTCATTAGAACTGATTCAAATGAATTCTTTTTAACGGCTGAGTAATATTCCATGGTGTATATGTACCACAGCTTCCTTATCCATTCATCTGCTGATGGGCATCTAGGTTGCTTCCATGTCCTGGCTATTATAAACAGTGCTGCGATGAACATTGGGGTGCACGTGTCTCTTTCAGATCTGGTTTCCTCGGTGTGTATGCCCAGAAGTGGGATTGCTGGGTCATATGGCAGTTCTATTTCCAGTTTTTTAAGAAATCTCCACACTGTTCTCCATAGTGGCTGTACTAGTTTGCTTCCCACCAACAGTGTAAGAGCTTCCCTGTGGCTCAGCGGGTAGAGTCCGCCTGCAGTGCGGGAAACCTGGGTTTAATCCCTGGGTTGGGAAGATCCTGTGGAGGAGGGAAAGGCTACACGCTCCAGTATTCTGGCCTAGAGAAAGAACTCCATGGATTGTAGAGTCCATGGGGTCACAAAGAGTCAGATACAACTGAGTGACTTTCACTTTCACTTTCATGAGGTTTATAACTTTATACTGATGCTGAACATTTTTTTTTTAATTTCAGTTTAGATTTTAAGAATCAGTTGCTCTACAAAACCACAAAATAATGTTGCCAAAGTATGAAACAAAGAGAAGTATGAACAGCCTCCTTAATGACTTCCTTTCTTCCAGTAGCTCTTGGATCATCCGAAAGACCTGTACTCAGAAACGTCATTCTTAACTCTGTCAAATGAAAAAAGCAGAGATCAAAAACAAGGGCTTGCTCTAAAATGCACTGGCCTTTAAGGAATCCTTCACAATCAGAGTTCAAAGCCAGAAGACTTCTATGAAGTAACTACAGCTCATCTGGCTATCTAGGATAAGACTTTATTTTGCAAAAACTTTATTTTTCTACCTAGAGGAAAACTACTTATTCTCCAAAAATCTGATCAGATACCACTTCCTTGGCAAAGCCTCTCTGAATTCCACAGACATTAGTAACTCCCTGCCCTGTATTCTTATTGCCATTTGGGGAAACCTTTGCCATAGCACCACGAGGATATTGTATTTTAATTATTCGTTTATGTGTCTTTCTCCCCCCAGCCAGGCTATGAATTCTTTAAAGCAGCCAACTTCATTCAATTTTGTATCTTTATAATTTGGTGGCTTCATAAATACTGATCAACTGTCAAAAGAATCAGAATTGGAACTGTAGGTATATGATTCCAAGTACTAACCTCTGGCCTGTTAAAGAAAGCTGATGAGTAATAGCGTGTAACATGTTGGGTTTATTTATTTATTTACAGCATTCTAAAAGATTTGATACAAAAATTTCTAAGGAATTTTGTAGATCAAGGGAAGCACCAAGTATTTTCTCTCTTCCTTTAAATACAGACAGGCTGTAAATCCAAATTTTCTTTCCATGAAGGGGTTTTACAGCCTATACTCTGTGAATTCCGTTTACAGTTTAGAGAATAGATCCCACTGGAGCCCACCACCCCCACCCTACTTCATCCAGGCTGTGCATTCTGGGAGGTCTTTACACACCAAGGGAATGTTAATGTCCAAACTTTATGAAAAAGCAGTTGTAGGAAAATTAACTAATGAAGACCAGGGCCGCAGGAAGAGAATTCTGGTGTGTGTGGTGGCTCATCTCTGGGAAGATTTACTACCCCACCTGAAAAGACATGCTGCTATGTGACAGGAATTTATTTACAGTTCAAGCCTGACCTTTTTCTGTGTTGAGGGAGATTGCATTACTGGGTAGCTTGGGGATTTATTGTCCCTGTTTAGCAGCAATGACATTTCCTGACTATTGGCTGCAGAGGCCCTTCTAAACTCACGCAGAGAAAATCCTGGCCCCAAGGCCCCTCCTGTACTGAGGGGCAGGCTTCTTGGGACAAAGTATTAATAGGTTTAAAGGACAAGGTTTACTGGAAGAGAGTGAAAAGACAGGGGACAGTGTGATGAGAAAAACAAGCAGGCTGCCTTGCTGCCGCCCACAGACATCAAGACAAATACATTCAAGTCACTGGGGGACACTAGAGTCCTGTGGTGTGCGGTCAGGTGGCAGACGTGAGCATGTAAAACCGCAGGAAAATGAAATAGATGCCCCTTCCCTCTCCCCATCTTTTTGGCCTCTCTCTGCACCATATCTGGGTCAGAGCACCACATCGTTCCAAACCAGTGAAGGGATTCTCAGAATGGCCTCTGCCAAACGGCTCCAATTTCAGGTCATCTTTGTAGATGCACCAAGTGAACTGCCAAACTAGGATGTGAGCATCATAAATTTCTTTCTGCTAAATCTGCATTTCTTTTCTGCACCCTCCCCATTGCAATGAAACTTGTGGGTTTTTTTAAATGTTTTATTTATTATTTTTCGGCTTTGCTGGGTGTTTGTTTCTGCACGCGGGCTTTCTCTGGTTGCAGTGAGCAGAGCAGGGGCTACTCGCTAGATGTGGTGCACAGGCTTCTTGTTCCAGTGGCTTCTCTCATCACAGAGCACAGGCTTTAGGGTGCTAGAGCTTCAGCAGTTGCGGCTCAAGGGCTCCAGAGCCAATGGCTCAGTAGTTGGGGCACACAGGCCTAGGTGCCGGCCCCATGTGGAATCTTCCTGGACCAGGGATCAAAGCTGTGTTGGCAGGCAGGTTCTTAACCACTGGACTACCAGGGAACTCCAACTTTGTGAGTTTTCTTGAGATATATATATATGTATATAGATATAGATATATAGATATCTCCAAGGAAATTTAGAATAAAAAAAATTCTCAGACTAAGAAAACACCATGTATTGGTTATTGTGATTAAGAAAACCAAATGTTCCCAAGTAAATTAGGTAGTAAAGTTGACTCAAGATAGGAACTTCTTAACCCCAAGAACTATTTAGATGCACCAAATTCAAAATGAATCACCTCAAGTGTAGCCTGTTTGGCATCATTAGATTCAGAGACATAAATATAATCTGCCACTATTAGCCCATAGAAGAGCGATTTAATGATCAGCTCGCCCCCTCCTCCCCATCTGCAGTGTGGACCATTAATCACAATCATATATAAAACTCCAAGACACAAATGGACAAGAATTACAATGTTTCACTAAAGACATCTCTTTTCTAAATTATACACATTTTTATTCATGTTGCAAATTATTTCAATGGTTTAAAGTATAGAATTAAAAGACTGGAAAAAAGATCTAGTTATCATCTTGGACAGTTTTTCCAGCATTTTTAACAAAGAAAAATACTTCCTCCCAAAAGAAGCCCCCCAAATAAAACAAACAAAAGCTGAGTTTCTCACCAGGAGGTCTTGGAGACCTCCCCTCCTTGCTGCCCTTAGCCCAAGAGCTCCTGGGGCATCGTGTAGGGTTTGGAAGTGCTGAATCTTTTCTCAGGAAAGTCTGAAAGCTGTTGATATGGAAGGAACCTCTCCTTTTTTGTGAAGAAAAATGAATCCAGAAGAGGTTAAATTCCTTTCTTAAACTGACACAATCAGCTGCTTCCTAACCCAGAACTAGAACCCAGGTGTTTAGGACACCAAAATAATCCCAGTCTGGATCCAAGTCTCTTCTGGAGCAGAATGCTGGAAAGCAAGCCTTTTACATCTGGGTTGAAAAGATATGATTCACTGCCTTCTTCACTGCCCAAGATAGAAGTCAATTTTTATTACATAATTCAATATAGCAGTTAATGAACATCTGTTTCCCATCAAACACTGCAATCCTGGGTTTCTCCTGTTAAAAAGAGAACCACTGCATCATTAACAATAGCCAAAATATGGAAACAACTTAAGCTCCCATCAGTGAATGAATGGATAAAGAAGATGTGACATTTACATACATACAAACACACACACACACACACACACACACACACACACACATATACACAATGGAACATGAAAAAGAGGGAAAGCCTGCCATTTGTGACATGATGCATGGACATAATACCTGAGAGCATTGTGCTAATAAGCCTGACAGAGAAAGATAAATGCTGCATGGTATCAGTTTTATGTGGAATCTAAAAAAAAAAAAAAAAAGCCAAGCTCATAGAAACAGAGTAGAAAAGTGGTCAGGAGCTGGTGAGAGCTGTTTGGGAGAGGTTGGTAAAAATGTACAAACTTTCAGCTGTAAGATAAATAAGATCTCAAATCTAATGCAACACATGGTGACTATAGTTGATAATACTCTATTGGTTTGAAATTTTCTAAGAGAGTAGAACCTAAATTCTCTCACCAAAATAAATAAATTTGTGAGGTGATGGATGTGTTAATTAACTACATGAGGGAAATCCTTTCGTAGTGTATACATATACCAAATCTCTAGAATGCATACTTTATCTTACAACTTTTGTGGCAATTACAGTTCAATAAAGTTGAAATTAAAGAAGCAGCAGAATGCTCTTTCACGTAATCTATAGCCAGCTATCTCCACCAAGTACAATTTGGTTGTCAAAGTTGTAACATGAACAACACATAATGATTGCCAAGCATTTGAAAACTGTAAAATGCTGCGTAATTTAAACATAAAAATATAAAGTCATTTCCTGTAAATAGGAGTATGAATCTGTGAGTCTTGCTGCCTAAATATTGGACACATTTCTCAGGACATTACCTCTCTCAGGACATCACTGATGCAACATCACAGATAGAAGCAAACGTGGCCCAATATTAAAATGGCCTGTTCAGACTTTGAGACATTCAGAGTGCCTCTGGTGGTAGATGCCGGTTTGTTTTCTACAGTCAGCTTTTCTCAACATTTACATCAACCCTGAATTTAAGGTCACTATATCCTGTTACTGTTTATTTTACTTTGTCCTGGGCAAAAAGTGAAGAGGAGAAAAGGTATTTCCAGTGTAGTATAAAATGATCCAGGCTAATTAAACAAAGTTAAGAGCCAAGTGACAGATTAGTTTTTCATCCCATTAGCACACATGCATAAACCAAAGTCATAAACATTTACTAAGTTCTTTGTCATTTATTTTAATGCTTTCTAAATGTGCTAAGGAGAAAAAATTTATGATGTGTTTCTATAGCACTCTGGTCTTAAGGTTCTATGCATCAAGAACTAATTTATTTTATAATGGATTATCAGTTTACAAAGAATGCCTCACATAATAAATGTAAGGAATTAATGTCAGAGTCTCTAATTATTGAATAATGTAAGCAAAAGTATAAGTAGTTACTGAAAAAAATTTTATGTGCTGAATCTTCAAAAAGCAATATAAGGAGGAAAAAAAGTTTTAGGTATTTTAAGAAAAACAAGATTAAAAAAAAATCACATAGATTCACATTTTTACCATAAAAGAGTTTCAGCTATTTACCACCCACTATTTAAAACCTAAATTCCAGTCCAAAGAATTTTGCACCACCTCCAGCAAGATTATTGTAATAGGATTTAAAGGATTACTAAAATATGGCTATTAGGTAAAAATAACTGACTCTACAGCTCACTTGCTTAAAGATTTATTTACCTTAGTAAACCTAGTAAGTCAAACATAGCCACTTAGTCTAACATTTCTACTCCCAATATATCTGAATTTTCAGTATCACCAGCAATCTGCAAAACTGATGAATTTACCTGGCATTTGACTACTAAAAATACTTTAATAGAAATAAAAGTTGTAAACAATTTTAACTAATTCACCTATTTTCCATGGTTACATTGCTTCAGCTTTGTCCCAAATAAGCTTCACTGGATCTTAACATTATATGACCTGATTTATATTGATAAGATGGCTGAAATTGATGAACATTTTTTTTTTCTCAATCATGAATGGCAATAACTGACCATACAATTATTTTACTGTAACCATGTAACTCAGTTTTAGTTCAGGGTTTATGATAATGCATCTCAACCAAAAAAAAAAAAAAAATGTAAAAGTAAAAACTACTTGACATGTATTGAGGAATATTAAAAGTATGTGTTAGTACAATTCCCAACATTCCTTTCTGTGGCAAGACCACCGACCCCCAGGCAACAGAGAAGAACCTAGGAAGATCTACTAAAGAAAGCACTCCTTTCTCCACCTTTCCTAAAACAGGTATCCTCAAAGCTGCTTACGGAAGAGTTATTAACCATCTTAAACCACAGGCATGATATTCAAAGACCCTCTTTGATCTGCCCTCCTTGAAAACAAATTAGTTCAAGTCTTTAAGCATGCCGTTGTGTATGCTAAACATCATAGAAAGAACAGAATAATCCCAAATCAAAGAAACATAGAATTCTATTGAGACAAGGTATGTGCATGAGATGCTTCAGCAGGCAGTGAGCTGTTAGAAAACAAGACACGCAGGTCATGGTGGAGTGGGTCAGTGCTAGGTAATCTCAGAATTTAGTGCATGATGAACTGGCCAAGAACATGGGCTTTGGAAAGTTGGTCATAGTTGACATTTATTGAGTAACCCCAGTAGGTATTATTTCCCCCGATTTTTTTTATAGATAAGGAAACAGATGCAAGGAGGGGTCATAAAACTTGCCCCAAATTACACAGACGTAAGTGGTAAATCCAAGTCATTTGACTCCTGAGGCTGGGTTCTTAGATCTGATAGCATATTGTCAAGTCCAGCTTCAGATCACAGTCCCCAGCAGCATCACGACCCTGAACACATCCTTTAAGCTCTCTAAACTTAAGGTTTCTCACCTACCAGATGAGACCAAAATGAGATAATATATTAAAGGGCCTGGAATACTATCTGACACTTATTGTGCTCTACAATTCATAATACTATTTATTTACTTTTGGCTGCCCTGGGTCTTAGTTGCTGCGTGCAGTCTTTCTCTAGTTGTGGCAAGCAGGGGATACTTTCTAGTTATGGTGCACGGGGCTTTTCACCGTGGTGGCTTCTCTGGTTGCAGAGCATGGGCTCTGAAGCACAGGCTCAGTAGCTGTGGCCCAGGCTTTGTTGCTCCTCTGAAGGTGGGATCTTCCTAGACCACTGATCAAACCCATGTTTTTTGCTGCTGCTAAGTCACTTCAGCTGTGTCCTCTGCATTGGCAGGCAAATTCTTATCCACTAGACCTCCAGGGAATTCCCTGTAGCTTCTATTATTATTATGTAATGATATCATAGTAATGACCATCCAGACTTCCTTTCCTGATTTGAACACAAGTTTCTGGTTCAAGAGAACCAAAAGAGTTAAAGCAGAGAGACAAGAAAGGCAAACACTGAAAAAGCAGGAGACTTCTCCACCCACCCCAACTCGTAAGACCCAGGTTCTTACAATCAAAGAGAAGAGCTACAAGTTGGCAGTCTCCAAAATATCTGCTTTCATACATATCTGCAATTTTTTCCTGGTGCTGCTTCAAGACCTTAGCCGTATGCCAAAGACTGGCCAATTCCCCCTTTTTATCAGTCATCAATTTTGGAGGTTTTTTTTCCTTAAATCAATTTCACCCTTATCATTACTATTAATATACTTTCTGTAGTGAAGATTTAAGAATTAACACGGTCTGTTTTGTGAGGATTTTTAAAAAATCATCAAAGGAAAAAAACAGTTTAAATGCCATTGCCCTGTTGATTGAACTACACAGAGTGAGTGTGGGGGAACTGGATGCATGGTGTTGGTTAGCAGCTCTGACATTCTGTCCTTTTCAACCTCACTCTTATTTTTCATCATAATTTCCTCTGTCAATTGGCAAGCTTCAAAAGAGAATTTTAAAAATATCTCTGGTGACAAGTTGCAAAGGAAGCTTAAAAAAAAGTCATGTTTTTTTCATTTCTCTCTAGATATTTCTTTCTCATGACTTTCTGAGAAAATGTAAGGAATATTTCATCAAACATGAAAGAGAATTCCATAAATATGAGCATATTTTTATAATAAACATCCTGTTATATAACTGTTATGAATTCTTTTTAATGGGTTCGCCTGGCTTCCCTGGTGACTCAGTGGTAGCCTGCCAATGCAGGAGACCTGGGTTTGATCCCTGGGTCAGGAAGATTCCTTAGAGAAGGAAATGGCAACCCACTCTGGCATTCTTGCCTGGGAAATCCCATGGACAGAGGAGCCTGGTGGGCTACAGTCTGTGGAGTTGCCAGAGTTGGACACGATTTTAGCTACTAAAGTACCCCCACCCATGCTATTACCCAGGTGCCTTGTGATTTGGGTTTCACAAGTCCTCTCTCCCCACACCTCCCCACAGGGAAAACCTTTAGTCTCTCAAAGAGTCTATGACTGAATCTGCAAGGTTTGGAGATAGAGAGGCAATTCCCATTTCACAGCAACTGCTGATTCCCATTGTGCTCTATTAGCATTCCAAGGCACAGCTTTTCTCATTCCTACAGCTTACGTACTCTGTGCCTTGAGCAAATTCCTTAACCTCTCTGAGTCTCTTGGTCTGTCTATAATAAGGAAATAATAATACCTACTTTGTGGAGATAAAATGCATGTAAAAGTTCTGACCGTACTACCCAGCACAGAGTAAGCCGATATATGATGCCTATAATTACTTGCCTTATACTTCTCTGACTCTTCTACTTAAGTACTATTACAATAAAGGGTTAAGAGGTCTGACTAGCCCTGCTCTGAGGGTGTCCGGTGAACCTAATCTTTGGGTCAGGATGGCCAGGCTTTTTCTGTGGGAAGACGCTTTTTAGCTTCCGTAGTTCCTGCAAGGTTGACTCGTAGGCACTCCTGGTGGGTCCAAGCACTGACAAAGGTAAAATACCTTGGTGATCCCTTGCTCACAGTGTGGATTAAACTGGAATTTGAATATCAATTCCACCATTCGTTAGCATGTGACTGTGACAACGAAAAGTACTCAACTTCAGTTTTGAGAAATGGAATATTGCCTGCCGTATCAGTATACAAAGGATGTTGCAGTCACCAGTGATTGCAGCCACCACCGACGGGTTAGACCATGAATCCTGACAGAAATCAGAAAGGAATAAATACCTGCTGTCTAGTGGCCATCAGACTGCAACCACTGAGGAAACGCTGGATGCAAGAACATGGGGGGTTGGCCCCAGATAACTGAGGTACGTATCAAAGGAATGATTTCAGTGAGCCCAGACTCCTTGCATCTTCCCATACATAGAAAAGGACATTTTAATGTTCAAAACAGAAAAAAACTATGGTGAGGTTGTTTTGACCCCTAGGACTCGGGTGCAATTGGAGAGCTGATCCATGTACCTTTTAATTCAAATGACCATCACCTGACTGGGGGCAAACAAGCTTGTAAATTCGTAACTTGAGATATCTAGTTTTCTTTTACTAACCGAAGTCTTTTGTTCCAACTTCCCGCCTTTGTTGTAGAACTCCTATATATCCTGGCTCCTCTCCTCACCTCCTCAGAGCAGTTTTCTCAGGGTTGAGATGCTTCCTCCAGGGCTTAAAGTCTTAAGAATATCTACTGAATAAAGCATAATGCTCAACTTTTAGGTTGTGAATTTTTTTTTCAGTTGACACATAACTCATCTGTAAACTGGAGATGGATTGTAATATTCTCCACTTCCAAGAATTATTGCAAAGATTAAACAAGACAGTATAGTCAAGCACATGGTGGAATTCAGTAAATTCTTTATACCTAGCTTGTTTGCCCCCAGTCCAGGTGATGGTCATTTGAATTAAAAGGTACATGGATCATCTCTCCAATTGCACCCAAGTCCTAGGGGTCAAAACAACCTCACCATAGTTTTTTTCTGTTTTGAACATTAAAATGTTGTTATATTAAGTCTCTGCTTAAATTATAATTCTCCTTTACCTCGTTATCCACCAGACAATCATTCTTACTGATGTTTACTCACAAATCTATATAATACAAGCACTGAATGGATGGATTTGTGCATAATAAAAGCTAAGATTTACCAAGGGATTCCTATATCAATTACTTGTCATGAGTCATGTCATTTAATGTTGACATGAACCCTTTGAAGTACTATCCCCAGTCTACAGATAAGAAAACTGAAGCTCAGAGAGGCAAACTAAACTAAACCCAGATTTACAAAACTAGGAAGTAGCAATGACTGCATTTGTAATGTAAACAGTTTAAGTCCAAAATGTATAGTATGATGTACTTTCTTCAAAATGTGTTAACTATTTTATAGATGTAATTTCAATCCCTGTGATGACAGACCTCCAGCTGGTGCTACTGCTAGCCGCCTGCTGGCGCTTGGCTTGGCAGTCACTGACACAGCCCCCTGGGGAGGTAGCTCGGGCAGACAGTCCTCCGCTTTACCATCAGATTGCCCTGAATCATTGAGCCTGGGCCAATCCCTTGCCACGTTCCATGAAAATCTTTCCATGGGGTCATGCAAAGAAAACAAAGAGGGAATGCAAAAACCCAGTGGTAATCTAGAGCTTACATGCGATTCGGGGAAAGGAGTGTTCTGTCAATCAAACATTCTGGTTAAATCAGAGACGTCAGTGTTTATACAGAACATAAAGTACCCATATTCAAAGACTATACATGTAATTCCTAGTTCCCCAACAGAACATATATTCATCTTTCTTTGACAATTCAGAAGTCATGGGTGTGTCTCAAGGCTGTTATAAGGCCTATCAATCACCTCATTATAAACTACCAGTGAAGAAGAAAAGTGCAATTTTTTTTAGTATTTTGTAAAGATTTTTTTATGTGAACCATTTTAAAGTCTTTATTGAGTTCATTACAGCATTGCTTCTGTTTTATATTTTGATTGTTTGGCCCTGAGGTACATGGGATCTTAGCTCCCTGATCAGAGATCGAACCTGCACCTGCTGCACTGGAAAGTGAAGTGCTAACCACCGGGCCACCAGCAAAGTCCAGAGAAGTGCAATTTAAAAGGGATTTACTGGACTAGAGAGAGTACACTATATATGTATATTGGATGAAAGAGTACCCTAATTTTTTTATATTTTAAAATATAAAAAATTTTATATTTTTATATTTCAGCTTACTTAAGTCAGAATCCATGAGAGCCCTTGGTCAGGTAAGTCAAAACCATGTGAATATTTATTTCTCTAGAATAGTCTGGGTCAAGTTCATTTGTAAATGTGTTACTGAACCAAACTTATGTCAGCTTGCCCACAGGCAGTAAAGCCAGTCAGCTGACACAAGGTTGTCATAAAGGAAAGTGCAGTGTTTATTGCAGGTGTCAGACAAGGCGTGTAGAGCAGCTACTGCTGAAAAACGCTGAACTCCCCAGTGGCTATCAGTGAAAGATTTTTACAGACAGGGTGAGGGAGAAGGTTGTGCGGTGCATGACCAGTTCATGGACATTCTTCTGATTGGTGGTGGTGAGGTCATTAAGAATCAACATTATCAACCTTCTGGTTCCAATTGGTCTGTGGTCCACGTGCTTGTGGGCAGGATACAGTTAAACTCTTCCACTTGGTGGGGGTTTGTGTAACTGCAAAACAACTTAAGGATATGGCTCAGAACCCTGACAGCACCTTGATGCCAGGCTTATAGCCTCCAGAACCATGAACAGAGATTTTCAGCCAAGTTGGTGGAGTAGGACTTGAGCTCACTGTCCTCTCATGAGCACACCAAAAAGAGTCTACATCCAGAGACATGAAGACAAAATCAAGAGGCGATAGGAGGGGTGCACTCATGGTATAATCAGATCCCGTACCACCCAGCTGGACAACCCACAGACTGGAGAATAATTAAATCACAGAATTTCTCCCACAGGAGTGGAAGCTGAGCCCCATGCCAGGCTCCCCAGCCCAGGGGTCAGTTATTGGAAGGAGGAGCCTCCAGAGAACTGGGCTTTGCAGGCCAGCGGGGCTTAACTGCAGGAGCCCCCCCAGGACTGGGGAAACAGACTCCACCCTCAGAGGGCGTACACAGGTGCTCAGGGCAGAAGCCAAGACTCCACAGAAACCTGAGCCAGACCTACCTTCTGGCCTTGGAGGGTCTCCTTGGGGTTGGTTGGGGGTGGCTGTGGCTCTCTGGCATCATAAAAGATGGTGGCCAGTACAGTGGGGACCTATGTGAACTCTGGGTGGAGCCAGACACTTTGAGTCCTTGGCACTGAGAGCCCACCCAACAGCCTGTAAGCTCCAGTGCTGAGACGCCTCCAGCCAGACAGCCAACAGGGTAGGAAATGGCCCTGTTCATCAGCAGACAGGCTACTTAGACTTCCTGACTCACAGCCGCCTCTAGACACATTCCTTGACAGAGCTTGGCCCACCAAAGGGCCAAGACCCCGCTCCACCCACCAGTGAGGAGGCACTAGCCTCTCCGACCCAGAAAACCTACACCAAGCCCTTAGACTATCCTCACCCACCAGGGAGCAGATGCCAGAATCAAGGAAAGTACTGTTCTGCAGAACTGAATTTACAACACAGATCAGAGTCTACACTGGGACCAAGTGGTCCCTGGCCCTCTGCCGGGACACAAAGGACATCCCTACAGAGGGCCCCTTCTGTAAGATGGAAAAGCATAGCTAAGCTACTACGCACATAAAAATACAAACAGAAATGTGAACAACGAGACAGCAAAGGAATATGTCCCAGACAAAGGAACAAGATAAAACCCCCATAGAACAGTTAGGTGAAGTGGAGATAGCCAACCTATCTGTGAGAGTGCAGGGTAGTGACCATAAAGAGGATCCAAAAACCTGGAGAAAGAATGAAGAGCTAGAAGATTTAACAAATTTAACGAAGAGCTAGAAGACCTAAAGAGCAAATAGATGAACAATATAATAATTGAAGTGAAAGATACACTAGAAGGAATCAATAGCAGAATAAATAAGACAACGAATGGAAGAGACTCCTGGGATAAACATTAAATGCACCAGTATTTGCATCACAGTGGGGTCACAGAAGGAGAAGAGGGAAAGAAAGAGCCTGAGAAAATATTTGAAGTGGTAATAGCTGAAATATGGGAAAGGAAATAGGCACCAGCACAGAGAGTCCCATACAGGATAAGCCCAAGGAGAAACCCACTGAGCCACAGAGTAGTAGTCAGATGGACAAAAAAAATTAAAGACAGAAAATATTAAAAGCAACAAGGAGAAGAGCAACAAATAACATACATGGGAAATCCCCTAAGGCTGTCAGCTGATTTTTCAGCAGAAACTCTGCAAGCCAGAAGGCATGATATATTTAAAGGGATGAAAGGGAGAAACCCACAACCAAGAATACTCTACCTAGCAAGGCTCTTGTTCAGATTTGACAGAGAAATAGAAAGGTTTATACACAAGCAAAAGCTAAGAATTCAGTACCATCAAACCAGCTTTACAGTAAACTGCAGAGGAACTTCTCTAAGTGTAAAAGCCCAAAACCAGAAATAAAATTACGAATGGGAAAGCTCACTGGTAAAGGCAAACTTCAAAATACAGAGCAAATATTGACAGACATAAAAGGAGAAATGGACAGTAACACAATAATACTGGGGGGACTTGAACACACCATTTACTAAAAGGGCAGATCATCCAGACCAAAAATTAGTAAGGAAACAGGCCTTAAATGACACATTGGCCTAGATAGGCTTAATTGATATTTATACCACATTCCATCCAAGAGCAGCAGAATACACTTTCTTCTCAAGTACACACAGAATATTCTCCATGATAGATCACATCTTGGATCACAAATCAAGCCTCGGTAAATTTAAGAAAATTGAAATCATAATCAAGTGTCTTTCCCAGCCTCAACGCTATTGGATTAGAAATCAGCTACAAGAAAAAAACCGCAAAACACAAAAATATGGAGGAAAAAATGAATCTATGTATACACTTTGTATGACAGATGAAAAGCAGAATTATAACTCACATGGTGTCAAGTTTTCCCAGTAATTATGAAATGAGTATTTTCATATCAACAGGATAAGTATTGTTATCCTCTTTCAAGATGGATTACTGAGGCCCTCCGAGGATCAGTAACTTTACCACAAGGCTTCTTATCTACCGAGTCATCTCATGAACCCACATCTGTCTGTGCAGCCTTTGGTCTTCTCCTGGCTTTCTCATCCAGGCTTACATATCAGAGCCACCTGAGGTTGTCTGCTAAATACGTATCTTTGCTGGTTGGGACTCATGTTTTGCAAAATGTGTTACATTGATTCTAATGCACATTGATTATTCAGAATATCCTGTTTTCTTAAGTGGGCTTAGCTTTATCATTATGTGTAAACTGTAAATACAACCCAGAGCTGTTAAGAGTATGTTTTCATAAATATATTATATCAAACTTGAAAAAAAAAGAATATTGTCTACAGCCCTGGAGGAGAAACTAAAGTCCTTGACTTTGTTTAATGGCTAAACTATCATTATTTTGTCTTTTGTTGTTTTTCAGGGCCATTAGGTATTTATTAGACTTAGGAATTTTTTTAAATTAATTTCTTGCTTGATGGTTTTTCTTTGCTTTTGCGTTTTCCCACTTCTCTGATTAAATTTATACTTTGAAAATAGGCGAAGGCCTAGGAGGCTAGTTTTTCTACAAACAAGAGGCAGGTGGAGGTCATGGGCAGAGGGAGGGGGTCAGCTCTGGAAAGGCATCAAAGGGTCCTGCTCGGTTACAAATGTGCTATTTTCTAGGTTGCCGTGGTTAGCCCTGGTAACCTTCCTACAGTTTGATATGTTGAATAAGGTGGATTTATAATGTGGTTTCGAGGATGAAAACTAATGAACATAGAAAACGGCTAATGGAAAGTCACCAGATTTGACCCCAAAATTCGCTCAGGTGTCTTCAGGGGAGCGTCAGAGAAATTTCCTACCTCTCAAGGTCCCCCTTTCCTTTATCCTCTACCATCCCCAGAGAAACTTTCATTCCCAGCCCTTGGAATCTTTCTTCACTGTCTTCTTTCATCTTCCTTGAGGTTCAAACTCAACTTACCAGAAATCCTTAGGTCTGAGTCTCCATGTTCTCGGTCCCACGGCCCAGGTGAGTTCCTAACCAGACATCTCCAGCTCTGACTCTATCCCTGGGGACTCTGCCAAACTAGGAGTCAGGATTCTGAGAGCAAAGGCAGTGCTGATTCTCTGCTTATGCTCTAGGGTCTTAGTATGTCTAGCAGCATTGTTAGGTGAAGAAAGATTATCTTTGGGTTATCTCATATAATGTTGGTGACAAAATTTGAGGGCTTTGAAACTGGTCCCCATGCACAGAGGGCAAGGAGAGATGAAAGAGAGGCAGACCACTCCAGTCTAGCAGGTGGCAGATTTAACAAGCAAGGGAACTTACATATAAGGCTTGGCTTTGGCAACTACAGGATGAGTAGATTTCCACACCTGCCCACCACAATCTTAAGAGTTTACAAGAAGAGGGATTTCACTGGCAATCCAGTGGTTAAAACTTCACCCTCCAATGCAGGGGGTGCAGGTTCAATCCCTGGTTGGAGAGCTAAGATCCCATGTACCTTGCATAAAAATGCATAAAATAGAAACAATATAGTAACAAAATCAATAAAGACTTTTTAAAAAATAAATACAATTACCTTAAAAAAAACTTTATTAAAAAAAAACTTGACAAGAGGAGATCTTAACCAGGTATAGTCATGTATAACACCCAGATGGTCTCAACACCACATTGCTCACTCAAGGGTGAGTCCTAGAAAAATAGTTTCCACTGTGGGAAAAGTGGGTAGAGCATACATTCCAAGGATAGAGGAGGAGGTTAGGAGCCTTCCATTGCCCAGGACCAGCTCAGGGGTCAACTGGCAGTCATGTCCTCTCAATGACCTCCTTCAACGTTTATCTAGTGACTATGAAAACACCATCCCCAGAGAAATTTTCTGATTTGGAAAGGAATCACACAAAGTGATTCCTTATGTCAGTAATCATGTACATTTCATTTGGTTACCATATTAAAAATCTATGATGTGCTGGCCATGGGGTTCATGATAGTCTTGTTTTCACAAACAAAAAATATAAGTCAGCAGTAAAGTGGAATTCTAAGTCAAAACTCACCATCCACCCACATCTGGCCAGTTCCCAATGGATGGCCTCTGCTGGAGTAGAGTTCTAAACAGGTCTCCCCAAGATTACCCAATCAAACACAAATCCAGGTACTGCTATATAGAAATCACAAAGATATAATTAAGGTTCAGCTCAGTTGCTCAGTCATTGCAACCTCATGGACTGCAGCATGCCTGTTCATCACCAACTCCCAGAGCTTGCTCAAACTCATGTCCATCATCCCCTGTCATCCCCTTCTCCTCCTGCCTTCAATCTTTCCCAGCATCAGGGTTTTTTCCAACGAGTCAGTTCTTCACATTATGTGGCCGAAGTATTGGAACTTCAGCATCAAACCTTCCAATGAATACATGAGGTTGATTTCCTTTAGGAATGACTGGTTTTATCTCCTTGCAATCCAAAGGACTCTCAAGAGTCTTCTCCAACACCACAGTTCAAAAGCATCAATTCTTCTTTATGGTCCAACTCTCACATCCATACATGACTACTGGATAAACCATAGCTTTGACTATACAGACCTCTGTTGGCAAAGTAATGTCTCTGCTTTTTAATATGCTGTCTAGGTTGTCATAGCTTTTCTTCCAAGGAGCAAGTGTCTTCTAATTTCATGGCTGCAGTCACCATCAGCAGTGATTTTTGGAGCCCAAGAAAATAGTCTGTCACTGTTTCCATTGTTTCCCCATCTATTTGCCATAAAGTGATGGGACCAGATGCCATGATCTTCATTTTTTTGAATGTTGAGTTTTAAACCAGGTTTTTCACTCTCCTCTTTCACTTTCATCAAGAGGCACTTTTGTTCCTCTTCACTTTCTCTCTTTAGAGTGGTATCATCTGCATATCTGAGTTATTGATATTTCTCCCAGCAATCTTGATTCCAGGTTGTGCTTCATCCAGCCCAGCATTTTGCATGATGTACTCTGCATAAGCAGGGTGACAATATACAGCGTTGATGTACTCCTTTCCCAATTTGGAACCAGTCTGTTGTCCCATGTCTGTATGCTTCTTCACCTGTATACAGATTTCTCAGGAGGCAAGTCAGGTAGTCTGGTATTCCCATCTCTTTAAGAATTTTCTACAGTTCGTTGTGATCCACATAGTCAAAGGCTTTGGCATAGTCAATGAAACAGAAGTAGGTGTCTCTTGCTTTTTCTATGATCCAACAGATGTTGGCAATTTGATCTCTGGTTCCTCTACCTTTTCTGAATCCATCTTGAACATTTGGAAGTTCTCGGTTCACATACTGTTGAAGCCTAGCTTGGGGAATTTTGAGCATTCCTTTGCTAGTGTGTGAGATGAGTGCAATTGCATAGTAGTTTGACCATTCTTTGGCATTGCCTTTCTTTGGGATTGGAATGAAAACTGACCTTTTCCCATCCTGTGGCCACTGCTGTTTTCCAAATTTGCTGGCACACTCAGTACAGCACTTTCACAGCATCATCTTCTAGGATTTGAAATAGTTCAGCTGGAATTCCATCACCTCACTAGTTTTTCCCATAGTGTTGCTTCCTAAGACCAACTTGACTTCACACTTCAGGATTCTGGCTTTAGGTAAGTGACCACACCATCGTGGTTATCTGGGTCACTAAGATCTTTTGTGTGTAGTTCTTCTGTATATTCTTGCCACCTCTTCTTAATATCTTCTGCTAGGTCCATGCCATTTCTCTCCTTTATTATGCCCATCTTTGCATGAAATATTCCCTTGGTATCTCTAATTTTTTTTTTGAAGAGATCTCTAGTATTTCCCATTCTATTGTCTTCTTTTATTTCTTTGCATTTATCATTTAGGAAGGCTTTCTTACCTCTCCTTGTTATTCTTATTGAACTCTGTGTTCAGATGGATATATCTTTCCTTGTCTCCTTTGACTTTTATTTCTTTCTTTTCTCAGCTATTTGTAAGGCCTCCTCAGCCAACCATTTTGCTTTTTGCATTTCTTTTTCTTAGGGTTGATTTTTGATCACTGCCTCCTGTACAATGTTCCAAACCTCCATCCATAGTTCTTCAGGAACTCTATCAGATCTAGTCCCTTGAATCTATTTGTCACTTCTACTCTACAATCATAAGGGATTTGATTTAGGTCATACCTGAATTGTTTAATGGTTTTCCCTACTTTCTTCAATTTAAGTCTGAATTTTGTAATAAGGATTTCATGATCTGAGCCACCAGTCAGCTCCTGGTCTCATTTTGCTGACTGTATCAAGTGTCTCCATTTTTGGCTGCAAAGAATGTAATCAACCTGATGTTGGTATTGACCATCTGGTGATGTCCCTGTGTAGAGTCATCTCTTGTGTTGTTAGAAGAGGGTGTTTGCTATGACCACTGTATTCTCATGGCAAAACTCTGTTAGCCTTTGTCCTGCTTCATGTTGTACTCCAAGACCAAACTTGCCTATTACTCCAAGTATCTCTTTACTTCCTACTTTTGCATTCCAGTCCCCTATGATGAAATGGACACCTTTTTTGGGTGTTAGTTCTAGAAGGTTATGTAGGTCCTCATAGAACCATTGAACTTCAGCTTCTTCAGCATTAGTGATTGTGGCATAGACTTGGATTACTGTGTTATTGAATTGTTTGCCTTGGAAATGAATAGAGATCATTCTGTCGCTTTTGACACTGCAACCAAGTACTGCATTTCAGGCTCTTTTGTTGTCTATGAGGGCTACTCCATTTTTTCTAAGGGATTCTTACCCACAGTAATAGATTCAGTGGTCATCTGAATTAAATTCACCCATTCCAGCTCATTTTAGTTCACTGATTCCTAAAATGTCAATATTTACTCTCGTGATCTCCTGTTTGACCACTCCCAATTTACCTTGATTCATGGACCTAAGATTCCAGGTTACTATGCAATATTGTTCTTTACAGCATCAGTCTTTACTTCCATCACCAGTCATATCCACAACTGGGTGTTGTTTTTGCTCTGGCTCAGCCTCTTCATTCTTTCTGGAGTTATTTCTCTGCTCTTCTCCAGTAGCATATTGGGCACCTACTGACCTGGGCAGTTATCTTTCAGTGTCATATCTTTTTGCCTTTTCACATTATTCTTAGGGTTCTCAAGACAAGAATACTGAAGTGGTTTACCATTCCTTCTCTAGTGGAACATGTTTTGTCAGAACTCTCCACCATGACCCGTCCGCTTTGGGTGGCCCTACATGGCATGGCTCATAGTTTCACTGAGTTAGACAAGGCTATGTGGTCCATGTGATCAGCTTGGTTAGTTTTCTGTGATTGTTGATTTCATTCTGTCTGTAATTAAGGTTATGGATCTTAAATTAGGGAGATTATCCCAGATTATCTGGATAAATCCAATCTAATCACTTGAGCCCTTAAAGCAGAAATATTTCTCAGGCAGTAGTCAGAGGGATGTAGAGGAAGAAGAAGATGAAAGATGAGGCAGGAAGAAGAGGTCTGAGAGATATGAAATGTGATGAGGGGATGTCCCTGGCGATCCAGTGGCTAAGACTCCACGTTTCCAATGCTGAGGACTCAAGTTCAATCCCTGGTTAGGTTAGGTTAGATCCCACATGCCTCAACTGAGACTTGGCACAGCCAAATAAATAAATATAAGTTTGTTTGTTTTTTTTTAAAGAAGAAATGGGATGAGATTTGACCCACTTTGGTTCATTTTTATGTACAAAGAGAGCCAAGAGTCAGGAATGAGTGGCTTCTAGTAGTTGACAACAACCTCCAGTGGGCAGCCAGCAATAAAATGAGGACCTCAGTTCTTCAACATCAAAGAAGTGAATTTGCTTGACAACCAAAACAAACCTGGGGCAGGCAGAGGAATTCTCCCCCAGGAGCCTCCAGTAAGGAATGGAGCCCTGCTGACACTTTGATTTCAGCATGTGCAACCCTAAGACGAACCTGCCTGGCTTCCAACCTACAAAATTGAGAGAAAATAAATAGGTATTATTCTAAGTTACCATGATAGTGGAAATTTGCTACAGTGGCAATAGGAAATTAATGCACTAATTTCCAATGAGCAATTCATGTTTTCTAAATCCTGTGCCCTATTTAGTGTTCTAACCATCATTATCTTTGATTCGATTTCTCACCTTTTCACTCCTATTCACTAGGATGCAGAGATGGAGCCATAAAGTCCATATTTACTCAAAAACTGAGATCCATATTTATTATAGGATAAAGGTCATTTTGAGCATCTAATGGTGTGAAAATTTTCTGCCATTTACACATTAAAGTACAGGAAAGTTATTGTGTCCCAGAAATGCATGCTCATTTAACATAAAGCCAGTAGGTTTAAGGAGGTGAAAGAAAAGCTTTAAAATTCTGTCAAATGGATTTGACTCCATTAAGCCTAACTTTTACAAGAGAGAAACCCAATTTTAGAAGTGACCTTTAAGTACCTGCGTTGAATATTGGAAAGTTTTAAATGCCTTGTAAAAGCTCCAGGAATGAGTACAATATCATTTTTGTAAAACCTTGCAGTGGAAATCAAGGGCATTCGGTCAGAAATGCCAATGAACAGCTATGATATACCTTAAGGAAGCCAGGGTTTATTTTCTTCAACCATTTCCTTCAGAACCTGGGAACCATTTATAACTAGTGTGATGACAAAGACACGTAATGTTGAATGTCTCTCAACCATAGGTTCTAAGTGCAGTTTGAAAGAGCTGACCGTATAGTAGCACAATTAAATAGGATTTGGCTTATTGGAACTCATAGTAATATCAGCTGCCCTTGCAAGCAGCAGCCATGAGTGAAGCGGCCTCACCTCCCTGATGACAGAAAGGTTGGGAAGACAAATGGGTGTACTCTGGAACTGAACGTGGCCTGCCTTCCCGCTGAGGTTTCCCTTCATGATAAAACCAGTAACTGGTGACATGGAGACTGCATAGGCTCCGAACTGCCCTCTGTGTGCTGATGTGATGTTGGTATTGGGTGAAGGTGGTTCGGGGGTAGGCATGGCCCTAGGTGTCCTGCATTTCTGTTCACTAGAGTGGACTATATAGAAACCAAATGCACATTTGGCATTCTGTGTGCAGTTTTTAAAAAACTTCTATTGACACATGATTTACTTCAGATGTTATTTTTTGAAATTGTGAAAAAGAAACTCTTTTCAAAGAAGCAAAATCAGCCAATCAGCTGTCAATGGGCGAAGACACTAAAATCTGGACTCCATTTCTGGTTCCGCCAGTGACCTGGAATGTGAAAACGAACAACTTGCAGGTTAGGCACACCTTGGTTCACATTCTCCTTCTACCATAAAATGACACTGTGCCCAAGGGCGTGGACCTCCAAGCCAGGTGGACCCAACCTCTAGCCCCAGCTCTGCTATTTAGTGGCTGTGTGCTTCTGCGTCACTTAAGCTCTCCAAATGTCAATTTCTTTATCTTTAACTGAGCATAATAACATTTTTAATAACATCATAAAAATGGTGTTATAATAAAATAGTATAATAAGTTTAGCACACTGCCTTGCCTATGGTGAACACTCACAAATTGTACCTGTTATTATTATAACTATTAAATAGAACTGGCAGAAGCCTTCATGCAACATAGGCAAAATCAGGCATTCCTAATTTCACATTTATCTACAAGTTTACATCATCATAATCAAATAATCACCAAATAAATTGCTTTGCATAATCTGTCTCAAAAAATAAATCTCATTGACCACACACGTCCCACCTCTGCAATTTTGTATTCCTGAGATGCTCCAAGCTGTAAAACTACCTCTCACTGTATGAATTCAAATAACACTGCTTGAAAAAAGGGAGAGAGGAGAGAATGCGAGGAGGCAGCTGTTAGCAGAGGGCAAACAAAGCACGTTTGTCTCTGTCATCACCACCTGGCCCTGCTTCCAGAGCTCAGAGACCTTTTTTTTATGTTCAGTTTATTTATTGGGTTCCTGTCACCTCCTAAATCCACCACTGTCAGTCTGGAGCCAGGGTGGAGCTCTGTAATCTCAACGCTAACCCTAGGAGGAAGCTTCCTAAAAACCATCAGGAGCCACAACAGGGAAGGCTGCGAGGGACTGAAGGTGACAGCCCCTGCCAGTGCCCAGTGAAAGGACCGGCACGTGTTCTCAGGACCAAGGCATCCTGTCTAAACCAGTCAAGAAGCGTTTCAGATAACTTGTCAAACAAATGGAAATATCGAAAAACTAATATAACCCGACACACATGTTGGCAAAAAGCATTACTCATGAGAAGCAATATTTGCTTCTTTTGCCCACATTCTGTGATCGTAAAAATACTAGACAAGAAGAAAAGAAAAAAAAAAAAATACTAGACAAGAATATGGGCTGTCTCCAAGATAACAGAGACAGATACAGACACACATATGAGATAGATGTACAGATCCTGTCATACATGGACATTGATCCCATTTTTATATATACTGATAATATAACAGGTCGTATATACACAGAGACACTTGGTAAATAATTAGATAAGATATCAAGGGAAAGCTCCTGGCTTTGGTATATTCTTAATAAATCTTCATGTCTGGCTTCAAGTCCCACTGTGACCTCTACCACCCTTTGATTATTCATCAGTTGACTATAAGTTAAAGGTTACACAGATCTTTTCTTACCCTTTCTCTTTCATTTTTAGCATTTCCACAGTTCTTAGGCTCTTCATTTAAAGTTACCCTTACCAGAAGGGGAAATCAATGTGGGAATTTATCAAGCATTCTTATAAAATATTATAAAAGAAAGTTATTGATACTGGGCTTAAATAAAACTTGTATATTTCATTTCTCTAGATTTCCCTTGAAATCTATTAAAAATCCACCAAGTCTGTATTAGCTATACAGATGTAAGAACCAATATTATTTCTTTAGTACTCATTTGGCTTAAAAACATCAGAAAGTTGGGATTGTATTTCAGTAGCAAGATCATTTTACATTAATTAATCCCATTTCAGAATCACCATTATTTTTAAGAAAGATTTTTATAAAATCTGAATTTCTTCTTTCACCTTCCTGTGAAAATATTGTAACAACATTTTCCTTTTATTGCCTTGCCCTTGATAGTTACCCAAATAATACTTTAGCTCACAGGAGAGAATTAAATGGCTTCTGTCCAAGTGAGATATTATTCTAGTTAATTATTAGCACTAAAATTCCAATTTAGAGTTCAACACACTCATAGACAGATGCTGCTGCTGCTATGGGTCAATGCTTCTATAATAGACAATCTCGTTCTAGTCAGGTATGAAATTATGTGGAAAGGCTGAATGAGCTAATGGCACTGTGTGCTGTGGGTGTGTGCTCAGAACTCCTAGAGAAGAGGAAGGGCCACAGAGATTGCTTAGGACGAGCAAAATCTAGGACTTTTAAAAATGCAGTTCATTTACATTCTGCAAATTGTGGCTACAAATACCATTTATTGAATAAAATATAGTAAAGGACACTTTGGGGCATTTCAAAAGAAGTAGAGGACCCCCTGGCTCCAAGAAGGGCAGACAAGGCACAGAAATACAAATCCAGTGAAAAATGGCTTTACATACCAACATGCCCAAGTTCAAACAGTTTCATCTGCCCTCATAAGAATTTAGAGGGCTCCAGGTTAAAAAGAAAGGAACAGAATTGAGGGGACTAATTCAGGAGAGTCTTCAAGGGTAGAGTAAAACTAAAAGGGAATATTTCAGAAGCAGTAATGGTAGTATATATAAATACTTGAGTCAAGAACCAGCAGCTTCTGTGAGAGAGGAAGGAAATTCAGTACTAGCTGCTATGGAAGATATATATGAGAGTAATAACAAAAAGTGGGGATACTTGAGGAATTGTTCTCTATCTTAACTGTGAGGATGTCTGAAGGAAAGTTACACTGCTCAAAATAGCCTGGAGTTAAAGCTCCCCTCCAGGTCCTCCCCATCATTCTATGCAAAACAAAGAACTCTCTCATCCGAAGAAAAAAATGGACTTTAAGGCTGATTACGCCCAGCTGCCAGCCGGTCCAGCCTCTGGCCAATCTCCAGAATTCCTTGCTACAGCTGTTTAAGAGATAACTACTCCGAACAACCTTGGAGAACAGGCCCCCTTAAGACAGTAGCTTTCCACATATATGCCTGTATATACTTACTCTTTTCTTCAGTTAGGGCAGCAGCTCACTGATCTGACTGCTGCCCCTTCTCGCTTCATTAAAGGTGATCTGTTCCTGTAAAGTGCCGGCCTCCTTCTTTTTCTGAACCTCACCTTCTCCAATTCCATTACCCTACAATGTCTACGTAGGTGTATGCATTCATCAGAGTTCATTGAAATATAAATATAAAATAGGTGCAATTTCAAAAATGCAAGTTATACCTCAATAAAGTATATCTATATATTTTTTAATTGAAGATTTTAATCAATAGGAGATGAATTACTTGAAGGTTGATTTTTTTCTTTTTTTAAAAAAAAATTGAATTTAAAAGCTAATAGTATCCAACAAGTATGCTTCCCAAATTTGAGTTTTTTAAATAAAAACACTCATAAAAATCACACTTTTGGACGTGCATACAATTTGATTTAACCATATATGTTTTTATGCACACTGAATTTAGAACAGAGTAATTTTTATTCTTAATAGCTAATTGAACTAGGGTAATGTCTTGTACATTCCCTAGTAACATAGTTAAATCCTCATCCTTGGTTATAGATAAATGCAAATTTTATATATTAGAAGCAAGTATATTGCTTTTCCTGATACAAACTATGATGAGATCGAAGCTGTGGGGCTCTGGTCAACAGCATCATCACCATTAAATGTAACGTAGGGTGTGGCAGGCTATAGAGAGCCAACATTTCTGGCGTAATTACCAAAAGAAAAAAAATTGAAAAAATTAATACA
Organism: Dama dama; assembly: GCF_033118175.1. Lineage (NCBI taxonomy): Eukaryota > Metazoa > Chordata > Mammalia > Artiodactyla > Cervidae > Dama > Dama dama. The sequence goes on from NC_083683.1 coordinate 61,416,437, forward strand.
TTAGGATTTTGTGGAGGCAATGAAGTTTAGAGTAATTCCAAAATCCAGAATGGGAAAAACACTTCCCAGGCGAGTTGACCATTTGTTGTTCAGTCACTCAGTCGTGTCCAACTCTTTGTGACCCCATGGATTGCAGCACATCAGGCTTCCCTGTCCCTCACTGTCTCCTAGAGTTCCAAACTCATGTCCATTGAGTCAAAGATGCTATCCAAACATCTCATCCTCTGTTGTCCCCTTCTCCTCTTGTCCTTAATCTTTCCCAGCATCAGCATGTTTTCCAATGAATCAGCTCTTCCCATCAGATGGCCAAAGTATTGGAGCTTCAGCTTCAGCATCAGTCCTTCCAATAAATAGTCAGGGTTAGGATTGACTGATTTGATCTCCTTGCTGTCCAAGGAACTCTCAAGAGTTGTGCATTCCAGTCCCTTATGATGAAAAGGACATCTTTTTTTGGTGTTAGTTCTAAAAGGTCTTATAGGTCTTCATAGAACTTCAGCTTCTTTGGCATTAGTGCTTGGGGTGTAGACTTGGATTACTGCGATAGTGAATGCTTTGCCTTGGAAGCGAATGGAGATCATTCTATCATTTTTGAGATTGCACCCAAGTACTGCATTTTGGACCTTTTTGTTGCCTGTGAGGGCTACTCCATTTCGTCTATGGGATTCTTACCCACAGTAGTAGATATAATGGTCATCTGAATTGAATTTGTCCATTCCAGTCCATTTTAGTTCACTGATTCCTAAAATCTAAATGTTCACTCTTGTGATCTCCTGTTTGACCATTTCCAATTTACCTTGATTCATGGACCTAACATTCCAGGCTTCTATGCAATATTGTTCTTTACAGCATCAGACTTTACTTTCACCACCAGGCACATCCACAACTGGGCATCATTTCTGCTTTGACTCAGCCTCTTCTTTCCTTCTGGAGCTATTTCTCCACTCTTCTCCAGCATATTAGACATCTTCCTTCGGGGTACTGGCCAAGAGATAAATGCTACTGGTCAGAGGTCAGTGACTGAGCTTGACCCACTCAGGGTGAAACCAGTAGATCTTTTGTGTTTGCACAGATCTGGTAGATAGAAAACTAGAGGAGAATCAAATGCGAGGCTAGTTTTTCCCATAGACCCTTTGCTGTTTCTATGACAGCATGGAAGACTGGGGTCCTAGAGATGTTGGGTGTCAAAAGCCAAACGAAATCTCCCACAGACTTTTGTTGCCCAGAAGGTAAAATCCCACCAAAGGAGAGGCCTGCAGCAATGCAAATAATCTCCCCCTGAAGACAGTTTCCAGGCTTTGAATTTGCGCAAAGCAGCAAGTTAAAGAGTTGACATTGCCAAACCTTCAAAGAGCAAACGTTTCAGGATAGAGAGACTGAGACCCACCAAAGCCTAAATCAAAAGCCTGGATAGGTCTTGGCTGAGGAAAAACAAGAAACAGAAGTAGATTGATCACAGACTCCTTAAAAAAGTAAACCACTGCTGTATTGAGAACAGGAATAAGATCATCAGATTTCTTTTTCAACTTAGCATTCTGATAACTCCCCTAAGTTCAGAAACTAAAAGGTGATTTATTGCCATTTTGACACGAGTCATAGTAACTATTACTGCTGCTGCTATCTGTGAGTCTGCTACTGATACTAACACTTATTTAGCACTCTGGCTTGTAAGGTATGTCAATACACAAAATTTCTGTATAGAAATCCTAAGACACATATACAAAATTTCATTGTTATTATCATACATATGCTTATATGTGAGAAGGAAATGGAAGCTCTAAATAAAGAGCCTGTGAATTTGAGGGCATGTTTGTTTTAATGGCTAGCATTGCCTAATACAGTGACCAAAATAAATATTCTGCCACTGCTGCTATCAAACCAGTCAGGGAAGCAAGTGGCATCCTATATTCTATCTCCAACTGCTTTCCCTCTTGTTCAATATCACAAGCCTAAACACAAATGGTATCCTTCCCAAGGAAAAAAAAAACAATAAAATATGAAGAAAAATTTTAGTGAATCAAAGAGGTTACATGTAACAGTGCTTTATTCACTAAAGTTAGAATTATCTAAAATACATGATTTTTAGAATACAGTAAGAGGTAACTTTTCATTTAGAGATAAATTACCACAAAAAGTCAACATTGAGTGGTGGGACATATAAAAGTGGCTGGAAGACAACATGCAGTAATACCTTTACACCTATTTGTTTTAATGTCTTTTCTCAATCCCCACCCCCATCCGCCCCTTTTAACCTTAATATCCCTACTTATCTCCAGCACACAGCACACCATCTGGTATATACCTGCTTCTTGAAAAAATATTTTCTGAATGAATAAAACTTGCCTAACCTTGCAGTGCTACCTCAAGACTATCTCTGCTGTTTCCCAAATGTGTGTCTTATCAGTTTTTTTCAAAGACAAGGGCCATGCGTGATGCTATCACTAATTCTCCAGTGGCAAATACAGCATACAAAAAATGAACAGTATAATGATTTGAAAATCTCAAGAATTTGGACTTTGTACTATTTTCAGTTCCCGGTATCCTTGGCAATCCTAAGGAAAAATGAATATCATCTTCAAACAAAATTTTCTTTTCCTCAAAGAACATATCTAATAATAGCAATCATGATGCCAGGCATTCTACTCGGTGCTGTGTTTGTGTGCTAAGTCACTTCAGTCATGTCCAACTCTTTGCGACCCCACAGACAGTAGCCCACCAGGCTCCTCCATCCATGGGATTTTCCAGGCAAGAATACTAGAGTGGGTTTCCATTTCCCCCTCCAGGGGAATCTTCCCAACCCAGGGATCAAACCCGGATCTTTTACATCTCCTGCATTGGCAGATGGGTTCTTTACCACTAGCGCCACCTGGGAAAACAGTCTAACAATTTTTAAATAAACATATACTCCTGGGCTTCCCCGGGTGGATCAGACGGTAAAGAATCCACCTGCAACGTGGGAGACCTGGGTTTGATCCCTGGGTTGGGAAGATCCCCTGGAGGAGGGCATGGCAACCCACTCCAGTATTCTTGCCTGGAGAATCCCCATGGACAGAGGAGCCTGGCGAAGCCTGTGCTGTGACTAAGCACAGCACATGTCTCAGCATTCTACTGCTAAGAATTTGTCCAAGAGAAAGGAAAGCATATGTCTGTGCAAAGACTTGTCCACAAGTGTTCATAGTGGTTTTATTTGTAATTGCTGAAAACTGGAAACAACTCAAATGTCTACTAAAGGAAGAATAGATAAACACATCGTGGTGTATATATCGGAATATATTCAGCACAACATGGGTAAGTCTCGGGATGATGATATAAGTAAGAGAAGCCAGACACAAAAGAACAAATACTATATGATTCCATTTATAGGCAATTTTAAAATGTAGGCTTACCTATAGTGACAGAAAATAAGACTGCTAATTGCCTAAGGATGGGTGTGGGACCTGGAGGGATACGGGGTAGAAATTGCAAAAGGACAACGGAAAACTTTTGGGGGTTATGGAAACTGACTTTTGTTCTGTTTTCTCAAACTCTCCCACAGACTTGGCACATAACAGTTAATCAGTGTTGTTGCATGAATAAATAAATAAGTAATTGCAGCCTATCATTTTGTAGAGCTTGGTTGATAAGGCAAAAACAGACATAGGACAATAGCTAAACATATGTATTTGTGTATGTATATGTATATATGTGTGTGTGTGTGTGTGTGTGTGTGAATGTGTGTTTTAAAGTGGTTAATATTGCAGTAGGTTTTAAATGAGAAAGAAGGCAGCAATAAAGAAGTTAAAAATGAAGAAAGAGAAGTGATTAGAGGTGGGATAAAAGCTTATTTGTATCCTGATTTGAACATACACCTGTAGAAGAATTTGTTTTAGGCAAACAGAGTAATCTGAATATGAATTGGTTATTAAATAGTACCAAGAAATTGCTATTTTGTTAGGTGTAATAATGACATTATGGCTATACAAGAATATTTCTATTTTTTTAAGCTATGAAAATTGAAATACACAAGGTAAAAAGTCATGATGCTCAAGATTTACTTTTAAGTGCAGCCAAATCTAGTCATTGTTGAATCTGGATAATAGCTATGTGAGAGTTCATTATTCTCATCTCTGTATTTTCATATATGTATGCACAGTTTCATAACAGAAAGTTTAAAAAATATACTTAGTCTTTCACAATTCCAGCAAAAGAAAAAACAATGAATATAAAGTCACAAGCACAGAATTCAAGAGCAAGATCTGACACCTTTGAAAATTCATGCAATTTCAATCTCACCTTCTTCATCTACACCATAAAGATAAATGGTTTCTGGACCCATTTTAAGTCACTGAATTATTGTAATTTTCAAATGAGATAATATATAGAGGGGTACTTTGAAATGAAATCTTTGAAAGGTCTACGTCACTGCAATAATAATTACTTTAGGCAGAGCCACAGCCAGCTGGATGGTGCCTGTTGTAAAGAACAAAAAGGGAGACTCCCTCTGGGTGGATGAATTACAGAGGCCCTCTCTGGGCTGACCCAGCCTCTGCAGGGTCAGCTCAGTAGGAGCAATGGCGCCTCTTAGCAAAGAAAAGGGCTGGGCACCCTGGAGAAAGCAGAGCTGGATCTCTGCCCATGCAGATCCCCCAGGCTGGGTGAGTGAGGCCAGTCAACAAACCCCTCACCCTTCCATCTGAGTTTTATATATGGTCTAGTCTTTTCATCCTAACTGGGTGGAAGCCACCTATCTCAGAGAGAGTTTGAGTGCAGTGAAAGATGAGAGACAGCAGCAGGTACTTTGGGGCCTGGGGTACCTTGAATAACAGTGACTGGTAAACTCATGGATTCCTTGAGGGCCCTGGATACTTATGAGGGAACAGCAAGAGGCAGGGGCACAGCTCAGAACAGGAAAAATTGTTTCCATGTCTTGGCTATTGTGAATAGCGCTGCTATGAACACAGGGCTAGTCTGTGTCATTTTTGAATGATAGTTTTGTCCAGGAATATGCTCGGGAGTGAGATTGCTGGGTCATGTGGCAATTATATTTTTAGTTTTCTGAGGAACCTCCATAATGTTTTCCACAGTGGCTGCACCAACTTACACCCCCACCAACAGTGTAAGAGTGTTCCCTTTTCTCCACACTCTCTCCAGCATTTGTTATTTGTAGACTTTTTAATGATGGCCATTCTGACCAATGTGAAGTAATTTTGATTTGTGTTTCTCTAATAACTAGTGATGTTGAGTATCTTTTCACGTGCCTACTGACCTGAATGTCTTCTTTGGAGAAATATCTATTAAGGTCCTCTGACCATTTTTCAAAGCCAGAAAGGGGAAGACAAATACCATATGATATCACTTATACATGGAATCTACAATGTGTCACAATGAATCTACCTACAAAACAGAAACAGACTCACAAACATAAAGAACAGATTTGCAGTTACCAAGTGTGGCTGGGAGGAAGATGGATGGACTGGGAGTTTGGGGTTGGTAGATGCAAACTATTACATTTAGAATGGATAGACCACAAGGTCCTACTATATATAGCATAGGAAACTGTATGCAGTCTCCTGGGACAAACTATAACGGAAAAGAATATAAAAAAAGAATAGGTATATGTGTTTAACTGAGTCACACTACTATACCGCAGACATTAACACAACATTGTAAATCAGCTATTTATTGTTCATAGTTCAGTCACTAACTCATATCTCTGCAACCCCATAGACGGCAGCATGCCAGGCTTCCCTGTCCTTCACTATCTCCCAGAGTTTGCTCAAACTCATGTCTATTGAGTCAGTGATGTCCTCCAATATCTCATCCTCTGTCGCCCCCTTCTCCTGCTCTCAATCTTTCCCAGCATCAGAGTGTTTTCCAATGAGTTGGCTCTTGGCATCAGGTGACCAAAGTATTAGAGCTTCAGCATCAGTCCATCCAATGAATATTCAGGGTTAATTTCCTTTAGATTGACTGGTGTGATCTCCTTGCTGTCCAAGGGACTTTCAAGAGTCTTCTCTAGCACCGCAATTTGAAAGTATCGATTCTTTTGCACTCAGCCTTCTTTATGATACACCAAGGCTTTGACTATATGAACCTTTGTTAGCAAAGTGATGTCTCTGCTTTTTAATACATTGTCTAGGTTTGTCATAGCTTTTTTCCAACAAGCAAGCATCTTTTAATTTCATGGCTGCAGTCACTGTCCTCAGTGATTTTGGAGCCCAAGAAAATAAAATCTGTCAGTTTCCATTTTTTCCCCATCTATTTGCCATAAAGTGGTGGGACTGGATGCCATCATCTTAGCTTTTCGAATGTTGAGTTTTAAGCCAGCTTTTTCACTCTCCTCTTTCACCTTCATCAAGAGGCTCTTTGGTTCCTCTTTGCTTTCTGCCTTTAGGATGGTATCATCTGCATATCTGAGGTTATTGATGTTTCACCTGGCAATCTTGATTCCAGTTTGTATTTCATCCAGCCCAGCATTTCTCATGATGTACTCTGCAAATAAGTTAAATAAGCAGAGTGACAATATACAGCCTTGACATACTCCTTTCCCAATTTTGATCCAGTCCATTGTTTCATGTCTGGTTCTGACTGTTACTCCTTGACTTGCATATAGGTTTCACAAGAGGCAGATAAGGTGGTCTGGTATTCCCATCTCTTTAAGAGTTTTCCACAGTTTATTGTGATCCACACAGTCAAAGGCTTTAGTGTAGTCAATGAAGCATATACTTCAATTTAAAAAAAAGAAAGACAAAGAAAAGGAAAAGGACTTGGTAACATGACACTACTTCTCTCCTTCATGATCTTGCTTTCTGCCAGCCCACACTCTTCTCCACCTGAAGGCAGAGCTGCCTTATTCTTGGAAGCTGAATTAACCATGTGGGCTAACAGACCAGAACCAGGAGCAAGCCAGGGTCAGGTTTCTGCTCTCCACTCTACATTAACTTGCTCCAAATTACTAAACCAAAAGCCATTATCACAACATCATAAACTGTATTTCTAATTAAGATGATATATGCCTCTTTCAGAATTACACATTCCAATTAGCAGGGAATAAAGTTATTCCTATTGTGTACTGCCACACTGAAGATATCATGGAAAAAGTAAAAAATGACTTCAATTACATAAAAGTATTAGTCTTTTGTCAGGCTTGTTCTGAAATATGGGTTCTTCAGACTCCACTTAATGGAATTATAGCTTCATTAAGTATATTTGCTTATAAAAATATATTCTTCAATATTTTAACAAAATGTCTCTCAGTGTTTTTAAATAGTAGCATGTATATATATCAGTTATGAGTTCTACAATCTCTCATACCTCATGTCCATGTTATTTGCATCTAAACAATTCACTTGACCTTATTCCAGATGATAATTTTACTCTAGGGACATGCTAGATAATTTTATTCAGGTGAGCCCTGGCATCATATTTCCCCTTCATGTAATTATTCAATGTTTTTTAAAAACCCCATACTTGCTACAGTCCAATGATCCCTGAAAAAAGTAATTTATAATTATGTGTTATGATGGATGTTAGCTAGATGTATTGTGATGATCATTTCATAATATATACATATATTGAATCATCATGTTGTACACCTGAAACAAATGAGAAATGTCAGTTATATCTCAATTAAAAAGAAAATACTGACAATGCCATATATATGCAAGGACATGGAGCAACTGGAATTCTCGTACACTGCTGGTGAGAGTGAAAATTGGAATAAGCACTATGAAAAAACATTTGATAGAATATTTAATAAAAATAGACATATATGTGTGCTATGACCAACAAAAAACAAAAAAAGATGATTCCATTATGCCACAATATTTCAGTTCAGTTCAGTTGCTCAGTCGTATCCGACTCTCTGCTACTCCATGGACTGCAGCAGGCCAGGCTCCCCTGTCCATCACCAACTCCCGGAGTTTACTCAAACTCATGTCCATCGAGTTGGTAATGCCATCCAACCATCTCATCCTCTGTCGTCCCCTTATCCTCCTGCCTTCAATCTTTCCCAGCATCAGGGTCTTTTCCAATGAGTCAGCTCTTCACATGAGGTGGCCAAAGTATTCGAGTTGCAGCTTCAACATCAGTCCTTCTAATGAATATTCAGGACTGAGCTCCTTTAGGATGGACTGGTTGATCTCCTTGCTGTCCAAGGGACTCTCAAGAGTCTTCTTCAACACCATGGTTCAAAATCATCAATTCTTCGGTGCTCAGCTTTCTTTATAGTCCAGCTCTCACATCCATACATGACTACTGGAAAAACCATAGCCTTGACTAGACAGACCTTTGTTGGCAAAGAATGTTTCTGCTTTTTAATATGCTGTCTAGGTTGGTCATAACTTTTCTTCCAAGGAGTAAGCATCTTTTAACTTCATGGCTACAGTCACCAACTGCAGTGATTTTGGAGCCCAAAAATGTAAAGCCAACCACTGTTTCCCCATCTGTTTGCCATGAAGTGATGGGACTAGATGCCATGATCTTAATTTTCTGAATGTTGAACTTTAAACCAACTTTTTTTAAGCCACAATATTAGCTCTCTTCTAGCATCCAGAGCAAATAAAAACTCAGAAATGTGGTATCTAGAAGTTCAAGGCTCGTGGATTTGAATTCCAGCTTTGCCACTCCCTCTCTAGCAGCTAGCCTTCCCTGGGTTTAGATTCACCACCTGCACAATGGGTTGATGAGGAGATCAAGTGAAATAATGCTTGCAAAACTCAGGTCATATAATAGGTGCTCATTAAATGCCAGTATCACCCAACTCAATATCTAGCCCATAGTGGTGGTTTAATAAACATTCATTCAATTTATTGAAAATGGGATTCCCAAAGAAATTTTTACTGATTCTGCAAATGAAGAATATCCTTTTTGGAAGTAGAAGTTGAATCAATGACAGGCTGAGTTCTGGGGGAAATTTCTAATAAGCCCAATGCCTTCCTTGCTATCCCATGTTGCTTGGATGTATCTTGGCACCCTTTCCCCAACTCTACAGAGGTTCCAATGTCCTTCATTGGTGTGCATTATAATCTCCAAGAAGGCTTCGCGTCACTGGGAATCAGTGGCACTCACCATTTAACCTGCCCAGAGACAGTTGCATTTTTCTTTTTTAAAAACCCAAGGTTTTTTAAAACTCTGGAGGTCCAGTGGTTAAGACTCTGCCTCCACTGCTGTGGGCCTGGATTCAATCCCTGTTTGGGGAACTGAGACCCCGCAAGCTGCAAGGAGCTCCCCCCCCCCGCCAAAAAAGCCTAGGGCATTAATTCAAAAGAAAAACAAATCAGCACGATTTTAGGCAACAAATAAACAGAAAAAATTCTTTTGTGTGGGAGAGGCATTTACAGTCCAGGACAGACTTGGGACCCACACTCTTTAAATTATGGCGTTTAAACCACTCAGGGAGTCCTTGTTGGCACAATGGACTATGTAGTTACTCAGTGGGGCTTCCTTTGTAGGGAAAGACTCTTATACTTTGGAACCATTTCTTCTGGATACCCCTTGGCTATGCTTTTTACTCACTCAGTATGATCCCTCTGACTAAGAAATGTCAGTCAGAAGTACCAAAATCAATGTTTTATCTCACAGAAAAATTTGAATAACTTCAATAGCTTTTTTGGTCCTAGGGTAGGAATTTGAGGATTTTTTTTTGTTTGTTTTTATTTTGGCCATGCCACACAGCATGTGGGATCTTATTTCCCTGACCAGGGATGGAAATCCCCGGCCCCTTGCAGTGGAAGCATGGAGTCCTGACCACTAGATCATCAGGGAAGTCCCAGGAATTTGTAATAAAAGAATATTTTTTAGGTGAGAAATGACTGAATTACAAGTTGCAAAAGTAATTTAACTTCCAGAAACTAGGAATTGTTTGCATTATGATCATAGATGCTTATAGATGATGGAGAATACACCCAGAATGATGAAATCCAGGAATAATACTTGAATTTCACTTTTGGCCATCTTCTTCAACCTGTCTTATCTCAATCATTTTATCAAAAATGTTAATAAGAAAGTCAGCAGTTTTACAGATACTAGAACATAATACACTCTTTCAAATGCATAATTATGGCTCCAACACTGGTGGAGATTTTAAAGAGGAAAGATCTTAAAGAGTAAATCAAGAAAAGAGGAAATTTGAAAGCCTAGGTAATTCATTAAAATGAGTGACTTTTGAATAATTAATCACTTACAATTTTCCCTAAAATAAAGTCTGTGACCTTGGCTTTTAGAGTGCAAGAGATAGTATCCTCACATCAATGCTGTAGGAAAATCTATTACCATTTATAAAACTATTGCTTCCTTCTGTTTCTCTTATTTCTAAAGATTTTTTTTCCCCTTATAATCCTCATAGCTCAAAGCAGAAAATAATGGAAAAGTTTTCCCATAAAGTTACTAGAAGACCTTTGCTTAGACTTGTCTTCCCTTTAGATAGAGTTAGGAGAGATATCAGGGGAAACGAGAACCATTTCTTGGACCCCAGCATTTCTTGAAATATCACTCCCAGAAAATTAACGCTTACTCCTCAGAAGTACAGTAAGAATTTTTCCTGAAAGCCTCTTCACTCCCTACCTCAATTAGGGCCTCACCATACCCTCTGGGGAAATGTTTGTTGGAGGACTAAGAATTGCCAACATCAACAGTACCTCCAGAAAGGCTGGTGCCAGACCCCCTAGGTGGTTTAAAGTAAGAAGGGCCTCCCACAGAGCTTGATCCCCCACGAATATGAACAAACACAACTGGTTCTCCTACGCATTTGAGATAAGGGTGATAAGCCCAAGTCCTCAGTTTCCTGGGGTGGGGCAACACCTCAGGCCCTGGGCCACCCCAGACTAAGCAAGCTGAGGCCAAGCTCCAAGGCCACACCCCCCTGGCCCCTGTTCTCAGCGTTTTCACCAGCTGCTACCGACCACCCTTGACTTAACAATTAGGTCAAACCTTGCACAGGCTCTCCCTTTTTTGAAATGAACTCATTTATTCCTCCAATACCTCCGTTATCTTCCTTGTCGCTTGCCTACCAGGGCTTTAAGAAATACTGAGTAGTTGAATTGAACATCTTATGAAATCCTAAAAGCAGGTGTGACTTCTTGCCTTGGTTAATCTCAGGGTTACGTCACCTTCCCCTCCACTTTTTAAACTCCTCCAACACCTCTCTAACCAGCGTCCTTAAGGAACAACCGCTACTACTGTCACAGGTTCTGGTTTCTTGACTTGAATTTGACCAAAGAATATATAGCTCAATAATGTTTATTTGCATGCTCTCCAGGTTTTTGCTGGTGTATGAAGGATGGATGGTCTTATTTGATCATCCATGTAAGGGTCCCTTACATCCCTTCTGGCCTTAAGGGGCATTGAGGTGACATCTGCTACTACATTCTGTGATTCCAGCCATTTGCCTCCAGTTGACAGGTCCTCAGATTCTGCACTTATTTCTTCTGCTGCCAAGCCTTTACCTCTGATTCCCTGGCCTCTGAGCAGCTCTAAATCCCATCATCAGGGCACACAGGGGCTCTGAGATCTCCTGCAAGCTGTGGTTCCCCGTGGCATCAGGGCTCTCTTTCTCCATTCTATCACACCATTCCACTGTATTACTCTTTCTCTATTTTGGATATGGTGCCAATTGTTTTTCATTTTTTTAATTGACGTATAGTTGATTTAGTTAGTTAGTTAGTTAGCTCAGTTGCTCAGTTGTGTCCGACCCTTTGCAACCCCATGAATTGCAGCATGCCAGGCCTCCGTGTCCATCACAAACTCCCGGAGTTTACTCAAACCCATGTCCATCAAGTTGGTGATGCCATCCAACCATCTCATCCTCGGTCATCCCCTTCTCCTCCTGCCCCCAATCCCTCCCAGGATCAGGGTCTTTTCCAATGAGTCAACTCTTCGCATGAGGTGGCCAAAGTATTGGAGTTTCAGCTTCAGCATCAGTCCTTCCAAAGAACACCCAGGACTTCTCTCCTTTAGGATGGACTGGTTGGATCTCCTTGCAGTCCAAGAGACTCCCAAGAGTCTTCTCCAACACCATAGTTCAAAAGCATCAATTTTTCGGCGCTCAGCTTTCTTCACAGTCCAACTCTCACATCCATACATGACCACTGGAAAAACCACAGCCTTGACTAGACGGACCTTTGTTGGCAAAGTAATGTCTCTGCTTTTTAATATGCTATCTAGGTTGGTCATAACTTTCCTTCAATATATTAATTTCTGGAGTACAGCAAAGTGACTCAGTTACATATATATTATATATATATTTTTTTCTTTTTCAGACTCTTTTCCATTATTACAGTTTATTCAACATATGGAATATAGTTCCCTGTACTATACAACAGGACCTTGTTGATTATCTATTTTATATATAGTAGTGTGTATCTATTAATCGTAAGCCCCTAATTCATCCCTCCCCCACCACTTTCCCTTTTGGTAACCATAAGTTTGTTTTTTATGTCTGTGAGCCTATTTCTGTTTTGTAAATAAGTTCATTTGTCAATTTTTGGATTCCACATATAGGTGATATCATATAAGTGATTCTACATGTAAGTGGTTAATCTCAGAGTTACCTCGCCTTCCCCCACTTTTTAAAATTCTTCTAGCCCCTCTCTGATATTTGTATTTCTCTGACTGGCTTTCTTCACTTAGCATGATAATTTCTAGGTCTATCCATGTTGCTGCAAATGGTATTATTTCATTCTTTTTTACAGTTAAGTAGCGTTCCATTGTGCACCCGCACATGACATCTTTATTGATTCCTCTGTAATGGACATTTAGGTTGCTTCCATGTTCTTCCTATTGTAAATAGTGCTGCTATGAACATTGGACTGCGTATGTCTTTCAAATTATGGTTTTCTCTGATATATGCCCAGGCGTGAGATTGCTGAATCATATGGCAACTCAATTTCTAGCTTTTTAAGGAATCTCCACATTGTTTTCCAAAATGGTTGCAAATAGTGCCAGTTTAACTACAGGTTTTCTAGATGCCTGCAGCCTTCCCTAGACTGTGCCCATGGAACTTGGCCACTCATTTCACCATGTTCCTTCAGGCTTACACAAATGTTTCTATAGCGCAAGCCTTGTTGTGATTCACTCCTAAGAAAGCAGAATGCAGCAAGGACATTGGCATCTCATTCTCCCCACTCCTGCTCTGCCTTCCTCCCATCTCTCCACCTCCTCTTCAAATCAGAAGAATTTTCTTTTACTTCTTGGCCCTATTTGACAGGGCCTTGTCGCAGATTATTTCCTTCTCCCTCAAAGTGTTATTTATACCCATCACTTGCCTGGGAGTCATGCTGACAGAAAGGCTGCAGGAAAAAAAGTGATCTTGAGTTAAGGGAAAGAGGAATGAAAAATAATTCGCTTACATTTTAATATATTATTCCCACCACATGCTCCCTCTTGTACGAGTATGTACCCCTCAAAGGATATTTTTTCTTTTTTAATATTTATCTATTAATTTATTTAATTGGCTGTACCAGGTCTTAGTTGCAGCATGCAAGGTTTTTATTTGTGGCATATGAACTCTTAGTTGTGGTATGTGAGATCTCCCCAGACATGGAAGCGGGGCCCCTTGCATTGGGAGTGCAGAATCTTAGTCACTGGACTACCAGGGAAGTCCCCTCAAAGGACATTTATTTTTGTCTATTCTATTACCAAAAAAGTAACAGCCAGACTTCTGTCCTCCATACATCCTCTATGCCTGTGCTGTCTCCTTTATACTTGCATGTTGCTGTTCTTGTTCAGTTGCTAAGTCATGTCTGACTCTTTTTGACCCCATGGACTGCAGCCCTCCAGGCTCCTCCACCCATGCATCTCCCAGGCAAGAATACTGGATTAGGTTCTGCATTCCTACACAGGACCCAGAATCTAGTAGGAACTAAAAACTGTTTGTATTTGAATGAGTTAAATAAGCACTGTTGATCACCTATATGTACTTTTTCACTGAAATATAGTTGATGTACAAAATTATATTAGTATCAGGTATACTACATAGTGATTCAATACTTGCATATATTATGAAATGATCACCATAAGACTAGTAACCATCTGTCCCCATATGACCTTATTACAATATTATTGACCATGTTCCTTATGCTGCATGTTACATCCCTATGACATTTTATGTAACTGGAGGTTTGTAACCCCTGCACCTCTTTCCACTTCCACCCCAACTCCCTTCTGTGTATCACCCGTTTGTTTCTCGGTATCTATGAGTCTTTGTTCGCTTTGTTTTTTAGATTCCTCAAGTAAGATCATGAAGTATTTGTCTTTCTCTGACTCACTTCACTTGGCATAATACCCTCTAGATCCAATTTGTGTTATCACAAATAGCAAGAGTTCATTTCTTTCTTTACAGTTGAGTAATATCCCATTGTATATATACCATATCTTCTCTAGCCATTTGTCTATCAGTGAACACTTGGGTTTTTTTAATATCTTAGTTATTGTAAATGCTGCAATGAATATTGGTGTGCATGTATCTTTTCAAATTAGTGTTTTCATAATTCTTTGAGTAAATACCCAGAAGAGAAATTGCTGAATCATATGGCAGTTCTATTTTTATTTTAAGGAAACTCCATACAGTTTTCCATAGTGACTGCACCGACTTACAATCCCACCAACAGTACATAAGGTTCTCTATTCTCCACATCTTTACCAACACTTTTTATTTCTTGCTTTTTGGATAATAACCAGTGTAACGGGTATGAGGTGGTAGTTCAGGGTTTTTATTTCCCTGATGATTTTAGTGGTGTTTAGCATCTTTTCATGTGTCTATTGGCCATCTGAGTGTCATTGAAAACTGCCACAGAAATGGAAAATTTTTAAATAACATAGAATGGAAAAATATTTAAATAAAGGGAAAAAAATTTTAATTTTAATCAAGTTTTTGGGAGGTTTTGATGTTGAGTTATGTGAGTTCTTAGTCTATTTTGAATATTAACCCTCATTTGATGTATCATTTGCAAATATCTTCCCCCACTCAGTAGAATACATTTTCATTTTGTTGATAGTTTCCTTTGCTGTGCAAAAGTTTTGTTGTTTGATGTGGTCCCATTTGTTTATTTTTGCTTTTGGTTCCCTCCAAAAGGGACAAATCCAAAATTTGGAGGAGACAAATCCAAAAATACTGTTACACTGATGTCAAGTAGTATACTACCTATGTTTTCTTCTAGGAGTTGCATAGTTTCAGATCTCACATTCAAATCTTTGATCAATCTGAGTTTATCTTTTATAAGGTGTGAGAAAGTAGTCCAGTTTGATTCTTTTGCATATAGCTGTCCAGTTTTCCCAACACCATTTCTTGCATCCTATGTCATAGATTAATTGACCACATGAGCGCCGGTTTTGCTGGGCGCTCTATTCTGTTGTTCACTGATATACGTTTCTGTTTCTGTGACAGTATCATTCTGTTTTGATTGCTGTAACTTTGCAGTACAGTTTGAAATCAGGGAGGGTGATACTTCCAGCTTTGTTCTTCTCTCTCAAGATAGATATGGCTATTAAGTCTCTTTTTGTGTTCCCATACAAAGTTTAGAATTATTTCTTCTAGTTTTGTGAAAAATGCCACTGGTATTTTGATAGGGGTTACACTGAATCTTAGGTTGTCCTGAGTAGTATGGTCATTTTAAGAACACTAAGTTCTCCAATCCCTGAGCAAGGTATATCTTTCCATCTGTTTGTGTCATCTTCAATGTCTTTGTCAGTGTCTTAGTTTTCAGAGTACAAGTTATTTACCTCTTTGGTTAGATTTAGTCCTAGGTATTTTATTCTTTTTGATGTAATTGTAAATAGGATTATTTTCTTAATTTTACTTTCTTATAGTTTGTTGTTAGTATATGGAAATGTAACAAATTTCTGTATGTTAAGTTTATAACTTGGAACATTACTGAATTCATGTATTAGTTCTAATATTTTTGGTAGCATCTTTGGGGTACTTTGTATATAATGTCAACTACAAACAGCGAGAGTTTTACTTATTCATTTCCAATTTGTTTTCCCTTTTATTATTTTTTTTCTTGTCTGATTGTTGTGGCTAGGATTTACAATACTGTGGTGAATAAAAGTGGTGGAAGGGGGCATCCTTGTCTTATCACTGATCTCTAATTCTAGAGGAAGTGCTTTCAGCTTTTCACCATTGAGTATGATGTTGGCTGTGGGCTTGTCACTTATGGCCTTTATATGCTAAAGTATATTCCTTATATACCCACTTTGTTGGGAATGTTGAATATAAATGAATATTGAATTTTGACAAAAGCTTTTTCTATATCTCTTGAGATCATGATATAATTTTTACTCTTTAATTTGTTAATGTGATTTATCACATTGATTGGTAGATATCGATGCTTCCTTGCAACTACTGGGATAAATCCCACTTGATCATGGTATATGATCTTTTAAATGTATCATTGAATTCTGTTTGCTACTATTTTATTGAGGATTTTTGTGTCTATGTTCATCAGTGATACTGGCCTGTAATTTTTTACTACTTTTACTGTGTATGTTTGCCTTTACCAGTGACATTTTTTCCTTTTATAATTTTCATATTTTTAGTTCCTTCTCTGTTTAGAGTAGTTTTCTTAGCACTTCCCATAAAGCTGGTTTGGTGGTGCTGAAACCTTTCAGCTTTTGCTTGTCTGTAAAACTCTTTATCTTTCCTTCAAATATGAACGAGAGCCTTGCTGAGTAGAGTATTTCATCACTTTGAATATATCATACCACTCCCTTCTGTTCTGCAAAGTTTCACCTGAGTAGTCAGCAGGGAGTCTTATGGAGTTCCCATAATTAGTTGCTTTTCCCTTTCTGTTTTTAAGATTCTCTCTGCATATTAAATTTTGCCATTTTAGTTATAATGTTTCTTAGTATGAGCCTCTTTTAGTTGATCCTGTTTGGGACTCTCTTTGCTTCCTGGAACTGTATATGTTTCTTTCCCCAGGCTAGGGAATTTTTCAGTTATTATTTCTTCAACTAAGCTTTCAGCCCCTTTTATCTTTCTGGGACCTCTTTGATGCAAATATTATTTTGCTTGATGTTGTTCCATAGGTCTCTTAAGTTATCATATCTTTCTAAAATTCTGTTTTCTTTTTGCTGCTCTGTTTGGGTGAATTCCACCACCCTATCTTCCCAGTTACTGATTTGTCCTTCTACCCCATCTAGTCTGCTGTTGAGCCATTCTATTGTATTTTTCAATTCAGTTATTGAATTCTTCAGCTCTGTTTAGTTCCTTTTTATTTTCTAACTCTTCATTAAAATTCTCACTGTGTTCATCCAGTTTTCTCCTAAGCATCTTTATGATCATTACCTTGAATTCTTTAATATCTCTACTTCCTCTAGTTCTTTTTTTGAGGTTAATCTCAAAAAAGGAGTATGTTTCTTCATTTGGAACATATTCCTGTCTCCTTATGTTGCCCAGTTCTCTGTGTTTACATCTATATGTTTAATTAGATCAGATATGTTTCCTGCTCTTGGCCTTATGTAGGACACATCCTATGGGGTCCAGCAGCATGCTCCCTTGGTCACCAGAGATATATGCTCTAGGGGTGCCCCCTATGTCAGCTGTGTGTATCCTTCTGTTGTGACAGGGCTGACTACTGTGGGTACACTGGCAGGGAAGGCTGACTCTCAGCCAAGTTGGCTAAGAGGTCATGACTCATGCAGTAACTGCAGGCCTGATAGAGGGTGTGGTCGGCTTCCCAAGTGGCTGTCTATGTGGCCTGGAAGGATGCGGGGCTGGTGCCAAACACCAATGGGTGGAGCCAGGTACCAGAGTAGCTGTCCGTGCAGCCGGAGGGGTGTGGCTCAGAGCTGGTGCCAGCTCACTCTTGGGTGGGGCCAGATCCTTGGTACTTACCGTACAGAGAGGGATGATTCCAAAATGGCACTGCCTGTCCGGGGTTACCGTGGTAAAATAGGCTCTCCAAAATAGCTGATGCCAGTATCTCCATCCCTAGAGGTACCCCAGTTACTTCCTGCATCTCTGGGAGTCTCTCCAAGATCAGCAAGTGGGTTTGGCCCAGACTTCTTTCAAACTGCTGCCTCATTCCTGGGACTCAGAGCATATGAGATTTTGCACATACCCTTTAAGAGCAGAGTCTCTGTTTCCCATAGCCCTTCAGCTCTCCCAAAAATGAACCCTACTGGTTTTCAAAGACAAATGGTGTAGGGGGTCATTTCCCCGAATGCAGGACTCCCAATTGGAGTAACCAATATGGGGCCCAGACCCTTGCTCCTTGGGAAGAATCTCTATGATCATGGTATTCCTCTCATTTATGATTCTCCAGCCCAGGGAGAGGGCTTCCCTGATAGCTCAGTTGGTAAAGAATCCACCTGCAATGCAGGAGACCTGGGTTCGATCCCTGGGTTGGGAAGATCCCCTGGAGAAGGGAAAGGCTACCCACTCCAGTATTCTGGCCTGGAGAATTCCATGGACTGTATAGTCCATGGTGTCACAAAGAGTCAGACACAACTTTCACTTTCACTTTCTTTCAACCCAGGGAGAACTGACTGCCTCACATCTCCGCTTGTCTGGTTGTTTCCTTCTTTATGTCTTTAGTAGTGGGAAATCTTTTCTGCTAGTCTTTCTCTTATTCTCATAGACAGTTGCTCTGTAAGTAGTTGTAATTTTGGTGTACCCATGGAAGGAGGTGAGTTCAGGGTCTTCCTCCTCTACTATCTTGGTTGCCACTCTACCTATATGTACTCAGAAAAAAATCAATACTTTTTCTTTAAAAAAACAAAACAAAAAAACTTCTTCGGTATAAAACTTTCCATGACAGAACATCTATAAAAGTACTGGCCAAGAATTAAGCATTTCTCTTTTCCACTTTTCAACTGTGGAATACTACACACAGTTATATTTTTTGTGAATAAAAAAGCCTTCAGTGCCATGTTATAGAAATGTCCCATTCTTGGCTGCCAGGCTGGCCTTCTCTAGATGTCCATTCTCTCACTTCTTCTAGCTTGTGGTGTGTAACCCTCCAATGACTTCCCTTTTGCATACCTATTCCAGTTTTGTTTGAAATAGTTTTTGCTAAATCAAGGACTTTTTATTTTAGCAAATTCTCCAAGGTAATCAAACAATGGATACTTTCAGATTAGATCACTGTGAAAGGTAGTTCACTGCAGGCAGCTCTAGGGGATAACATCTTCTCTCTCCTCGTAAGGATACCAAAAGTCAACTGGTAGATGGACAAGCAGGATATGAAATTTCCATTGTCCAATCCAGGTCATCTGAAATTGTTCCTTGGCAGACATTTTTTGTGTCTTTTACTTGCCCTTAAACGGGAAGGAAGACTGTCAAGCACCAACTTGAATACTTCAAAAGGTGCTAAACATAAACAGTGAAGAATACCAGAGAGTATTTTAAAAATTAGTTTCTAATAGAGCCTGTGTATGTGCAGTGCATGCTCATTTATGTCCGACTCTTTGAGACCCCATGGACTGTAGCCCACCCGGCTCCTCTGTCCATGAAATTTTCCAGGCAAGAATACTGGAGTGGGCTGCCATTTCCTCCTCCAGGGAATCTTCCTGGCCTAGGGATCAATCTGCATCTCTTGTGTCTCCTGAATTGGCAGGCGAATTCTTTACCATTGTGCTACCTGGGAAATCAATAGAGCCTGTAGTATCTTCATATTGCTAGCAAACAGCACTGCTGCCATGCTGATTTACTACAAAAGCAATCACTCTAGGTTCAAAAGCCCCACCCACAACAGAGCTAATAAAACCCAGAACCTCTCAACTGGACACCATCCTGTTTGTTTTCTCCACTCAAAGAAAAGAAAGAAAGTGAAGTCGCTCAGTCATGTCCAACTCTTTGTGACCCCATTGACTGTAGCCTACCAGGCTCCTCCATCCGTGGGATTTTCCAGGCAAGAGTACTGGAGTGGGTTGCCATTTCCTTCTCCATCAACACAAACTCAAAAAAGGAAAAAATGTAGAGAAAGAAGTGAGTAACTAACCTGAAAGTATTCCTGTCCTTTATTTACTCATGGCATTGAAGTTAAATATTGCAGTGAAATAGCTCACACTTGACTCAAATCTTGAATAATAATCCACATTGGTCATAGGCTAGACAATAGAAGACCTCAAGGGGCAAAGCTCTTGCATATTGTAATTTGGTATTTATGGTGTTCTATCGCCATCTCCTGGAAGAAAAGACCAAGAACACAAAAAGGGGCTGTAAGATTTCAGGCTTTAATGCGGATAATTTTCTTTAATTCTCAAGAAAGTAAACACTACTGTCATTGAAGACACATACTTGTATCCCCTTCCAGATGAATTAACATAATGTTGGGCAACCAAGAAACCTCAAAGGCAAATGTTCAGAACTCCAGCCTTGGTTACTTGAGAGCCAGAGATAACATCAAACCAATGAGTAATGAGCTTTTAGAGTTGTCAGTCCCCAGAGAAGATCTGACTTCTCATTAGTAAAGAGATATGAGAGCTCATTTTGCAAGAGTCAAAAGTACTGCAGGAACACAGAGAGACGCTAAAAGAAAAACTTCCACACTCAGCTTTGAAAGTAATCATCTTTATCTTGGCTTCTTAAGTCTTAGAATTTGGCAAAAGAGTTCTAAGGATTTTAAGACATTATTAATGAGATTAAGTATTTTTTCCAGATTAACTCTTGTTACCCAGGCTAGCTTGTGTTAGAGTTACTTACACATATGGCACAAACACAGCCAAATGAATTGGAGTGATGGACTTGCTTTACTATATACTGTCAGTCTTTATTTCTCCAGGTTGGTTTACATAAGAACAAAAGATCATTGTGAAACATTTAAAAATATTATTTTAAAACACACTTTTATTTTGATCATTATGTATTTTCCATCAATATCCTCATGCAATGAGTGTATCAAAAATCATAAAACTTTAGAGGAGAAAGGACTTTAGCCCAACCACTTCACAGATCCTAATCAGAAGTTATATTCATACCATGAGGGGATAGCCTAACGTCAACTCCCACTAATCAGCAGAAGGGACAATTTAAACCATCTATTATCTCTAAGTATTTGGCCCCCATCCTGCCCCACTGCCCTGACTTTGGGGGAGTTTTACAGCTTAGACAATGTCGCAATGTCCTAAAGTAACCAGAGATTGCTGATTTCATTTTTGAATACTGATTAAGCTTATTCATAAAACACGAAAATGGAACACAGTCTTAGGATTTTACAGCTGGAAGAGGCTCTTCTTAAAGAAATGATGAAAGTTATTTGCTGGTGATACCTGATGGCCTCTTTTGGAAGATGGCAGGTTTGAACTCAGTATTGAAATATGTCAGACTTTTTTTTTCTTCTTAAGTCAGCTTCTCTTGAGGGTCTACCCTGTAAAAAGTACTGTGAGGAATATCTAAAAGGTATAACTCCTGTTCCCAAAAACCGACTATGGTTGCGCCTATGTTCCCAAGCTAACCATAAATTGAAAAGAAACTGAAAATAAAAACATCATGGTTCAACAGAAAAGTTGATGTCTTAGAAAGACCCTGACCTTCAGTCTCTTTACAATGTATCTCATGTAAATGATACTTACTGTGGTAACTTCATAGAGTTAATGTGGGAATTCTTTCTAAAGCTGATAGCTAAGAGGAGAAATAACCCTTGTTACTGCCAAACTTCTTGGGGCAGGAACTGCCTACACAACATCAACAACAGAATTACAGTATTTCAACCTCCCAGTGAACCCACATTTGAGGTCAGAAGTCCAGTCTTCATAAATATCCAGAAATTTGAAATGCTTCATGGACCACAATCAAATTTTGAGATCTTTTAATAAAAGTTCATCCTTTCCTCCTCTTCATTCCTCTTCCTCCCTCATTGTTGGAGTCTTGGTTGCTTTGATGCTCAAGAAGTTTGGAATCCTTTCCTGAATCTTTCTGCTATCAGAACACTAGCATAATTTGTGTTTTATGACAAACCCATAGAGCTCCACTGCTTGATCGATATATAGAGGGTTTTGATACTATCAATTCAGCAGTTTTCTTTCAGCTTCCTGAAATCTCTCATCAAAATGAGATAGCCATGCTGTAACTCGTCAGTAAGATGATACCACAGGAAACTGAGAGGCTGGTCACCTTCATAAAATTCATTTCAAAAGTGTCAAAAACACATCACAACTGCCCCTGGTCCTTTCCCTTCAGATTTCACCAGTCTCTAATCAGTTGATTTTAGGCAATTTCTCAGCTCCCACCACAAACTCAACTGTCAGCATGCAGAACCACTTGTAAGGTTCCCTGCACATGCCAAGTGTACGTGCTCTTGCTTCTACCTCTTACGCCTTTCCTTTGACAGTTTGGATAATACCTATCTGTCCTTTAAACTTCAGCCCAGGAGTTGCCTTCTCTAGGCAGTTTGGAGTCCCTGACACCTCTATGCTCCTCAAAGACCCTGTTTAGACCTCTGTCACAGCACTGTCACATGTTAGTAAAATTATTTTCCCCTCCCACAAGCTCTACATTAATTCTGGGAAGTGATTAAGAGTTTGACTCTGGGACTTCCCTGGTGGTCCAGTGACTAAGAGTCTGCCCACTTATGGAGGGGACATGGGTTTGATCCCTGGTCGGGGAAGATTTCACATGACACAGGGAAAGTAAAAGCTTCCCTGGCAGCTCAGCTGGTGAAGAATCCACCTAAATGCAGGAGACCCAGGTTCAATTCCTGGGTTGGGAAGATCTGCTGGAGAAGGGATAGACTGCCCACTCCAGTATTCTTGGACTTCCCTGGCGGCTCAGCTCGTAAAGAATCCACCTGCAATGTTGGAGACCTGGGTTCGATCCTTGGGTTGGGAAGATCCCTTGAAGAAGGGAACAACTACCCACTCCAGTATTCTGGCCTGGAGAATTCCATGGACTGTACAGTCCATGGGGTCACAAAGAGTTGGACACGACTGAGAGACTTTCACTTATCCAAAATCCAGGGCAAGTAAGCCCCGTGTGCCACGACTCCTGAGCCTGTGCTTTGGAGATCAGCTCTAGGGAAGCAGCGTCCACTCACCACAACTAAAGAAAGCCCCATGTGCAGCAATGCAGGCCCAGAGCAGCCAATAGTTTGACTCTGTACCCAGCACTCAGCGTTGAGTGTGACATATAGCAAGTGCTATGCAAATACTTGCCAGATGGTGGCCATTCCTGATGGCTGAGACACTAGGGAAGGGCCTGCTTCCCAGTAGCACACAGCACCGTGGACAGACCCGACAGCTCAGATAGGCAGAAAGATGTGACCCCATCCCTTCTTCCCTCCCTTCTTGTCCTCTGTCTGGTGTTCTAGACAGTTCCCTTTTCCACCAGCCAAAGTGTTAGATCCATCAAGAATAAACATTTAATTGAAGCAGGTTACAACTCCCTGACTTTCCCAGGCCTCCCTGGAGAACTGCTGACTCTCTCTGAAGTCCAGCAACACACAGGACCCCAGGAGTCGTGTGACCACTCTTCTTGAACATGGGGTCACATAGCATTGTGCCAGGCATACAGTTGACACTCGGGTACTGTAAGATTCTCAGTTTTTCAGTCATAGCCTCAGCATGGCTGTCAACACTTGCCCTTCTCTCCCAACTCAACTCACTAAAAACCCAGGCTTTGTTGTTTTTTCTCCTAAAGTCATCTTTGCTCTGAAAGGAGGTCTGTTTTCTCTCCAGGGTAGAAATTAATTGATTACCTTCTATTTTAAATTTCTGGCTGATTCTATGAAGTCACCATTATTTTGTTCAAGGGAAAAAGGATATTCAGGCAGATTCCTTAACTTTTGAAGACCATGTAACAAGGGAAACTCCATCTCTCAAATAACGTGTTTTGAGATCAGTGTCAGAAAGAATATTGAGCTGGTTAGAACAAAGACATGATATGTAGAACTTTCAGATGTACAAGCTGGGTTTAGAAAAGGAAGAGGAACCACAGATCAAATTGCCAACATTCATTGATCATACAGAAAGCAAGGGAATTCCATTAAAAAGAATCTACTTTTGTTTCATTGACTATGGTAAAGCCTTTGACTGTGTGGATCACAACAAACTGTGGAGAAATCTTAAAGAGATGGGAATACCAGACCACCTTACCTGCCTCCTGAGAAACCTGTATGCAGGTCAAGAAGCAACAGTTAGAACCAGACATGCAACAACAGACTGGTTCCAAATTGGGAAAGGAGTATAACAACGCTGTATATTGTAAGCATGCTTATTTAACTTATATGCAGAATACATAATGAGAAATGCTGGACTGGATGAATCACAAGCTGGTATCAAAATTGCTGGGAGAAATATCAACTTCAGATATGCAGATAACACCACTCTAATGGCAGAAAGCGAAGAGGAACTAAAGAATCTCTTGATGAGTGTAAAATAAGAGGGTGAAAAAGTTGGTTTAAAACTCAACATGAAATTAAAAGATGCTTATTCCTTGGAAGAAAAGTTATGACCAAACTAGACAGCATATTAAAAAGCAGAGCTATCATTTTGCAGACAAAGATCTGTCTAGTCAAAGCTATGGTTTTTCCAGTAGTCATGTATGGATGTGAGAGTTGGACCATAGAGAAGGCTGAGAGCTGAAGAATTAATACTTTCAAATTGTGGTGCTGGAGAAGACTCTTGAGAGTACCTTGGACAGCAAGGAGATCAAACCAGTCAATCCTAAATCCTAAATATCCTAAACCAGTCAACCCCGAATATTCATTGAAAGAAGTAAAGCTGAAGCTCCAATACTTTGGTCACCTGATGGGAAGAGCCAACTCATTGGAAAAGACCCTGATGCTGGGAAAGACTGAAGGCAAAAGAAGGGCACTGCAGAGAATGAGATGGTTAGATAGTATTATCATCTCAGTGGACCTGAATTTGAGCAAACTCTGGGAGATGGTGAAGGACAGGGAAGCCTGGTGTGGTGCAGTCCGTGGAGATGCAAAGGGTCAGATACAACTTAGTGACTGAACAACAGAAAATGTGGTTTCCAGTATTATTTTTTATCTCAATATTCTATATTATGAAGTATCAGTTACTCCTTTGACCAATTTTGATGATCAACAGAGACAGGGCATATATAAAATAACACATATCATATTTTAAAACACCAATTTCTGTTAATTTATCATTAACACTTGGTTCAAATATCCCTTTTATTTTTTTCAGAAAAGCCTTCTTTTTTAAGTCTCCGATTAATTATTTTACTTTACATTCTCTTAATACTACACTATAATCATTGAGTAATATTTTAATATTGAATTGTATATACTTTTTCATTTCCTCTCATCTCTACCACTGCTCCCAGTCTCACATGCCCACACTCAGGTTGCAGGTGGAGTTTTCGGTATGTATTGCCCTGAATTGTAAAAAACCACGCCTTCCAATTATCAGTTCAGTTCAGTCGCTCAGTCGTGTCCTACTCTTTGCGACC
Source organism: Dama dama (assembly GCF_033118175.1). NCBI lineage: Eukaryota > Metazoa > Chordata > Mammalia > Artiodactyla > Cervidae > Dama > Dama dama. Next base: position 61,441,767 of record NC_083683.1, read on the forward strand.
CCATGGACTGCAGTACGCCAGGCCTCCCTGTCCATCACCAACTCCTGGAGCTTGCTCAAACTCATGCCCATAGAGTCGGTGATGCCATCCAACCATCTCTGTCGTCCCCTTCTCCTCCCACCTTCACTCTTTCTCAGCATCAGGCTCTTTTCCAATAAGTCAGCTCTTCGCATCAGGTGGCCAAAGTATTCGAGTTTCAGCTTCAACATCAGTCCTTCTAATGAATATTCAGGACTGATCTCCTTTAGGATGGACTGGTTGGATCTCCTTGCAGTCCAAGGGACTCTCAAGAGTCTTCTCCAACACCACAGTTCAAAAAAGATCAATTCTTCAACTGTCAGTCTTCTTTATAGTCCAACTCTCACATCCATACATGACTCCTGGGAAAACCATTGCTTTGACTAGGTGGAACTTTGTTGGCAAAGTAATGTCTCAGCTTTTTAATATGCTGTCTAGGTTGGTCATAGCTTTTCTTCCAATTATAAAGGCCAGGAAACTGAGAAAGAATGGCTTTGTGTGTTGTTTTTCTGGAGGAGGGGAGTTGATTTTTTGGTCTTGCTTTTGGGTTTTTGTAGTTCTAAGAAACCGAGCCTTAAATTCCACAAGCTGAATCCTAGCGGACCTAGGGCAAAGACTTTACAGTAAACCCCACAATGTGATAATAGCAGGTGCTATCTTATACCCCAAATAAAAATAAGAGTTTAGAGTAGAAAAGGGAGAATCAGAGTCTACGACAGCATAAATAAGCTGGAGGTTCCCTGAGAATGAGTCTGCCCTTGAGGTCATAATCTGAGAGTCCTGGGAGCAGAGAGGTAGAAACCCCAGGAAAGCTGGGGAGGATCCCAGCACTGATGGGACACTGCCCAGCTTCTCAGAGTGTTGTCCAGAAGTGTACCAACCTTATGGAGACATTCACATTTAATCTGGAAGCAACAGATCGAGAAGATGTGTAGGCTGTTGGCCTGAGGGAAGTCCCACTAAGCCTCATTGCCTGTGTTCCCAAGCTTTCTGAGAAGTGTGCAGAGTGGCTGAGAACCAGTCAGCAGTTCCTAAGAGCCCATGCAGGTGAAGGGAGTGGGCGCGACAACCTGTTGTCTCAGCAAGATCCCTGTCAACTCCAGGGAAGGAATGGCTATAAGACCTGATGTCCAAGGGTCAGGCAGAGAGCAACACACCTCCACGAGGACAAGTCAGGCCGTGGAATGGACTGTATGAGGATATATGAGCCCTGTCACAATCCCTTCAGTCTGCTGTAACAAAATGCCATTGACTGGGAATGCATAAACAACAGAAGTTTATTTCTCATGGTTCTGGAGATAGGGAAGTTCAAGATCAAGATTCCAACAGATTTTGTGTCTGGTGAGGACCCACTTCCTTGTGGATGACAGTCTTCTGGCTGGGTCCTCACCTGGCCAAATGGGTGAAGGAGCTTTCCAGCATCTTTTTTGTAAGAACACTAATCCCATTCATGAGGGCTCCATCCTCATGACCTCATCACCTCCCTAAGACCCCACCTCCTAACACATTCATTGGAGGTTAGGTTTCAACATATGATTTTTGTGGAGACATAAACATTCAGTCTATTGCAGGCTCCTAGGTACATGGACCCTCTGAGCTACCCCTGAGGAAACTGGAGAGAATTCTAAAAGAGACACAGACTTAAACCTGAATAGACTAAGTTACATTGAATTCGAAGGATTGAGTTTACCATTACCCAGTGGAAATGAAGGTTTATAAGCTGTATTAATTTTAATGAAGGAAATTTATCCTTTTCAAGTATATATTTAAAAGTATATTTATACTTTTCCAAGTCCTTACTCTTAATGCACTAGCATCATTTATTCATTCAACCAAAAATCAAATGTCTGTTCCAAGAAGTATGATGAAAGCCAGAGATACACAGATAAATAAGCTGTCTTTAAGAAAGTTATGGAGAAAAAAAAAAAAAAAGAAAGTTATGGAGAGACCCTATAGTCACATGTGATAAGTACTATTGTAAGTAAGTACTATTGTAAAGATATATGTCAGGTTTCCCTGGTGGCACGGTGGTCAAAACCTGACTGCCAATGCAGGAGACCCGAGTTTGATTCTGGGTCAGGAATATCCCCTGGAGAAGGAAACGGCAACCCAGTCCAGTATTCTTGCCTGGGAAATCCCATGGACAGAGGAGCTACAGTCCATGGGGTCACAAAAGTGGCAACACCACTTAGTGTCTAGACAACAACAAAAATATATGTATTTGTTTCCTGAGGTTGCTGAAACAAATTGCCATAAATTTTGTGACTTAAGACTACAGAAATTTATTCTCTCACAGCTCTGGAGGCCAGGAGTCTAAAATCAGAATTGTGGTCAAAACAATATTTGTTAAATTAGGAAATCCATGGAGCACTCACAGGTAATTCACATATAATATACAAATCCATCCAAAATATATTTGCATAATCTGCTAATGAAAATAGGGTGGCTTTTACATATGCTATATAACTACACAGTCACACCTCGGAGATATTGAGGGTTCAGTTCCAGACCACTGCAATGAAGTAAATATTACAGTAAAGGGAGTCAAACAATGTTTTAAATTTCCCTGTGAATGTTCAAGTTACACTATATTGTAGCCTCCTAAGTGCACAATAGCATTGCATTGTAATAAATGTACATTAATTTAAAAATACTTTACTGGTAAAAAATACTAACCATCAGAGCTTTCAGCAAGTCATAATCTTTTTGCAATAGCAATATCAAAGACCACTGATGAGAGATCTCCCTGGCAAATATAATAATAATGGTAAATTGCAAGAATGAAATATTGTGAGAATCACCACAATATGACCCAGAAGACAAAGTGAGCAAACGCTGTTGGAAAAGCGATGATGATGCCACACACCTTTAACCTGTAAAATGGGCAGTCTCTGTGAAGCACAATAAAGTGAAGTACAATAAATGAGGGCGGTCTGCCCGTTTATGTAATTAAAATAACTGACCTAGAAAACTGTTGTGATGAAGCTGGTGTTGGATAAAAGCAGTATGGTAGCATGACACTGTTTTCTTTGTTGTCTGTTATCAGTTGGATTTTTTAAGTGCTCTGCTCTTTTAAGTCATTAAAACAATTTTTTTTTTTTACTTATTTTCTGGCTGTGCTGGGATTTCAGTGCTGTGTGTGGGCTTTCTCTAGCTGTGACAAGCAGGGGCTGCTCTTGGTTGCAGTGCGCGGGCTCCTCGCCATGGTGGCTTCTCTCGTGGAGCCCAGGTTCTAGGCCGGGAGCCTCGGGGGCCGTGGCACGCAGGCTTAGTACTATGGTACAGGGGCTCACTTGCTCCCTGGCATCTGGAGTCTCGCCAGACCAGGGATCGAATCCATGTCCCCTGCATTGGCGGGCAGATTCTTATCCACTGCACCACCAGGGAAATCCTAAATACGTCACTTTTTAAAGCAGCTTGAGCAGCCTACAATGGTATTAGATGTTTTTGTAAACAAATTCTCTACATTTTGTTGGCACTTTATTCTAAAATATTGGAATCGAGGCATTTGACAAATGAAGGATCAAAAAACTTCAGCTTGTGAAACATTTTAAGGAATTAAAGTTTTTGAAAACCAAGTTTATAAACAGAGAAGCAATGAAATTTGTCCCTACCAAAGCAAGGAAGTTAACAAATGTAGCAGTAAAAATTTAAACAGTATACAGGACTTTATTTTTAAAGTCCATAATTGCAATTTGGAAAATCTCAACTTGCGATAGATATTTTGATGGAGTTCCTATTTTTAATTGGATAAACTGGCATTCTGTTTCAGAATAGATTGGAATAGAGTTGAGAAGCCTACACTTTTGTGACATTTAAATTTGGACAGCCTTTTTGATAAGTTTTGTCTTGTAAAAATACATGTCAAAAAAAGATATTCTAGATTGAAGCAAAAATATCTGGGCCAAACTTTTTATTCATTTTAATATATAAAAAAATAGAACTGAGAACTTCCTCCATTTAGCAGAATTTGCTCTGATCTTATTACATACTTCTACATACAGCATGCAGTCATGCTTCATGCAGCCATGAAATAAAAAGATGCTCACTCCTTGAAAGAAAAGTGATGACCAACCTAGACAGCATATTAAAAAGCAGAGATGTTACTTTGTCAACAAAGGTCCATCTAGTCAAGGCTATGGTTTTTCCAGTAGTCATGAATGGATGTGAGAGTTGGACTATAAAGAAAGCTAAGCACCAAAAAATTGATGCTTTTGAACTGTGGTGTTGAAGAAGACTCTTGAGAGTCCATTGGACAGCAAGGAGATCCAACCAGTCCATCCTAAAGGAGATCAGTCCTGAATATTCATTGGAAGGACTGATGCTGAAGCTGAAACTCCAATACTTTGGCCACCTGATGCTAAGAGCTGACTCATTGGAAAAGACCCTGATGCTGGGAAAGATTGAAGGCGAGAGAAGGGGATGACAAAGGATGAGATGGTTGGGTGGCATCACCGACTCAATGGACATGAGTTTGAATAAATTCTGGGAGTTGGTGATGGACAGGGAGGCCTGGCTTGCTGCAGTTCATGGGGTTGCAAAGAGCCGGACATGACTGAGTGACTGAACTGAACTGAACTACTACGTACTTCAACTCTGGCAGAGAGAATAGCTATATTCTCATTAAAAACACAGTCTTCAGAGAAAAGTCAATTAAAGTTGCCCAAAATCTCCAATTTATACATCATAAAATCCAATTTTGAATATAATAAGCAATTTTATAGAAAATTAGGACCATATTGGAATAAACACATTATTTATTCATAGAAAAGGCAGGAACAAGAGAGAAGGAGAAACACAATGTCATAGAGTTCAGAAGAAATGACCCTGGGCTCTCCATATCCAGGGGTTCTGCATCTGTGGATTCAACCAACTGAAATTTTGAGCCAAACACTCATTGAATCCATGGATGCAAAACCCGTGGATGCAGGGGGCAGACAGTGCTGTCACAACCTATCAGACTTGAATATCCCTGGATTTTGGTATACATGGGACCTCCTGAACCAATCCTTCCATGGATCCTGAGGGGTGACTGTAATCAAAATATAGTAACATGGTATAAGGGGCTTCCCAGGTGGTATTAGTGATAAAGAACCAACCTGCTAATGCAGGAGACGTAAGAGACACAGATTCAATCAGTGGGTCAGGAAGATTTAACATTTAGATAATCAATATATCTGCCTTGATATTTTTAGACAGACTTTTAAAGTACAGTTGATTTACAATGTTGTGTTAGTTTCCGCTGCATAGCAAAGTGATTCAGTCATACATATACGTTCTTTTTCATTATGGTTTATCACAGGATCTTGAATATAGTTCCCTGTGCTCTATGTAGGATCTTGTTGCTTATCCATTAGGGAGACTTTTAAAAACAAATTTTAATGGAAAGTTTTTTTTATGGGCAACAATAACATAAAACCAGTTTGTTGATTAATAAGTATATATTTAAAATTCAAATGACTGTAATAGTTTTTAACAACTCTTACTTCAAAAATTGTTTGGTTGATTAACTAGTTTCTCATCTAAACTCAGCCAAAGTGCAGATCACATGGCAAATATGAGGGTAGAAAGAAGACGTTTTAAAGGTTCTGAGGGGTGCTGAGCCCTTCGTAACTGTTCAGACCATTGGGCAGCATAAGAGGCAGGCAGGCAGTCTGTCAGGCCCCCACCCCCACTCCATCCAGAGCAGCTCAGCTTGTATCTGTTTTACCCATTAGATTGCCATATAAGCTCCAATTTGAAGGAATGGTTCACTGACTAAAAATAAGCTTGAAAACACTGCAATGAGCAATGGAGTGTCAGGGACGAATTTTAAGCAGTGGAATAACACAATCAGGTTTACGTTTTTAAAAGTCACTCTGGCAACAAAAGGGGGACTAGGCACTTATGAAAAGTCAACACTGGGATTTATGCTAAATCCACATTATCAGTGTGTATTTTTCATAAAGTCCGTTCTCCCTCTTACAAATGACAAAAAAGAATCATATTTCCAAAGCCCTTCCTGTGAGGAACTGCATGTTGAATTATGATTAAAATTTCATTAAAACTTCTGCTTCTTTTTTTTTTTTTAAGAAAGACGTCAAGGTACCTATATTTTAAATAATATTTTAACATGGTAAAAGAATTTTACGTTATAATCAAAGGTGTGGATGAGGGGCCATGGAACAATCCAACAAACAAAAAGGGAAACTAAGAAACACATGGTGAAAAATTCTTTTTCTTTTGACAACATAATTTGATTTAAATTACAAATCAACAGGAATTACATTACATAATATGTTTTGTTGTTTTATCTAGCTGCCAGGATGCTCAGAACTAAATTAAATGTTTGTAGAAATTGATTTATTGCAGCTCCTTGCAATACAAATTTTCCTCTGCTTTGCTTCCTTATTTTGTTTTGCTTTTTCCTAAACTGCTATTTTGAATACCATTTGGAAATAATGATCTAAAATTGTGAATAATAACTGGAGTGATTGCTAACATCATACAGAGCTTACGTGTACCGACAATGTTCTAGACCCTTTATATTAACTCATTTAATCCTCACTGAAACTAAACATGGAACTCTCTCTGGCTTTGGGATTAGTGAACTTATTTATAAAACATTGGTAACATCAAAGGACATCTGTTTTCCCTTTATCACCAGTATAAGCTTACTAAGAATTTCAGTGCTTAAAACCCATCAAAGCATCAAAACAGCCAATTTCAAAAAATCATTCTAATGCACAAAAAGTCAAATCTCTAAAAGTCACCTCTCTGAGCCTCAACTCCCTCTTCTGTAAAATGAGTATAAAAATAATGACACATAATAACATTGTAGGCAGTTCTAATGAAAAAATTCATGTAGAATCTTGTTGAAAATTTTAATGTGAGAAACAAATGTCATTCTGCAAAAAGACAAGGAAAATTTTTTTGTTGTCATCTTACACATCTCATGCATTCCATTGACAAGACACTTTCCACAAAAAGTCCAGAATTTGACCACTTTTCAGCACTTCCCTTCTGGTCCTGGGCACTATCATCTCTCACTAGGACCATTGCTGCAGCTTCCCAATGGGTCTCCTGCTTTACACTTTTTTCCTCCTCCACACTGCAGGCAGAGTGATTCTTCTAAAATACGATGCAGCTCGTACCACTTCCCTGCTCAAAACACCCTAAGGTAGGCAGAATACTGACCTTGCAAAAATATCTGAGTCTTAGAAACTTCCCTAGTGGTCCAGTGGCTAAGACTCCTCTCTCCCAATGCATAAGAACCAGGTTCAATCCCTAGATCTCATATGCCCCAACTAAGAGTTCTCATGCCACAACTTCCACACGCAAGGTTCAGAGCAGTCAAACAAATAAATAAAAATCCTTGATTTTCCAGATGTAATCACAAGGGTCTTTATAAGAAGGAGGCAGAAGTCAGAGGAGATGTGACAAGAGAAGGATGGAGGGGTGCCATTACTGGAAGGGGCCATAAGCCAAGGATTGTGGGGAGCCTCCAGAAGGTAGAAAACTCTCCCCAAATGTCCCCAGAAGGAAAGCAGCCCTGCTGTCATTTTGATTTTTAACCCCATGTTACAGATTGAATTGGGTCTCCCCTTGAAAATATGTTGGAGTCCTAACCCCAAGTACCTCAGAAGGTGCCTTATTCAAAGTAAGGGTCTTTACAGAGCTAATCAGCTTCAAATGAGGTCATTAGGATAAGTCCTTTTCCAATATGACTGGTACATTTATAGAAAGGAAAATTTCAGACACAGACATGTATGGAAGAAGAATGTCAGGTGATGCAGAAGGTGAAGCAGAGGTCAGAGTGATGCTGCTACAAACCAAGGGATGCCAAAGAATGCAAGTAAACCACCAGAAGCCGGGGCGGGGGTGGGGGGTGGGGGGAAAGAGGCTTAGAACAGATTGTTGCTCACAATCCTCAGAAAGAACAACCTGTTGACACCTTGATCTCAGACTTTTAGCCTCCAGAAGACAATATACTTCTATTGTTTAAGGCGCCTCATTGTGGTACTTTGTCTGCCCCAGCAAACTAGTTTACCCTGTAAGACCCATTTGGGATGCTGGACCTCCAGAACTGTAAAATAATCAATTTGTATTGTTCTAAGCCATTAAGTTTGTGGTAATTCATCAAGGCAGCAATAGGAAACTATTCTCCAAAGTCACCCCATTAGAAGTCCTAAAATCTGAAGTCTGTGCCATAGCTTAACATCTTCCAACCTGAACTTCCTCTCCGGCTTTGTTGTTCAGTCATTAAGTCATGTCCAGCTCTCTGCAACCCCATGAACTGCAGCACGTTAGGCTTCCCTGTCCTGTCCTTCACTATCTCCTGGAGTTTGCTCAAACTCATGTCCATTGAGTCAGTGATGCCATCCAACCATCTCATCTTCTGTCATCCCCTTCTCCTCTTGCCCTCAATCTTTCCCAGCAGCAGGGTCTTTTCCAATGAGCTGGCTCTTCATATCAGGTGGTCAAAGTATTGGAGCTTCAACTTCAGCCTCAGTCCTTCCAGTGAAAATTCAAAGTTGATTTCCTTTATGATTGACTGGTTTGTTCTCCTTGCTGTCCAAGGAACTCTCAAGAGTTTTCTCCAGCACCACAATTTGAAAGCATCATTCCTTCAGCACTCAGCCTTCTTTATGGCCCAACTCTCACATCCATACATGACTACTGGAAAAACCATAGCTTTAACTATATGGACCTTTGTTGTCAAAGTGATGTCTCTGCTTTTTAATATGCAACCTAGGTTTGTTACAGCTTTCCTTTCAAAAAGCAAGCATCTTTTAATTTTGTGGCTTCACTCACCATCTGCAGTAACTTGGGAGCCCCGTTATTCTTCCCTCACTCCTTCTGTTCAAGCCCCACTGGTTTCCTTGCTGTTCTTAGAACATCCTTTTCACTCACAGAGGGCCTTTGCATTTGCTGCTTCCTCTGACTGAAATGCTCTTCCTCTCCCATGCTCTCTTATGTCTTTCAGGGCCCTGATCTTGAACGACCTTATCAGAGAAGTCTTCCCTCAACATCCAATGTAAAATAGCACTCTCTCCTTTCTGCTTTATTTTTCTTAGCATTTATCACCCTTCACGTGTTATATACTACATGTTAATTTGTGATCATCAACTCCTCTTGCTTCCATTAAAACCAAAGGACCTTGAGAGCAGGGAGTCATTTGGTTCATTCCTATGTCTCCATTAGCTATAGATGCCAGGCACATAAGAAACACTCAAGACATCTTTATTGATTGAATGAATTTTGAATGAAAATTGAAATCAAAATGTCTGCCATATTCTGCCTCTAAAGTGATTTCCACTTAAACTGTTTTTTAATATCTTTGTTTTGAAGCATATAAGCAATGAAACCATAGGCTCTGGGTTCATAAATTCAATGTCCCAAGTGACTCTCATCAAAAACAAAAACAAAAAAAAAAAAAACACTGGAAGTTCACTGGGAAGGCAGCAGCACAGATTTCCTGCAGAACTTCAAAACCTTTCAAACCAGAGAGTCGAAAGCTCAAAGGCAGACTACGCCTGACCAGAGAAACCAGTCAAGATGTAATGATAGCTTTGGACTTATAATTAATCTCAAAAGGCTAGCTGGGCAATTAAGCCTGGGTTTGGAGTTAGATATTAAAATATTTTTAATGCAGTAATAAAGTAGAGTGGGCTTTTGTTGTTTATAAGGAATCCAAAACTAGTCCTAGTCTTCAAAAGCTCTTCCGTTTCCAATTTTAATATGATGTGACTATGGCTGACACACAGGCAGCCTTGAAACAGAAGTTATGATGCGGGTAGACGTTTAAGCTACTAGAGAGTGCAGCTTAAATGAAAGCACTTCTCAATCTCTTGTTCTGATGATTGTTCCCTTCAACTTAAAAGTCAGCCTATAGGTAAGGCTCTAAGGGCTTTGTTTTCACCTCTGTTTTAACCATCAAGTCATCATCCTTTGTTTATTTGCATCACCTAGTCCATAGGTTTAAGACTTGTAAAGCCAAACATAAACAAAGGAAAGAATGAATGTGGCCATTCTTAAGCTTAAACAAAGTGTCTTCAGCTAATTATCACTGCTGGACATACATTAATGGATAAATAGCATAAATTCAACTCACATCTTGGGAGATGCTTCTAGACTCCTCAAATCCCCACATCAGTGATTGCCATTGTGCTGTGCGTGTGTACTCAGCTGTGTCTGACTCTGTGACCCCATGGACTGTAGCCCGCCAGGCTTCTCTGTCAGTGGGATTTTTCAGGCAAGAATACAGGAGTGGTTTGCCATGCCCTTCTCCATGGATCATTCAGATCCAAGGATAGAACCTAAGTCTCCTGCATTGGCAGGCATATTCTTTACCACTCTGCCACCAGGGAAGCCACCATTTGTAAGAGGAGGAATACCTAAATGCCCTTCCCAGATATTTTTAAGAGAGGAGGAGGGGTAAAATCTGATGAGTCAGAATCCAATAATACTCAAAGGGGCAAGTTTATTAACAGGTTTTAAATACCCACTTGTGCTGAACATTAATCCTTAGCCCCTGTTCACTCTCTATAGGAGCAACAGTCTGAGGGCTGTCCCTGAGACCCAATAGCCTCCCTGTTTCCCATCACATGCTCCAACCTGTTGGTCACTAATAAAATTTCCTCCACTGGGGGCCAAACAGAGTGACAAAAGATTCCAAACTTTGGATGTATGTTTGAGGGCAGCTGGGAGACTCCTTTTAGGCCAAAACTAGGCCAAGAGCTCCCTCTGTTCATCGCTAGCCCCCTGCACCCCAATCATGATGCGATCATTTGTCTTACCATCTGCTATTCATCCCTATATCTCCCTCAGGCTTTCCTGGGTCCCTCCTGCCAAATATTATTATCTGCCTTTGACTTCACTAACCATATTATTTCACCCTGCAGTATAAAAGCAAACATAAACTCTGCAATGATCCCTTCAGTTCCTTAATGGGCATTAAAAGACATTACCCATGGCTGAGTACCACTTGGCCACCAGTTGGGTACGCTTACCAGTTAAAACTCTCCCACATTTAAGAAACACGAAACTACATTACAACAAAATCACATGAACCTGCAGCTGTGAGCATGAACTTGTGGCTGGTGAGCAGTCAAAACTGTATATAGTCGTCCCTATATCCCTGTAGGTAGATTGGTACCAGGAGGCCCGAGGATAACAGAGTCCCTTACAGTAAGCCCTTTTATCAGGAGTTTCCATATCCTCAGATACGGAGGGCCAACTGTATGTTAATATGAGATGCCTAAGATATTCTCCCTAACTACTTTTTTCCTGTTTATCATATAAAGCTGCTTAATTCCTTGCTATTTCAAACAGAAACCTCTGACATTTATACTCTGTCCTTTCTTTAAAAAAAGTTTTTTTAATTGAGATACAGTTGATGTACAGTATGATATAGGTTTTAGGTATACAACATACTGGTTTCTCCTCTTTTTAGGCCTAGTTTTGACTGATTTTTATAGGGTGGTCTATACTTCCTATTTCCATTTTTGCTTTTAGCACATTTACCATTTACACCCACATTTTAACTAAAATTATTCACAGTCTCTCCAAAGCCTTTAGAAATGTGGTCTGTGAGGTGGAGTGGGGAACATTCTATAGTAATATGATTCGATCTCAGCATTTTTGTGAGTCTGTAGCTGCCTCTGGACTGTGAACCTCACATGTGTTTCCCAGTTTTTTCTCGGGTGGGACAGGATGGATAGATTGGGCTGACGTTAGGTATTTCCCTTCTTCCATGTGGAAGGCTAGAGCCTGCTAGAGTTGAGTATATCCCTTCCCCCAGCTCATTTAGCCTCTGATAAGAATACCGCTCTTGAGAAACCTGTATGCAGGTCAGGAAGCAACAGTTAGAACTGGACATGAACAACAGACTGGTTCCAAATAGGAAAAGGAGTAAGTCAAGGCTGTATATTGTTACCCTGCTTATTTAACTTATATGCAGAGTACATCTTGAGAAACGCTGGGCTGGAGGAAGCACAAGCTGGATTCAAGATTGCTGGGAGAAATATCAGTAACCTCAGATATGCGGACGACACCACCCTTATGGCAGAAAGTGAAGAAGAACTAAAGAGCCTCTTAATGAAAGAGGAGAGTGAAAAAGTTGACTTAAAGCTCAACATTCAGAAAACTAAGATCATGGCATCCTGTCCCATCACTTCATAGATGGGGAAACAGCGGAAACAGTGGCTGACTTTATTTTTCTGGGCTCCAAAATCACTGCAGATGGTGACTGCAGCCATGAAATTAAAAGACGCTTACTCCTGGGAAGGAAAGTTACGACCAACATAGACAGCATATTAAAAAGCAGAGACTTTACTTTGTCAACAAAGATCCATCTAGTCAAGGCTATGGTTTTTCCAGTAGTCATGTATGGATGTGAGAACTGGACTATAAAGAAAGCTGAGCTCCAAAAAATTGATGCTTTTGAACTGTGGTGTTGGAGAAGACTCTTGAGAGTTGCTTGGACTGCGAGAAGATCCAACCAGTCCATCCTAAAGGAGACCAGTCCTGGGTGTTCACTGGAAGGACTGATGTTGAAGCTGAAACTCCAAAACTTTGGCCACCTGATGCGAAGAGCTGACTCATTTGAAAAGACTCTGATGAGAAGGATCGAGGGCAAGAGGAAAAGGGGACGATGGAGGATGAGATGGTTGGATGGCATCACTGACTCAATGGACATGGGTTTGGGTGGACTCTGGGAGTTGGTGATGGACAGGGAGGCCTGGCATGCTGTGGTTCATGGGGTCGCCAAGAGTCGGACATGACTGAGTGACTGAACTGAACTGAAGAATACTCCAGCAGGTTAGGCTCTGGATAACTAGTTTCCCCTGAGGACAGGGCTTCTGAAGAACCGAGTGCTCTGGCATATTTCAAAATGGCTCCATTCCCCTTGCCTTGCTGGAAGGTCTGCAGAGATTCTTTCTTCTCCAGTATCTACTGTGAGAACCTAGTGGAGCTCTGCAAAAGTGGGAGCCACCTCTATACCCAGTCCTCTAGGAATTTTTAACTCTCAGGCTTGTCCATACTGAGTCTCTGTCAATTACAGTTCAGGCATTTCTTCCCCACCCTTGGTTCCTGCAGTGGTTTCCACTCCTCTCTGCTCCCGTAAGTCCGGACTCCCCATATCTGCCTGTCTCTACAATCTTCGGGGCAGTGGCTTGCCCAGTGTCCTTGCCTCTCTTCCAGAAAAATTATTGAGTCTTCAGTCTGTTTAGTTTTTACTTCAGGGCCTTGTCAATTTTCACGGAGTCCATTAAACTGATTCTGTCTGGTTCCCCTTCCCCTCATTCCTCATCCTGTAATTTAGCTTTCTTTTTTATTCTTCTATATCCCCACATATCCCATTTTCACTTTATATTACTTCCACTTTCCACATGAAAAATATTGTTGTATAAATTAAGATTCTATTGGATACAAGGAGGAGGAAAAAAACCACTAAAGCCAACTTAAGTGTGTAGAGAATGGAGCTGAATTTCCAGGGTAAGCTGGCTTCAGGAGCAGCTGGATTCATGGCCCAGAACTTGTCACTGAGACTTGACTTCTTTCCTCTCTCCTCTTACCCCTGCTTTTTAATATGCGTTGACCTAATTTTTGGTGTCACTGCACTGCCAAAGTGGCTGTGGTAATTCCCACCTCATATTCTTGAAGTTTGAGTCTAGCTAGGATGACAGAGTATCTCCTCCGAGGCATCTAAGCAGTTCTGATTGACTTAAGTCACATGGCCAGCCCTGACCCAATTGCTGTGCCCAGAGAAACAGAAAGCATTGATTGGCTTAGATCTTGGTTACACACTATTGGTCACCTGTATGCCTATCCCACTGTTGCCCCAGGACACAAGGACCAAGAATAGCAGAGACAGATCCCCTGATGAATACCAGGGACTATTACCCTAAGTAAGGCAAATGGCTACTGGATGACTAAAACACAATTATCCACTATATATATATATATATGTATATATATATATATATTTTAAGACTAAGTTTAAGCATCCCCATGAGACTGAGATCTCTGAGGTAAGGGACTATATCTATTTTATTTTTGTACCTTAATGCCTTAAATGTCTTGAGCACTCAAAAAGCATGTGCTGAATGAAGAATATGCCTATAGGAAAACAGTAAAGACAGCAACTAACTGCTAAGGGGAGTTAGGAAAAGTTTCCAGGAGGATGTGGCACCTCAGACAGGTGTGATGATGAACGTGAGTTCACCAGGAGCAGTGTAAATAGCAAGAAGGGCATCCAGAAGAAGTAATAGTCTATGAAAACATCTAGACCAGCATGGAACATTCAAGACTAAATCATCTAAATTCGGAGAAGTAGGAGATGGAACAGGACAAGGAAATGCAGGCAGCTTGTTAAAGACAGAAAAAAAAAAAAAAGAAAACCTAAAGATTTGTATTTATCTCTAGGTGGTGGCAAATCCATAGGCAAACTCCAGGAGATAGTGAGAGACGGAGAGGCCTGGTGTGCTGCAGGCCAGAGGGTCACAAAGAGTCAGGCATGACTTGGCAACAGAACAACAACAAAAGTGGAGAATCACTGCAAGCTTTTGAAAGAGGGATTAATATAATTGAGTATTCTTACTTTAGAAAGAAAACATTGATTTCTTTCCTCCCCCAGTCTGTCCTCCCCGCTGCTGTGAGTCAAGAAACCAATGAGGAGATTGATACCTAATCAGTCCAGGGTTTCCCAGGTGGTTCTGTGATAAAGAATTCACCTGCCAATGCAGGAGACACAGGAGACATGTGTTCGATCCCTGGGTCGGGAAGAACCCCTGGAGGGAGGGCATAGCAACCTACTCCAATATTGTTGCCTGGGAAATCCCATGGACAGAGGGGCCTGGCGGACTACAGTCCATGGGGTTGCAAAGATTTGGAGGACATGCCTGAGTGACTGAGCACACACACGGCCGATTAGTCCAGAGAATAAAAGGGAAATCAAGAAGTATTTCTAGGAAGTAAAATTAAGAAGTGACAGTGATCACATACACTTAGAGATGGACACATAAGGGAAAGTAGATTTCAGATTGTCTGACAAGGCAGACGGCAATACCAGCAAAAAGGATAAGGAACAGAGAAAAAGGAAGTCATGCTGAAATATGCCTCTTTTTCCTCCTCCTTGCTTTGCTGTCTATGCTTTGCTTTTTCAATCCAAAGAAACATTTAACCTGTACTATGTGTAACATGTTTGGGCTTCTTGGTGGCTCAGATGGTAAAGAAACTTCCTGCAATGTGGGAGACCTGGGTTCGATCCCTAGGTTGGAAAGATCCCCTGGAGAAGGGACTGGCAACCACTCCAGTATTCTTGCATGGAAAACCCCATGGATAGTGGAGCCTGGCGGGCTACAGTCCGTGGGGTTGCAAAGAGTCAGACACGACTGAGCAGCTAACATACACACACACACACATGTGCAACATGGTTATGTAAGGTTGTTGACGAAGGGAGTGTGTGAGGTCAAGCTGCTCGCCACTCAAAAGCCAGTAAACAGACCAGGTTGGTGGAAAAGAAAGTTTGCTTTATTTCAGATGCCGGCAACTGGGGAGGGAGAGGGTGGCAGACATCTGTCCAAAGGCCAACTCCCCAACCCTGCCAGACAAGGGGTGAGTGTTTTTACAGACAGAGTTGTGGGGTGGGGGGATGGCTACACGCAGAAACAACACAGTCATCTCCAACAGTCACCTTCAAATTGATCATCAGTGGTCTGACCAGCATCATCTTTGTTGTTTTAGGTACAGTTAATCTTCAGTTCCAGGGTCACTTGTTCCCATTTCTTTGTGATCAATTCTCGGAATTGTAGCAGCCCTTGTCCTAGGTACAGTCTGGTTATCATGTAGTTAACTTCTCCACCTGCTGTTCTGGTATCTGTAAGACAACTCACAAGATATGGTCCAGAGTATTATCTATCTTGAGAAAGAACTAAAGGTCCTTGACTATGCTTCACGACTACATTATTATTATTTAATCTCCTTTGGCTGTTCCTTTGTTTCTGTATTTCTATAATTAAATTTATTCTTTGGTTAGAGTTTCTGACAGACAAAATGCAGGCAGAGAACATGGTGGGGGGGGGGGAGCGGGCGCCAAGGACCACAGGGTCCTGCTCCATTTCAAGATCTCCCCCAAACTGATGACTCTCTTGCCAAAGCTCCAAGGATAAATATGGGATGAGTTTTCTAGAAGCCTGTAAAGGGTTCTGTTATCAATTCACCAGCATAGAGGTATGATTTTCCCCAGGAGAGCATGACTGGAAATAGGAAGTCTGAGAAACCTAACCATAAGACCAAGTCATTGCAATGGAGGAGGTGAGGGAAGGCAGCCAGGATGGGTGCTAATCCTGCATTAGCTGACAATAACTGCCTTTTGTTAAGAGTGTTTTGTTGCAGGATTCTCATCTGATAGAGAAGCTGGGTTCTCTATTGAAGGGAGGGACTTGATTTGATTTTTATTGAGGGATAGTTGATTTACAATTTATTTGTCCCAGATATACAGTGTGGTGAGTCAACATTTTTATATTATATTCTATTTAAAATTATTATAAAATATTGATTATATTCCCTGTACAATATATCTTTGTAGCTTATTTTATGCACAGTAGTTTGTACTTAATCCCTTGCTCCTATCCTCCCCCTCCCTCTTCACACCGGCAACCACTAGTTTGTTCTCTGGCCGCCACTAATTTTTGAGTCTGATTCTGCTTTGTTATATTTATTTATTCATTCATTTTATCTTGTAGATTCCACATATAAGTGATAACATGAAGTACTTGTCTTTCTCTGTCTTATTTCACTAAGCATTACACCCTCTCAGTTCATCCACGTTGTTGCAAATGGCAAGATTTTGTTCTTTTTATTAATGACTGAGCAGTATCCCATTATATGTGTATGTGTATATATCTGTTTGTGTTGCATACACCACATCTTTCTCCATTCATCTGTTGATAGTCACTTAGGTTGCTTCCATATCTTGGCTATTGTAAATAGTGCTGCCAAGAATGTTGGGGTGCATATATCTTTCCTAATTAGTGTTTTTGTTTTCTTCAAATATATATTCAGAGATGGAATTACTGGGTCAGATGGTAGTTCTATTTAGTTTTTTGAGGAACCTCTTTACTGTTTTCCACAATAGCTACACCAACTTACATCCTTACCAGCAGTGTACAAGGATTCCCTTTTTTCTACATCCCATCCAACATTTGTCATTTTTTGGTCTTTTTAATGATAGGTATTCTGACAGATGTGAGGTGATACCTCCTTGTGGTTTTGATTCACATTTCTCTGGCTAGTAATATTGAATATCTTTTCAAGTGCCTGATGGCTCTGTATGCCTTCTTTGGAAAAAAAATGTCTATTCAAGGGTTCTGCCCATTTTTTAATTGGGCTGGGCTTTTTTTTTTTTTTAATATATATTGAGCTGTTTGATATTTTGTAAGTTGCTTGATATTGTATGAGCTGTTTATATATTTTGAATATTAACTCTTTATCAGTTGTTTGCAATTATTTTCTCCCATTCAGTAGGTTCTTCTTGCTTTGTTGACAGATTCCTTTGTGCAAAAGCTTTTAGGTCTAATTAGACCCCATTTATTTATAAAGGCAAAAACTTTTATTTCCTTTACCTTAGGAGACTCCCAAGGACATTGCTGGGCTTCCCTAGCGGCTCAACAATAAAGAATCTGCCTGCCAGTGCAGGAGATGCTGGTTCGATCCCTGGGTCAGGAAGATCCCCTGGAGAAGGAAACGGCAACCCACTCCAGTATTCTTGCCTGGAGAATCCCATGGACAGAGGAGCCTGGCGGGCTACAGTCCATGGGGTCACAAAGAGTTGGACATAACATAGTGACTCAACAAAAACAACAAAGATATTGTTACAATTTGTGTCCAAGGTGGTCTTGAGGCATGTTATCACCTTACCTGATGTGGACGGGATCTGGTGAAAGCCACGGAGGCTGGTAGACATTTTGTTAAATGTCTGCAGGTGGAGTTGGTTGCTGTTTTGCTGTGAAGGAGGACACTGGTGGTGGCCTGTGTTCTCACGCTCCAGGCCAGAGGCCTGGCCCTGACGGCAGGCCCATAGTGGAGAAGAGCCCGAGCCTTGTCTTCCTTCCCTGCCCCCGCCAGCTCCCCTGGGAGAGGCAGAGCTGGGCAGGCGCGCAGACAGGCTTTTCGGGTGCATGGATGGAGGTCACAGCTCAGTGTGGTTCCAGGGAAACAGCCCTTGTCCGTATTGAGGAGTAAGGAGACAGAGTAAACCCCGCTCGAAGGATGGCACTGAGGCGTGGAAACTGTTCCACTGGTTTCTTCTAGGAGTGTATGGATTTTGGTCTTACACTGGTCTTTAATCCATTTTCAGTTTAAATTTGTAACTGGGATAAGAAAATGTTCTAACCTCATTTTTTTACATTTAGATGTTCATAGCAACCTTTGATTAAAGTTGATCATTTTCAAATGCCATTTATATGCTTTAATGAATTAAATAACATAGGATACTGTCTTCCTCCATGAAGTTTCGTTTCAGTTCGATTTTTTTTAGCCCTATACTTTGGCGACCTGATGCAAAGAACTGACTCATTGGAAAAGACCCTGATGCTGGGAAAGATTAAGAACAGGAGGAAAAGGGGACAACAGAGGATGAGATGGTTGGATGGCATCACCGACTCAATGGACATGAGTGTGAGCAAGCTCCAGAAGTTGGTGATGATCAGGGAAGCCTGGGGTGCTGCAGTCCATGGGGTTGCAAAGAATTGGACATGACTGAGTGACTGAACTAACCTTGTAGAATCATGGAATTTTAAATATAAGCAACCTTGTGACTCATTTTTTTTTTCTTATAAGTCATTTCTTTATAGCCTAGTATCATTTGCCTGGAAAATTCCAAGGGCTACAACCCATGGGGTTGTAAAGAGTCAGACACGACTGAACGACTTCACTTTCACTTTTGTATCATTTCCTTAAAGGAAAAATTAACCTCAGTAAATCAAAAACTGTATCAGTTTAGTTCAGTTCAGTCACTCAGTCATGTCCGACTCTTTGTGACTCCATGAAATGCAACACACCAGGCCTCCCTGTCCATCACCAACTCCTGGAGTTTACCCAAACCCATGTCCATCGAGTTGGTGATACCATCCAGCCAATCTCATCCTCTGTCGTCCCCTTCTCCTCCTGCCCCCAATCCTTCCCAGCATTAGGGTCTTTTCCAATGAGCCAACTCTTCTCATGAGGTAGCCAAAGTATTGGAGTTTCAGCTTCAACATCAGTCCTTCCAATGAACACCCAGGACTGATTTCCTTTAGGATGGACTGGTTGGATCTTCTCGCAGTCCAAGGGACTCTCAAGAGTCTTCTCCAACATCTCAATTCAAAAGCATCAATTCTTTGGCGCTCAGCTTTCTTTATAGTCCAGCTTTTACATCCATACATGACTACTGGAAAAACCATAGCCTTGACTAGACGGACCTTTGTTGGCAAAGTAATGTCTCTGCTTTTTAATATGCTATCCAGGTTGGTCATAACTTTCCTTCCAAGGAGTAAACGTCTTTTAATTTCATGGCTGCAATCACCATCTGCAGTGATTTTGGAGCCCAAAGAAATAAAGTCTGACACTGTGTCCATTGTTTCCCCATCTATTTACCATGAAGTGATGGGACCAGATGCCATGATCTTAGTTTTCTGAATGTTGATCTTTAAACCAACTTTTTCACTCTCCTCCTTCACTTTCATCAAGAGGCTTTTTAGTTCTTCTTCACTTTCTGCCATAAGGGTGGTGTCATCTGCATATCTGCAGTTATTGATATTTCTCTCAGCAATCTTGATTCCAGCTTGTGCTTCTTCCAGCCCAGCGTTTCTCATGATGTACTCTGCATATAAGTTAAATAAGCAGGGTGACAATATACAGCCTTGACGTACTCCTTTTCCTATTTGGAACCAGTCTGTTGTTCATGTCCAGTTCTAACTGTTGGTTCCTGACCTGCATACAGGTTTCTCAAGAGACAGGTCAGATGGTCTGGTATTCGCATCTTGTATAGAGATCTATAAAAGAACTTTAAGGAGTCTACAAGCATTCTGAAACAGCCTTACGATTCCTTAGATTTTGAAACATTATACTGATGTCATAGGACTATCATATTCTAGAATTCCTTTATGTAGAAAATACTTAACTTTTAAATATCACATATTAAATAATGTTCTTTCTCCATTTTCATTACTATGTTAAACATACTAATTCCAAGAGTTAATATCACATTGAGTGACATAAACTATTTCCAATGTTTACTTCTAGAGAAAACTCTTTTTCTATCCCCATTGATTACTTCATTTCCTTCATAATTAGAATTGTTTATTATTCTCATATTCCTATACCTAAAGCTATTATTGCAGTCATGAAAATAAAATGCTGACACATCAGGCAGTTCTGCCACACCTATATCAAAGTAGTTCATCAAAAACAAATGGACAAACATTATTATTTTGAAGACTCAAAAATAATAATAGGCAACACAGGCATAGCTGACTTTTTATTGCATCCATTTATCCAGTCCTGACTACAGGAGACTTTTATTTTCCTTAAGTCTCTGTTGTTTGGATTTTTTTTTTTTTCTTTTGCAATATGTGTCATTACCATTGTAAAGTATATTTTAAGTCTGTTAAAACTGAGTTAACTGCCAAGGATATCACAATTCTTTCCCAAAACCCAATTTTAAAGGCGTTTTCAAATCTTAACTATTAAGCAGGTTTATAGCTTACAGAAACAAGGTATCTGTCATAAATCTGAGGATGGCCTGTGCCATCCAGACTTGAGAATAATGTGCTTGAGAATATTATGCTCCAGAGATCCAGTTCCCAACTTCTCACCCTCAGGGTGTAGTAGGGTCAGCAACAGTATAATCATGACTCCTAGGACCTAGAGTCCATCATCACTATTTTCAGATCAAAAATAGAATGTTTCATTAAGCAGTGGCTCATTAGTAAAAATGCACATTAATAAGTTTAAAAGATAATTAAGGTAATTTGCAAAAGAAATAAAGTTCTGGATAAAGAATGGGTACATAATTTTCTTTGAGTGATGGATAACAGTGCAATAACCACCTGGTTACATAGCTCGCCTGAAGTATGGTTCCCTGATGAGGCAGAGCAGACTGTTTAAGTGCTGGCAGGCAGACGGAGCATAGGAAGGAAGGAGTTCAAAAAGTAACAGGGAAAAAAAAAAAAAGTAACAGGGAAACTTCAGAGGTCATCTGACCCATACTGATCCTGATTCAAATCCTAGAGATGGTCAGTGATGAGGAGTTAAAGCTGAATATCTTATACTTATCAAAGGGACATTTTAAAGTGATGAAAACAAACAAAGAAGGAAAGAAAAGGACATCTCGTTTAGAAGTAACTGACCAAACCACAGTTAAGCCACCTCTCCCACTCCTCAGCCTCTGGCAGCCATGAATCTGTTTTCTGTATCTATGTGCCTGGTTTACCTAACTTTAGATTTCACATATGAGACTGTACACAGAATTTGTTTTTCTCGGTTTTACTATTGCAGTTCTCATAATGCCCTTGGGGTCTGTCCATGTTGCTGCAAATGGCAATATGTTATTCTTTTAATGGGTGAATAATATTTCTGTGTATTTCAAAATTTTTTACATTCATCCATCAATGGACACTTAAATTGTTCCCCTATCTTGCCTGCTGTAATGCTGCATTCAACATGGAATTCAATATATTTTGCTTAGTGTTTTCATTTTCTTCTGATAAATACCCAGAAATAGTATTGCTGGATCATACAGTAGTTCAAATTTTAATTTTTTGAGAAAACTCCATACGGCTTTCCATAGTGGCTATAGCAATCTACATTCCTACCAACAGTGCACAGGGGTTCCCTTTTCTCTATACCCTTGTCAATACTTGTTATTTTTTAACTTTTTGATAATAGCCATTCTAACAGGTGATATCTCATTGTAGTTTTGATTTGCATTTCCCTGATGATTAGTGATGCTGATCATCTTTTCATTTGCCTATAGTCCATCTGTATATCTTCTATGAAGAAAATGTCTATTTACATCTTCTGCCTATTTTTTAATTGTTTGGCATATTTTTTTACTATTGATTTATGAATTCTTTATACATTTTGGATATTAACCCCTTGTCAGAAATAGGATTTACAAATATTTCCTCCCATTCTATTGGCTATCTTCTCATTTTGTTGATGGATTCTTGGCTGTGAAGGTTTTTCATTTGATGTGGTGCCACTTGTTCAAATTTGTTTTTTCTTTTGTTGCCTTTCCTTTGCATATTTTAGGTTCAAAGAATCATCATGAAGACCTATATCAAAGAGCTTACTGCCTATGTTTTGTTTTAGGAGTTTTATAATTTCAGGTCTTACAATCAAAACTTTAATCCATTTTGAGTTAATTTTATGTACAGTATAAAACAGTGGTCCAGTTTGATTCTTTTGCATCAGTTCAGTTTAGCCACTCAGTTGTGTCTGACCCTTTGCAACCCCATGAACCACTGCACGCCAGGCCTCCCTGTCCATCACCAACTCCCAGAGTCCACCCAAACCCATGTCCATTGAGTCAGTGATGCCATCCAACCATCTCATCCTCTGTTGTCTCCTCCTCCTCCTACCCTCGATCTTTCCCAGCATCAGGGTCTTTTCCAATGAGTCAGCTCTTCACATCAGGTGGCCAAAGTATTGGAGTTTCAGCTTCAACATCAGTCCTTCCAATGAACACCCAGGACTGATCTCCTTTAGGATGGACTGGTTGGATCTTCTCGCAGTCCAAGCAACTCTCAAGAGTCTTCTCCAACACCACAGTTCAAAAGCATCAATTCTTTGGTACTCAGCTTTCTTTACAGTCCAACTCTCACATCCATACACGACTACTGGAAAAACCATAGCCTTGACTAGATGGACCTTTGTTGGCAAAGTAATGTCTCTGCTTTTTAATATGCTATCCAGGTTGGTCATAACTTTCCTTCCAAGGAGTAAACGTCTTTTAATTTCATGGCTGCAATCACCATCTGCAGTGATTTTGGAGCCCAAAGAAATAAAGTCTGACACTGTGTCCACTGTTTCCCCATCTATTTACCATGAAGTGATGGGACCAGATGCCATGATCTTAGTTTTCTGAATGTTGATCTTTAAACCAACTTTTTCACTCTCCTCCTTCACTTTCATCAAGAGGCTCTTTAGTTTTCCTTCACTTTCTGCCATAAGGGTGGTGTCATCTGCATATCTGAGGTTATTTATATTTCTCCCGGCAATCTTGATTCCAGCTTGTGCTTCTTCCAGCCCAGCGTTTCTCATGATGTACTCTGCATATAAGTTAAATAAGCAGGGTGACAATATACAGCCTTGACGTACTCCTTTTCCTATTTGGAACCAGTCTGTTGTTCATGTCCAGTTCTTTTGCATGTGGCTGTCTAATTTCCCCAACATCATTTATTGAAGAGACTGTCCTTTCTCCATTATATATTCTTGGCCACTTTGCCATAATTATTTGACATATATGTTGGGGTTTATATCTGGGTTCTCTCTTCTGTTCCAAGATCTATGTGTCTGCTTTTATATCAATACCTTACAGTTTTAAATATTATGTTGTTGTTGTTGTTGAGGTGCTCAGATGTGTCCAACTCTTTGCAACCCCATGGACTTCAGCACACTAGGCTTTCCTGTCCTTCACCATCTCCTGGAGCTTGCTCAAACTCATGTCCATTGAGACAGTGATGCCATCCAACTATCTTGTCATCTGTCGTCCCCTTTTCCTCCTGCCTTCAGTCTTTCCCAGCATCAGGCTCTTTTCCAATGAGTCAGTTCTTCTCATTAGGTGGCCAAAGTATTGGAGCTTCAGCTTCAGCATCAGTCCTTCCAGTGAATATTCAGGATTGATTTCCTTTTGGATTGGCTGGTTTGATCTCCTTACAATACAAGGGACTCTCAAGAGTCTTCTCCAACAACACAGTTCAAAAGCATCAATTCTTCAGCTCTCAGCCTTCTTTATGGTCCAACTCACATCCATACATGACTACTGGAAAAACTATAGTTTTGACTATCTGGACCTCTGTCAGCAAAGTAATGTCTCTGCTTTTTAATACGCTGTCTAGGTTTGTCATAGCTTTTCTTTCAAGGAGCACACATCTTTTAATTTCATGGCTGCAGTCACCATCTGCAGTGATTTTGGAGCCCAAGAAAATAAAGTCTGTCACTATTTCCATTATTTGCCTATCTATTTGACATGAAGTGATGGGATCGGATGCCATTATCTTAGTTTTTTGAATGTTAAGTTTTAACCCAACTCTTTCACTCTCCTCTTTCACCTTCTTTAAGGGGCTCTTTAGTTCTTCTTCACTTTCTGCCATAAGGGTAGTGGCATCTGCATGTCTGAGGTTATTGATATTTTCTAAGTAATCTTGATTCCAGCTTGTGCTTCATCCTGCCAAGCATTTCACACAATGTACTATCTACACAGGGCTTCCCTTGTGGCTCAGCTGGTAAAGAACCCACCTGCAATGCAGGAGACCTGGGTTCAATCCCTCGGTTGGGAAGATCCCCCGGAGAAGGGAAAGGCTACCTACTCCAGTATCTGGCCTAGAGAATTCCATGGACTGATTGTCCATGGGGTCGCAAAGAGTCAAACATGACTGAGCAACTTTCACTTTCATTCTCCATATAAGTTAAATAAGCAGGGTGACAATATACAGCCTTGATGTACTCCTTTCCTTGACGTACTCCTTTAAACATTACAGGTTTGTAATGCAGTTTGAAATCAGGGAGCATGATGCCTCCAGTTTTATTCTTCTTTCTGAAGATTGCTTTGGCTATTCAGAGTTTTCTATGATTCCAGACAAATTTTAGGATTATTTGTTCTATTTTTATAAAAATGCCATTAGAATTAAATCTATAGCTTGGGTAGTATGGACATTTTAACAATATTCTTCCAATCCATGAGCATAAAATATCTTTGCATTTATTTGTGTCTTCCTCAATTTCTTTAATTAATGCCTTGTATTTTTCAACATACACCTCCTTGCACCTCCTTGGTTTCATTTGTTCTTAGGTATTTTGTTGTCCTGATGTGACTGTAAATGATATTTTCTTAATTTCATCTCCTGATAGTTTATTATTAGCATATAGAAATATAACAAGTATTGGATTTTATATTCTGCAACTTTACTGAATTCTAACAGTTTTTTGGCAGCGTTTTTAGGGTATCTACATATAATACCATGTCATCTGCTTATGCTGCCCTGCTGTGCTTAGTCATTTAGTCATGTCCAACTCTTTGTGACCCGATGGACTGTAGTCCGCCAGGCTCCTCTGTCCATGGGGATTCTCCAGACCAGAATACTGGAATGGGTAGCCTTTCCCATCTCCAGGGGATATTCCCAAACCAAGGATTAAACCGAGGTCTCCCCCGCATTGTGGGTAGATTATTTACCATCTGAGCCACCAGGGAAGCCCAGGAATACTGGAGTGGGTAGCCTATCCCTTCTCCAGGGGATCGTCCCAACCCAGGAATCAAACTGGGGTCTTCTGCATTGCAGGCGGATTCTTTACCAGCCAATCTATCAGGGAAGCCCATCATCTCCATATAGGGTAGTTTTACTTTTTCCTTTCTAGGTTGGATGTCTTTCATTTTTTGTGCCTAATTGTTCTGGCTAGGAATTCCAATACTATGTTGAGTAAAAGTGGTGATTGTCTTGGTCCTGATTCTTGTCTTGGTCCTGATCTTGGAGATTTCAGCTTTTCACTGTTGAATATGATGTTAGCTCTATGGGCTTGTTATGTCTATGGCCTTTATTATGTTGAGGTACAGTCCCTCTATACTTGCTTTGTTGAGTTTTTTTCTTAATCATAAATGGATGTTGAATTTTGTTAAATATTTTTTCTGCATCTATTGAGATGATCATGTCACTTTTATCTTTCAATTTGTTAATGTGCATAATCACACTTATTTGTTGATGTAGAACTATCCTTGAATTCCTCAGATAAAGCCCAAGTGATCGTGGTGTATGACTCTTTTAATATACTATTGATTTGCTTTGCTAATTTTTTTTCTGAAAGTTTTAAAAAATCTATGTTCATCAGGGATATTGGCATATAATTTTCTTGGGGTATCCTTGTCTGGTTCTAAATTCAGGGTATTGCTGGCCTCATAAAGTAAGTTTGGAAGAGTTCTCTCTCTCTCTCTCTTTTTTTGGAACAGGTCTGAGAAGAATTTGTGTTAATTCTTTCAATGTTTGCTAGAATTTATAGAATTTACCAGGGAAGCTATCTGGTCCTGGACTTGTGTTTGTTGGTAGGTTTTTGATTACTGACTCAATCTCCTTACTCTCAGTTCATTCACATTTCTTATTTCATTATAATTCAGCCATTAGACATTGTATGTTTCTAGGAATTTATGCGTCTCTCCTCAGTTGTCCAATTTATCGGGATATAATTGCTTAGTCTCCTATGATCCTTTGTATTTCTGTGTTATCCACTATAAAATCTCTTTCCATTCTGATTTTGAGTTATTTTTTTCTTGGCTAATCTAGCTAAAAGTTTGTCAATTTGTTTTTCTATTTTTAAAGAAACAGTTCTTAGTTTCTTCAATCCTTTCCATTGTCTTTTTAGTCTCTACTTCATTTAATTCTGTTCTAATCTTTATTTCCTTCCTTCTAACTTTGGGCTTCATTTGTTCTTTTTCTAGTTTTTTGAGGTGTTAAGCTAAGTTGTTTGAAACATGTTTTTTGAGGTAGATATTTATTGCTATGAACTTACTTCTTAGAATTGCTTTTGCTGTATCCCACAAGTTTTGGTATGTTATAGTTTCATTTTCATTTGCCTTAAAATATTTTTTTTTAAATTTCTTATTCCTTCTTTGACCCATTGGTTATTCTGGAGTGTACAGTTTAATCCCTATTTATTTGTTAATTTTCTTGTTTTCTTTGTATAATTTCTAGTTTAATACTATTGTGGTTGAAAAAGATGTCTGATATTATTTCAATCTTCTTAAATTTATTTAGATTTTTTTGTGGCCTAAAGTGAAAGTGAAGTTGCTCAGTTGTGTCCAACTCTTTGCAACTCCATGGACTGTAGCCTATCAGGCTCCTCTGTCCGTGGCTCTTTCCCGGCAAGAACACTGGAGTCGGTTGCCATTTCCTTCTCCAGGAGACCTTCCCAACCCAGGGAATGAACCCGGGTCTCCCATACTGTAGGCAGCTGCTTTATAAACTCTGACCTACCAGGGACCTAACATATGATCTATCTTGGAAAACGTTCCACATGCACTTGAGAAGAATGTCTATTGTGCTGTTTTGGGATAGAATGTTTTATGTCAAGTTCATCTGATCTAACATGTAATTTCAGGTTGATGTTTCTTTTGATGTATCTGGATGATATATCCATTGATATAAATGGAATATTAAGGTCCCCTACTATTACTATATTGTCTTTTTATCTCTTTAGGCCTGTTAATATTTACTATATCTATTTAGGTGCTCCTAGGTTGGGCACATAAATATTCCAAATTTATATCCTCTTGTTGAATTGCTGCTTTATCATTGTCATGCCCTTCTTTGCTCTTATTAGAGTCTCTGTTTTAAAGTCTATTTTGTCTGATATAAACAACCCTAACCTCAGCTTTCTTCCCGTTTTCATTGGCATTGAACATCTTTTTCCAACCCTTCATTTTCAGTCTGTGTATGTCCTTATATCTGAAATGAGTCTACTGGCAGCATGTAGACACGTTTTAAAAAATCCATTCAACTGCTTTATCTTTTTAATATTTTTATTTATTTGGCTGCGCTGAGTTTTAGTTGCAGCATGTGGGATCTAGTTCCCTGACCAGGGATAAACCCTAGGCTCCTTACATTGAGAGTGTGGAGTCTCAGTCACTGAACCACCTGGGAAGTTCCTGCTTTATCTTTTGATGGAAGAATTTAGTTCATTTATATTTAATTATTGGTGGCATGTGCTTATTCCCATTTTGTTAACTGTTTTCTGGGTGTTTTGTTATTTCTCTCTGTTCCTTTGTTCTTCCACTCTATTTCTTTGTATAATAGTTTGATGACTTTCTTTAGGGGTAAACTTAAATTCCTTTCTTTCGCTTTTGTATATCTGCCATAGGTTTTTGCTTTGTGATTACCATGAAGCTTACATATAACCTGTATTTTAAAGTCTTTGTCTTTTCTTTCTTAGATAAGAAAAAGTCTTCTCTAAGTTGATAAGTTTGAATGCATTCTAAAGCTCAAAATTTTTGCTCCCCCTCCACATTTTGCTTTCAGCGTTATACTACCCTTTTATCTTGTGTATCCCCTGATTTTGTAATCAGTTATGTTACTACATTTGTCTAACTTCATACTAGCTTTATAAGTGATTCATCCACTAATTTTATTATATATTTACTTTTATCAGTGAAATTTACTCTCATGTATTTTCCTGTCAATAATTAGTAGTGCCCTTCTTTTCAGCATAAAGTCCCTTTTAACGTTTATGATAAGGTTGGTTTAGTGGTGAATTCCTTTGCTTTGTCTGAAACTCTCCACTTCTGAATTATAGCTTTGTGGGGTTGCCTATAAGGTTGTCTTTAAACATTTTGAATATATCATGTCAATCCCTTCTGGCCTGCAAATTTTCTGGTGAAAAATCTGCTGTTGTGAAGGGTTCCTTCTATGTAACAAATTGTTTTTCCTTTTAAGTTTAATATAGTCTCCTTGTCTTTAACTTTTGACATTTTAATTACAATGTGTCTCGATGTGGGTTTCTTTGGATTCTTATTTGGAACTTTCTGGGTTCCTTTGATCTAGATGTCTGTATCCTTCCCCAAGTCAGGGAAGCTTTCAGTCATTATTTTTTCAAATAAGTCATCTGTCCTTCTCTCTCTTCTCATTCTGGGTCCCTGTATAATATAATTCATTGGTCTACTTGATGTTGTCCCATAACTTTCTTAAGCTATCTTCACTTTATTCTTACTTTTGCTGCTCTGATTAGGTGAGCTCCATGCTGTGTTTTCAAGTTGACTAATCCCTTCTTCTGCTTCAGCTAGCCTGTATTGAATCCCTCTAACATATTTTTCAGTAGTTATTGCATTCTTCAGCTCTATGACTTCTTTGATACTTATCTTTTGTTGAATTTCTGTGTTCATCCATTTTTCTCTCAAGTTCAGTGACCATTCTCATGACCATTTCTTTGAACTGTTCATCAAATAAATATGTTTCATAAATTTTCCCCGTTGTTTTTGTTATTTAGAACATATTCTCTCATGTCTTCATTTTTCTTGAGTCTCTGTGTTGGTTTCTATGTATCAGATGAAGCAGTTCTCTCTCCCAGTCCTGAAGGAGTGGTCAAGTGTATTAGATGAAATTGTCATTCAATCTTGCCTTGGCTCTTGGTTGTCTCTAGAATCTTTGTGAGTGTCCAAACAGTCTATTTTATTTTTAATCACTCCCACTTACTGTGGATGGGCTAAAAGGGTGGAGTTCTGGCTCAGCACCTAGATGTACACTAATTGGAGGCCAGACATTTGGGCTGCAGCTTTAAAGCATGCAAATAAATACAATCCTTTGGAACCATAAATGGAGCCCTCCTGGCCACAAAGCCAGGTGATTCAGAGGTGTGCCCTGGGCTACAGTCACGTAATTTGGAGCCCCAGGTGAGTAGATACGCTTCTTTCTGAGAGATACTGGTCACCTGTAGCAAGGCAGAGGGAGAGTGCAAAGGTGGCATCCTCTACCCTAAGTTCCCTGAAAGCATCTCTGTAGACCTCCTCGATGTGTGACAAATGAAGCCTGCCTCTTAGGCCAAAATTCTAGGACGAGCAAACAGGCTTCTTCACAGAAGCACTAGGGCTGTTTCAGTCCGCCATCCATGCAGTGCTCTGCTGAGCACTCTCTCTCTCTGATTGAACAGTCCCAGGAGACCCAGGAATATAAGCCCCTTGTCCACCAGATCCGCGTGTTCAAAGTCTGGCTCCTGGACAAGCACACCAGCCACAGCTGCCATAAAATCCAGGACATCAGACATGTGTAAGAGCTCCCTTCCTGGAGGTACTTCTGCTCTGGAGCTGGGCAGAGGGAGAATACAAAGATAGTGCTCACCTTCCCAGGTCTCCGCAAAGGTTTACTTTCAGCCCTTTGATGTGCGTGCGTCTAACCAGAAGCCTGCCCCTAAGGCTGCGATCATGATGGGCCTCTTGCACAGAAAGACTGAGATCCTGGATTCTTTGCCTCTTGGTAGGTTTTACAGAACTGTGTTGGTTACACTCCTGTGAGACCTATGAGCGTAAGCCCTGCTGGCCACCGGAGCCAGGCCACACAGAAATCTCCCCTGGCAGCAGCTGCACAAAGGAGGGCACCAGATAAGGGCCAAAGCTGCTCTCCAGGAGCTGAAGCAAGGCCAAGAGCACAAAGGTTGGGTCTATCAGCCTCTGTTCCCCAAGAGCACCTCCACGGCCTCTAAGAGTGTTAGCCTAGAAGCCTGCTCCTTTGGCCTCTTTCTCAGAGAGACAGGGTGTTCT
The DNA here is from genome assembly GCF_033118175.1 of Dama dama. Classification (NCBI taxonomy): domain Eukaryota; kingdom Metazoa; phylum Chordata; class Mammalia; order Artiodactyla; family Cervidae; genus Dama; species Dama dama. The sequence continues at coordinate 61,472,266 of NC_083683.1, forward strand.
TCAGTCTGAGTGTCCCGGGGATGGTAGTCTGCCAAGAACTGTCTCTGACTGTCACAGTCCCGTGGGAATCAGGAATGCAAGCCCCGCCCCCAGCCCCTATAGTCAGGTGATCAGACTGTCCTTTGAGTTCCAGCCACAGAAAACTGGGGCATCAGATGTGTGTAAAGGCTCCCTTCTTGCAGATACTGGTGTCACAGAGTTGGCCAGACAGAGGAAGTGAGGACAGCACCCACTGAGGAAAAAGAAAGAATTGGCACCTGCCAGGGCCTTTGTCCCTATAAGGTGCCCCTGCAGGCCCCTGCCTCTCTGGTGGTTGCTGCAAGATTAGCTGGCAATTCTCCGTCACATAAAGCCTGGGCACTCTCGAACAACTGCTTTTTCGCTGGGCCCTGGGGTGAGTGACTATGTGCAGAACAGCCCTTTGTGTCTCCTGCAGCCTCACTGGTTTTCAAAACCAGGCATTGGGGAGGCTTCTAACAGGCACAGGTCTCCAAAGTTGGGGTGCCTGATGTGGGATGCCTCAGGGAGGTTTGTTTCCTCCGTTTCCAAGGATGGATTGATGGTGAAACCATGTCTCAGCCTCGCCTACCCATCTTAGTGTGGCCCTTTTCTCATTTGCCACGTGAAGGAGCTGTTCCGCTAGTTTTCAGGTCTCTTTCAGAGGAAATGGTTCCATATGTAGCTGCAGACTTGGGAGGTCACTGGGAAGAGCTGAGCCCACGATGTTCCTGTGTTGGCATCTTGGACTGTCCTCCTGTATCTAATTCATATCCTTTTTTTTTTTTTTAATCTCCAAATATACAATAATGTTGGCAGTTTGGCACTGACTTTATATCAAATTAGCTTAATGATTCACCATTTAGGATACTATTTATTGGCTTTTGCTAACCAGTCTTCAGTTTAAGTTTAGGAAGCCAGGTGGCACAGTGGTAAAGAATCTGTTGACAATGCAGGAGACATGGGTTCAATCCCAGTCGGGAAGATCCTCTGGAGTAGGAAATAGCAACCCACTCCAGTATTCTTGCCTGGGAAATCCCATGGACAGAAGGGCCTGGTGGGCTACTGTCCTTGGGGTCGCAAACAATCAGACACAACTGAGCACACACAATAGTTTAGGGACTTCCCTGGTGGCTTGGTGGTTAAGAATGTGCCTTCCAATGCAGGAGTTCAGTTGCGTCCGACTCTGCAACACCATGGACTGCAGCACACCAGGCCTCCTTGTCCATCACCAACTCCCGGAGTTTACTCAAACTCATGTCCATTGAGTTGGTGATGCCATCCAACCATCTCATCCTCTTTCGTCCCCGCGTTTCCTCCTGCCCTCAATCTTTCCCAGCATCAGGGTCTTTTTATAAATGAGTCAGTTCTTCACATCGGGTGGCCAAGGTGCAGGAGACATGGGTATAATCCCTGGTTGGGAAACTGAGATTCCACATGCCACAGGGCAACGGAGCCCACGTGCTCTAGAGCTCACGCTCTGCACACTGCAACTAAAGCAGCCTGCCATGAGCAGCTCACGCACCACAACTAGAGAGAGACCCAGTGCAGCCAAAAAATAACATTAGTTTATGCTGATAGTTTCTAATACTGAGGCATCCTAATATTTTCAAGAGTGGCTAAAAAGTTTCTCTCAATGTACGTTTTATAACATCCCTCTCCCTCTTTACAAAAAGCCCAATTAATCATCAAAAACAGCAGAAGAAAAATCAGAGTGGACTATTAAGCTCCTATAGTCAGTCTTTCATGATTTAACATATTTTTCCATATACATTTGTTGCTTACTGTGTTTCATCTTCTTTATGTATGTTAACCTTCTTCACAATTCTTTGCAGCTAGTACATATCCATTTTACAGATGGGAGAACAAAGATATTAACAAGTTACCCAAAGTGCCACAACTAAGGGATGGTATGGTCAGATGTGAACCCAAGTTTAGAGCCTAAACTCTTTAACATCTATTTTATAATGTTTCTCATTAAAATATTAGAGAAGATTTAAAAAAAAAAAAAACAGAAGCTCCAAGATGGCAGACCAACTTAATGTGCTATTTATTGTCTCCAAATTCTACTGAAATGACAGTAAACATCTGTGAATGGGAATAAATCCAAAATAATATATAGAGCAGAAGGGAAGGCCCATGTAGCTCAAAAATCCTGACAAATTCCTAGAAGATAAGAAGCAAGGAGGCATTAGAGAAGTTACAAACCAGAAAAGCAGGGATCCTTTCCGTCCAGTCAAGCTTCAGAAAGGACTCGACCCTGTGAGACATTGGGTACAGAGAGGGACAAGGTTGTTGGCGGTACTGTTTTACATAAAGGGCTGTCTGTGAACAATTAGCCCCCTCAGCTCTTCCCAACCAACCTCCCCCACTCAGCAATGTTTGCATAATGTTAGAAGAGAGGTGCTTTCTAAAGAAATTGAACTACATTACATGCACAAAAGGGGGAACAGGCTCTAAAGTTGGGAGTTGGCCCCTTGATTATGTCCTTGACCACTGGCATCATGGGAGGCTTCTGCAATCCTTGACTCAGCCTACAGGACAGCAGCCGACTACGTAAAGGAAGGGCTTCCCTGGTGGCTCAGTGGTAAAGAATTCACCTGCTAATGCAGGAGACACAGGTTCAATCCCTGGTCTGGGAAGAATCCCTGGAGAAGGAAATGGCAACCCACTCCAGTATTCTTGCCTAGGAAATCCCATGGACAGAGAGGCCTGGCAGGCTACAGTCCATGGGACTGCAGAGCTGGACATAACTTCATGACTGAACAACACATAAAACGAAAAAGCAAGATATCCAGGCAAAAGGTATAGCTTGAACAAAGGTATAAAGGTTAAGAGCAGCATGGTGGCTGAGAGAAATATTTCACCCTTGCCTGAGGATAAAGGTGATTCCTAGGTGTGACAGATGCTGAGGCTAAAGAGGCTGACAGTAGCCAGGTCTAGAACTTTTACTTGCCCTTATAGGTAAAAAGGAGTCATTGAAGGATATAGCACAAGACTATGAATGGTCAAGACCATGGTCTTGGCAGCTGAGCGGCCTTGGGAATGAAAGCTCTCTGGGTATCCTAAGGCAGCGGGTCCCAAAGTGTGGTCTGGAAAGGCATCAGGACTGTCAACGTAAAGGACAAAAAAAAAAAAAAAGCAAATTATTGTGCCCCACTCCAACCTACGGAACCAGACCCTCTGGAGGGCCTAGCGATCCATTCTAACAAGCCCTCGTGGTTAACTGTGATGCACACTCACTTGAAAACAACTCTTCCAAGGTAAAATACCTCTTGCTGCTAAGTCACTTCAGTCGTGTCCGACTCTGTGCGACCCCATCCTTGGGATTCTCGAGGCAAGAACACTGGAGTGGGTTGCTATTTCTTACCTCAAGACATTTCATCTCTTCCAAGAACCTTTTCCGCCCCATGGAGAATGGATCGCATCCTCCATTGTTACCCACTCTGTCCCCTGAATATAATTCTTATATAGTAGAATTCTGTGGTGTTTATGACGCCAGTTTTCTCCTGGTAACCAGCACTTCTTTATGTCAGATATGGTCTCTCACCTGCCTTTGCAGGCCTGGCAGGACCTAGCTAAGTACTTAAGAAATTAGTTTCCTGAGTGAACCGAAATACCAATTAAGAAACATCTGCAGTCATCCAATCAACAGATGAAGAAATGAGGTCTTGAACACACAGTACTGGGGATGGATGACCTGAGAAATATTTAGCAAATAAAATTAGCAGAAGTTAGTAAGAGTTAACAATTATATACCACACTAGGTACCAGGCAGTTTTAAGCGCTTTACAAGTATTCCTATTTAAACCAATAAGGTAGCTACTTTTAGATGAAGAAATTGAGGCTAAGTAATTTACCGAAGTCAAATAGCTACTATTGAGCCAAGATTAAAAGACAGAAGCCAGATGTCTGGCAGCAGGCATTTTTATATTCTTTGTTATTTACCACTTTTTGCCTCCAAACTTGTGTTAAGATTTCCAGCTTGAGTGGTTGGATAAATGGGTTGCCAACAGCAAAGACAGAAACACTGGGAAAAACCAGGGGAAGATGCTGAGTTCAGGTTTAGCTATCCTGTGTTTGAGATACCTTTATGGGGTGTCCAGTAAGTGATTTGATATAAGTCTGAAATACAGGACTAAGGTTTACAGATTTAGTAATCAACATGTAAACCATGAGAAATGGATGAGATGATCCAGGCAGGATTATATATAATGAGAAGACGTGAACTGAGGGGCCTAGTGAATAATATTTTAGCAAAACTACGATACAGTGGCCTCATAGGTATTAGGAAGCCCCCAGAAGACAGTAACATCCTGGAAGTCAAGGCAACAGGTAGTCGTCTCATGGAGGGAGTGATCAACAATACTGGTACCAATCTGAGTTCAGGTAAGAAAAAAGACTGAAGACCATTTTGGCATCTAAGACTTCACTGTAATTGGTTTGTAATCATCACCTATAGAGGGATGAGAGCCAGATTAAAGTGAAAACACAAAAAATCAGGAAAGCATACCTAGTTCTCTACAGAGATGGCATCTTGTAGAAGATACAATAAAAAAACATTTAAGTCTTTTTAGATGAGATTTCAGGGTATTTCTGAGGGTCCAGCAGATGGAACTAGTGTTAGTGGTACTGAAGATAAAGGGAAGAGGAGGAGGACTGATTTAACCGAAGACTGGGACAGGCTGGGGGCTTCCCTTGGGGCTCAGCTGGCAAAGAATCCGCCTGCAACGCGGGAGACCTGGGTTTCATCCCTAGGTTGGGAAGATCACCTGGAGAAGGGAAAGGCTACCCACTCCAGTATTCTAGCCTGGAGAATTCCATGGATTGTATATTCCATGGGGTAGCAAACAGTCGGACACAACTGAGCGACTTTCACTTTCTTTCTTCTGGGACAGGCTGGAGGCAGGCAGGCTCTGGGAGAAAGGTTGGACTTGAGCAAAGGACAACCAACTCAACCTCTGAGATGAGGATGTAAAGATAGGAATGGATGTGAGATTCTTAGGTGGAAGGACTAGAAAATGGCCTTAATTTTATTGACAAAGTGATGTTAATGGTAATCCATGGGGTATGGAGACAGGGTTAAGTGTAATACTTAAAGATTTAAGGAATGGGAGAGGGGGCATCCCTAGATGCAATAAAAGGACAAGTATTTCATGAATAAATCATTTACAAAACCCAGGAGATCCAGATTAGGTAAAGACAAAGGATAAAAGAAACAGAAAATGGTGGGAAATATAGATCACAGGACTCTGAGGTCAAAAGTCAATTTAGAGCAAGTGAAGGCAGACCCTGATGAACAGGAGATTGCAGTTAGAGTAAGACAGAGTTTAAGTTCAAACAGCTCTGGATGAGAATATCTAAGCTTGTAGCCTTCAGAGCGGTAGCAGAGACAAAGTTTGATCAAAACCAAAGACAACATTGAATGGTACCTACATAATTACACTTCAGAAGACATAAAAATTGCTGGCACTTGTAGGAGACTGCTGTTTTTGTATACAACTTGAAATGTGAAGATAAACAAAAAAAAATGCTTGAGGTAGATGATCCATTTCCTATGGGCCTGGGAGCCACAGCTGGTAACAAAATCTGTCACTCTGGAAGGCGTGAAGATGGTTGTAGAAGATATGGAAAAGATGGAGAGGACCCATTGAGTGCAGGAAACGCTTAGAAGCAACTCAGTGGCGGGGTGATTGAAAAATCTTGTAAGAATAGGTAGGAACGTCTGTGAGTTGTTTACCACGACCTAACTCTTCTGCCCACATTTTGCCTGTCAAAAAAGGGCCCTCAACAGAGCTGACTATTCTCACCAAGGCCTCATGAACAAGTATTTAACTGTTAGGCATGACCTTACGACTTCTTGCCCACGGGAAAGCCCTAGCTGACAGAAATGACTCTCTTCGCCTCTGCCACAGCAACTCACATTCCCAGGGGCAGCTTGGTTATCCAGGGTCCCTGTGAGGTGCTAACCACAATATTATGCAGAATGATAACGTATTCTAAACCACCCATTTTGGGGACTGTTTGTATTGCAGCATAATATAACTGTGCTTATTCCCAGCAACCAATCAACTGTTGTCCTGTCAATTTTATTTCAAACACCCTGAGTGCCCCTCTAAACTTATACTGGTTCAGCACAACATTCCCTTTCATACAGTTTATTAATGTCCTAATTCATCAACAAATGTCTTACGTTCCTTCCAATCCATTCTCTAAAGTGCACCTAAGTATTTCTAGGTTTGCCATCACCTCACCCCTGAAATTAAATCCACAATGTTTACAAAGCCCTCTATAACATCTGCCCATCCTGGCCTCTCCCATTCCACACTAAGCCATGTTCAGCTTCTGAAACACCATGACCGCTGTCTCTCCGCTTTTGCTAATCCTGCTCTCACTACATGGAGTCCATGACTTCCCTGGCTAGGGTCTGTCCTCAAGCTGAGACCAGGAACCCGTGCCACAGATCGCACACATATGTGTGTTTTCCCCGTACTGTCTCCAGTGGCAAGCACGTAGTACTAAAGAGTATTGGTAGCAAGGCAAAGGAGGGGAAAGGTAAATAACTTTGATCCACTTAGAAGGATGAAGGCATGATAGTAACTTTTACATAAATCTTGAACACTGTAAGCAGGGGATAGAGCAGTACAGACCAGCAGTGGGCCATCTCCTCTGGGTACACACATGTTCCTCTGTGAATGCAACTGATACTGAAACAAATTTCTACATCTTTTAAATGTAGGTTTTAAAGACTGAATTTTCAAGGTTTCCAAAATGAGCATTCTGAACTTACTAAAACTGTTGACCAATCAGCCTCATGAATACTTCAAAAAAATCATGTAAAAGGAAACTCAGTTTTATATTTGTTTATGCCAATTCTGCTAAGAGGGACTAAAATGGTTCAGAAATTTGAAAGACTCACTCAATGATTGTGTTTCAAAGAATAAGCAACCTGATTTGTGATAGTTTTTCTGCCACTTGCCTCCCACCAACCAGTCTTTATTCACAAAGATTTTTTTGTCTGCAAACATCAACTAATCCTAGAAAAATAGCAAAAATGTGCTAGTCAGGTTTACTTTTAAAGTTCAAATATATAATTTTGAAATTATACTCCCCCAAAATCACTATTCGGCATGCCTTTAAATATTACAGCTAAACAGGAAATTACCTATATTGGAAAGCAAGTCTTTGTTCATTGTATTTACTTTCTTGAACTAAATTGTTCTCTTGAGAATATAAATGAGTAATTTTGAAACTCTACCTTTTAAGAACCCAAGTGTACTACCTGCCCTTCTATATCGTACATCAATTGCAAAGCACTCACTGCCTCACATTGCCTGGTACAGTAGAAGCCCCTTTTACACTCTTATTTCCTTCAGCATGAGGAAGCACTTTACAGCCAGGAAAAAAAAAAAGCCAGTATATTAAGTGGTTTAATAAAGACCATCCATTTAAATCAGAGGAGGCTGTAATATAGAATAGAAATATTTTCACTACATCATGATAGTTCTAATTAATTTGGTGGAAGAAAATAGATTGAAAACAGTACAGTGTATTTAAATTTAGTTAGAAAGATGAACTGACACCAAGAATGAAAACTTCTGCGTGTACAGAATCTCAGTTGGTTATAGCTAACAAGAAAAGGCTCTCTATAATAGTGGTTCAACTGGGGCAATTTTGCACTCTCCCCCTCTTTCCCTACTCCCCTGGGGACATTTGGCAATATATGGAGACAATTTTGGTTGCACAACTGAGGGTTGTTGATGGTACTACAAGTATCTAAGTGGGGAGAGCTCAGGGATGTTATTATTTTACAATGCACAGGGCAGCCCCCATGACACAGAATGATTCAGTCCAAAATGTTAGTGCTAGGCTGAGACATCCTGATCTTAAAAGAACATGCATTTTTCTACTAAAGTCTAAACTGATTTCTAGAATAAGAAACTAGGAGTTTATTTCTAGACCTCTTAGGAATGCCTAATTTAGTTCATGGATGATGAGGATTCCAAGCAAAGCACACATCTGGTTTCTTAACAATACTGCATTAGGGTTATAGTTAAGATACCATCACACATATTTAGCTGCCCTGACCCATGTAAGCAGTTGGGTTTATATTAAAAATGAAATGGCTATGAAACAAGTAAAACAGCTTTTCAAAGTAACAGGATTATTACAGGCTATTAAATCATGAGGTCATCATGGTATCATATATTAACCAATTCCATAATACAATTCTTCAGAATTTCCCTGTGAGAGAGCATTCTAGAATAAAATCAATGTGCATCAACCACTAAGTTACTGATAATGGTTAAATACACTAATTCCAACACAACCTAATTTAGAAAGAAATTTCAGATAGCCTTTTCTCATCTAAGACTTCAGTGAAACAATTCAATTTGCCAAAATAATCACTAATAATCATTTAAGATCAGAACTAAAAAGTACAAAGAGGTCAGGGTATCCACACTTTCTCCACTAAAAAGCATTCTGACACATTAACATTACGAAGTCTAACAAAGTAAAATTACCTGCAATACTCCCATTAGTTTTAATTGAAGTTGATTTTTGTGAAAAACAAATTCCATTTTCAATTAAGAGCTAACTTTGAAAGTTACAAACAGCAAAAACATATTGCTGATAACTCTTGCCTAAACTACAGGTGTTCACAAAGTCTTATTTTTCTAGTATTAATAGGAAAATCAGCAACTTACTGTACTATAAAGGGAAAATAATTTCAGTGTGCATACTTCTTAAGAAAACGACCACACATGGTGAACTTTTGGTAGCTTGCCACGTGATTATTTCCAATGTGTTCCATTTTGTAGCCAAAGGTATTAGGAGTTTTACTTAATTAACTAGGAAAAAAAAAATCCGTTAAAACCAGAATATCCTTTTCCCAAACAGTAAAATCGAACTGTTGTTACTACTGTCCATTTTCCATTTCACAAAGGATAAATTAAAATTTCAAAAACATGTACGAGTCTGGAGTGGCAGTAATTTAAAAATTAGGATTTAAGAGCTAGAATCAACATCTGCTGAAATTTTAAAGCTCTTTAGTATAAAAATATTTACTAAGTATAATATATCTAGAGACTGGCAGTTAATTTTTACAACTTAAGTTTTTGGTAGAATTTTTTACCTTGGCAGAAAATGTTACTTCTAAAAAATTGTCACACATTACTATATTTCTTTGTCATGTGGTTAAATACATCTTAAAAGGATTATTAACTAGTTAACTGAATTTTCTGACTGAGGATCTTGTGTATTTCATTAAACTTCAATCATGCCTATCTATATAATCATATTCACATATCTGAAACTGAGTTAGATATAAAAGGTATCAGAATATGCCTTTAAAACCGGTTAGATATGCCCATGTTATTTACCATTTACCCAACAAAAGTGCAAAAACAAACAAAAAAATGACCTGGTTATTTATGGTTATATAAAAATTATGTAAATATCAAACGTTTGTTGAAGTCTCCATATTCCAATTTGTGAAGAATTCCCAATGGTTAAGCAGCTTTAGACATCATTAATTAATATATGACCACATTTTAAAAATTATCATGCAGTGCAACTGACTTTTTTAGGTTAGGCTTTGCCATATCAAATTTCCTTCCTGCCTTAGTTTCATAACGTAACAACTTAAAAACAACCCATATTGAACTGTCTTTGAAAAGAACTTGGTTAAATCTAAACAATTTAAATGTTCTCATCAGTGAACAGCTGTTTTATTCTCCTGAGGAACCATCATGTGCAGAACTGCTAAGCAGAACTTCCAAATAATTATTAAAGACCAGTAAGCAGTATGAGTGATAGACTGTGACTGAACCCACACCTTCCAGGACCAGGACATCACCCACTAGAAGTATGAATTTGATCCGCACGACTTAGCGTTTAAAATTTGAGTACTGTTCTTTTACTAACTTTGTTATATATGTGAATATATACATTATAATATATATCATATATATAAACACAAATCATATTGACTACTAGAAAAGAGCAGAACCTCTTTTGTTAAAAGACTAGAATTTCACCTATATTAGAAAAATTAGCCATTTTGCAAAACTCAAAAAACAAAAAACTACAAGCATTTCACAAGATAAAAAAACTGAAGGTGAAATCCAATATGTAAAGAGAGTTTGGATTTAACTTCAATTAACTAAGACATTCACACAACATATGCATGTCAGTCTCCTATTTGGTCCTAGAGCCTATAGTATTGTAATTTATTGTGAAACCGTGAAACCAAATACTTAAAATATATCCACAACATCTATACCACGGTAATGCATAGTACATAATATACTAACAGCTTGAAATAAATTTCTATTACAGTTTTTTGCAAATTATGGTATGATTATCACCTGCCACACACTCTGAAACAGCGCCAACTTCATGTAACGTTTCATGTCCACATACTAATCAAAATCCTTACTGGTAATGAAGTCTTATGCACGATCATCTGAATACTTGAAGTTAAGCTGTTCATCTAATAACCACAGTATGTTATCAATTAAAATCACCTCATATTTGCATGTTAAAGCAGGTAAGTCAAACAGCAGGAAAAATATTTCTAATTCACAGTTTCAAAAATAAAGGGTGCAGTTTTCAAATATCTGAATGCTTAAAACTCATCACTCAACAACTGCCTCCTTCAATACATGTAAACTATGTTTGCACAGCATTAGGAGATGTCTTTTATTTCAGAAGTTAGTTCTTACTGTTACAGGAGCACCACAAATTTGAAGGAATAGGCTACAGTGTGAAAGGAGCTCACTGAAGGATATGTTAAATAAAATTTTAACTACAATGTAAGGTACTGCAAAGCTTTGCTTCCCCCCAAGCACAGATCCTTTCATCAGGAGTAGTCAACACTTACCAAATACAATATGTAAATTAGCTCTAGAAGAAAGGGGGGAAAAAAAATCTCACTCAACTTAAGGAAAATACTATTATTAGCTAACAAACCTGTGATAGCCAGCTTCAGAATTTTCCAAAAAATAAAATTCACACGCATACAGTTACTAGAATCATTTGATATGGAATGTAGAGGTCCAAAGGAAATCAAAGAAAAATCTGACTGAGAATTTCTAAGGGGAAACGCACACACACAAATGGGTAACCAAGAAAAACTGAGTACTTAAATATTCAAATTTTAAATGTCTAAGAAAATTTATAATAGAAAAAGTGGCAAATTGTTGTTTTGACTTGATTTGCTGAAAACACCCGCAAATTCACACTGGCATCAAGAAAACCAAAGTTTCAAAAGTTCACTCCCCTCTCTCTCCAGATACGTGTTTTCTGTGCAAAAATAAATATCTGAAAATTGCACTAATACAATAATACTTATTTTAACTTTTGTATTATGAATAATCTGCACATGCTGCTTTACAGACAATACATATTTGCAAACTTGCTCATGCAAAATTAGTGTGCGCAACAGGGATACTGTTAGTCCCCATACTTAAAAAATGATACCCTATTGTCTCTCTTAAACCGCCAACCCCTCTGAAATGTAACAAGTCTTACACAGGTAATTCTTGTCTGCCAGCTAAAAATCAATTTATGTTGCTGAAACACAGTTACACAAGAAAAAGAAACATGGTTTTTGTCTTGCAGAATTTTTGATTTTTAAATAAGAGAAAATTTATAAAAGAAAGAAATTCATGGTCACAAAATTTTAACATTTTAATCCTAAACATTACAGGGTAAATATACTGGACCCTATCTCCATCAATCCTAACGTTTAGTTGTCATTTTAAATGTTGCCCTAACCACTAAAACATTAGTGGTTTTACAACCTCTGGATTATGGAAATACATATTTCTGAAATAAATGCTACAAAAACAACAATGGAAGAAAGTCAAACTGTCTCCACGAAGGGAAAAAAAAAAGTGGAACATTTTGAAGCTTTTAGATACTTCTCTTTTCATGTCTTATGATTAACCTGTCAAATCAGTGCATCATATATGGTCAATGTAATGGTCCCAGGTTGAACAAATATCTAACTAGTGTCCATTGATTCCAAGTTAGTGGATGATGAATCTTTCTGGATACTTTCAAAGATGGCTGCCAGCTCAGGGTTAGAACTGATCTGTGACTGGAACTCACTCATCAGGGGACTCTTCTCTGCTTCTGGAATGGTTAGCAGCGCTGCCACTGCTCTCATGGCAGATCGCTTTAGTTCATCTTGCTTTTCAAACTCCTGCTTTACTGAGTTTGCTTTTACCTGGAACATTGAGTAAATTTATATTACATGCTATAAAAGGCAGCTCTTACACCAACAAAATCTAAGCACATAAAAATAAAGCAAAGCTACTCTCACATAGATCCAAAAGGCACATTATTCTTCAAGCAGAGGTGTTTTGAAACTTTTTTAGAAATAGCTGTCTCCTTTTAAGGGAATATTTTATATAAGGCCCATTATAAAAACCAGAGTAGGATCTGCTTAGCAAGTCCTACTTTGTCGTCCATCAAACTACTGTTTGATGTTACCATATTTGTTCATTATTCTTCAAACATGTCATGTACTGAAATCTCTGTGCCTTAATTCATATAATCATTTTTGTATGAAAAGTCTTGTTTCACTTTCTGAACCTAAAAATAATCCTGATTTTTCCAAGGTCCATTTTAAATACTGTCACGTGCATATATGAAGCCTTCTATGACTCCCACCCCCATTCGCCTCCTCCAACAGAATTAAACACTTCATCCTCTTTTGTGGCCTTATCACTTTAACCATATCAGTACTTTAAAAATGTGTCACACTGTTACAACAAACTTTTAAGAATAGCATTTAACAGTGGTAAGCTTTCTAAGACATCCACAATTTTTGAAGCTAACTGCTACACAGGGTGCCAGCATAGTTAAATTTGGAAAACCACAGTACAGAATCAACTGAGAATCCTGAACATACCAAGTCTGGCCTAAAGCAACAACATCAGTATTACCTTAGTTGTACACGTGGCACGTAACGGCTCAACAAGCCGGTCCAACCTCTGCAGCACTGCACTTGGACAAAGGGTAGACAATCTCACCAACATCAAAAATGTTAGCATCTATTTCGAATAAAAAAGACAAAATTTAGATTCTGAATTTATTTTCTAAAGACAAATCCCAAATTCTGACAAAGCTTTTAAAAGAAAATGACTAGCCTGTGCCACAATGTTTCATTTTTATGTAGTCTGCCATTTGGAATCACACAGAATTCAAATCTAAGAAATTTTAGCTACAAGTACTAAAGTTATCTTTCATATGGTCCATGAGTACAGAACTAGAAAAGTGATTCTCAATCTTGACTGCACATGATTTAGAGCTGGGGAGCTTTCCAATTTACTTTTTTTTTTTTTTTTACTTCACTCATTGGGATAGGATCATAAACTAACTCTTTTTCAAAAAGTTCATGTGCACCAAATGGAAAAAATCAGTAAGAAGATAACTAGAAGAAAAGCTTTGTAACAAGTTTCTACTGTCTTAGATTTTTCTAAAAAACAAACAAACAAAACCAAAAAGCCTGCTTATTCAGATTAATCCATTAAAGTCCAATAACCCATAGTCTTTTATCTTAAGACTATAAATTATAGAAGGATCCTATTCTTTCAGGGCTCTTTTCACTGAATTCTGGGAAAATCAGGTTATTCCATATTACATTATGGAAACATCAAAGTAAGAGTTCTGATAGTTGAGCTGAATACTGCTCAACTACCACTTCTGCCCTGCTTGATCAAAGGCCCTGAGTAGAAGATTTTTCAAATCACCCTTTTATAGTTCACATTTTAAATAGGAAGATAAAAAGCAGCTATGAGCAAAGATCATGCTCTAAGCCTAAGAGGTGGTAAAATTTCTTTGTGGTTGTGCCTACAGATAGCTTTGTGTATAACATCCTTTAACAACACTCTGATTCTCACTTCCTCCGCCAATGAAAAGGTTTCTGGATTTTCCTATGTGTCAACTGATGTTATTACACTGCACTGCTACTTTGTTTGCATATTAGAGAGTTTCTAACACACCAAAATCATGACAAGTAAACCAATCATTCTCACTGAATAACAAGAGTAAATTACAAAGGTGAAAGTCACTAGCAAAAAGTATTCTTCTAAAACATTTTATCAACAGGCACAAACATCTCACCTTAATGTCATAATGGTCCTTCAAACCATCTTCAACGTGATTAAGAAATTCAAAGATATCAAGTCTATCCAGACAACTATCTAGAAGTGTGTACATACACTCAAAAGCTGCCTTTCTAATATCCAGGCCATCATCAACTGTATGCTTAAACGGACCCATTTCTACCTGTTGAAATACAAAGATATGTAAATATTCTAGAAAGTAAAAGACAAGCTTAGGTGAACAGTGTAATCTAACGTACCTCTCTTATAAGCTCCTTTCTAACTTTTGTTTCATTATAAAGGTGTGGAAGAACAGTATCCAGAAGATCCCTTATTAATGATGGCTTATTATGTGCTGCTGAGTTGAATGTGACCAAAGCTACTCTTCTTACATTTAAATCTGGGTCTTCTAATGTTTTTAGGAAATCACCTGAAGAAGTCAAAGAGAAGCAACATAGTTATATGGCAAGCTTAAAATTAAATATGCATTATATTGATATTTTACTAGTGTTGGTATTATTGCTATTTCTTCAATGTGGATCATGAAATATGATGAAATACTAAGTGAACTATATAATTTCTTTTGACAACAGTTAAACCATCACATCTGAATGTGAGTGCATTTAATTGATAATCCTATGCTCAGCACCTTTAAATGCAGGAGTGAGGGCTCCCAAAGCTCCCAATTACTTTTATAGACAGTAGTTGATAAAAAGGTGGGTGGCAAAGAGAAGTGATGGAGTCAGCAGCCATAAGAACTAGTAACATGAATGACTCTCCTTAAAGTTCAAAATTAGTACTCACACTAAGAAAACTACCAACAGAAGTGGAGTTGTTTTTTTACTCAAAAAGTACTTATTGAGCATTTATGGCATGAGGCACTGGGGATACAGCTGTGGGCAAGTCAAATTTATGCTCATATGAAGTTTACATTATATGTATGCTATAGTTTACATCCCAAAGGTGAAATCTTAAAACCTGAGTTCAAAAGATAAACAAGGGTGGGGACAGATCCACTGCTGGAATACTGTTAACAAGTGTACAATTTATCAGATGACAGAGAAATGTGCCTCCAAAAGCTTATTTTTATCTTTAACAAGAAATGTATAAATTGACACGAGGTCTAAGAGTAGAAAAGAAGGAAACTGAAGCCTAACATAAGACAAAAAAACTAGAGAAAATGCCCAGCCACTCTAAACACAGATATAAGTCTGACTGTTCTTGCACATGGGGGAAAGAATATAGTGCGAAGATCTTTGGAGTCACACAGATGGTGATCCAAACCGCTTCACTTGTCAACTATAAGACTGACTTCTAGCAATTTATCATAGGCAAGAGCCTCAGTTTCCCAGTTTATGAAGTGAGAATTATAAACTTTTAGGGCCACGGAACAGAATAAATAGCATGTACGTTACTGAACACAGGGTCTGGCACATGTATTCATTCGGAGCTATTCATCAATGTTATCTCAACCCTATGATAAGTAATCTTTTAGAATACATGGTGGGGGAAAGGTGCCAGAAGACTTAAATGTATCACAACAGCAATTTGATAAAATGGGAAATGAAACAAAAGCTTCAAACATCATAGATGGGTAACCTCAAGATTGATCACCCAGGCAAGCTCTGACTACAAAAAAGGTTAAGAGACAGCTTGTGTTCAAAATGAATTTAAAGCTCCTCACCTCGGTCTGTTTAGAATTACTATGATGGTAAATTGCTTTTAAGTAAAGCTCCTAAAGTACTGTTATCATTATGGACAAATAGTGACACAATCTAGGATCAGTGGTCCCCAACAACTTGGTCTAGGAATTTCAATTTTAAACAACCAGAATGATCATCATCTAACTGAGTAACTACACCAGTGACGCACACTTGCTGACTGTTGTCAACCTAGAAAGATGTCTCTTGAGATCTAGCACAGGTCTCTTCCTTTGTTCTATCTTGTATAATGCCAAAAATGAGAGTAAACAAAGAAAAAAGAGGGGAGGAGAACAAAGGCAAGAATCTTCTGACAGAGACTTCCTATGAATTCTCTCCACATCTCAGCATTCGCATCCATTGATTCTCTATGCCCCTCTTACTCTGAACTAGTAATCCCTTTGTGTAGTTCATTTAGACCGTGTTTTTGCCCGTTCTGGCCCACTGCAGAATGGAATGAAGCGGCTAAGTTTCTATGCATACCCCTCTATCCTCTCTGCTGATATCCCCATTCTTTTGTCAAGAAAACAAGAAGAATTTAGCTACTAAAGACTCTAGGGAAACTGATGATGAAAACAACGTAGGAAGTTATAAAATCATGAAAAATAATAGAGACGACCTTTTTCTTTCTTGGTTATCTCCTCTTAGGCTGACAGGGCTAAATACCTCAAGAATTATCTTTTTTAGTCTTAAATTTCCACCTTAAATTTAGAAGCCTCCACAGAGCCCCTTGGGAGCTAGAGGGATATAAGTAATAACAGAAAATTCAGCCATCACAGCTCAAATGAGATTCATGTACAACTGGGAAGAACTTCAGACTGGTCAGCTCATGTAACACTTCCCTTTACCCATTAGTTTACTTTAGGTCATTTCCAAAACACTATCATCAAATGTGTAGTTGACTTTAAAGACATCCTAGCATATTTACCTAATTTCAATTATTTGCAAAATTATGTTTTTAATGAAACAATTACCAGATCCTTAAAAGTATTTTAGTTCCTTGGAGATATATTTAGCTACTGAAATGATTTGGGTTTTGACAATTAACTACTATTTATGCAGTATTTTCATCTTCATTTCCACTTACCTATGCAGTTCTTTAATAGGGGATCAATAGGTTGTGGATGATCAGAAATAGTAAACTTCACAGCTGTAACCACTGAGCTTCGGGCATATGATGAACCTAATTAAAAATAAATTTTAAGTCTACTGGTATTTAAGTCTGCTAAAATCCATGGACATCTTTATCATTTTCAAACCACTTCAGGTAACATCAGTGTCTGTAACTCCTTAAAATTCCTTCTCTGATCAAGAAGGTATTTCTTCTTTCCCTCAGGATACTAGTGGAGCAAAGTTTATTCATTTTGTGAAATATAATCTCGCTAGATCTCAAAAGGAACAATTTCTTCCAAGGAGGCAGCCTGAGAAACCAGCAGTGAAGGATCTACCCCTCCTAAAAGGGAACCGGTTTAACCACATCAGCAGATAAGATTATCAAATTTTTTATTAAAAATGGAAGCAATTTCTAAGAATGAATGGCCATTATTACCTTCTCCTTGGATAATAAGGGTTAACACTGGTAAATCTGAAAACTGTTCCCAGAATTTTTCATTTGAATTTAGTTCACCAATTTTAGTACTGTAATTAATATAAGCATGGTACTCTGGCTTTATCAATTCAAGAGACATCTATCTTTTCAACATTAAGACAAGAGAGTAACATTAAAATATATTCAACACTAGAAATGACACCGGATTTATTTAATCATTATCTAACTACACTCCAATTCTTTTAAACAACAAAATATCATTTGAACATGGCTCCATATCATAAGTTCTACATGTAACAAGATACAGCATTAGTCATCTTTCCAGGCAACCAAATACTAATAAGAATTTTTGGGGGGAAGGGGAGGGGAGAGAGGCTCAAAAGGGAGGGGAGATATATATATGTATATATATAATTATGACTGATTCATGTTGTTGTAGAGCAGAAATCAATACAACACTGTAAAGCCATTTTTCTCCAGTCAAAAATTTTTTTCTTAAATAAGAAAATCTAGGTACCCACCTGATATTAAATACCCCTTAAGCCGTGGAAGGAGAGTTTCTGGATCAATTAGAGTGAGTTTGCCTAGACATTCAGCAACAACATTTCTGGTTCCTTCTTCTGCACACTCACAGTGCTTTAGCAATAAGGCCCAGATGTTTTCAACATACGGTTTAAGGCCCAGCACTGACGCAGAGCTAATAATTTCCTTCAAGGAATGAAGCAGTAGATACTGCCTTTTGGGTTGACTGGTTATTTCTTGTAAGACAAACGGCAGGTATTCAGGAAGGTTGCCCACACTAATGCTGCCTAATGCATAGGATGCAGCTGATTTGACTTCTTCACTAGGAGATGAGAAGGCTTCTAATATGACAGACTTTAGTTCCAGCTGCCCACTTAAGTCAATATGATGCCCAACTTCTCCAAGAGACAGTAGAGCTAAGAGGCGAATTGAATCTGTAGACCTTGAGTTCTTCACATCTTGAATAAACTGACCTACTACAGCTGGTCCTTCTTTAGGGCATGCCCGAGTAAGAGCAGCTACACATTTGGCAATAGAATAATAAGACTGCTTGTGAGTAAGAGCTGTGCTCTGAGAATAAACTGGGCCAGTGAGCATGCGCAACAAATCCATATATCCTAGATTATTTGTTCCAGTAACAACCAGAGCTTGGAAAAAGTCTAGCATGGCGCTAAGAGCTCCCCCTTGCAATAAAGGTGATCTAACAAGTCCAATAAGTTCATTGAGAATGGATCCACTTATCTTTGAAAGGGAGGAGGGATACACTTTTGCTAGTGTGGTTAGAAAACTGATAGCCATCTGTGAAACATGCATATCACTCTCGCTGATAAGAGGTGGGAGCTCATCTAGAACTGCATCAATCATGGCAGCAGTCAAGCTGTCACTGTAGTTTTTAATCAGAATATCTAGAGCAGAAAGCGTACCCAGTTTCAAAGCTCTCTGGTTTTTCCTGAGAAACGAGGCAAGGATAGGAACCCCTTCTCCCAGGACAGGCCTCAAATCTATCTTCAAAGGGGACCCGGCAATCAGTGTCAACGCCTTCACTGTAGTTAACCGTGTAATCTCATTCTTCAGTCTCTCCAAGAAAATCTGAAGTGTATTAGGCAAATCAGAGCCCAAATTGTCTCCAAGGTTGCAAATAATTTGTCCCATACAGGAAATAGCCCTTTCCTTGACTTCCTGATCAATGTCAGCTGCTTTTAACCTCTTAATGGTACAGGTAAATAGATCTTTGATGTAAGGAGTCGCATCAAACGAGGAAGGCTGATCTAAAGGACGAATTACTTTGACAAGTTGTTGAGTAACAAGAAGAGCTTCAGATGTAATCTTGTAAAATGGGTCTCCAACACAAGCCACCACTGGGGGGACCAAAGCTTGAACGTGAGGATGGAAGACTTGAGGAGAGTGGTTACAGAGGATTACATACAGACAGGACAAAGCATCGATCTTCAAATTTGATGAGCTTGATTTATCATTCAGTGAGAAAATGATTCCTAAAAACCCAACCAAAAAAGAAAAATCCAGTCTTTTTATGCATGACAACTTTATGAAAGCAAAAATATAAAACTAATCCCTAAAAGACTGCTGAAGTTTCCACTTTATATTATCTCTAAAGTAATAGAAATTCCACAAGCTCTGATAAATATTAAAGTAAAATATTTTAGGGTATGGTTTTATTTTTACTTTTAACTTTAGATATTCAATATTCCTATTAAAAAGTTAGTTCCATGTGCAAATTAAGTTGTCACAAATCATCCTTTTCAAGGAAACAATTATTTAAGCTTATCTAAGTCTTAATAAATTCCCAAAAGTGATATACTATTTCTTGCATACCTGGTACAAGTACAGGAATGTGTTGTGTTAGGGCCCCGGGTAATACATTTACCAGTTCAGTTAACATGTTAAAACAACACTGTCGGGTCTTCACGCTTTTCTCTTTCATCTGTTTGTGCAGAGCTTTAACTATGTTTGGAACCTGTAATTATCAAGTGCTCGTTAGCTGGTTCAGTTATTAGTACTTCCTCAGTTCACTTAACACAAATTACAAGGGATGGGGACAAATGGAAGAATTTTTCTGGTCAAATTCCTAATTCTGCTAACCGCTAACAATTTGTTCGATACAAACTTTGTTGCATCTACTATACATGTTCTCTTGTAACTATATTTGCTTGATACTGATAAATAGAGAAAAGCTATCATTAGCTTTCTACAGAGCAACAGAATAGCCTTTCTTGATTAATTTTACTCATGAAATGCACAAGACTAAATAGAAATCTAAATAATAATTTTCAACCAAGACTTTAGGAACATAATTTATAAACTTAAATAGTACATATAAGCAATTAAAGGAAAAAAGACAAATTATGGAAACGAAATCATTAAATGGGTCCTTGTTTTTGCTTTTCGTTGGCTCTTACAATGAAATCAACCTCACTTCAAATGTAGTTACAAGCAGCAGGAATATGAGTCAAAGACGTCACTTCTATACTTTCTAATGTTAGTGAAACCTAAATAGGGTATTTGCTAATAAGTCTTAAGGATAGCAGGATACAGACACATACCATATTGAACAATGATGTGAGAACTAGAGGCAAAAGAAAACACCTATCTAATTAATTCATCATAGCACCATCAAAATTTTTTGTGATTTTTATCTGCTTTCCATATACTTAAGTAAATTACTTATGTCTTGGATACACTTTCTTTTTCTTCTACAATTAATCTTCAGTGTTCACCTTTAAGTTCACCACAATCTTTTAAAATTTTTACTACTTAAAATAGCTATGACATGTACATCCCTTCTCCTGGTTTAGTTGTTTAGTCTCTCTCAAGATCTCTTCTGTAATCCATAAAAATGGACATATATGTACCCCATGGGGCTGCTTTAGAGACTACATATAAGATAGGAAAATGCCTAGTGTGTACTAAATATTCAGTAAATGGGGACTATACAGACCTAATATTTAGATCCTAAAAAAGATGTCCTAAAGTGAAAAAATATGTATTTTATCAATAATAGGTGGCATATAAAATCAGTAATAATATCAATAATGATACATGGCATATAAAGCCTGTGTGGTAGGCTTCACTGTATGTTTAAACAGAGCATATCATTTCCACCTTGGGTAGACAGTTTTAAGTAAACCATTACTACAAATGAGAAAAGTGAGGCTTAATAAAATGTCTAAATAAATTGTCCAAGACCACACACACACAGAGTCCTAATTTCTCTAAATTAGAAGAGAAAGAAGCTATGAACACAAGTAGTCCAATTCTACTGCCTTAAGATTTCTCCATTAATACATTAAAGATAATGATATTTTATTGAATCTTAAAGCTAATATTGTTCAGCCAAGAAAAATCAAGAAAACTTCAATCAGAATAAATTGTAAGTAATGTTATATGAGGATCCATAAACTATTATACAAACATATCCCAGAAATGTTTCTCTAAAACTATTCTGGAACTCCTATTTCCATACAAAAACACCATTTTAAAAGATCACATTTACTAGCAGGACTTTCAAAACCACGCTTTAAACTGACCTGACTCTGAAGCATTGTTAAAGGTGTTTCTCCCTGTTCCATTGCGTCAGGATCACACAGCCAACTTTGCACAGGACGAGTTTGCTTCAAGAGAGAAAGGTACGCATGAAATACATCTGCCTTTACATTCTCTTCACGCTCTTTAAATCTGGATATCAGTGCAGGAGAGACGGTCTTGTAGAATTCTGGAAGCATTTCATGCCTTGTGCTAACTACAGCATCCAAGCACTTAGCAGCTGCACGTCTCACTTTCCAACTCATGTCATCATCGTCACTGTATTCATCATCACTCCCTAAAGAGAAGTTTTAATGTTAACAGACTATTAAACATAAGAAAAGTTTAATACAGAAAGTAAACTGATACTCATAACTAAGATAGTTTTCTAACTTTTAAGATATACAGCCAGAGATAGGTTTAAAAAGAACCAGTTCATAAACCAGAAGCAGTGTTTACTTAAAAATCTACATATAAACCTCTAAAGAAAAATGATCTGATTGTGTTTTTAATTTGTTAAACATGTTCTCGTTGATGGATAATGAGCTGCTTATTAACTATCATTTATTAACACATTAAACTCTTCAGATTACAAATACGTGTAAATGTCCCAACCTTTTAAAAGTTTAAATAATAACAATTGAATAAAAGTTCAATTCAAAAGATTCACTTGACACTTCAGGAAAATCAAACAACTGGGAAGTTTGTAAGATAAACCATAAAAAAAAAAGATCACCAATGGCATATCACACTGTGAAACTAATTTTTCAGGGGAGAAAAAAGAATCCTGACATTAGCTTTGTTTGTGGCTACATGGCTTTCCACTAAATTTGTTGATGGGCTATTAGGAACAAATATGCATATGATCAACTTATCAAAATATTATCTTAATATAGCTTAAAGAAGCTATACTTTCTCAGTTACAACAATAAAATGCTGTCCACAGAATAGAGCACTAGCTTCTCCAAACTCCTGCTAAACATTACAATATTCTAAGCTTAAGTATTAATAATTCCGTCTCACTTATACCAAATACTGTTAAATCAAGGCATTTGATTTGAAGAAAAATTACAGGGCACTATCAAGTAGACTATTTAAAGCAAATAAGTAAAAGAAAAATTTCCAGTGGCAACCCAACTATGGGAATAACTTTACAGAAATATACTTTATTGAAGAAGCTATAAAAATTAAATAGCCTAATAACTAAAATTATGGCTATATAAGTCACAATAACACTATGATAAAAAAATATTAGGTATCAGAAAATGATGAGGTGCAATACAGAAAGAAAGAATGCTAAAAAGGGAGATAGGAGTATGCAGTATGGGAAAGTCCTGAGATGGGCGACTGGATGAGGGAGATATGTAAAAGAAGTGATCAGGTATAACCCCAAAGTTTTTGGCCTGAGAAACTAAGGAGAATAGAGGTGCTATTCTGAGATGGAGAAGTATAAAGAAGAAACAGGTTAATGACCAGGCAGTGGAGGAAGGGTGGGAAGAAGATATTTTGGACATCTGGGCAGTGCACCAATTAAGCAGTTTTGCATATATGAACATGGAATTAACAGGAAAGATCTGGGATAAAGTTTGGGTTTTCAGCATATTCATATTAAAGCCAAAAGACTAGATGAGATCAACAAGATTACAAGAAGTCAAGAACTGAGTCCAGAAATACTCCAATTTAGTGATCACGGTGATGAAGAGGAATCAGCATAGGGACAGAGAAGGAATAATCACAAAGACAGGACTAAAACCAGGAGAATGTGATTTTGTGGCAGTTAAATAAGGAAATGGTGTTGGAAACTGAGGAACAGGCAGAGTCAAACATCTGAGGTCACGAGCAATCACTGCAAGACTGGATTCAAAAGAAAACGGGGAAAAAGGAGCTGGAGAGCATTTATTCTTTTGAGTTCTGTTATAGTGCAGAGAAACTGAGCAGTATCTGTTAAGAGTCTAAGATGAGATCAAGAGAGCGTTTTTGTACCTTTCTTTTTTTTAAGATGGATGAAATTACAGACTTTAGAGCAAAGGCATTACCTAAATTCATTCAAAGAATCAAACTTAAAAGTATAATTAACAGGAAATCCAAAAACGCATAACCCAATAACTTACTTAAACATTGCTATTATGATTCTTTAAACAGAACAGAGACAACTACACATGAGCAACCCTGTGCCCTTTGCTGCTCCTTTCCAGTAAGTACCACAAATCTCAGCACCACCAAGTCAATCTCAGGGACCTCAGAAATACTTGTATTATTCACGAAAGTTAAGTGGGGCCTCAAATAATACTTAAAATTTCTCATTAAAAGTAACTGCATAAGACAAACCAAACTGCTAGGAATATGTTATCTATAGGTACAATTTTAAAAATAAGATTCATTTCCCTCCTTACAAAAACACTGTGTAATCACTGATAAGTGCTTGCCAAAAGAAAAATACTTAGTAACTTTTTTTCAGCTTATTTAAAAAAATTAAATTGGGACAGAGTAATTTTGTTATCTACTTTTCATTCAACTTACTAACTGCTGTAACAAGTATTTACCTAGAACATGATTTTGAAAATGCTGCATATAGCTCAATACCTGGATGTGCCATAACTAAATCGACTTGCTCCTGCTGAGTATCGTGGTTATTCACACTTTCTTTATTATAGGCAAGCAAGCAAACAGTACATTCTGAGGCTAAGAATCATCTCCATCCATAATTAGTTCTTTCATGAAAATATAACAAATCCTTCTACTTAATTTGAAATACCTTGGTCGTCATCATCACCACCATCTGCATCCATGGCGTTTTCATCTTCATCTTCATCATCATAATTATAATTAGGATCGTAAGTAAGATACTTAAGACATATATTTATAATGGTAGAAACATGGGGATACACTTCCTTAGGACATCTGTAGAAAAAACAAAAGCTGCCTTGAATAATTGTACTTATCTTCTTGATTCAATATCTGTCAACTTTATTACCAGATTTTGTCTTCCCTTTAACATAACATTGGAAAAGTAGTCTCCAGCCTTTTCAACACCAAAGATCCTTCATCCTTCCCTCTCACTGACTTCATGTTTTAGAAGAGATTTACTTTCCAAATTACTCTTTTTTAATCGATTTTAAGATGAACTCTTCCCTCCCACCACCACCACCACCATTTTAACACTTTTGAAGTCAGGAGGATTCTTACAATAAACGGTGTGACACGGTTAGTGTGGGGTCACACAGAGAGAGATCTGTACACACTCTATCTTTTCCACATACAGCTATAACACAAAGGCCAAATAAATGCATTCTTCAGTAACTAGCATTACTGGTGAAAATGGCAGGGTACATTAATTTAGGTTTGGTCTTATAACAAACTGCTTACTATTACTACAAACAGCAACAGTCAAGTCACAAAACGCTGTGCTACAATGCTGTCAATTCTAGCCAGGAGTGGGGGGAAAAAAAAAAACAATCTCGCTACTTAGCCAGTGTGATCTTCTCACACATAAATACAGTTATTATTAGAACCAAGGTTTTCAAACTGAGAATCACTGCCCTAGCAAAATAGATGTAACAGATCTCAAAATTGTTGAGGAGATACAAAATTCACTAGTATGTATTTCTGACCAGATAATTAATTTGTTCTGGTAAACCACATTAAGACAACTGAAAGACAATTATATAGACCTTTCCCAAGTTCTTTAAGTTCTAACAGTAAGGAGGAAACATTTCAAAATAAATGTGACAACTGTATTTTAAAATAAAGATGATATTCACCTCAAATACTATATTGTTATCACTTATTATTTAAAACTTAATTAAAACATCTGAAATCCAAAATTCAACCCAGCTGTGAGTAAAATAATCCATTTTTCCTCACCCACCAAATCTAGATGTTCATTATTATTCTATTCTTAAGAAAAAAATTTATTTGAAACATAGAGATCTTAAAAACTTGCCTTCTCACAAATGATTCAAAGGCTTGAATGCAGTACTCTCTTAATTCATCGTCATCTACATTACAAAATTTTACCACCAAAGGAATTATCTTCTCAAGGTATTCACCTAAGAAAAGCATATTGGTTCTTATAAATATTCATTAATATGTTTTAAAGAAAATTTTTAATTATATAAATATTTCTTACCTATTCTATGACCAGCTTGCCTACTAATAGCAGCAATACATTGTATGTAGGTTCTTGTTGTTGACATGGAATCATTTTTTGACAACTCTGACAACAGATGTTCAATAAGATCGACAAAAACTATATTTCCACAGCTCATAACCAGATGGCCAAGAGCAATAATGGTTCTTTTCCTCACTGCAAGTCTAGGGCTGGTCAACTGGGGGAGCAGACAGGTCAGAATTGAAGGATGGAAATTAACAAGAAGTCCTCCTTGCCTTAAAATAAAATAAGAAGAAAACAAATAAATTCAAGATGTCCAAGAACTACTACAATTTCTGCCCTCTGACCATCTCTCGATTACTTCTTCTCCCCATTGTCTTTTCTCTACAAATCTATACACTTAGTTTCAACCACTTTGTTGGTTCACCTCCTCTCTCTCTCAAATCATTTCACATGTGCAGTTCAGTGACTCAACAGCAGTCAAACACCTGTGTCCTGTGCCAGTACAGTGCTGAGTCACACACAGGACAAAAGGTCTAACTGAATTCCCACCACTTATCACATCAGTAAGACTCCACTCAGTCAGAATGATCTCTGACTACCTTCTATTCATTCTATAGTCTGGAATACTAGAATTTAATGTTTCCCAACTCAAGACTACTCATATACTCTGATATAGTCTATCCTTTAGTACATACACCTGTGCTCTAACCACTTTACAAAACTAAATCCAGATGCGGTTTCCATAACAAACTTGTCAAAGTACACTATACTCTGCGTTAATATTTAGTCCAACTCTGCCTTACATTACAGCCATTTGTCTCATCGCCTATAGTGAAGTGTAAGCTTTTTGTGTGCTCGGATAGCTCTTCGCTTTTACGGTGTATTTGTACCACATGAAGGCACTTGATTATTTTCAAGTTCAAGTGAATTAGCCACAAGTAATGATGACTGTATTCAAGAAAATAAAGGGTAAAACAAAATATAAAAACTGTGCTGAAATATTTAAATTACAAATTTTATTATTTTTCAAGCTACAAGAAATATCCTTGCTATGTAATATTACATAAGTATAATTAGCTTTTTTCTTCCCTCACCCCTAACCACACATTTATAAAACAATTTAAATATGAATAATTTGACCAAGTTTTATTATATTTATCAGAAAGTGTTAATAAATCCAAGTATCTGTATATAAGTAATAGAAACCACAGTCATGTTTACCTGCTTAACATATCAGCCATGATATCTAAGGCTTCTAGCTGAACAGAGACATCTTCCTGCTTTGCTATTGCACTGGTAAGACGCCCAGTAATCTTTTTACATACATTAGCAGCTAATGCAGAGCCTGCATGAAAAAGGAACCATAATAATTTCAAAGCAAGTATGTTGAATTCCACCTTAAATTCATTCTAGTTACTAAACATTCAGCAACTCTAAACTTGATTTAAAAACTGACTCGAGATCCCATGTCAGAAAAATGTTTCAAAATAGGCTGTTGTTTTTCAATAAGTTATTAGACATAAACAAGAATTAGAGATAACTGCAGAAGAGTACATAAAACAGGGAAAACAATATCAATTCAGTAAACTCATACTGCACAACTATTTCTGTGCACCAGTGGGAATGCTAGCTATGGAGCTATTAGCAGCTATAATGTTTACACCTCTAAACTGGAAAGCACATTAACATTTTTCTCTACTTGAGTCATCTTTAGTAGTAACCTGATGAGAACCTTTCCAATCTAAGTAGAAATGTTGTTCCAGGAGACCCATCAATAAAGGTTATTAATGGTTTAAAGTAGATCTGTATTGTTACTGACCAGAGAGAGGAAAAAAAGGAAAAAGAAACTGTGAAAGTAAAAATTTGCGTGGTTAACAGAATTCCTGTTAGAGCCAGAAATCAGCTAAAAACAAACATGTTTCAATGAGAGGGAAAAAATGAGGAAAATTATCAATATAACTAATAAAAGGACGCTTGCTCCTTGGAAGAAAAGTTATGACCAACCTAGACAGCATATTGAAAAGCAGAGACATTACTTTGCCAACAAAGGTCCATCTAGTCAAATCTTTGGTTTTTCCAGTGGTCATATATGGATGTGAGAGTTGGAAGAACTGATGCTTTTAAACTGTGTGGTTGGAAAAGACTTGGGAGTCCCTTGGACAGCAAGGAGATCCAACCAGTCAATCTTAAAGGAAATTAGTCCTGAATATTCACCAGAAGGACTGATGCTGAAGCTGAAACTCCAGTACCTTGGCCACCTGATACAAAGAACTGACTCATTGGAAAGACCCTGATGCTGGGAAAGACTGAAGACAGGACGAGAAGGGGACAACAGAGGATGAGATGGTTGGATGGCATCACCAAATCAATGGACATGAGTTTCAGCAAGCTTCAGGAGTTGGTGATGGACAGGAAGCCTGGCATGCTGCAGTCCATGAGGTCACAAAGAATCAGACGTGACTGAGCAACTGAACTGAATACAACTATAAATAACATACTTCAGAGTTGGTGAAATATTTTTGAAGTAACTAATTAGTAAGGGTAAAGTGTGATACAGTGAAGAAAAAAAAGCCCATCACCTCTGGGTTAAAAAAATAATGGGTATGAATCTTCTTCACCTAACAAGTTAATCAAAACTTTGGATGAACTGACCTAATCTCTCTGAATTTCAATTCTCTTATCAACAATCTACATCATTATTAAGACCTCCCACGACTGACGTTTAGACAAAGTAAAATAGTACATATGCATCATCTAGCATGACGGCACAGTGATTAATAAATATCAAGTAAATGAATGAAAACTACATACTGAGACTACATTTTTACCAATATACATCTTTCCATGAAAGAGTAATTTCACTCCATTTGCAGATGAAACAGTAACTTTAGACTGTTAATTTAAGCCCATAGCTTAGTAGTCAAGACCAATTCTAAAACTTACATAAAAATTTCTGTTGGAGATCAAAAGCTAATTACTTGACAAATTCATTAACTGTAACTGTTCTAAACTTTTTTAAATTGTTAAGTAGTTATAAAAGGCTAAGCCTGAATTAAAGAAACTAGTAAACTGAAATCTTTCATAGCTATCTTAATAGTGTTAAGTTTTACACCATAAATTCTAGTGCAAAGCAAAATTAATACTGAAAATGGAAAGCTAATCAAAATAACTCATGATTTTAGTTATCTTTTCTCTCATTGCATACACTGGTTTAACTCTTTTCTGCAAGTCACTGTACATGCAATGATATAAAATCAAGTTCCAACATCAAAAATTTTCAGAACTGGCACTCCAAAGAAATACTTAAATTCAATCAAAATAACTGAATTTATTTTTAAGCAAAAATAAGACTCTAGAGTCTTTTCCCTTCACTGTTCAAAGGAATGTTTACAAAGATCTCTCTCTCTCTGTGACCAGGAGAAAAAAAAATTAGAGGAGAAACACTTCCATTTATAAAAGGGAAATAGAAGGAAAAAATACTCTTGCTTACCACTGGAAGCTGGAGGAAGTTCTCCAATTACTGTTTTGAGGCCAATACTTGAAATATCTCGAAGCTGTTCTTTATCAGAAAGCATGTTAGTGCAGAGGGTATCTACAATTGTCTCTACTTGGTATTCTTTCACTTTACTCACTAAAGGACCAAGACTGTAACACAAAAAGAAAAAAAAAAATTTAACCTAGATAAAAAAACAGAAAAACAGACAAGTAGTATATGAATAAGAGTATTAAAAATTCTTGATTAATAAGCTTCTTGAAGTTTCCAATTTCTTCCCACTTATCTTCTTCATAGTATCATGAAACTCAAGATGCTTTCACCTGACCCCCACCCTTGGCAAACCCTTCAAATACACATCTTGTAACAATAAAAAAGCTAATTAGGAGTCTGTTCCTAACAAGAATCCCATGATTTACCTGCAATAGAAATTCCATCCAACCTATCACATTTTGCCAACTGTGATCCTTTCTTCCTACCATCTAACACCAACTTCATTCAATTCATAAGCCCAAGAATTTATATTTCTTTTATTTTCTTGTTTTAAGCATCAAGCAATCAGTTGCAGAAAGCAAACAATCAGAACCTCTCCATGCCTCCAAAGCGTCTTGTATGTCTTTCACATTAGTACCTCATACTGCTATTATTTAGCACTGCAGGTAAGTCTGCCGGCTGAGGATGAAGGCAAGCTCTCCTTCTGTCCTTCCCACAGAACTTAGCACATAGATAATACTCGGGGCATGACTGTCCATTGAAGAGCCAGAGTACTCAAGACTACTGAATAACAAAAGTATGGCCCTGATCTTCAAAAATTTACCATCTGGTTGGTGAGGTAAGGAACTCACATATAACTATTTTAGAAATTAACTGAAAGCATTCACTACTCTACGCAACTGGAAAAAAAAAAAAAAGAAAACTTTTAAATGCAATGTTAGTATTTATTCACAGACAGGAGACCACACCTCAGAGACAAATTTTAGGTACTGGCATTTACTGGATAGTTAGAAAAAAGAGCATTTAAGGATCAGATGCTAGAATGAATACAATACACACTAAAGAGATGAGAAGTCAAAAGACTTGCCTGACTTAGTCATTACTCATATTAAACTTTCAAGGTCGCTTTTCAAGGACCCCAAATCAAACTTCGATTTGTTGCTATAAAATATTGCCTCAAAAAAGGTATTAAAAAAAAAAACAAAACAAACCAACACGGACTTCTCTGTTGGTCCAGTGGTTAAGACTCTGCCTGCCAATGCAGGGGACATGGGTTCGATCCGGCTCCAGGAAGATTCCACATGCCCCGGGGCAACTAAGCCCATGGGCCACAACTACTGAGCCTGCGCTCTTCAACAGAAGCCAGCCTCAATGAGGAACCTGCGCAC
The DNA here is from genome assembly GCF_033118175.1 of Dama dama. Classification (NCBI taxonomy): domain Eukaryota; kingdom Metazoa; phylum Chordata; class Mammalia; order Artiodactyla; family Cervidae; genus Dama; species Dama dama. The sequence continues at coordinate 61,502,680 of NC_083683.1, forward strand.
CACAACCAGGGCGGCCCCTGCTCGCCACAGCTAGAGAAAGCCCGCGCACAGCAATGAAGGCCCAAAGCAGCCAACAAAATAAATAAAAACCAACAACAACAAAAGAAATAGAAAAAAGGCAAAATGGCATGCTGAAAGCTTCCTACATCAATATTTACAATAAACAATGAACTCAAAAAACAATGCCATCAAAGGGAAGAAATTATGAAACTGAATAGAAGGAAAAAAAGCAAGACTTAACCATCTGCTGTCTACAAGGCACATAATTTAAAAATAAAAACAGACTAAAAGCTGAAAGTGTAGAAAAAAGATACACTATGCAGATACTAATCTAAAAAAAAACTGGGGCAGCTATATTAACATAAGAAAAAATATATTCCAAGATACAGTATATTTAAAAAGGAACATTTTTACTCATAAAAACATCAGGAAGACATAATAATAAATATGTATGCCTCTAATCATACAGCTTTAAAATACATGAAGCAAAAATTGACATTATTAAAGAGAGAAACAGATAAACAGACAATGATAGTTGAAAATTTTAACACTCTTTCTCTCAGTATTTAATACCAAGAAGAAAAAATCACAAAGGATCTATAAATCTGAACAACACTACCAGCTACCTTGACCTGACATTTATAATATACCGTACCCAACTTCCGTAGAAAACACTTTCAAATATACACAGGGAGCATCCACCACAGTGAAGTCACTCAGTCATGTCCAACTCTTTGCGACCTGATGGACTATACAGTTCATGGAATTCTCCAGGCCAGAATACTATCCCTTCTCCAGGGGATCTTCTGACCCAGGAATCAAACCAGGGTCTCCTGCTTTGCAGGCAGATTCTTTACCAACTGAGTTATCATATGCTGAATCATAAAACCAATCTTAATGAGTAGACAGAACAATACAAACCAAAATAAACTTATGTGAAATCTTAAAGAGTATGATTCTCTGATCATATGCAATTAAGTCAGAAACCATTAAAAATAAACACCCAGATAACCTCTAAATATTTGAAAATTGCTTCTAAAGAACTGGTAAATCAAAGAAAAATCACAATGGAGATTAAAAATGCTTCAAACTGAATGATAAAAAAAATAATCACAAACTACTTGGAGAAAATATACCTTTAAATGTTTAAGAATTAGGAAAGGAAAAAATGAGCGGAAAGAAAAATAGTAAAAAAAAAAAAAAGGCAGCAGCAGCAGCAATCAGTAAAATAAGGCAACACACAACAGGGAAAATGAGAAACCTTAAAGTCAGTTCTCTGATAAGATTAGTAAATATCGTAAATCCTTGATTAAATGAATTGAGGGGGAAAGAGAGAAAACAAATTCCTAAAATCAGGATTAAAAGAGGGGGATATTCACTGACAACAATTGTTAAGGTAGAATATCCCGAGGAATGAACAGAAGTACTGTGATAATTATGAGATAATGCAATTAACAGTTAAAAGATCTAGTATTATTTTAATTGCTCATCCTCTTCAAATATTTCTATAGCTTCAACACAATTTCAATCAAAATTTGAGCAAGCTTATTTTTAAAAAAGAACCTGAGAAACTGATTCTAAAATTTACATGAAATAAAAAGAACTTAAAAACTCAAAATACTCTTGAGAAAAGAAAAATGAGTCCAGAAAACTTACAAGACCTTACTTCAGACTTCTACAGATCTGTACCAGTGTTTCTCAACCAAGGGAGACTTTTGCCCTTCAACAAAAATTTGGCAATGTCTGGAGACCTTTTTGGTTGCCCCTACTGAGGGATAGAGGTATGCTACTGGCAAAAATAGCGCGTAAAAGCTGAGAGACTGCTACATATCCAACAATACATGGAACATACAAGATAGTTCCCCATAACAAAGAATTATCTGGCCCCAAAACCCAAGAGCACCAAGCCTGAAAAAGCCTGAGCTATGCTAACAAAACAGTATGGCATTGGCATTAGAACAGACAAATAGATTAGTGGAACATAACCGAGTCTGGAAATAGACTTAACACTTTTATAGTCAATTGACTTTTGACGGAGATGCCAAAACTGTTTTGACAGTAGAGAAAGGAAGATGCTTTCAATAAATGGTGCTTCAACAACTGGATATCCATATGGGGAAAAAATAGAACCTCAATTTCTACTTCATAAAAATTAATTCAAGATAGATCACAGGACTAAAAATAAAAGCTGAAACTATAAAGCTTTTAGAAAACAAGGGAAAATCTTTGCAACATAATGTAAACAGATTTCTAAGAACACAGAAAGCAATAACCATAAAAGCTGAAACGAATTTATAAATTAAGTCAAACTAAATTTTAAAGTAAATTAAAAATTTAAGAGCAAATTGGGAGAAAATAATTAAAAACATATATGTGCAAAAGGACATATACCCAGAATATATGAACTACAATTCAGTAATAAAAAGACAACCTCAATTTTAAAAAATAGGGAAAGTCCACAAAAAAATAAATGGCAATAAACCAAACAGCATTAAACATCAGTAGTCATTCAGAGAAATGGAAATTAAAACTACACCTATACACCAACTGGAATAGATAAATTAAAGAGCAACAGAACCAGGACTTCCCGGCAATCCAGCAGTTAGGACTCCATGCTTCCACTGCAGGGGGCACAGGTTTGATCCATGGTACAGAAACCATCTGGAATGTTGAGAGTCGTAGCCAAAAAAAAAGCAACACAACCAACCATTGATGATAATGTGGAACAACTGGTACTTTCATGTAAAATGGTCCAAATATTGTTTGGAAAACAATATCAGTTTCTTAAAGTCTAAATGTTCATGCGTGCTAAGTCGCTTCAGTCATGTTCGACTCTTTGCAACCCAACGGACTATTAGGCACCTCTATCCATGGGATTCTCCAGGCAAGAATACTGGAGTGGGCTGCCATTTCCTCCTCCAGGGGATTCTCCCCCACCCAGGGATTGAACCCGAGTCTCTTACGTCTCCTGCATTGGCAGGCAGGTTCTTTACCACTAGTGAAACCAAATAAACAGCAATTTCATTCTTCCTAAGAAATAAAGACATATGTCCTGAGAATCATACAAGAATGTTCACACTACCTTTATGCACAATGGCCAAACCCTAAAAAGATATCAATGAACTACTAATCAGCAGCAAAAAGTCACAAAACACTAATATATCCAAAACAAAACCAACTTAAGGTGAACAATGTTGACCTCTAGTAAGAAGTTGTGAGGTAAGGATACAATTTTATGTTTTTCAAATGGTAATCCAGTTTTTTTAAAAAAAAGGTTCAACTTTTCTCATGATGCCACCAACTGCAACATGTAGTTTCCATTCTATTTTCCACTACTGGTCTATGAATGTGTCACTACCTCACTGCTTTCATTAGATAAACGTAACAGTATGTTTTCATATCAAGTAGGGTTAACCAACACATCTCCAACTCCAGTGATTTTCAGGGCTTTTGTGGTCTATTCAAGCAAATATCCTGCCCCTCTTTGTTCTTCATACCAAAATGCTCTTTAGAATCAACCTGTCTAGCTTGTGGGGAAAACTTACTGATTTTTCAAGTTCGGTTACCATTAAAATAACCCAGAACTAACAAGTCTGTTGAGTTAGTCTATCCAGGGACCTGAGATGTCTTTCCATTTGTTCACAAGTACATTTTTGCTATTGGTCAAGAGTATTTTAAAGCTTCTCTCCTATAAGTTTTTTAAAAGACAAAATTATATGCTTACTTTAAACCACACAATATCCTCACCCAAAGTCACCATTGTAACATTTGTTACATTTATTGCTAGGCATTTTGTCTTTCTGTTGCTGTAATAAATAGACATTTATTTCCATATCTTGTTTTATTTGCTTATACGAAGGCTAATTTTTGTTCATTAATTTTACAGCACACTCCTTCACTGAATTTTTTACTCTCTTTTCTTGATTGACTTGTTTTTGCCTATGACCTTTTAAAATTCTTTTATGTCTCAATTTCCTCCCCCTTGTCTTACAGTAGCTAATGTCATCAAAAGAAACCTAATGAAGATACAGAGATATTTGTGTTCCTGCCTTTAGTGTGAAAGTATCTGGTAATTTATTGACTTTTGGGTTGAGGTATAAATGTTTGTGCACTTTTTAAAAAAGGACCTATGGATTTCTTATTATTAAATGCTTTACTTGAAAAAAATGATGAATTCACTTTAATGATACAAAGCATCTCTGACCCGTTCTTCCCTCTGACATTAAATATGATGCCAGTTTTCA